>NC_092812.1:9345873-10012048 GCF_040954645.1 Diabrotica undecimpunctata
CCATAAAACTTATATTTATTTATATTTTTCAAATTTGTCATGAAAGCAAATCTTAGTATATTAACGAAGAATATTTATTTTACTTAGAAAAATTTAACGAAAACTGCTTTGCTTCTCTGACTGATTATTTCTTTTTAAGTTATTAAGAAAGTGTATTACCTTGGAATTGGAACAAGAAAAACCCTGTCCCACTCAAACTTCAAACTGGTTATAATTTCTCCCATTGTTTTGAAATCTATTTTGCTGCTATCCATTTCTATTCTGCTCATTTCTATTGTGATGAAAATTGTTTGGATATCTTAGTCCTTTGTTATCCCTATATCCATAGTATCGGTAAGGATTGTCATTACGAGCCGGTCTGTAGTTTAGTGTGCGGTTTGTTTGGTTGTTCCCATAGTTTCCTGATTGCCTACCTGTCCTTCTTTCTTTTATTCGGGCCTCTCTTACAGCTAAGAACTGGCATAAACTGTCCATGTCTATATCTTTGCAAGATGACATAGTCTTCCATTGTATTGTCAAAATGTTTTACTATCAATTCAACTAGCTGTTCTTTCAGATAATTACACTTTAAGTATTGCCCACTGGCGTATACTTGTGATGCATATCACTCTTCGGATATTCCTAATTTTCATCATATTTCCCATTTTTTATTTCACTGTTCACGACCATCTGTTTCTCTTTTCCCCAATAATATCTCACAAATTTCCTTTCAAAATCTTCCCAATCTTGTAACTCATTTTGCTTACTCTCGAACCATAATGCTGCTCCTTCCTTAAAATGATTCCTTATCATATCCTTGAGATACAAGTTGGGAGTTCCATGGGTACAAAGAGTTACTAATGTTGAGGTACTTCGTCGCATGTGTAAACAAAAAGAATTACTAAGAATAATCAAAGAGAGGAAAATGCAATACTTGGGTCCTGTGTTGAGAGGCGAAGGATATGAATTACTTCAAGTTATACTGGAAGGAAAAGTACAGGGCAACAGATCAGTAGGAAGACGCCAGAACTCGTGGCTGAAAGACCTGAGGAGATGGTTCGACCGCTCATCCGCAGAAATCTTTTGCGCAGCAGTTTCCAAAACTACAATTTCGAAAGGAGACGACGCCATGAGAAGAAGATCATATCCTTAGCCTCTTCAAAATCTTCATATCCTGGTTTTTTATTTTTCAGCATCCTAATAAACGGAACTGGGTGCTGTTTCTTAATATTCCCGCCAAATTGGACCTTATTTTCTGCTCCACTGTGTATAATCACTTGTCTTGTTTCTCCAGTATTGTGTTATGCTTTTACTTCCAATAGTTTCTTATCTATTTTCAATCTATCCTCGTCTCTATCTTCTACATGTTTCTCCAAATTCTGTAGTTTCTTGGTATGTTTTTCTAAATTTTGGCTAATTTACTTTGTTTTCTGCTATACTTCACATTTAACCTGTTGTAAATACATTTGTACCTCCTCTTTATGCAGTTCTAGTCTCTGTTCCATTTGTTTAAAACCTAGATCCTGTCGTTTACTGTTTTCGTCTATACGCTTTTCTTTTATTTTTGCTTGTATTTGACTATTATCATTTATTTTTTTAATTTCTTCTGTCTGTCTTCCGCTGTCTTCTTCTTGTATTTGTAGCATTTGTAATATCCTATCCATTGTTGAAATTTCTGTGCTACTCTCCTTGATAGTTATTTCTGTAATACTATTTTCTTTGTCTACATATTCTATTTCTTCCTCGCTGTAACCTTCTTCTGTCTCCTTTTGATTTTTACTGTATCTTGTCTCCATTTTTTTTTTCTTTTTCTGGACTGAACAATGTGAAAGTAAAAACTAATTGAAATATTATCTTTACCTATTCCACACGAGTGTTGATCAAATTAAAATATCTGGTTGTGTAAAAAAGATATTCAAAGTGAAAAAGGTTTGAATAATAAAAATTGAAAATAAATATCGAAATTTGGCAGAGAAGAAAAATCCTGTACGAAAATATTATATAGTTTTCAGTACACTTAAAGAAATAACACTTTCGTCCAAGTCAAATATTTTTGCATATACACTTTCGTCCAGGGGTCGAGCTCCGCGTGGATCAATCCCATAATTAACAAAAAAGTTATCTTACTGCTTTATAAAATTTATTATCTTAGATTAGTGAATTTCATCTACAACTTACAATAGAAATAGCAAATAATAATAAACTAAACTAAAATAATGGGATGTATATTTAATATATTCCAGCCGAGTAATAGTTTTTTCATTAAAATTTTCTATTTTACTTTTCAAAAATTTCTCACGAGCTACAGTTTTGTTATTAGGTCTGTTACATTTATGAATACTTTGAATTCTAATGTAGATCTCATTTTGATATTGATTGATGGCCTCTAAAAATACGAATATATTCGGATGGTAATATTGGTGGAAATGTTGAGTTTTCATCAACATATGTCTCAACTAAATAATAAACAGAAGGATTTAGTTCGACACTCTCGGGCATAATTTCGATCAGATCAAAAACTAAACAATCACCGACTTCTTGGTGATCTAGAAAAAGAAGACCAAAGCAATGACCAATCCATTTTCCCATTTCAGTTCTGTTTTGTAATCATTTGTTAAGCCAAGTTCTTGAATTCTACGCCACCAAGCCTACGAAAGATGGAATTTACATCCGATTATTTTAGATTGACCCCAAACTGATTTAACAGCCTTATGCATTGATATTTCAAAATCAATGGCAATATCTTTTGGAAGAAAATTTAAAGTTAGTTCTGAAAATTTGGTCCTTATCAAATCGAAACATGTTTCATATGTAGATGATAATTTATCTGGCAATAAACAAAATACTAGTGGAGTGTAGCGGCCATTGTAGTATCCATGAATTGTAAACATTTGATAATATAATTTTGGGCAATATTTAAATGTACCATCCATATATATTCCAGAACACTTACATAAATGTCTGAGATAGTCTCAGCTATCTTTCTTGCTTAATATTTATTTGGACGCACCTTATTTTACAGGTACGAACTCTTTGTAGGGAAAATAAAATTGTTGTTTTACCATTTTTCTTAATATTTGATAATATTTTCGTGGGTTTTTTTAGTGAGAATAAATAAATCTTACCGATTTTTCTATCAGATGTCGCTATTGCGTCCATAACGAAGCCATGTTATTGTTGCTTCTAATAAGACAGAGAAGATTATTTTTCACGTTAAGAACGGCTATGAATAACTATTCTGATGAGACTTATTAAGTCGAAATACGTATCAATAGATACATAGACGCTTTGAACGTGAAATCAAATCTTTTCTGTCTTTTTCATTTTATTCGGATCTACTCTGTATGAGTACGAAAAACAAATTCGTTAGGATTTCTGCTTAGATGAATAGACATGTCGTGGAATGCAAATTTTGGATTCCCCATGTCTCTATTAACATCTTTATCATCGTCTGGCCATGTCTTGCAATTTTTAGAAGGCTCCAGATTAAAACAGAAATCTGAATTTGTTTCGAAACTATCTTACCGATTTTTCTATCAGATGTCGCTATTACTTCCATAACGAAGCCATGTTATTGTTGCTTCTAATAAGACAGAGAAGATTATTTTTCACGTTAAGAACGGCTATGAATAACTATTCTGATGAGACTTATTAAGTCGAAATACGTATCAATAGATACATAGACGCTTTGAACGTGAAATCAAATCTTTTCTGTCTTTTTCATTTTATTCGGATCTACTCTGTATGAGTACGAGAAACAAATTCGTTAGGATTTCTGCTTAGATGAATAGACATGTCGTGGAATGCAAATTTTAGATTCCCCATGTCTCTATTAACATCTTTATCATCGTCTGGCCATGTCTTGCAATTTTTAGAAGGCTCCAGATTAAAACAGAAATCTGAATTTGTTTCGAAACTATCTTACCGATATATATATATATATATATATATATATATATATATATATATATATATATATATATATATATATATATATATATATATATATATATATATATATATATATATATATATATATATATTATTGTGATATTTAAAGTCTTGGTGCGCCAAGCAATAATTAGCTAATTAATTTTTTTTTTATTAATTAAAATTATTTAAATGATATGATTATGACTCTATCACAATTTTTAATTCTTTTATCTCAGGGTTAAATTCGTGCTTCAATATCTATGCTATTACATGTGAAAGGTAAGGTCCAGAGAATACCGGAATAATAAAAAACACATATGATCTAACACTATATATTGAAATAAAAATAATGAAATAATTCACACTCAAAAATTTTCAATAAACAAATCTCATATAAGGATTCTCAAAATTTTGTTCTCCGTACGTGAACAATCAAAATTAATGGTACAAACAATATTCATTGAAAACTCAAAATCCCAAACTATTCTAACTCTCCTAATCAAAATATTTATATCCTTTCTAAATTACGTGTAAAAATTGTGTTATCAATAAAAGAAAAAAAACTGCAGAAAACAAAAATATCTCTCTCTGATGATGAGTGGTCCAAATCCTTGTTCCTTGTAGACTGTATTATCTCCTCTCAACCGCTCCCTATGTAATCAGCAATCTTACAACAGATTGTTGCAAGTATATCGTCCTTAATGATCTCCTTCAAAAGCAACAATCATTCAAATTATGATAGCCTTTCTCCTCTCGATAAACTGAATCTCTCGTTGGCCCGAGTGAAAAATTGACTCTTGGAATATCTTCTCTTTACGATAAACTGAATCTCTCGTTGGCCTGAACAGTGACTCTTGGAATATAAGTAGGAAAATATGACTTACAATATTTTGCTGCTTCAGCTTCTGTCAGATACACTAACTCCACAAAAACTCACTAACATTCAACACTACTGCTTGCTACTTCTTGGGAACCACCAAAGAACAATCCCTGTTTGTCTTACAGAATTGGAAAATCAACTGATTCTCTTTTCTCTCTCCTCAATCTCGCTAAACTTTTTCCTACATACTTATCCCACCTTTTTCAATCTCCGCCAATCAAAACTCGTCACAATTCCCCCATTTTTTCATTTCGATAACAAACAAATTTTTACCTATAATTATAAAATTTCCTAAAACTTATTTACAAATAATATTTTCTATAATTCTTAAAAACCTCTATCTAAAATCTCTTCTATTTGTCTCTAATCACTGCATTAATGTATTTTGGAAAACCCCGTTCAATTGTCTTTTTTTGTTTTCACTTAAAATTATGCGGGTCACTCAAGTATAACAAAGAAATAATTTATGCAAAGCTTATATTTTATTTAGTACAGGTAATTCAAGAAATGAATAACTCTCCTTCTTCGAAATGTTTGTTGGATATTATCCTACTTATCTGAATTATTTTAATGTTATTGAATTTTGAAATATTTTTAAACAAACCAATATTTTTCTCGATTTTACATATCATAACAAATCCCCGCCATTTGATCTGCCGAAAACTCTTTGTTAAATTTTAAAAATGACAAAAGTTTTCTAGGATCAGATTATTTCACTATGTTATTAAAATCTATTCATGATATTGATAGATGTCGTGAATGTTAAAAATACCCCGTATATTTCCTGTCTCTATGTGCGCTAATTCATAACTATTTACCCCATTTTCCGTATTGACCCTATATGGACCTTCAAATATCGGCATCAATTTAGCACAAATACCATTTTGTAAATTCGACACCCTCAGTGCCTTCACTAAGACTTTATCTCCTTTCTGGAATTTGATCGGCCTTCTTCTTCGGGTTCTCTCTTGTCTTTGGAGATATTTCTCTCCACTTCGTCTCAATCTTCTTTGAACCAACTCGATCACTTCTTCGTATTGTCTGGGGGCGGTGTCTTCCCACGGTCTTGTAGGCATTGTTCCTTTCATTATATATAAAGGCGTCTCTTTGGTAACCGTATTTGGAGCACAATTCAAATAGGTCTCGATCTCAAACACTTTTCTGTCCCAATGTCGATGATGTTCTTCCGCGGCAATTCGTAGAAATTTTGTGACTTCTTGTATAAAACGCTCCGATGGGTTGCTCTGTGGATGACGGATGCTTATAAATTTTGTACCGATGCCCCTCTCTCTTAATTCCCTTTTAAAACGTTCGTTCCTAAAATATGTCGCATTGTCCAATAAAATATTGTCTGGTCTTCCCACCGTTTCTATAAAATTGTCTATCTTCCTAAGTATTTCAATTCCTTTTGTGGTTCTGCATGCGTACAATTTAACATATTTTGAGAAAAGATCCACCATAACTAATATGTGTTTATTCCTTTGAGTTGTTGGTATCAAATCGCTCAACATATCAATAGCAACAATATCCAGTTTCTTCCGAGCTACGACGTTTTTTGTGACGTTTTCATTTTTAAAGTTCCTACTTTTACACTTTTGGCATGTCACACAATTTCGAGTCACCTCTTTGGCTATTGTATAGTCCTGTCGACAAATGTAGTTCTCCCTGAACATAAGCCACACCTTTCTACTTCCAATATGTCCGTTGTCACAGTGTAACTTTAAAAAAACTTCTTTTGCCATTTGCTCCGTGATTACATAGAGTTCTTTACCATCGACCCTCTTAAAATATAGGTTATTTTCTTGTTCAGCCCTTTGCTTTTCTCTTTCATTCAATTCTTCCTGATTTTCCCTGATTTTGGCCAACGAAAATAAGCCTGCTTCTTCTCTCATTATGTTCATGCCTACGTGGAGAGTTTTGTGATCCTCTTTGCGGAATTGTTCATCTCTCGTCAACGCATCAGCCAAAATATTGTCCGTTCCTTTGATATATTTAAATTCAAAATCATATTCTTGGAGTAAAAGAATGCCCCTATGAATTCTATTATTTACCAACCTATTTTTCATTATGTGTATCAACGCTGCGTGGTCCGTTTCAATGGTGAATCTTGCCCCAAGTAGGTAAAAACGTAATTTGTTTACACAAAATAACACACTGGCAAACTCTAATTCAGTAACGCTGTATTTTCTCTCATACGTTTTGGTTACACGGGAAACAAAACATATTGGCACCTCTATATCGTCTTGTATCTGTGATAACACCCCTGCAAATTTTTTTATGGAAGCATCGGTCCTGAGAATGAAAGGTTGCTCATATCTTGGGTGGTGCACTCTTACAGCTGTGGAAAACGCTCCTTTTAAATTTTTGAAAGCGATTTCTTGTTCCGTTCCCCATTTCCATCTGACATTTTTCTTAAGTAATGCTATTAGCGGTATTTCTTTTGTACTGAGGTCTGGTATTAACTTTTTGAAATAGTTTACCATTCCTAAAAATCCCCGCAAAGTTTTTAAATTGGTTGGCCTAGGGTAGTTGTTTATGACTTCAATTCTATCTTCTGCAAGACAAATCCCTTTTGTGTCTAATTTGAATCCTAAATACAATACCTCTTTTTGGAAAAACTGACACTTTGAATATTTAATTTTAATCCGGCTTGATCAAGTTCTTCGAGAACAGTATGAATATGTCGTAGATGGCTTGTTATATCCGGTGAGAAAATTAATAAATCATCTATGTAATGTACAACAAATTCTCCATGCCTATTTAAAATTGTGTGTAATGCGCGAACCAAAGCAGCGCATGCACTTTGTAGTCCAAATGGTACTACCCTAAATCGGTACACCACTCCGTCGATAGAAAAAGCGGTATAATTTCGACACTTTTCTGCCAAAGGTATTAACCAAAAACTGTGTTTCAAATCGATTTTGGAGAAAATGTGTGATCCTGTGATTCGTCCAAAAATGGCTTCTATGTTCAAAGGCGCTTCGTATTGCGCGATTGTGTGCGAATTAATGTTTCTTGCATCTAAACATAATCGCAAATCACCATTTGATTTTTTTACGCATACTATCGGGTTGACATATGGAGAGTCACATCTTTCGATCACCTTGTCTTTGATCATATTTTCAATTTCCTGTCCGACGCTTTGCCTGTATTTATACGGGATTGGATATGTTTTCGATTTAAAATTTTCTAAGTTTTTAACTTTAAAAGAATGTTCATAATTTTTAGCCACTCGGCTTTCTTCATTAATAAGATCTCCATAATTTTCTAAAATCTTCTCTATTTCCTTCTCCATGTTTTCTCCACATATTATTTTTCTTTCATCCTCAGTTTGTTCACATGTGTTCACTGTCCGTATTACTTCTTCACAAAATTCTGGATGCTCGTCCATAATTGCCATTTCTTCTCTGTCCTCTTCCGTTATTTCTTCTTCTATTTTTTCTTTATCTTTAATTTCTATCTGGTATTCCGAGCACCATGTTTCGGCTCCTTCCATTTTTCTGCTTATAACTTCTTTTTTTTCCTGCTTTCTTTTCGAACTCTTCTTCTTTTTTTTTATTCTCTTTTCCTCTTCGGATTGATTTTTTTCTTGAGCTTTCGATTTATCCTCTACCGTCATATTGATTTCTTTATGTTTTTCTTGTCCATTTATCCTTTCAGAAAATTTTCTCCTATCTGTTTCCTTTTCTTCTTCTATGTTGTCTGGTTCTGCTTTGATTTCCAGTTGATTTTCCGAAAAATTGATGGTGATATGTTTTTCACTCAATTCATCAATTCCCGCTATCATATCATGATTTAGATCTTCGATCACCACACATTGCATAATATAGAATTGGTCTCCCACTCTGATCCGTACTCCTAAACCTTCGTTTACTGTCGTCAATTTTTTATTATTTGCACCCACTAAAGCAACCCTCGGAATCTTATACACAAATCTGTCCATATTTAATTCTTTTACTAGTTTTTTATTGATTAACGAAATTTCCGATCCAGAATCAATCAGAATTTTAATCGCTTTATGTTTTATAAATGCATCTAAAAAAATTAGACTGGAATTAGAATTTTGTTTTTCGTTTCTCGCCAACTGTATAAACTCTCTCGGGTGACAAAATATACCGGAGAGTTTTTTACTTTTGTTTAGTGGATGCCTTATTGAAAATCCTGTCTGGATTCATTGAATACTTCTTCTTCCTCCTTTTCTATTGCCACATGATTCATCTCTCTTCTGTTTTGTCGTAGGAATCTCTGATTATTTCTATCGTCCCTTTGTTCGTTCGTATTCCTATTCGGAGGATTTTGTGCATCTCTATTCCTGTTGTGATTTTCATTTGTTCTATTTTGTGTATCATTCCGGTTATCGTAATTTTGTTGTCTATTGTAATTATTGTAATTTCTCGGCCTATATTCGTTTGTTGATCTGGGATGTCGGTTTCTCTGGTCATAATTTGATGAATACCTTCTTTCCGGTCCATTATATTGGTCATGTTGTCTTCTATTTCTCATTTCTTTTCTTTTCGCTTCTTTTAATTGAAGGAATTGGCACAAACTATCAATATCTTGATAGTTTCTCAAAATCACGTGATCTTCCAACGTTTCCTCAAAATGTCTGCTGATCATTTCTACCAGCTGTTCGGTAGAATATTTGTATTCTAGATATTTTGAATTGTTATATATCTGCAAAGCATATCTTTCTTCAGATATTCCCATTTTTTCGTGATATTTTCCATTCTGTAGCTCTTGGTTGATTTCTCTCTGTTTATTTTTCCCCCAGAAATAGTTGAGAAATTTATTTTCAAAATCTGTCCAATTTTCAAACTCATCTTCCTTGCTTTCATACCATAACGCTGCTCCTTCTTTCAAATGGTTTCTAATTGTTTCTTTGCAATCGTCAAAATATCTAATATGTTGTAATTTGGTTTTCAAATTTTTAACAAACGGTACTGGGTGTGTTTTCCGAATATCCCCGCCAAACTGTATTTTTATGTCACCCGGACTTTGGATGAGTACTTCTCTCCTGTCTCCCATATCTCGTTGTTTTCTGATATCCTCAATTTGTTTTTCTATTTCTTTCTTGTCTTCTTGTAAAGCCATTTCAAATTTTGTTTCTAACTGTTCTAATTCCTTTTTCTGTACAGTCTTAATATCTTTCATTTTAGTTTCTATTTCTTCTCTCTGCATCTCTAGTTTTCTCTCTGTTTCTTCTCTGACTTTTTCTAAACAGACTTTTACCTCATTTTCATATTTGTCCAAACGCTTTTCCATTTTTCTATCATTTTCTTCTAATTTTTGTTCATAGTTTTCCAAACGCTGCTCTATATTTCTGTTATTTAGTTCTATTGTTTGTTTCGTTTCTTGTTGATTTCTATCAATTTTTAGTGATGTTTCTTGTTGGTTTCTATCAATTTTCTTTGATGTTTCAATTTGGTTTTTCTCTATTGTTTGTGTCTGTATTTGCATCATTGCTAATAATTTTTCCAGCATCCCTGTTTCTTTTCTTTCCTCCATTATTGTGGCATTTCCTTCATTATCCGATCCTTCATCAATAATTGTTTCCTCTTCTATCTTATCCTCTTTCCTTTCTTGCGTTTTACTTTGACTCCTTGTGGTCGACATGTTGTTTCTTTTCGTTACTGTTTTTGTCCCCGCCAAATGTGAAATTTTACAACACTCTATATGTTTCAGAACACGACAATATTTCTCCCCAAATGTATTAAATTTTCACGACAAATATCAAATATGCAATCAGTAAAATTCAAATAATTCAAAATAAATATCAAATGTACGATTGGTAAAGAAAATAAAATCAAATAATTCAATAGCAGTAAATATCCACTAACTACGATCAATCAATAAATCAAATTTATATTCCCTGGAAAAATTGTCAAAATACTTTCAAATTCAAATTCCCTCAATGTTAAATGTTTTTATCTCTGGATCACCTGTACTTATTCCAGATCTCTTTCCCTTCCTTCAAATGTAAAGCTGCGATATTTTCAAGCCCCACGTTTTGGAAGCCAGTTATTGTGATATTTAAAGTCTTGGTGCGCCAAGCAATAATTAGCTAATTAATTTTTTTTTTATTAATTAAAATTATTTAAATGATATGATTATGACTCTATCACAATTTTTAATTCTTTTATCTCAGGGTTAAATTCGTGCTTCAATATCTATGCTATTACATGTGAAAGGTAAGGTCCAGAGAATACCGGAATAATAAAAAACACATATGATCTAACACTATATATTGAAATAAAAATAATGAAATAATTCACACTCAAAAATTTTCAATAAACAAATCTCATATAAGGATTCTCAAAATTTTGTTCTCCGTACGTGAACAATCAAAATTAATGGTACAAACAATATTCATTGAAAACTCAAAATCCCAAACTATTCTAACTCTCCTAATCAAAATATTTATATCCTTTCTAAATTACGTGTAAAAATTGTGTTATCAATAAAAGAAAAAAAACTGCAGAAAACAAAAATATCTCTCTCTGATGATGAGTGGTCCAAATCCTTGTTCCTTGTAGACTGTATTATCTCCTCTCAACCGCTCCCTATGTAATCAGCAATCTTACAACAGATTGTTGCAAGTATATCGTCCTTAATGATCTCCTTCAAAAGCAACAATCATTCAAATTATGATAGCCTTTCTCCTCTCGATAAACTGAATCTCTCGTTGGCCCGAGTGAAAAATTGACTCTTGGAATATCTTCTCTTTACGATAAACTGAATCTCTCGTTGGCCTGAACAGTGACTCTTGGAATATAAGTAGGAAAATATGACTTACAATATTTTGCTGCTTCAGCTTCTGTCAGATACACTAACTCCACAAAAACTCACTAACATTCAACACTACTGCTTGCTACTTCTTGGGAACCACCAAAGAACAATCCCTGTTTGTCTTACAGAATTGGAAAATCAACTGATTCTCTTTTCTCTCTCCTCAATCTCGCTAAACTTTTTCCTACATACTTATCCCACCTTTTTCAATCTCCGCCAATCAAAACTCGTCACAATTCCCCCATTTTTTCATTTCGATAACAAACAAATTTTTACCTATAATTATAAAATTTCCTAAAACTTATTTACAAATAATATTTTCTATAATTCTTAAAAACCTCTATCTAAAATCTCTTCTATTTGTCTCTAATCACTGCATTAATGTATTTTGGAAAACCCCGTTCAATTGTCTTTTTTTGTTTTCACTTAAAATTATGCGGGTCACTCAAGTATAACAAAGAAATAATTTATGCAAAGCTTATATTTTATTTAGTACAGGTAATTCAAGAAATGAATAACTCTCCTTCTTCGAAATGTTTGTTGGATATTATCCTACTTATCTGAATTATTTTAATGTTATTGAATTTTGAAATATTTTTAAACAAACCAATATTTTTCTCGATTTTACATATCATAACAATATATATATATATATATATATATATATATATATATATATATATATATTTATATTAAATTACCTACAACTATAGAGGCGTAGTATTATAAAAAATCTTTAATTTACAATTAAAAAAAAATAATGGTCATCCATTGAGATAAAATATATTCAAGCAATAAAGTTACCAATCAATCCGCTTTCATAAAATTTTATGAGAATCGGTTCAGTGGTTTTGGATATAAGCGTGGACAAACATCGTGACACGAGATTTTTATATATAAAGATTTATATTATAGAAAATCTACTATACGAATGATTAATTAATATGTTGTTACATAAATAACAATAATTTACGCATTTAAAGTATACTCTTATAAAACATCTTAATATTATCATTTCTTCATGTTTCTGATTAAAAATTTTATAATTTATATAATAATTTGTATATCGTTATTCTTTTTTTATCTTTTATGTAAAAAATCTTGTTTTATTGTTTTTCTGACACGGTAGTCTGGTTGTATGAATTATAACCAAGGCGTTTGTTATCTAAGCACACTCATAGTTATATCATTAAGCGAGGTGTGGTATAGGAAGGACATCAAAGAAAGAGATTTTGCTTTGTAGTAACGAAAAGATTACAGCCACATCACTGTGCCAGAAATAGCCGACAAGTTGAACATGATATAAAAAATGGAACTTAAAAGAAATGTGAAAGTTAATTTTTTTTTTAATTTTTAAAGTTATATTGACGTGAGTGCTAAACATTATTATATTAAGGCCTCTTCAGTTTTCTCTTGTGAAATATTTTGATCTATTAGAAATTGTGTATTTGTTTTCGTACAGAGTATATTTTTTTTGGTAACCAAATAATTATAAAAAAAAGTGTTATTTCAAATCAAAGAGAATAGCAGACATTTAATACGAAGATCTTGTGATTCTGTTAACCGCTTAACGCACAGATTTATTTGCAAAAATACGTCACAAAATTATCTATTTATTTTATTACAGTAAAATAAACTACCAACAAAACTATTGTTACTAGATATAATCTTTAGTAAAAAAAAAGATCTTAGAAAAATATAAAATAAGATACTCTCATGCGCTCACCCGAGTTAACTCGGGTCTAATCTTTTTACATACAAAATACTACAAGTAAGAGAAGAAAATCACAATTCAAGTATTTTTAAATATTATTAACAGTATGATACACTATAAAACAAGGAGTGACACAAAGAGGTACGTCACAGTCAGGGCAGACATATCTTGTTTCTTTTCTAACCTTCTTTCCACGCGCATCTCGAACTCTGCTATATACTCCACATTGACGAGTTGGATTTTGATTTTTTGCCATAGCCGGATATACTCGAGGAAATGACACCATGTAAGTCCAACAGGTGTAAGACTCATTGATGGACGTCCTTTGCGACATGCGAAATTATCTTCATGATATTTTTCCATTATAAGTTGTATTAGTTCCAGTCTATAAACTAATGATGATTTATTCCCTCCAGTTTTGCGCAATAATACAAAGGAATTCCACAAAGCCAAATATGATAGTTGAAAGAAAATTTTCTTATAATACTTTTTTCCTCTTTTTCGTGGAAGATTGTAATCTGCTAGATGCTGATCGACACCGCCCATCGTATCGTTATAATCGATGACAGCTGTAGGCTTAACTTTTGTGTCATTTCTTTTTGTTATCTCCCGGGTAGTGTTGGAATGGACAGTTGAAATCAATGATATATCCTTTTTATCCTTCCATTGGAGAGCACACACCTTGCCTCTTTGAAAGGCTATAATGTCACCTTTTCTCAACTTTGTATTTTTTAATTCTGTTGCAACTTCTTTGCTGGATACCTTCAATGTCCCGTACACATCGGTTTTATTGGAAATAAGTATATCAGCAAGTTGTGGTGAATTATAAAAATTGTGCATAGTTAAACAGTATTCTTAATGTAGTAATCGCTTCGGCATAGTCATGACTACTTGAGCTGAAACTGGACCGTCTGCGTAATCTGGATCAAGATTGGTCTGTCTTCCTGTGTAAATGAGAAAATTCCACACTAATCACTCTTTGATTCACACAATAGATAGGTTTTTATTCCAAACCTGGCTTTTTTCATTGGAATATACTGGATCCATCCAAGCCGACCTTTGTATAATAGTAGGCTTTCATCGATGGTTACATGTTTTTCAGGTGTCACAAACTTGGCATACAATTTTTCGTATACTGGCTAAATTTTGTTTAGCTTAGGATTAGGATGTGCTGCGAAGTCGAAAATATCATTATTGCTGAAATAAAGGTTTTGGTTTATTGCTTTAAATCGCTTATTACTTAAACACTTTGAGAAAAATGGTGTCGTCGTCAGTGGATTCTTAGACCAATACTGGCGTATTTCAGGTTTCTTGATTATGCTTTTCAAAATAATGAGGCCCACAAAAACTCTCAGTTCTGCTGAAGTTACCGGATACCAACTACTGTCTCTATTGTTTTGATCCGCATATCGGTTAGTTTCTTCTACAACGGCATTTATTAGGTCATCAGTCATCATCCAAGAAATGTTCAAAAAATTGCAATATATTCCAGTCAGTAGCAGTCAAATTTATACCCGAAACAGCAGTAGGAAAATATGAGTATTATAGTCGTATTCACAGTATAACCCGAAGTTGAAGAATTTTCTGCAAAAAGGTCGATACTTGTAGTATCTGAACCACTTTCGTCCATATTAGCTTCAACATCAGATACATCTGACCTTAATAAATACTCATCACTACTCATTTTGCAGTCGATAAAAGAATTAAAAAATATAAAAATAACTAATGCACTGCAAGAGACGAATAAATATGCCACTTATATCTGCCTTCCAAACCCACTAAACTTGACACTGACCTTGGCCTTAAGGCCCGTTTTCACACTACGTCTTATTGTACGTTTTGTGGGTCATATAAAACGTACGACAAAATGTACGTTTTTTTCAGTGTATACACACTACGTTTTTCCTTCCGTTTTCTACCTCATTTCTAATTCAGAGTCTTGAGTTGTGTGAAGTTTGTTTAGTAATTTTTTTTATTATGGATGAAACACGGCTGCTTTCTTTTATTTTTTCAACCATAACGATACTATGACTGAGGAAAAAGAGGATGAGGAGGGAAAAGACAAGATGGTCAGGAGAGTGGGCTTCTAAAAAGAAGCCAGTATTCCCACGTCTCGTTACTAAAAGAACTAAGAGGCGAACCAGATGACTGGCGCAATTATTTGCGAATGGACACCTCAGCCTATTGTCAATTGCTAGAGTTGGTAACACCATACATATTGAAATAAGACACCTCATAAGAAAAGCCATTACACCCCATGAAAGACTCACAGCAACTCTCAGATATCTTACAACAGGACGCATCGTCAAGGACTTAGAGTTCACAACCATAATATCCAAACCAGCGTTAAGCCAAATAATTCCTGAAACCTGTAATGCAATCTACTTGGTTTTAAAACAGAACTACTTAAAAACTTTTATACAATTCAATAAATTCCCCGAGAAAATCATGGATACATTGCCGCAAATCTGACATTATTAGGTTTTTTTAAGAAAAATGAAGCGAACTGCAGTGGAACTAGTCGTCAAATAAGTCAAGATCGGACGACTTGTCTGAACATGTATTTTCACGTAACGTTTTATCCTATCAGTTCTCGCAAAACTATGCTTCTCCCATCATTTCTACGATCTGACCTTGGATTTCATTTCGATTCGACAAGACGTACGTTTTGCTGTTTACATGCCACGTTTTATTGTATAGGATTTGTCCTATCCAACAAAACGTACAATAAGACGTAGCGTGAAAACCGGCCTTTAAACTAAACATTCGTACATATCGAATGTTTAGTAAAACGTACATATCGTACAAATATTTTAAGCACGAGTTAACTCGGTTATGCAAAAAAAGAAACGTAGTTTAATACCGAGTTAACTCGGGTGAGTACGTTAAGCGGTTAATACATATAAAAGAAATCACAATAATACACTTCAAAAATAAAATGAACAGAAATGATTTATATTTTGAATGCCTCTACTATTTTTTCAGTTTGCCAGTCCATTGTCCAACTGTCTAACATTAAAAAATTTACATTGTCTAACATTGTTTACTTTTTGGTGTTATTTTTTGGGTTACAGTCAATGTTGATATTAGTTCGCATATATTTTATAGGTGTCATTTGTTCTATTTTTTATCCCTTGACATGTAGATGTGTGTTTTTTGGTGTGTCTGAAAATAATAGTTTTTTTTTTGTTTTGTATTTTGTAGTTGTGATTATAATGATAATTATGAAGGATCTTTCCTACTGAGTCATGTTGTTTCTCATATCCGGTTGCATCGAATGCCTAGCAGCCCCGGGTAAGATGTTGGATGGTGTGGAAAAGCATTTCTACGAATCATACACTCTAGACTATGGAGAAAGATGAAAACATGAACATGAAGTGAAAGCTAATTCGGTTTCAAACATTGTGTGGGCACCAGAGATGGTTAATTCTCAATGTAAATATTGATTCAAAAAAGTCTCTGAATCAACAGAGATTTTATAGATTATTTATCAGAAGGCATTCAATAACGAGAAGCACAACAAACTTATAAATCTGCTCAAACAAATTGGGTTAGACGGGAAGGTTTAAGGATTATCAATAACAGAATAAACGGAATGGAAATTCTATCAATAACATGTAATACAAAAGAGTTACATTTCCTAATAAAGTTAAAAACATAAGTTAAAACTATGGTCTTAAAATAAATATAAAGAAAACAAAATTTATGGTCATCAGCAATCGTGATATAGACAACGTCAGAGAACGGATATTAAATCGGGACATAGAAAGAGTAAAGAGATTTAAGTTTTTAAGTTGCCGGCTAAACAATAAATGGAATCTTGTTGATGAAGTCAAAATTAGAATCGAAATAGTTAGGAGTACGTTCTTCAAAGTGAAAGCACTATTTTGTAATTTTGTAATTTAATTTTGATTACACAATCCACCCAAATACAATATTGATGCACAGAAAAACGACTCCACATCACTTTTATATAAGTTACGGCTTAGCCAAAAACTAAAAAACCTGATCTACTCCTCTTACAATACCAAGAGATAATAAATAAAGTCAATAAAGTAGCTTATAAAGTACTCGGCACGATACAAAGGAACAAAAAGGATTTCCATTTTGGTGGACAAATCACATCGCTAATGCAGTACACAACAAGAATCAAGCATATCAAAAGTGGCTGCAAACAAATGACCCAGAGATAGACGAACTATCTTTCCTTAGCAGTAGCTTTGCTACCTTGTATATTTCCTTATCTTCCTCTCTTTTAGACCTGTTATACATCTTTCTAGCCTCGTTTTTCTCTTTAGCCTTCTGTTGCACCTCATCGTTCCACCACCAAGTTTCTTTGTCTCTATGAGGCCCTTTATCAGATGTTTTTCGTAGCACTTCTTCTTCCACTCGCACTCCAACTTTACTATTGGCTTTCTACCAGCCATTTACTATATTTTATTCCTCAAACTCTTCCAGCACTCTATTCTTGAAGTCTAGCTAAAATCTAGCGAAAAAGCATAATAGAGATAAGAGAAACTGTTTAGATCAAACACAGTCATAAATACTGATATACCGAACTCTTATCAAGCCCGTACTCACTTGCGCGTCAGAAACGTGGACGATGGCAAAAAGCGATGAAGAATATTTAGGCTATTGTAAAATTCTCAGACATATTTATAAAGGCGTACAGGAAAACGGATTCTGGCATAGGCACTATAATTTTCAGCTTTATCGCCTTTATAGTGCACCTAGTATTGGTAGATCCATCAAAATAAACAGGTTGCGGTGGCTAGGCCACTTAGAGAGAATGAACGAGATGGAGTCATCGAAACGCATTTATAACTAAAGACCGGATGGAGTGGGGAGAAGCGGCAGACCCACAGTACGATTTAAGGATTAGGTAGAAGACGACTTATGCGTGTTAAGAGTACGAAATTGGAAAACCAAAGCTAACGATGGAAAGGAACGGAAGCTAATCCTAGAACAGGATCCAATGATGGTGATGACTGTCTACACTGTTGTGTTAGTTAAAAGTGGACGTTAAAAGCAATAACCATTAAAAACATGGATAATCCATGTTTAATAAAACATGAAATCCAGGCAATAAGCCTGGATTCTCCTGAGATGCGGTTGTGCTGGAGATTATTGAAAATTTGGATCGAGAAAGTATCAAATGATCGACTGTTGGAAATAATGAATAAAGATAAGGAACTATTGACAATAGTTAAGCAAAGAAAAGGAGCTTTTTTGGCCATATCTTTAGAAACGGGAAGTATGGTTTACTGCAGTTGATCGTTAAACATCGTTCGACATCAGGCATGCCAGAGAAGAAGAATATTAATTATCTAAGTTATATATATCTATATAACCCTTTCTAAACGGTAAATATATTAAAAATATCAGGTATCCAGATGATACGGTCTTAGTAGCAGAAAAAATGGATGACTTACAAAATATACTATATTATAAATAGAGTTAATAATGCAAGTGAAGCAATGGGACTGACAATTAATGAATTTTAAAAAACTAAAGTAATGCTGACTAGCAAAACCGATGAAAATTATCGCATTGACCTAAAAAACATTCATTTAGAACAAGTTTTCAAATTAAGATACTTAGAAGTAGTACTAAAGTGGGATCCACATATAGAAATAGAAACACGAATTAAACAGGCCAGGAACATGTACAATAACTGGAAGCAAATTATATCTAACCAAAAAGTGAGCTTAGACATCCGAATTAGAGTTATAAAATGCTACGTTTGGTCAGTCCTTCTGTATGGAGTTAAGGCCTGGATATTAAAATTAAATACCATGAGACTGCTAGAATCCTTTGAAGTGTGGCTTTACCGCAGAATTCTTAGAATATCATGGACACAACACATTACGAATCGAACAGTATTAAATACCATACATAGAGAGTTAGACCTTCTAACAACGATTAAAAAAATAAAGACCTCGTACTTAGGCCACATAATGAGAAATGACAAATATAACGTGTCATGAATAATCATGGAAGGAGCAATACAGGGCCGAAGCGCAGTTGGCAGAAGAGCCATATGATGGCTTCGCAATAACACACTTTGCGGGCATAAACGTTCAACAATTACTAAAAGTGACGCAGAATAGAGAACATTTTGATGTAGTGATGGCAAACCTCCCCAAAGTAATGGAGTGCACCAGAATAACCCCTTCATGTATATAACCTTCTGGAATGTATAAAAAACTGTTGAATATTAAAATGTTCTAATCTACATAAATTTGTAAACGTCTATCTCCTCTGTGTATATTTTCGTGCTAACACCTTATAACTCTATGTTATCTTCAGCACCATTGATAATTTTGGCATTGAAGCCCCGAATGACCATTGTAACCTCACTTTTCTCTTCGATTTCTTGATCTGACTTGTCGTTTGTTGGAACATAAATGTGGATTATATTTAGGACTATGAGTTGTTCGTAGTTTCAGTAGTGATATTCTAGTGTTCAAAGTATCCATAATAATATTCCATATTAATGTCCTGGGTCGGTCCCTTCTGAATAATAAAGGTAACCTTCCTATGTTTTTATTTTCCTGAGCCAGGTCATCTTCCATCTCCCAGATTCAGTATCTTCATTTTGTTTCTCTTAGCTCTCGTATTTGTTAATTTTCCGGGAATGAATAAACTCCGTACGTTTCAGGTAGCAATGCGTAATGCCACGTCGTATATCTAAATCCTTTGCTTCATTTGTGCACAACTCTAAATTATTGAATCTCTACAGTCCAAATACGTTTAGTAAAGTGGATCAGATTTCTAGGGCCATCTTCTTTATCTCCGATCATATAATAGTAACTTTCTTCTAGAAAATTTGCCTAGAAATTTGTTGTGTCGTAGGCCCTTATTTTTGGCAATAGATATCTCATTGGGGTGATTTCAATGCGAAACACATTCAATGGGGGTCTAGGCTTACAACTACTAAAGGAAAAAAACTATTAGCAGCTGTCAAAGATTAGAAAGGAGATGTAATATCTACAGGGAAGCCAACTTATTGGCCAACTGATAGGAATAAAATACCAGATTAATAGATTTCTTCATAATTAAAAATATCTCATCCAATTACTTGGACATTTGTGAAGGATGGGATATGAACTCCGATCATTCACCCATAATTCTAACCATAAGTGATATGATTATTAGAAAAAAGAACAACTCAACCTTAACTAATAAGCTCACAGACTGGGAAAGTTTTAAAATAACTCTTGAAGAAAAGATCATTTTAGCCGTGCCACTAAAGATAATTGAACAGATAGATCAAGAATAGATTTATTTGTCAAAGATATTCAAGATTCAGCATGGGATTGCACTCTCATACTGAAAACAAAAGTTAAAGGGAATAACTACCCTAAAGAAATTCGTGAATTAATAAAAGAAAAAAGAAAACTAAGAAGAAAATGGCAGCAAACGAGAGCCCCTCGAGACAAAACTAACCTAAACAATGCCAGCCAGCAACTTAAAAGAGAAATCCAGAAAATTAAGAATGAATCTATTAAATCTTATCTGGAAGAGTTAACAAACGACAGCAGCACAGAGTATTCGCTTTGGAAAGCTACAAAAAGAATTAAAAGGCCAATATTACATTCTCCTCCAATAAAACTGGAAGACGGTAGTTGGGCCAGAAATAATCAGCAGAAGGCAGAGAGATTTGCCACTCATCTAGAGAACACATTTAAGTTGCAAGATGACCAAGACGATGACCAGGATTGGCCTGAACCAAAGCAAATAGATGAGAATATCAAGCCAACTTCCCCAAAAGAAGTAGCTGAGTTAATTAAAGAACAAATCGACCCAAATAAAGCACCAGGTTATGACCTCATTACCGGAAGACTGCTAAAAAATCTACCAAGAAAAGCTATCGTAAAATTAACAAATTTAATAAATGCTGCCTTTAGACTACAATATGTTCCAGATTTATGGAAGATAGCTGAGGTGATCATGATACCAAAGCCTGGGAAACCCCCCAATGAGGTGACATCATATAGACCAATATCACTCCTACCTGTGATGTCCAAGGTGTTTGAAAAACTCCTCCTGCGAAGAATCCTACCAATAATTGAAGAAAAGAAAATAATTCCAGATCATCAATTTGGATTTAGAAATAAGCATTCGACAATTGACCAGGTACATAGAATAACTGCTATAATTGAAAGATATATATATATATATTTAGGGATTCTACAGTATTCACTGCCTTCCCTCGCTCAACCGTTTCCATCTCTCTCTGTTGTTCCATTCTCCATCGTTTAGTCCTCTCTTACTCATAATTGAAAGATCATTAGAGAAAAGAAAAGTCTGTTCTGCAACCTTCCTAGATGTGGCACAGGCGTTTGATAAAGTCTGGCATAAGGGTTTGATACACAAACTTAAATCATTCATGCCTAAACAATATTCAAATATATTACAATCATATCTAGCGAACAGACATTTTAGAGTTAAACAAGAAGATGCATATACTGATCTCAAGGATATTGAAGCAGGTGTTCCACAAGGGAGTGTATTGGGTCCAGTCCTATATCTAATATACACGTGTGATATACCTGAACTAGAAGACGACACCATAGCTACCTTCGCAGATGACACTGCTGTCTTAGCGGTAAGTGACACCGTCGAAGAAGCTACAGAAAAACTACAAAATTCAATAAATAAAATCCATGAATGGACCAAAAAATGGAAAATTAAACTGAATGAGAATAAATCAGTCCATATAAATTTTACCAATAAGAGAATTAATAATATTCCTATTAGAATAAATGATGTCCAAGTGCCTATTGCAACATCAGCAAAGCACTTGGGAATCACTCTTGATGCGAAACTTCTCTGGAAAGCTCACGTGAAGAAGAAAAGAGAAGAACTAGGCATCCGCTACAAGAAAATGTATTGGTTAATGGGAAGACATTCCTCTCTATCCATAAATAATAAACTCCTAATCTATAAACAAATACTGAGACCAGTATGGACATATGGCTGCCAACTCTGGGGCTGTGCCAAGCCTAGTAACATCAAAGTAATCCAGATATTCCAGAATAAAGTACCGAGGAACATCGTAGATGCGCCTTGGTACGTTAGGAACAACGACCTTCACCGGGACCTCAAGATGGAAGACGTCAATCAGATCATCAAGAAATTTGCAGGGAGCCATGAACAACGACTCCATCATGATGTAAACGTCGAGGCTATCCAGCTCCTCGACAATACGAACCTAGAAAGAAGGCTCAAAAGATCAAAGCCTTTTGAACTGGTATAATGAGTGAGTGAAAAGCAGAGTAAAGTGTTGTGCGAGTATGCATGCTAAATTTAATGCTAGTTATTAGAAATAATAGGAAAGATACTAGTGAGTAGACACTTAATTTTAAGATTTCATTAGTAATTTAAGTTAGAAACAAATTGATAATTGGTCTTACTGACCCGATTTTAATGTAAGTACACTTCTGTGTCTTTAGTAAAAAAAAATATATAAATGACAGTTTCACTGCTTAGCTTGCACATATGATTGAGGTAATAACTGAAAGAAGTATATCCAGTGAGAAGGACCGTAGTTAACTTATTGTCTTTTAGCTCATTTTCAAACCTTATTAAAACAAATATTTTTCAAAGTTCTAGCACCCTAAGTCCGTGGGATCGCAATTTGTTGTGTTCTAAGGCACAGGATTCCCTGTTTAATCACAGGATTGTGATTTTGCTAAAGGCTGTCATTTAGCGGCTGGACGCAGGTCTTGGATCCATTGTCCTTGCCCTATCAGTTTCCTCCTAACGAGGTTAAGAAAGATTTATCCCCATTTGGGATTGCCGCCGGGCCTTCATTTTAGATGCCCAGTCCGCTTAATAAAACCGGTAAGTCTCCAGAGCTTGTTCTCCATTATTACCTCTTTGACGATTGTTTAGTAAGAGTGGAACCATTGCTGCCTCGTATTAGCAAATGCTAGACAATCGCCCACAATGTGTTTGGCTTCTCGTCTCTCTCCTCACACCTGGGACACATTGCTGATTGGCTGACCTCACAGATGTTTTGGTGTCTTGCGAGGTTAGCGTGACCTGTGAGGACCTGTACTAGCTTTCTAATTAACACGACGGCCTATTTAGTCTGACGAAAATCAGTCCTCCCGTTCCATCTTGCCAGGTGTTGATATAGGGACCACTTCAGTATATCAGTTTAACATTTCTAATACGAAACTGGGTAAAAGGTTTCAGTTCGGAAACACATCTGCTCTGTACCTTCCTTAGCTGCTACATTTCCCCAATGGCAGAATACTCAGGTACCCATCTAACAGCTACTTTTTATTTATAGCCTGCAACTCATTCAGAGCTTTAAACCAGGTTATTATTCAGGTCTGTCCATTGATAGGATTTATCCACGCTTTCAGAGCTGATTGTGTATCCGAGTACATAAGATATCATGATCTGAATTCCAGCTTTGATTATTATTTCTACCGCTTTCTGCAGGGATAATGTGTGTCTAAAAAATAGTTACATGTTTACCAGAAGTTAGTCCTATCGGACAAAGAAAGATCCCAAAGACCGTTCCTGCCCCGGTTTTCTTAGTTCTCGAGCCATCCACACAACATATTACGATGCCCCTCGTACTTTCTGATATCTCCAACACACCGTTATACTATATTTTCACTTCAAATCTACGATCAAAGGTCCAGACCGGAGTAAGCTTATTATTTGCCAATTTTTCAGCATCGTCATTTTTCTTATTCATTTATGAGCCGGTAAACTTTATTTACATTACGGTTACATTGTTTTTGATGTCAGTTTCTTTAATAAGATAAAAATTAAAATATTTCAAAGCCTTTAGGATTTAATAGTTGCGGAAAATAATATATACGTGTTTCTACGGACATATTTACTAAGGTACTCGTAGGAACTAGTATCTATGGTATATTTTCGCCTGAAGGTAGTTAGTACCTCCCTAGTGATTTAGAGAGCCTAAAATTCGACTCCGTTACTTCTACTCCACTAGTTTTAGCTATCTTGAGTCCATCCGCACAAGATATAAGTGAGTACCAATCCAATTCCAGTTTAGATCTAATGACCAGCCGATGATTAAAATACCATTAACCTTAGAACGCAAAAGGTATTTAATGATTTGATCAGTTTAATATTATAAAAGTTCATTTTTTGTTTATAATTAGTTAACGACCTGATCAAATCTCATGGTTTATATAATACTTTATATAAAAACATAAATAAAGCTACGATACAATATCTCTGACATTGGACACAAATTTTTAAGACTGCATGGGGAAACGAACTCATTACAACGGTGGCTTCTACACAAGTATGTCTTTACACTTTTTGTAACTCATCTCAATATTGCATCTTGCTCCGTTTTTTTGTTTCACCAAACCAGTGCAGCAAAAGTAATTGTTGGTCTGACAACCATTATAGATTTCTAAACGATAATTTTATATTACAAATTACAAATTTTGACACAAACGTCTATAGAGCCTATTTGCATGTACCTCCAATATACATGTGTAGCATTTTCCACACATTTCAAAAGAAAGAAGGTTACCTTAATATGTCTATATGGTCTTTGGTTCCCCTGGAAGATGTTTGACAATCTTAAATACTAGGAATAAAATATCCTGACCTGTCACTATTCTTTTGAAATGTTTCCTAAGATGAAACAATATCTGAAACAAATATTTATTATTAAGATTAAAAATAACTTTGTTGCAATAATGGGAACATCAAAACAAAAATATTTTATAGAAAATAATGGTGGTACAGTTAAGAGGATAAGTGTAATTAAATGACACTGTTATCAGCAATATTCTTATAAAAACAATTTGTTGATATTATTTAATTGAACGTGATTATACCCGATATTTATATTCAATTTGTTTGGTGCTAATATTTTCATTCCTGATAGGTGAACAAAACAGATTTTCATAAATCTCAATGAGAAATGTCTTCTTCCTCATTCCGTGAGCCCTTGGCAGGTGATCCTCATTTGGTTTGCCTATCGTGTTGGAGTCCCTCCTCTTAGTTTCAGCCTATATATATATATATATATATATATATATATATATATATATATATATATATATATAGGTACAAATATATATATATATATATATATATATATATATATACCTAGCTAAATATTAAATAAACAATAATACAACAATTGTACAATTATATAAATTAATTAAGTCACTTAAATATAGCAACAATGAACACTAGTTTTTTGTTTGTTTTATTTAAAGAAATAAATAATTAAAATAACTTAAATTTATAAGTTGGTTATAATTTATTTCAGCATGAAACGAAGCTGAAAAATCACTTGAAAAACCGAAAATTTACTGGGTGCTATTTTTTAAGTGAAATATCTGGAGGAAGTCAATAGAAAAGGCGTATTATCTCGACTTTCAACTTTTTTGAAAATACTTGCTCTTTAAAATGAGATTTTCTAAATTAAAAAATGTTTGTAAATAAAAAGTTATTGCAAATTAAACTCGAAAGAAAGCATGTTTTTCAATTGTTTTTAATTATTAAAATAAACGATAAAAACATTTAAAACACATTTCATAGTGTGAGCTTTTATGTAGTTTAGCAATATTAAATAATTTAATTCAAACAGGTGAGCTGTGAAATCTAACTTATTGTGAGCGATATCTAACAAAATTAAAACAAAATTTAAACGTTAAAAAAGGTAAAAATAAGAGTTACTGTCATTAATATTCAAAAAAGAAGGAAGTAAAACATGTCAGACGATAATAGATCAAATGATGGTAAAAGGAAGTAAAAAAGATGAACCAGCAGAAATCTTTGACAGAAGTAAAAAATACACCGAATACAAGATAAGATAAAAACAAAAACAACTGAATCTACTAACCAAAATTAAATGATGGAATTAATTAGACAACTAGTAAAAGATAACAAAAGGAAAAATAGGTAAATATAGTAGAGGAAATGAAGGAGATCATGAAGGAGAATAGTGAATATAAACTACAAATGAACAGTGAGTTAATACAAGAAAACGAAAATCTAAAAAGGGAAATGGCGATCATAAAACAAAAAATGAAGGAAATAAAATTAACTATGCAAGTCAAATGATATTTATTTATGTCTATTTAATTTATAATGTCTTGTTCTTATCTTAATTCATTAAAAAGCACAATAACTGATATTAATTTATTTATCACTAAATATACATAATTTATTAAAAAGCGAACGTAACATTTATATCGCGGGCGCGAATCTTCTTTATTAACTGTCCCTTCCAAATAAAATGTCCTGTTAATATATGCCAGTGCCGTTATCTCGAAAAGTCTAAAACCTTCTTGAGTAGACGACGGCGAAACGGTAAAGGCAAACTGGATTTCCCTCGCATCGGTTCGACCTTTTTTCTGGAAGGTCGTTCAGGTAAATAAAAGCCTCTCGTAAAATCTAAAACATATTAGAATTAGTCATCATATATTTACAGTTATTTTTAGGCCAGGATATTTATCGTAACATTGCCCCCTTCTTAAAAGATGGTTCCTCCTGGAACCTTGTCGGGACTGGAACCGGAACTGTATGCTGGTATCGGCAACTGGACCCTCTTTTACAACTTCCAGTTGTATAAAAATGACAAGGGACGGTTTTCTCTCCGCACCAGTAACTATGCGGATTGCAACAGACTAACACCTGGACTTCGGTGTCTTTGAAGATCTCCTCCACCATATTTCGGATAACCCTCCAATCTAATTGGCGGCACTCCAACTTTGGCATGGCTAACTTTTGCACGTCGGACTCTAGTACGTTCTCTCTCAATTGAAGTAAGGCTTCCCATACATCTCGGTAGGTAGGTTGGTCACGGGCAGTGTCTTTTGTCACCAGGTAGAAAAGGTAACGTGATGCATCTTGGAGTTTCAAGGTTTTACCGGGAGCTGGCACTTGGCATTGAAGTTCTGCAACTCGACCAAACTTCCTTCGAAAGACGGATGCCAACCCTGGTGCGTCTTTGATACTGGCCGGGATGGCAAGGGCCAGCGAGTAGTCATCGGGGAGCGCGAGTAGATCTTGCTTTTCTTCAGTGGTAACACCATGTCTCGCTTTACCGGTACCTCCATAGGCACCCATAAATTCCTCAAACGTGAGGTCAGACACATCGTGGACTTGGTTTACTTCCACTTCTTCATCTAGGTCGTGGTCACCTTCGAAAGACGCCAACCGGTTATGGTGTACTATCATCGGCTTTCCCCTCGGAATCTTGCTTATTCGGTAGATGACATCGTTGATTTTCTCCATGACGAGGTATGGACCTTCCCAAAACTGCTGCAATTTGGGAGAACAACCTTTTCGCTTCTTGGGATTATACAGCCAGACTTTGTCGTTCTTCTTAAAGCAACCCTTTTCGGCTTGTGTATCGTACCGTTTCTTCATTCGGTCGCTAGCGATCTGAAGGTGGGAACGGACCAACTCATGTACATTGTCCATTCTTCTTCGTAATTCGATCACATAATCTTCACCTGCTACATCTTCTCCAGGTCGACACCCAAACTCTAGATCACAAGGTAGTCGCATTTCGCGTCCGAATAGGACTTTGGCTGGTGTCTGGCCTGTTGATTCGTTAACAGCAGATCTGTAGGCCATTGTGAAGAACGGAAGGTATTGGTCCCAGTCTCGCTGATGATCGGACACCATCTTTGTCAAATAGTTGCCAACTGTCCTATTCATTCGTTCTACCATACCATCCGATTGCGGATGATACGCGGTAGTTCTTGTTTTCTTCATGCCTAGTCTATCACATATTCCTTGGAATAGATCGCTATCGAAGTTCCTGCCTTGGTCACTATGTATCTCCAAAGGCACTCCAAATCGGCTGATATATTCTTGGATCAACTTATCTGCAACGGTGGCGGCCTTCTGGTCGGGAAGTGCGTAAATCTCGACCCACTTAGTAAAGTAATCCATTACTACCAACATGTACTTGCCTCCATTTTCACTTTCTGGAAATGGCCCAGCGATGTCCAAAGCTATTCTTTCAAACGGGCTTCCAACATTATATTGTCTCATAGGAGCTCTCCTTTTTCGGTAAGGCCCGTTACTCGTGGCACAAATAGTACATTTCTTACACCAGTCTTTTACATCGTCGGAACTGTTCATCCAATAAAACCGTTCCCGAATTCGCTGAAGGGTTTTCTTTACACCAAAATGCCCTCCCGATGGACTGTCGTGTAACTGACGAAGTACTTTGGCTATTCTGCTCTTTGGGATCACCAACTGTCTTCTCTTCCCTGAACCGTCATCATTTTCCAGGACTCGTTTAAGCAAGCCATCTTCCATGATAAATGAGTCCCACTGGGCCCAATACGTCTTAACTTCTGAGCATAGGTTTGATATTTCTTGCCAAGGTGGTCGACGGTTTTCCTCTTTCCATTTTCGAATTTTCTGTATAACTGGATCTCTTTCTTGTTCTTCCCTTATCTTAGAAGGCGTCCAGTCGTCGTTGACAATCGTCGTTCTTAGAACTGCTGCTTCCTTGGATTCTGTTTGTTGCAGTGGGAACACTCTGCTGGGCATGGCCTTCTGGAAAGAGAATCAGCGTTTCTGTGGCTAACTCCGGCCCGGTGCTCAATCTTAAAATCGTATTCTTGGAGTCGTTCGATCCACCTGGCTATCTGACCCTCTGGATTCTTAAACTGCATCAACCACTTAAGGGCGGCATGGTCGGTTCGGATTAGAAACTTTCTGCCATAGAGGTATTGATAGAAGTGCTCTACTGATTTAACTACTGCTAGAAGTTCTCTTCTCGTGACGCAATAATTCCGCTCAGGTTTTGAAAGAACTTTACTAAAATATCCGAGGACTCGTTCCTGTCCTCCTTGAATCTGAGACAGCACTCCTCCAATTCCCACATTACTTGCATCCGTATCTAAGATGAACTCTCCTTCTGGCAGTGGACACCCTAAAATTGGTGCTGTTATTAGATGTTTTTTTAAGGTCTCAAAGGCATTTTGGCAGTCTGTATCCCAGCGGTATTCTCTTGCTTCCTCTGTAAGTCGCGTTAATGGCTTAGCGATATCTGGTTAATAAACCTCCGGTAGTAAGTACATAGTCCAAGAAAACTTCTCACTTGATGTTTGTCAGTTGGTTTTGGCCATTCCTTAATGGAATCGATTTTTCCCTTATCCACGGTCCTTCTTTACTGACTATATGACCCAGATAATTGACTTTACCTTGAAATAGCTGGCACTTCTTGGGGTTTAACATTAATTGGGCAGCTTTAAGTCGATTAAAAACGTTTTCTAAATTCCTCAAATGATCTTCGAATGTCTCCCCCAAGACGATTATGTCATCTAAATAAACCAGGCATGTTTTCCAAGATAACCCTCTCAACACATTTTCCATAAGCCTCTCAAATGTCGCAGGAGCATTACAGAGTCCAAATGGCATAACGTTGAATTGCCACAATCCAGATCCTGTGGTGAAGGCTGTCTTTTCTTTATCTACTGGGTCCATTTCTACCTGCCAGTATCCAGACTTCAAATCCAAAGTAGAAAATAATTTACTTCCAGCCAATGTGTCCAATGTGTCATCGATCCGAGGCAGAGGATAACTATCTTTCTTGGTAACGTTGTTCAGCAAACGGTAGTCCACACAGAACCTCGTCGTTCCGTCTTTCTTCTTAACCAGGACTACCGGAGAGACCCATGGGCTCGTAGAAGGTTCTATCACCCTGTCTTTCTTCATTTCCTGAACAATCGTTTCGGCTTCCTCTCTTTTCGCCTGTGGTAATCGTCGAGCTGTTTGACGAATTGGCTTAGCATTACCAGTATCAATTTTATGCTTAACAACGGTAGTTCTTCCCGTCTTTTCTCCTTTCGGTACGAAAATATCACGATACTGCCGAAGAAATTCTCTTAATTTCCTTTTCTCCATCTGATTTAGAGACTGTCCTGCAACTGCAACCATTTGGTCGAATTTGTCGTTGGAATTATCAGATGTTGTCGCCTGACGGATTATGGATGTCACAGGTACACAAGTTCCTACCTTTGTCTCTTTCTTGATGGTCACTGGGTAGTCGTTGACATTGATAAGTCTCACAGGAATTTCTTTAGCCGAAGTCACCAATTCCTTTCCAATTATGATTCCACGGCCAACCTCATCGTCGTGGTTCCAAGGCTCCATCATAACAGGTGTCCCTTCGTCTACAATTCCCTGTAGTCGCGCTACTATGATCGTTTCGCTTCTCGCAGGCACGACTGTATCTTCTGTAATGGCTGCTTGAACAGTGTTGTCATTATGTGGATGGAGAAATACCTCCTCGTTGCCAACTTTGATTACCTTATTCTTAAAATCCAATTGGAATCCATGCATATTCATTACGTCCATTCCTAATATAACATCCTCTTCGATGTCAGCAACTATAACAGTATGGACAAACTTTTCTGCTCCAATTCCCAATTGTACCTGGATTTCTCCATTAATGTTGGCGTTTTCACCTGTAGCGGTCCGAAGTCGCAACCTCGTTGGTAACAGTTTCTTACGGCTGTTTATAACTGTTGGGCGTATAATGGTTCTGGTCGCTCCGGTATCCACCAACAACGTATGCTTTTTACCATTTATGTCTCCATCTACATATACACTATCTTCACGACATTTCAAAGAAGCTATTAGTATGAGAGGGTCTTTGGAAAAGTTTTGGGTCAAAGCTGCCCCCCTAAGGCTGACCCGTTCTAGTTTTCCTGGTGGTGAGTTTCTTGATTTGCGTCGTACCTAGGCTGCTTACATGAACTTCGTACGCGTCCTATTTCACCACAATTCCAGCATCTTATGGTCTTCGTTTTCTTGTATGTCATACTCTTAATCATATTAACGAGCTGGTCAAGTTTATCTTCATCTCCTTCCTCTTTTACAGTCCTAACTTTACTGTACCCTCCAGAGGCCTGCGTAGCTGACTCGTATTCGAGGGCGGCGGATAAGACATCAACCAGCGTCTTGTGACGAGCTAATCGTAGTGTTCTCTGCATTTCATGATCACGAAGACCATCAATAAACGTTTGAACGGCCAACTTTTCCATCATGTCTTCGGGAGCTGTTGGATAAGCATATCTTACTAATCTGGCAATATCTACCTCATATTCTTGAAGAGCCTCCTCTTTCTTCTGTCTACGATTTTTGCTGCGACTGATATACATGCTCCAAATGTTCGTGGCCATATCGCATATTTAACCTCTTCTTAAGTTGTTCGAAATAATCCGTCTCTTCTACGGCTATGGTCTGAAGCACATCTAAGGCATCTCCTCGAAGAGCGATAGTCAGGTTTACAGCCTTTTCTTTTTCAGACCATCCATTTGCTTTTGCAGCTGATTCGAACTGTTTCATGTAGTTATTCCATGACGATTTTCCGTCGAAAGTTGGGACTTTCACATGGACAGAACCTCCACTTCCTTCAAATTTCGGCCGTATTTCCAACTTACATTTCGTCTCGTCTTCTTTTGTCTCTACTGTAATTGGATTGTTTCCTCTCTCTGCCGTCCCTGTTTCCTCCAGCTTCTTTTCCATCTCTTTCCATATCTTTTCTTCGAAGGCCAACATATCGGCAGCAACTTGGTTTTTTAACGAAGATATTCTATCGTCCAGGGGAGAAATCTCAGAAGTGATGTTAGCAGAGACTTTGCTTTCCAGCGAAGAAATCTCGTTAGAGACTTTGTCTTCCAACGAAGCGATGTCGCCGGAAACTTTGGCTACATCAGAAGAAACTTTCGAAATATCGTCAGAAACTTTGTTCTCCAATGATGCGATGTCACCAGAAACTTTGTTCTCTAATGATGCGATGTCACCAGAAACTTTGGCTACATCAGAAGAAACTTTCGAAATCGACGAGAGGACAGCATCTTCAAATATATAAGTCTCTGGATCTAGACCTTCTTCTAGCAAAGCGTTCTTTAGTAGTTGGACTAACTCAGCCTTTTTTCCGGTAGAAGCTAATTCTCTGTCTTCGAGATGTCTTCTTAAATTCGTCACTGTGAGCTCATAAATCGTAGCCATTTTCACACTTTATTTTATATCCACTTTTGACACCAATGAAATGATATTTATTTATGTCTATTTAATTTATAATGTCTTGTTCTTATCTTAATTCATTAAAAAGCACAATAACTGATATTAATTTATTTATCACTAAATATACATAATTTATTAAAAAGCGAACGTAACATTTATATCGCGGGCGCGAATCTTCTTTATTAACTGTCCCTTCCAAATAAAATGTCCTGTTAATATATGCCAGTGCCGTTATCTCGAAAAGTCTAAAACCTTCTTGAGTAGACGACGGCGAAACGGTAAAGGCAAACTGGATTTCCCTCGCATCGGTTCGACCTTTTTTCTGGAAGGTCGTTCAGGTAAATAGAAGCCTCTCGTAAAATCTAAAACATATTAGAATTAGTCATCATATATTTACAGTTATTTTTAGGCCAGTATATTTATCGTAACACAAGTATGTCAGAAAGGAAACAACAAAAAGAACTTAATAATGGGAGGCGTACCAATAGATGCATTAGATGACGAGCAACTAAAAATCGAAATAGAAAACTTTATAAACAAAGAAATGGGGATAATAACAAAAATAAACAAAAAAAATAATATAAATATTATGATGTGTGTCATCGAATTTATTAAATTTGAAGAGAGATTAAAATTATTCAAAGCCAAAGGCAAATTAACAAGATATAAACACTAAAAAAAAATAGAAATCCAAAGAAAACTTAGGAACATAGCCGCAAACAAAAGACCAAATGGGAAAATGACAAAAATATATTATGGATTCATAATTATAGAAGACACAAGACGGAATTGGAACCAAAAAACACACATGATAGAAAATGCTACAAACAATACCGCGCAAACTAGTTCAAAAAAATAGTGGTAGTCAAAACAAAATAAGTAGACGGAACGGAAAATGGAAAAAGCACAGAAGAAGGACATGAGCAAATATAAAGATGATAACACAGATAAAAAGAATACACATTTAAAGGGGAACATAATGAGAAACAAGTAGAAGAACATTTTAAAAATGACAACATGGAAGGTAAGAGGCATAAACGGAAAATAAATGAAACTGGGGAAAGAATAGAAGACAAGAATATTGAAGTAATAATTATAAGAGAAACAAGAAAGAGGAAAGAGAAAAAGGAAGAGAAACCACGACTTTGGAAAATAGAAACTTACTAATATACAGTGGAGTAGAAAAAAAAACAAAAGCTCAGGCAAGGTTAGCATGCATGGTTGAGAAAAATATCGTCAATAAAAAATAAAATAAGGAACTGAATACATTTTAATGAGCGTATACTTAGAGTTGAAATAGAGAGGGTCACAAAGTAAACAATTACAAACCAAATTATATGCTATAGACCTGATGAAAATGTAACAAAAACGAAAAAATTAATTGTGGGACAAACTGCAAGAAGTAATAAATAATGGCGCAGCGAAAATAGTAATAACAGGAGATATGAATGCCAGAATATGAAAATAAGGAGAAAAATGGAACGATGTTATAGGACCATACGGAGAGGACAAAATCAACATAATGGAAAACTATTACTTGAATTTTGTTTAGACAATAACATGATGATCATGAATACACATTTCTAACATGTCAGTAAAACGAGAAAAGATACATACGATCACAAGAAAAGTCATATCAAGAAACGAACAATCAGTTATTGACTATACTATAGTGCAAAAAATGGAGAGGAACTAGATAAGAGACATAAAGGTGAGAAGAAGCTATGTAATATGTAGTGATTACTACCTAATGAACACTACATTTAACAGTAAAGGAATAAAAATAAAAAACACAGAAGACAAGAATAAGAAATACAAGGAAATAAGTAAAATACATAAACTAAGGGAAGAAACAATTAAAATCAGATATAAGGAGGAGTAAGAAAAGGAAATAGACACAGAAGGAAAGGAGTTAGACAAGGAGGTAGTTTAAGCCCAGTACTTTTCATAAATGTAATAGATGAGATAATGAAAGAATGTAAGAAAACCTTTAAAAATTATTATATAGAATGGAATAGAATGATAAATACAGAGATATGCGTATTTGCAGATGACATAATATTATTTGCCTAAACAGCAGGAAAACTGAAGCACAATTTAAAAAAAAATGTAATTTAGAAGCAAAAAAATACAACCAAAATGTAAATCAAGAGAACAGACAGATAATAAAAATAACAAGGAAACAAGACACAAATGACCAAATCAAAATGGAGATAGATCAACACAAAATAAAGCAAACAAACATCTATAAATACCTGTGAACAGTAATAAATAATAGAGAAAGCATCGAGGACGATCTCAACAACAGACTAGAGAGTAAAGGAAAACTATTTCAGGCTCTAAATAGAAGATTTCTTAACGACAAAGAAGGAAAACGAAAATGACAATATATAAAACAATATATAGGCCAACACTGACATACAGAGTAGAAAATTGTATCTTAAACAAAAGGCACTAGAGTAGAATACAATCAGCAGAGATGAAATGCCTCAGAAGGACGATAGGGACAAGAAGAACAGACAGACTCAAAAATATAGAAATAAGAAACAGACTTAACATTAAACCGTTGCTTGATACAATAAAGGACCAAAAATTGGCATGGTTCTGTCATATAACACGGATGGGCAATAACTACAAGTGGGAAGAGTATGGAAAGCTAAACCAATAGGATAAGGGCAAGTCTTGGCAAGAAGCAATACACTTGATGAAAAACAGAAAAGAATGGAGAAAATTCATTAAAAGTTAGAATTACCTCCCTCGATATCTTACAGCAGAAGAGATGCGATTATGTATGTATGTACTTCTTTGTGTGTGTATATCTTGACGGGGAGGGGAGGGGGAGACATGACTAGGAAACAAGTCCACCTGACACAGACTTTTCTTACAAAAATAAGATTTATTTGTTTGTTTCAAAAATGCCATTAATAATTATTTTATTTGATGTATGATTAGGTAAATATCATTGAAAAATACAAATGATCTTTTTGTTAGGCATAATTTAAATGGTCTATAGACCTTTGGTTGTTATTGCATTCAAAGCAAATATTTAGATCTCTGATAGAAACATTATTTCAATATCATACTGGGGAATTCAGTATTCCCAATTTGTACCTTCTTCTTTTTCAGTTGTTCTGAAAAGTTAATCTTTTTAATATAGGCCTCTCCCATTGCTCTCCAGTTTTCTTTATGCTGGGCTTCTTCTTCTTGTAGTTCCTTCTCCTATCGGAAGTTGGCTATCATCACAGCTATCAGTACCTTATTGGCGGCTGCTCTAAAAAGATCTACTGACCTGCAACTATACCACTCTCTTAGGTTTCTTAGCCAGGAAATTCTTCGTCTTCCTATGGATCTTTTACCGTGCATTATGAGCCTTAATATCTCATATTTCGCACCTCTGGTACTGTGGCTTAAATATTACAGCTTTCTTGTTTTGATGTTCTTTATGACCTCGCAATCCTTTTGTAGCCTTCTTAACACTTCTGTATTTGTAACTCGTTGGGTCCATGGAATTTTCAAAATCCTTCTATAGCACCACATCTCAAATGATTCCAACTTCTTTATATTATCCACTTTTAGTGTCCAGCTTTCCATTCTATACAACAAAATCGAGAACACGTAGCATCTTAAAGCTCATCCTTTGCTCCAGAGGAAGGTCTTGATTAACACATTGTTTTCATTTTCATAAATGCTTGTCTTGCAATTTCAATGGTTTTCTTAATGTTCATTTGTAGTCCATATTTTATACTGACTTTATGGAATCTATTTACTAAGCGTTGCAGTGCTTCTAGACTGTCTGCAAAAACAGCGGTGTCGTCTGCGAATCTTATGTTGTTCAAGATTTTTTCGTTTATTGATATACTCTGTTGTTCCTCTAATATTGCTTCTTTAAAAAGAGCTTCGCTGTATAGATTAAATAACAATGGGGGCAGCACGCAACTCTGTCTAACACCTCTTAATTTCTATAGTTTCTGTATCGACATTTTCGATTAAAACCTTTGCTTTTTGATTCCAGTACAGATTGACAATTATCCGTATATCTCGACTATCCACATTCTTTTCTTTTAACAGTTTTACAAGTTTCTGATGTCGTACTCTATCAAAAGCCTTTTGATAATCAATAAAGCAAACATAGAGATCCTGGTTAATATTTAGTCGTCTTTAAGTCGCCTAGAACGTTAAAAGCGAACAGAGCCTCTCTCGTTCCTAGTCCCCCTTTGAATCCAAACTGGTTGTCATCTATATCTTCTTCTATTTTTTGTATAGTCTTCCAGTCAGTATGTACTAACTTTGGTAGTGTTACAAACGTGGACAGCAACCAATTTTCGGGTATTACTCCTTTTGTATATACTTTGTTGAACAGATCTAAAAGTATATGCAGTGTTTCTTCGTCACTGCATTTAATTATATTATGGGTTAGCCGGTACCAATTAAGTCCCGTTGTTCTTTTTAAGTCGTCGTAACGTCTTTCTTGTGGTTTCTCTACGATTCTTCTTTCTGCCCATGGTCTCATCTTCACTCCAGCTTGTTTGACATCTAGCCAGATGTCCGATCTAGTTACATTTTGAGCAACATACTCTTACATGTATTCCTAATAGTTAATAACTCTCGTGAACTTAGTTTAGTTTGTCTTCTTGTCCAAAACTCATGTTTCAGAGCCATATGGGGTGACTGGTAGGATATCCTAGGATAGGATGTAGCATTTTTAAAATTCCTCAGTATGTATTGAAATCCTCTCGTATTTGCCTAAGCAACGAAGAATATTTTTAGTGTATTTCATTTCCTATTCGTTAGAAGTTAAAAACACTGAATTCTTTCAATTCATCTTAGCGTCACCGAGGTCGAAAATAAACCATTTTAGAGTTTGTTTATTATTTCACAGATGTGTATTTTCTCGGCATTCTTTGATCGTTTATCCGCTCGATACTGCGTTTTAAATAAATATTTCCGTTTAGTGTTTTGTTTATACCAAGTTAAGTGAATGAATTTAAAAGATAATTGCTCACTCTCGCTGAGGCGTTAAGTCTGCTTTCAGCGTTAAGTCAAAATTTTTCTTCAAATTTGTAATATCTTCATTTTTCGTCCTTTTTTATGGGAAAATGTGTAGCAGTGTGAAGTCGATAGTTACAGTTTAAAGTTTTAAGTGAGGTTTGGAAGAATCGTTGTTTCCATCCTCGTTTTGTTTGTCCCTGGTCGCCCTTCCAGACCATAGAAGCAGTCCTTTTGTTCGTGTGGCAGAGAGTTTAACCCCAGTTCTACCCCCAGAAATTTTAGTAATTCCAGTTGCCACTCCCAGAAGTTTTAGTGCATTTTTGTGTGAAATCAAGGTAACTTTTCTGTTTTAAATTTTAAAGTAACGATAGACTTTTTTTCTAATAATAATAATTGCTTTCATTAAAATTTAAGAATTTGTAATAATTAAAAATATATGTCTTAGGGCGTGGTTAGCTGTCATGTTAATTGTTCTGTTTTAAATTTAATGTTGACATATGACAGCTCGTTTTATTATTTTTGATATTAATTTATTTTGGTTTTTTAAAGAAGGTTAACCTTTCTATGAATAGTTTTATTTTAAAGATATTTCTTTATTTGTAACAATTTTTTTGTAAATTTGCAGCACCTCTCACTTGTAAACAGAGTTTGTAAACAGAAAGGACACAATAAGTATTTCTTTGTTATTTTGGTATTTATCTTTGTAACTATTAATCTAGTAATTTGTGCCATTTATTTTTGTAACTGTTTGTGGTGAGACATCAATAAATGTTTGATTTATTTCTCTAAACCATTTTTTGATTTATTTAGAAAAAAGGTTTATACCCTCTTTTTTATGTTTCATTTAAAAAGACATATTTTGCATTTCAAATAATTATTTCAATAGTTACAACTAGTTGTTGTAATCGTTATAATTTGTCACCTCGAAGTGGCGTCCTTATTTTAAATAGCTAGAGGTCCTTCCTGTTGTTTTGTTTGCCCATTTGTTCCAGGAGATTCATGTAAGTACCCCTTTGTTTCATTTTTGTAGTTGCCCCAATCCAACCCCCTTGCCATTCAACTTATCCACGACCCAGCTACTCCAAATAAACCCTGAGTGCCGTTCGCATAAGTTTCATTTATTTTGCTTGCCCTATCTCCACCCCCAGTAATTTCTGTGCCAAGATTTCAACCCACATAGTAATACCCTATATGGTAGGCAAAATATGTCGTTACAAGGATAGGATATCCTAATTGATATAGATGTGCTGTATATTTTCCGTGTTTCTTATTTAGTCTAATAATGCTAGAAATACACTCTTTTGGTGGTTTTAAATTAAATATATAGTCAGTTGGGCAAGGAAGATGTGGACGTAAAGGGAAATACAATTTTTTTTTAATTCCGCGCAATATTCAACCATTGCTTTTGTTATAATTTACTTATATTAACTTAAGTATTGTTTATTGGATCTCTCGACATAAAATTTACCTTCGGAGAACAAAAAATCAGAGAGGAGTAGGATGCGCGATGTATGTACAAAATAACCATTCCTAAAATAAGTATAAACTATTTAGTCTATGTAGCATTTTTCAGCTTAACTTGCAGCCATCGGAAAAACTTTAGACTGGCTTAAAGATAATAAAATTAAAAAACCAGTAATAATTATAGACTCAAAATAGGCTTTATTCAATTCAAAATATTTAAATGGCCAAGACTATAGGCTATTGTAACATTGAATTGAATGCATTTAAGTCTATAACTTTTTTGTAACATTAAAAAAATAATATTACTTCTTTCTTAACTAAATTATTCTATGTCTATTTCAAAGTACAAGAGGTTCAGGGAAAAATCCTCTCCATCTGATGCAATATATTACCTCTTTCCCTACCTATACGTTTTAACGATTTTCAAGAAAATATACAGAGAAAATGCTGAACAAATATTTGCAATTGACAAAGGACCATGCACGGTCCTTATGAAAATTGGCTTAGGTCCAAAAATTTAATCTGTTCATATGCTACAGATTTTAACCTAGTGGAGAAATCCAGGAAATCGTTTGGAGGGATTTTGTTATTTCACTAACACTAAATTTCGAATACTAAATTTCCACGTATATGAGGTTTTACAGTACATTACGTAATTTAATTTACAAGTACCTGTGCAAATTAAAAGAGAAAATGTAGGATAGGTTGAAATTTTTCAACCGAAAATAATTAGATGAATGATTATTAGGGTGAAAAAGATGAAGGTTCGGTTTTTTGTTTTAATAAAATTGTTTTTTCAATAAGAATGTAGAAACAAAAAAAATAAAAGATAATTAATTTAGTGCTTTTAGGTATAAAAGAACCAACTTTTGAATCATACTGTCTCTTTTAAATTTATATACTTATAATTAATAACTTGGGACTTGATTCGGATTATAAATTTTATAAGTTTTATTTCATAATATATTATTATACTTCTTGGGCTAGCTCAAATTAATAAATAATCTCATGGTTTTACGTCATTCAAACAACAGAAATACAAAACCAATACTCAGAGGATGCTCATAGATAAATAAAATTAAAAAATAAATTATAATTGTATAATAAAAAATATTGTGTTCATACCAAAGAAATAAATGCAAATTTTTAATGATAGAATAAATTGTTTAAACAAATACTCTCTGAAACGAGTATTCAATTTAATGTATAATATAAAAATACCGCAAGTTATTTAAAGATAGCAAATTACTCAGTATAGATAATCTTTGTCAACCATTTTCCATCCACTCCTGAATGTAGGTCTCTCCCAATTGCTTCCATCTTTCTCTATCTTGCGCCAATCTAATCCACTGTTTACCTGCCACTACTCTTATGCCATCTACCCATCTTTTTTGAGGTCTTCCCATGCTTCTTGTTGTCGTCCTTGGTCTCCATTCTAGAATTCTCCGTGTCCACCTGTTGTCATTATATCGGGCTACGTGACCTGCCCAGCGCCATTTAATTTTTGTAACTTCTTCCACTATAACCCTAATCTTCGTTCTACGTCTTACGTTAAGACGTAGAACGAAGTATAGATACAAAATGAATTATTACTGGTTCTAAGAAATACTTTTAAAACACATTACGAGATTGTTTATGTCAAATTTCACTATAGTCTTTGTAGACGTTGATAAACATTGAGAGAAGGAAATATCGTTAGAAATATAGGTGAACACCTTGGAACAATTTCTATATACGATGTCAGGATACAATTAATTGAGTACTTAAAAACTGTTCACTGATCACTGAATTTAATCTTTTACTTTAAAAAAAAATTCACTTTCTACTTTTAACTTTTACGGATGTCAAAAAAGCTTTTGTTTGACGTAGCCCGGCACTTTTTATTTTTTTCTAAGTCACCAACTGCTCCTATCTGCTATCTCGAACACGATGATGTTTTTTCCATTTCCAAAATTTCTCCTCTGATGCGGCCCCCTTCTCTCAATAAACATTCCTTCCTTTTTATTGGTCAACACAAATATCCTTTAAAAGTCTTTGAATTTTCCGTCGTAATCATTTTACCTGTTAGTAGGAAATTCTACCCTCCGATTTCTAAATACTTGTTTTGCCTCGATCGTAATCTCTGCTAACAATCTCCACACAACCCCCACGCATTGTCTACCCACTTTCACTCACAAATTGTTCTTAGAATAATAGAAATTTAAATTGTTTATATACGAAAAACTTAATACTGGGCAATTCCAATCTGTACATAATTTTTTTCGATAAAACCGACAAATAGGTATTTTACATAATTGAATGCAACAAACAAATATTTTAAAAAATATTACTTTACCGTTTTACGAATTGACAAATTTATGTACACAAATTATTATACAGTTAGATATTTAGATTTCCCTTCTTCTTCTCTGCCTTTATTTTTTTACAATAATATATTGTAAAAATATTTATTTTATCTGTATTGCTGTGGCATTTTTGTTTCATTCTGTATATGGATTTGATTTGCGTCTTAAAAATTTTCGAAGAGAAACACTTTAGTGTCTCCTCTTGTAGACCAAACAAAATTCAAATGTTTATTGACACTGCCAAATTGTCTCGGGATAAAAAATCGCAGTATTTCTTTGTTCACCTATGGTAATTTTAAAATAATATCAGAGTTTTTAATCAAGACGGGCATGAGAATCGACATAAAATGCGAGTTGATTCACCTTGAGATCCATGGTTAGGAGAACTTACAACGCAGCAACAAATTTTTCATTTGATTACAATTTAGATCTTCAGTGAGTCAAGTCGAATTTCTTAATCTGATGATTGGTGACAGGTGATTGTCTGACAGAACACCGCTTTGTCATTATAATAGGTGTTGGCAGTTTTGATGGTTTTTTGAGAAGTCTGTTATGGTTTCCTTGTTATGGTGTTGCAACCCCATGGATTCGTACTTTAATCCAGAACCAGTCCTGGGATTCAGTTTATTCAGTTTTTATATATACATTTACATTTATAATACATTTTGGAGACGGCTGTCGCCGTATTCCCGTTCTCCTCTGCCAATCCTCCCGGTCCAAGGCATGTTCCTCCTCCACACCTCTCGATTCCATCACTTTTCTAATTCTTTCATTCCATGAGCGTCGAGGTCTACTTCTTTTTCTTCTCCCAGGGGGCTTCCAACTGTGAAGGTTTTGGGGCCAACGTTCGTCAGGCAGGGTTCTCAATAGGTGTCCAAACCATTTTAAACCTCTTCTTTCTATTATGTCAATGACCGTTTCTGTAGCATTCATGTTATTTCTTATAGATTCGTTGGTCTTCCTTTTCAGCCTTGATGTTCTAGCACTTCTCAAATAATCGTTGATTTTTAGGTAAGTAGTGTTATGCCTGTATACTTCTGTGATTATTCCTAAAAGGTATGGACTAATGCCGAGTTGTTGTAAAGCTTGCCATAATTTAAGTCTTGGAACTGTATCATACGCCTTTTCTAGGTCGATGAAGGCTAGATGTACTTCGGTACCAACCGCTATTCTAATTTCTATTAATTTTTGGAGTATAAACAACAGCTGTTGTTGGAGTTGGAGTTGGACAGCTCTGTAAAGATGGACACTTGGTGACCGGTTTTCCATTCAGATGGTTCTTTAATTTGTTGGAAGCATTTGAGTGGACCTCCTGCTTTAAGTAACTCTATAGCTATATTGCCAGGTCCTGGAGATCGCCCGTTTTTCATTTTAATTTACGCAGTAGGGAACTTGTTGTTAGTAGTATTAATGTTACTATTTGTTTGTCTCTCCATACTGTATTCCTCTCCCGTATATTCCAATCTGGACTCTTGGAATTAGTGATTTTCCCTCTTTTCTATAGGAATTAAGATGCTTAAGGAGTTATGGGTATTTTTCTTTAGATTAGTGATAGTTCTCCATGCTTCCGTAGAATAAGAACCACCAATTAAATTTTCAACTTGGACACATTTTTGTTCCCAGAAATTGTTTTTTGCTTCTTTTATTTGATTGCGTACTTCTCCGTTTTTCCTTTGATATGTTACTGCTAGATGTTTTATTTGTTAGCCATTTCTTATATATTTTGTTTTTTTCTTGTCATTTCTTTTATGTTTTGTGTCATCCATGGTGGTTTGTGGTGTTTTTTGTCGTTGTTCTCTGTTCCTAATACTCCATAAGCAATTTTTTTTATTATCGTTTTGAGTTGTTGTATTCTTGTTCTACATCCATATTTCTTTCCATCCCCTTTAGTTTTTTTCTAATCTAGATTGAAAAAGATGTTTAATACTTGATTGGAATAAAAGGTGCAACTTATATCTCTCCGTTTTGTATTGTGAAGTATTGTTTCTCTTACTGTTTGGAGTATTGTTTAAAGGGGCACAAAATATTAGCTAAAAGAAAGTAGTGATCTGTCACACAGTTAGATCCTCTTTTTACTCTGCAGTCTTGGCACTTAAATTTTGATATCTGTCCCATTATTATATAGTCTATGATCGACTTCTGTTGGAGTGAAGGTCGTTCCCAAGTGTAATTATGAATATCTTTATGTCTGAATTAAGTATTCATTATTTTTAAACCCAAAAGTTTACATAACTTAATTAAGCTGTCCCCTGAACTGTTTCTCCGTGTCGTCCTACTACCTCATCGTCTATTTGAGAACCTACTCTGGCATTTAGGTCTCTTAACAGTATTATTTCTTGATGACTTTATATTTTATCACAAATGTTTGATAACTCTTAATAAAAGGAATCTTTAACTTGTTGATTTGAATCGTCTGTTGGCGCATAGACTCCAACAACTATTGTTTCGATGCCGTACAATGTGACAGTTATTGTCAGGATTCTTTCAAAGATGTACGCTTAGTCTTTTATATATTTTTTTAACGATTTTTTTTATAAGAATTGAGACCCCTGATTTAGCGTGTCCATGTTTCTCTATTCCTGATCATATATGAATGTAGTCTCTAATCTGTTCATTTCCTTTGCATTTCTTTTTGTTTTCAGAGAGCACTATGATGTTCATTTTTTGCTTCGTCATTTCAGTTAAAATTTCTATTGTCTAGTGAGTCATGCCTTGAGTGTTCCAAGTACCGATTTTCAAAGTCCTTTTCTTTGCCAGGTGTCGTCGTCGTAAGTTTCCATCAATATTTCGAGGCTCGGCGTTAGAATTTTTAGTCAAAAGAGTTTTTTCCAGATGATGAGGGACTGGCCCATCGCTCCAACCCCCAAGCTTAGAGGACCAGGATTTTCTGTTGGGGTTTCTTCCGTTAGTCGACATGTTCTAGTTTTAAGGCGCCAGAAACTTGCCTTTCACCCTCTCATCGCTGCTATATAACGCACATCCATTGTACGCCATACACCCGGTGGTTACGTGACATATATGTCTTCGAGGACGTGAGAGTAGGATTTACTGGCAGAGCTGAGTTCTGTTTTCACAACCCCCAACCTTTTTGTTGGGAAACGGGTGGAAATTTCTTAGAGTTTTATTGCAAGATAAGAGTCGACATCTCATATATTACCTCAGAGGTCCATAACCAGCCTTTAACCACCATATTGAGTTTTACAGCCAGAAATAAATAAAGGTACAGTAGACCCGCGATTATCCGAGCTAATTGGGACCGCGCATTTTGCTTTCGCCATGACTTTTGCAAAGTTGTTACTCTCACATCATCCCACGATAAAGCTATCTTTGGTTATCTTTTTAAGAATTGCTCTCACAGTCATTCCCTCATCTAACCAGGTCAACAACACTTGGAGAAGCCTTCGACGATAGTTCCATTTCATAGCCTCTAAAACTCCTTGGTCTAGAGGTTAAATGAGAGATGTGACGTTTGGTGGCAAGAAAACAGCTTTAATGTCACCGCTAACCAACGAACTTGCATCTGGATGAGATGCAAGATGCAAGAAAGAATAGCTTTTCTTGATAGGTTTTTATTTTTTAAGCAGGCATCAACAACGCAAACAAACTCGTCAACAAACCAATCTTTAAAAATTTGGCAATCCATCCACGCACTACGTTGATTCCTGTACATGGTGGGTAGGCAGTTTGCTTGAATATTTTTAATAGCCCTTGGATTCTTCGATTTTCCAGTAAGTATAGGTCTTAATTTTAAGGATCCAGAAGAGTTGCTACACATCAAGAGAGTTACTCGTTCTTTGCTTTTTTGTATCCAGGTGCAGTTTTCTTTACTTTGGGCTACCAGTGTTCTTGTTGCAAACATTCTGAAATTAAGGCCCGTGACTGAAGATTTGGTCTGACGTGAGGCCATGCTCTAAAATGAGATCTCTCAATTTTAAATTAAACATCTCAATTGCAGATGAATCGGCCGAAAGTTTTTCACCCGAAATGTTCAATTGTCGGATGCCATATCTCTTCTGCCATCTGTCAAGCCAACCATCACTTGTAGTAAAATTTTTCTCGCCATTCTTAAACCGTTTGTGAAACTCTACAGCCTTAGCTTGAAGCATGGGGCCACTAATTGGATTTCTCAACCATCGAAGATTAGAAAACCATAAAAATATGGCTTCAGAAGTCTGTTGGTATTCTCCTTTCTTTAAAGATTTCAGCAACAAATTACTTTCACCACTCTCACTTTTATTAACCCATTGTTCAATATCTTTTCGTTTACGTCTACAATCTCCCACGGTCACTTCTCCAACACCTAGGTCAGCAGCAACTTTCTTTACTGAATCACCCTTATCCAAGCGTTTTATAGCACTTAAATTTGTTTCTAAAGAAATCACAACTCGTTTACATTTTAAACTCATATTGCACTTGAAGTTACGTAGAAACTACACAAAAAGAATACATGAATGAACTTTTAAGAGCTTACAGTGGGACGAACCGAACAGCTAGCTGTGATGATTCACAGCACAAGCACTCATTTGGTCTCGCCCTCCAAGCTAATTTATTACATAATTTGTTCTTTTCAATTACTACCTCGATTAATCCGTAGGCTCAATTAATCGGGACTCGGATAATCGCGAGTCTACTGTATTAGGTAAAGACCACATAAAGTAAGTGTGATTTTTCCTTTTTCTTTTGGACGTTTTAGGGAAATATTTTATCTATTTGTTTTATTGTTTTTATATTTTTTATTTTTGTATGAATTCTCTAATATATAGTATCTTTGAGTTTTTCGTATCACTGAGACAAAATATAAGGTGTTGCCATTTTAGGCAAACTTTACAAATACACGTAGGGATTAAATCAGATCTTAAGATAGGAGAGAGAACATATCTGCTGCAGCTGGAAAATGAAGAAGAAAAGATGAAGCTAATGAAAATTAAAAGAAAATTAAAGGACTTCGAAGAAGAAAAAAATTACATAAACAATTACTTGACAATAACTAAGAAAATAATGAAAGAGAAAATAAAGCCCGAATAGAAGCTAAAACAATAAAATACTAAAAAAAAAGGTTTTGGAAGGTTACAATAGATGGCAGATTGTGGAGATAAAACCGAACAAAAGGGGAGCTTGACCGACCAGCAAACTAGAGTCGATCAGCAAGAATAGGTCAAAGGATAATGGAACTATGGCAAAAAAGATACCAAAACAGTCAAATGCAAAGAAGTGCAAAAATTACAGAATATTAAGCCTTTCGAACCATCTTTTGAAAACGTTCCCCAAAATAATACACAGAAGAATATATAAAAACTGGGAGGTATACACGACAAACACACACTTTGGGTTCAGAGACGAATTGGGCACCAGTGAGGCTCTGTTTGCAGTCCAAGTTCTCTTTCAACCATGTAGAGAAGTCAATTATAATGCATATAATGTGCTTCATTGATTATCAAAAGGCGACCGGTAGAATTAAACACAACGGGCTAATGAACATACTGGACTTAATTTGATTAGACAGTAAGAACCTATGAATAATTAACAATATATATTATGAACAATTTGTAATAATCAGAGTGGGAGATCAGTTGACCGAAGCAATAGAAACAAAAAGAGAAGAGGGCATTAAGGATGCGTGCTGTCTCCAATACTCTATAACGTACATTTAGAACACAGAAGGAATACTGTTAAATGGCACATCACTGAACAATATACGTTACACACACGATACTTTTTTAATGTACCATCATCTGTTATAAGTGTCTACAGTCTAGAAGGACTACAGATACAAGAATAACAGAGGCAAGTGGAATATTTGGTTTAGATTTTAATGTTAAAAAGACTAAGTAAAACTACACCTGGACAACTGTTACTCAACCAACAATTAGTAGAATTGGTCACCAATATTACTGCTATCTAAGCATAAATTGGAATGATCGCTGGGAACACTCGACGGAGATAAATGTAAGGATTAAGAAGGCAAGATCAGTATTATCAAAATGAAAAAAAAAATTTCAGTAGTCACGATCTACAACTCTCAAATAAACGCCCCTTGTTAAAGAGTTATGTTTTCTCCATTATTTTGTATGGATTGGAATCGTGGACCTCGATCAATGCATCCTTGAAGTTTTTGAAATAGTTTTACAGACGCATACTGACAATCTATTGGTTGAATAGAGTTACTTATATTGAGGTCTTGCAAATTATGAGAAAGGACCGCGAGATAAACATAGTTATAAAACGACGCAAACTGGAATATATGGGCCCCGTAATGCATAAGGAACATCGACACAGTCTGCTCCAAATCATTTTGCAGATAAGATGTACGGCAAGAGAGATCAAGGAAGGAATAGGAAATCGTGGCTGCTCAATCTCCGAGATTGTACAACGTAACGACTACAGAATTTTTTAGATCAGCAGTCAATAAAATAGCCATGCTGCTAGTTAACATCCGTAACGGATAGGCTCTGAAAGAAGAACTCTTCCAAATCTTCTTTTTTGTTTCAAATCGATTATGGGTATATCGTTCATATTGTTACGAACATGCTCTCGGCATGGCCCAGGTAACGGTTGCATTGCATCTCTAATACTCTTCTCGAAGTTTCGCGATGTATCGAGTGCGAGAGAGAATAACCGGTCACTTAGGCGAATTAGAGGTGGAACTACGTCAGAATATTCTCGAAAATAATACTTTTGGTATATATAGGTAACAATGTTAGAAGTAGAGTTAGTTGTTAAGATACTACCGAACTGTAAAGTTATAAATAAATGTATGTATATAAATTCGAACCGCTCGTTTTATTTAATCACGCTACAGTGGTGTCACGGTGTGAGGATAATTAATTTAGTTAAAAATAAATTCAGCAGTAACTTAAAAGACTTTTGAACATTTTAAAAAAGTACGCGTGCCTGACCAAAGATGAACTTTCAGTAAAACAGTTGCGTGAGCAACTAGAAGAACGCGATGAAGACTTCAGCGGGTCCAAGAAGATACTCCAAGAACGACTTAAGACTGTTCTCAACAAGAATGGAGAGGACTCAGAGACATTCCAGTTCCAGTCAGCAGAAGAAGCAGTTTTAACTAAAATAATTGATGGAAAATTCGAGACTGTTTCCAAAAGATTCGATGAAACGTCTCAAATTATTGAAGAAACTTCTAAAAAAATTGAAGAAACTTCTAAAAAAATGATGATAAATTAGAGACAGTTTCCAAAAGATTCGATGAGAAATTCGAAAATCTATCTCGAAGATTCGACTAGAAATTTGAAAATGTTACTCAAATGATGGAAGAAACTTCTAAAAAGAACAATGAAAAATTTGAAGAAGTTTCTAAAACATTTGATAAAATACAGAAAAATGTTAACGACAAGATAGAAGACGTAGAATAGAAGATCAAACAATTAGAGACGATGATAACCAATACAAAAGTGCTACCACCACTTAGTACAGTAGCCTTAGATCCGGTAGTGAAAGAGGAATCACCGAGAGATGAAACGACACATATTATGAGATTCAAATTGCCACCATTTGATGGAAAGTCCTCTTGGTCCATATACCTTAGACAATTTGAAGCTATTGCGACAGCCAATCATTGGACAGAACAACAAAAAGCTGTTTCCTTGACTGCTGCTTTACGAGGTGATGCTGCAGATATCCTAAGATCGATTCCTAAGGGTCAAAAAAAATGTTACCAGACCTTGTTCACTCGATTAGACAAACGTTACGGAGATGCCCATCTACAACAAGTCTACAAAGTACAAATAAGAAGTAGAATCCAACGAGCAAGTGAGAGTTTGCAAGAATTTGAAGCAGATATTGCTTGTATAGCGCTGTTGGCCCATCCAGAGGCACCAGACAACATTTTGGAAGAAATTGCTGTAGATACCTGCGTCAATGGGTTAAGAGACAGTGAACTACAGAAAGCTTGACGACTAGCAAGACCGAAAGTTTTAGATGAAGCGCTCGCTATTGCCTTGGAACATGAAACAGCTAGTCAAGCTTTACGGAGCTATCGAGGACGAACCTCTGAAGAGAGCGACGAACAAAACGAGAAACGTCTGGAGGAAATCGTATGGAAAGTAGTTCGTGACATGATGCCGAAGAGACGTGAACCCAGATGTTGGAATGGTAACGACGTAGGTCACATTCGTCGTAAATTGCAAGAAAATAATACAACAGTCAGAAAGCTAGAACAAATCGAACACAGAGCTGGAAAAAGTCATTCAAATGCTGATGCTCAGTCAAGACGGCCATACAGTGCAAATCGTAATCGTTGTCTTGAATTAGAAGAACGACTTTGCCCCGTGAGACAAACTGCCGTCATTAATGATCAATGGCAGCCTCAACAGCTACAAGACGCTCAAGCAGATGATCCATGTATAAAAAGAGTATTGGATTGGATGCGTCGAAGTGAAAGACCTTCTTGGCAAGACATTAGTGCATGTAGTCCAGAAGTCAAGTGTTACTGGAGCCAATGGAATTGCCTAGTGCTGAAAGATGATCTTCTGTATAGAACCTTTGAGAACGATGATGGTACAGAAACTAAGCTTCAGTTGATTGTACCTAAAAGTAAAGTGTCAGAAGTTTTGCGTCAGTTGCATGACGGTGCATCAGGTGGACACTTTGGTATTACGAAGACTCTGCAAAAGGTTCGAGAACGGTTCTATTGGGTGAACGGTAAGGATGATGTAAGAAGATGGTGCCGGAAATGTGAACTGTGTACAACCAGTAATGGTCTAGCTGGTAAAAAGAGGGCACCCATGAGACAGTACAATGTTGGTAGTCCTATGGAAAGAGTAGCAATCGACATTGCAGGTCCGCTTCCAGAGACAAATGATGGAAATAAATATATCCTGGTAGCCATGGATTATTTTACGAAATGGACTGAGGCCTATGCGATACCAAATCAAGAAGCTGCTACCGTTGCAGAGGTACTTGTTAAAGAATTAGTTAGCCGATTTGGTGTTCCCTTGGAGATCCACTCCGACCAAGGGCGAAATTTCGAGTCAACCCTTTTCCAAAACGTTTGTAAATTGATTGGTGTCAATAAGACCAGAACAACACCCCTGCATCCTCAATCAGATGGAATGGTCGAGAGAATGAACCGAACAATGGGTAAACACCTGTCCAAGGTTCTATCAGAAAATCAAAGAGATTGGGACCAGCACATTCATTTATTCCTAATGGCCTACCGCTCGGCCGTGAATGAAACTACAGGCCAGACTCCAACCTGCCTGATGTTAGGTCGTGAAGTTCGTTTACCCTGCGACCTAGAGTTTGGCTGCAGACCTTCCGAAGAACATGTTGCAAGCGAAGATTATGTCGATCGCCTGAAGTTAAGAATGAACAACATTCATGAACTTGCCCGACAACACATCCAGATAGCCAGTGACAGAATGAAAGATCAATATGATTCTCGATGCAAGAGTGAAAGCTATGAAGTAGGTGATCTAGTTTGGCTTTATAATCCACAACGTCGTCGAGGCTTGTCTCCCAAACTACAAAGACAATGGGAAGGTCCGTATCAAATTAAAAAGAAAATAAATGACGTAATATACCAAATTAAGAAGTTGCCGAAAGGTAAACCAGAAGTAGTTCACATAAATCGTCTTGCACCATATGCTGACTCAAATGAAACAGAAAAAGCACAAACCCTTCAACATGAGATCAAAGATGACCGGCGACCAAGCTTTAATGAATTTATGTCAAATTACGCAGAGAGAAAGAGTGATAGATTCGGCGTGACCACAGAAGTTCAGCAGGATCTTTTTAGTGTTCCGCATAACGTCTCTCTAGCCCACTGTGTTGCCCAAGATCTTGAGATGACTAAAGGAATCTAATCCGTATTTTATAAGAAATTCGGTCGTTTGGACGAGTTAAAAAACCAGCAGCCTAAAGTTGGAAGAGTACTGCGATTAGAAGATGGTTCTCGATCCTTGCTGTATATGGTGACCAGGAGGTCGTATACAGACAGGGCAAGCTACTAGGATATATGGCGTGCTCTAACTAATTTGAAGAAAATTGTGTGCAATTACGACATCAAGAATTTGGCCTTACCCAAGATAGGCCATGCACTAGATAATCTGGACTGGAAGATTGTCAGAAGCATGCTTGAAGTAATCTTCCGAGGAACCGGCGTACGAATTACTGTGTGTTGCATTAACCCGATGAGATCGTATCCTTCAATGTCAGTAGACTGTTATTTCTTTCTAAAAGGTTCATGCAGAGCTGGAGAGTCCTGTAGATTCCGCCATCCTGTGCACACATAGAGTTGCTGATCGGGACGATCAGATTTAAGAGGGGAGCAGTGTTACGAACATGCTCTCGGCATGGCCCAGGTAACGGTTGCATTGCATCTCTAATACTCTTCTCGAAGTTTCGCGATGTATCGAGTGCGAGAGATAGTAACCGGTCACGTAGGCGAATTAGAGGTGGGACTACGTCAGAATATTCTCGAACATAATACTTTTGGTTATATATAGGTAACAATGTTAGAAGTAGAGTTAGTTGTTAAGATACTACCGAACTGTAAAGTTATAAATAAATGTATGTATATAAATTCGAACCGCTCGTTTTATTTAATCTCGCTACAATATCAACTATACGCCCTGATCTTCTAGGTTTATAGATTTCTGTAGCTTCTTTCACTTTTTTTATAAAGACTAAGCGAATCATACATTTGCTCCAATATTTTAACTTCTTCGTTTGATGTTATCTTTTCTGTACATTGCATGCACATATACTTATTGTCCTTTCGGGGATTAGCAAACTTTGACTATATAGGATCTGCCGGATACTAAGCCCCTCTTTTTTTTATCTGACCCAGCCATGGGTGTAAGAATCGTGAGTGAGTGAAAAGTGAGTTTATTAGTCTAATTTATTAAGTTTATTTATTATAAAAATGTTCTAACACTAGTTTATTTAATCTTTATTTCCACTTATTCTAATTTATAACAGTCTTCTACACTTATTTTAATTCACTAAAAACACAACAATTTATATTAATTTATTATACTTATTCGATACAACAATTTATTTTTAGACTAACTTCAACAATTAAAATTTCTCTGTATAATATATCAAATAGCCGTTATTCTGGAATCCCCTCGGCGACCTGTGTTAACCCTTCTCGAATACCGTGGAACCCAGACTGGTTTTATAGCGCCTCGCAGCTGTGTTGACCTTTCCCGATAAGGGAGCGCCAGACAGGTTTCTAGCGGGTAGGAGAAAATACTAGAACAAAAATAACAAAATGTTTACAGGCTTTTAATATGACTCATATTTATCGTAACAGTATGTCAGTATCATTAATTGAATATATATCAGACCATTCTTTCTTATTAAAAAATCAATGTGTAAAATACTTTATAGCAGTGTACATCATCCTTCATTTTAATTACAGATCATGCTATTGTATTCTCGAATTTAATTTAAGGAAGACTTCTAGAAACAGCGTCATAGAACTTTAAGCGTATATTTGTCTTTGACAACTTAATATACTCGAACAAAGATCGCTTGCTGACTCACAGTAGTTCCCCAGATTCCCAGATATTTACAACTTATCAACTAGAACAATAAACATCTTCATCGGGGCAAAGATCAATATCAGACTAAAATTAATTTACGATTATTTTAGAGAGATCTCTTTCAAATATCTAAGGACATATTATTTTTAACACTTTTTTTATTATTAATATACTTAGGCGTTCTCTTATTTTTTGGTATACATGTTACACTGAAAAGTATAAACTTTTTATTGATGTCTGTACAAACGACATTAATACGAAAAAAAGATTACAAAATACTAATATTACAACTTTACGATATATACTATACTTATATACGATATAAATGGAATACGTTTTAATAGGCGAGAAAATAAAGTACTAAACCTATCAATTTTCCACAGTAAGATGAATAGCTGTGCAACTTTTTGCATTCGATTCGGGAACATGTCAGGAAAGTTTGTGAACAAAATTCGTTGTGTTAAAATGGAAATTGCATTTTGTTCAAAAGAAAAATGCATTTCCACAACGAGTAGTTAGTGGTTTGGTCATCTGTCAGATAGTTTAGGTATTGGTGTATTAATTCATTTTTGATTATATCTTCTTCTTCTTCTTCTTCGTTCTTGTATGTAGGCTTTAAAGCCTGTTTCTTCTTTAATATTAGCCTCCTAAATTGTTTAAATTGTCGTACCATCTTTTTCTTGGTCTGCCAATATTTCTTCGTCCATTGGGTGACTTATCTCGTGCTATTCGTACTATCCTATCGTCTGCCATTCTACTAATGTGTTCGTTTTACTCCTGTTTCCGTTTTGTCACCCATCCATTTATCTCTTCTATATTGCATGTTCTTCTATGTGTTTGCTTCTCTCCCTATCTAACAGACTTTTCCGTGATATTCGTCGGAGTATTTTCATCTCTGTTGTTTCTAGTGGTCGTCTCGTTATAAATGTGTCAGATTCTTCTAGATTGTGTCATCAAGAGATCCCGCCGCTTTACTTACTTTTAAGCTTTGTTGTCGTACTTCTTCTTCAACATCTCCGTAACTAGTTATATCTTTCAGATATCTAAACCTTGCTTCCTGCTTTATTATTTTCCCATCAATTTCGATTTTACATCGTAGTGGATATTTAGATGTCATACATTTGGTTTCTTCTGCTGATATTATCATACTGTATTTCTTGGCTGTTGTATTGAAGATATGTGTTAATTGTTGGAGCTCGTCTTCTGTCTCGGCGATTAATGTGGCGTCGTCTGCATAACATAATATTTGGAATCCTTTGTTACCCATTCTGTAGCGATGACCTTTACGTACTGCTTGTATTATTTCGTCCATTATATTATTAACTGGAAGTGGGCTTAACGTGTCACCCTGTCTGACTCCGCTTTGTATTGGTATGCACTGTGTTAGTTTTCCATTTACGTTGCCTGTATTCGATTATGGAAGTAAATGTTTTCGATGGTTTATATAATATTGATTGGTACGTTTCTTATATACAGTAGGTGTAAGACGTCTTTGACTTGGATGCGATCGAAAGCCTTTGTCAGGTCTATAAAACATAGATATGCTGGTTTATTGTACTTGATGGCCTTTTCTTTGATTTGTCTTAGTACAAATACGGCGTCTACGCAGGATCTTCCAGATCTGAATCCTTGTTGTTCATCTGATAACATTGTTAGTTTATTGATTTTGTTGGTTAGGACTTTTGTGGTAGAATTAAGTGCGGTGTTCAGTAGATTAATTCCTCTATAATTGTTGGGGTCTTCTTTATCTTCTTTCTTGAACATCGGTATCATTATGCTGTTTCTCCATGCGTCTGGTATCTTGCAGTGCAATATTAGTTTTTGTATAAGTGTTGACATCTCTAGGGTTATACTTTCTCCTCAGTGTTTTAGAAGCTCGTCGGTTATTTCGTCTGGTCCTGGTGACTTTCTATTTTTACTGAATTGATGGCTATTTCTACTTCCTGAAAACTGATTTCTATTTCGTGTATTCAGGAACGTTATTGTGTTGATTATTCTTTTCCTTACCTTTAAACAATTCCGTCAGGTATCTTTCCTATTCGTTTGCTGGTATGATATTGTATTACTTCAATTCTGCCATTTATTTCCGTTGGTTTCTTATGAATCTCCTTATTTGTTTATGTGTACCCTAGAAGTCGCTTTCCATCCTTTTTGTAAACATGTTTCCGGTGTTCATTTTTTGTTCTTCTTACCAACTGCTTTGTTTCATTTCGTATTCTTCTATAGGTGTCTCGGGATTCTAGGGTATTTGATGTTTTGTACTTCGTATAGGCCTCTTGTTTCTCTTTACATTTCTCTTTTATTTCTTTTCCGAACAATGGTGTAGTGTTGTTGTTTCTTTTGTTCAGTATGACTTTGCGTTTTCCTAGAGCTTCTCTTCTCTTCGCTTCTCTTTAATTTTCTCCCAGCTCGCGTTTATATCTTCGATGTCGTCTATTTGTTTCAGCTGTATTTTCTGTGCTATCCTCCTTTGGTACATTTCTCTTGTAGAGTCGTTCCACATCTATTCTATCTGATTCTTTCTATTTCTCTTTTTAATTTTTGGGTGAGGTTTTTTAATACATTTTTATTTTCTGCAGTTCTATTTTTTTACCATATGACTTTTTTTTCTGTGCACCAGTTCTCGAGTTTCTTTGGGATAATTTGGTCATCCTTATAATTTATTTAATATTGTTTCATGCTGCTTGTTGTATATTTATGGTGAGTTGCTTTGCACCATTGCTTCATCAAATGTTTCATTAGTTTTGATTGGTACATTTAGGTAAATTCTGTATTTAAACTCCTATTTAAAGCTAATCAATCCTTTCTGTTATTGGGTAAGGTAAGGTTATTTTCTCTTAGTATAATATTGTTCACGACGAACAGTCTCGTATGGAAGCGAAATATGGACGCTCAGGAAAAAAATCTAATAAATTGCTTGTTTGGAATTGTAAAATACTTTGAGTAATATATGGCCCTTGCAGAGATAGCGTAAAACGAATGGAGGCGCAGACCAACTATGAGTTAGAGTTAGACTTAGAGTCTCTCTGCGGAAACGAAAATCTAGTGAGATATACGAGTTGTGTTAAAAAATATCCGAAATTTTTAAATTTGGCAAGTTTGGAGTGGCCAATCGTAAATTTTTTTTATTATGTTGGTATACTTGCTCCTAAAGTATAAAAAAATTTACAGCTATATTCATTGTTTACCTTGCCTGTGGCAGCCGCTAAGGTTCGACGGTTTTTATGAGCTCGGAAATTTTTATTTATTTCAAAAAATGCATCAAAAAATTGGTATTAATTTTGCGTAAAAAATGTAATAAAGAGTAACAAAGTATGTGAGATGTTGACAAAAGCCTACGGTAAACATGCTATGAAAAAACAAGTGTTTACGAGTGATATAAGCGTTTCCAAAATGGCCGTGAAAACGTTGAGAACGACGAAAGATGATGAACGACCCGAAAGCTCCAGCACATCAAGAATCGATAAACAAGTAAAAAAAGTGACAGAAATGGTTATAAACTGGAGAAATCGCTGAGTTGACATATCAATTGGCTCATACCATAACATTTTTTCAAATGTTTTGGGTATGAAAAGCGTGTCATAAAAATTTGTTCCAAATTTGTTGAATTTTGAACAAAAACAGCGCGAATGGAAGTTGGTCAGGAGTCACTAAATGACGTAAACGACGACACAGATTAACTTAAAAGGGTTGTAACAGGTGACGAAATATGAATTTATGGATATGACAACTGAGGTTTAATCGCCACAGTGGAGGCATTCTGGTTCGCCAAGACCAAAAAGGGGTCGACAACTGCGGTCGAACGTGAAGTTTATGCTCACTGTGTTCTTTGATGTTAATGGCATAGTGCACCAGAAGTTTTTGCCACGAAGTCAAACGGTCAATAACGATTACTAAGCTCAACATCTTTTGCTTGAAGCAAAAAAAGACCGAAATTGTAGAAACACAAAACATGGTTTTTGCATCACGATAATCCACCAGCTCACACTTCATTGCTTGTTCGTGAATTTTTGGCCAAAAACAATACTGTAATGATGACCCAGCCTCCATATTCGCCTGACATGGCTTCGTGTGACTTGGTCCTATTTCCAAAAATACAGAAAACTTTAAAGGGCCGCCGTTTCAGAAGCATATATGACATTAAAAGCGTATAGTTGGTAGAACCAAAGGCTATCGCAAAGTTCGAGTTTGAGAAGTGATTCAAGGATTGTAAGAAGTGTTGACATAAGTGCATAATATCTGATGGGGACTACTTTGAAGGAGACAACATTAATGTAAACGTAAATTCTGGGTATTTTTTGAACACACCTCGTATAAAAGCCAATAGACTAAGATATGTAAGACATGTGATATGTAATAACAATAGTCGCCTTATAAACAATGTATCTTGGAAAAAATCACATAAGAGAAGGTCTGTATGACGGTCTAGAAAAAGGTGAAAAGATGCACTGAGAGAGGATCTGGAGAAAATGCGAATGAGATAACGGCAAAAACGGTACAGGATCGACAAACACGGAAGGTAATAGTAAACACTATGATAACATGCTCACATATGTATTACAGAGTGATCAAAATTGGAACAGCTTCTTAACTTAGTTGAATGTCACTTTCTGTGTAATTATCTACCCTTTAACTGGTTAATCTTGAACTCCATACGGTGTTTTATCATTAAAGTCTGCACCAATGATATATTTTTCTACAAGCGCGTTGATCAACTGGACGTAATTTTCTTTTTTTAGTTTTTGTTTTGGTGGAAAATATGCAGCTATTGTTACGTCATTTTTTTTTTGTTTTAACACTTAAACCAGCTGCCTAGATGACTTCCGCCTTTATAATTTCTCTTTCGAAGTGAATTAGATTATTTTTATTCTTATTAAGACCTCAGTAGAGAATTAAATATTATAAAAACAATTAAAATCAAGATATTGAGATGGTTGGGTCTTAGGAGTAAAAGATGAAGATATGGTTCAAAAATCGACATGTGCAAGACCTGTGGGACTGAGACAACGGGAAAGACTAAACAACGCTTACTGGATGGTGTGGAAATAAATCTACAGTTAGTGAGAATAAGTACTTGGAGAAGACTAGCTCTGAATGCAGAACGCTAGGGTACATCAAGGGCTATCTATAGCTGTAAAGAAAATAATTTAACTTTGTTATTTCGTTTTACTTTGAAGTATTAAATTTCTGTTTGTCAAGGGTTTCAGTAGAAAATATCTAATTATCTAACTCTCAATTTGTTTCTCCTGCTTAGTAAACAGCAAGACATTCGCTCAATAATCAGAATAAGGTCTGAAAGTAATTTGAAGTCTGTCTCACTGAGATTCCCGGTAAAAAGCTTAGTAAGCAGAACCGATATATAAGAATTTACAATTCGTACTTCGTGAAGTATCGATTTTGGAGCGAATGCTGCTGTTAAGATGAAGTAATTGCCTCGCTTGAAATGGATATTGTTTGGCATTTCATGGAAAAGCAAATTATCCTTTCAAATGAATCGTAATAAGTAGGATGTTAGTAGGGAATCTTTAACTTGTTTTTTAAATTTATTATGATGCGAAGGTTTCTCCCATTAATTTGAAAATTAGTTGATATATAAAGGTAATACCTATTAGTCAAAAATAATTTTTTATTTAAATATACGTAACCCTGCATTAATTTGTGTATTTTCGTTTGTATTGGAGGCCTTTTATTTTTCAGTATATGCTTATTTACCAGATTATCCCTCGGGTTATTCATCGACTTCATAGATTATAGGAGAGAATATGCAGCTTGTCTTGCCGACAAAGTCTTACTTCAGCAATATCTATAAATATATCTAACTCCAGACTTGAAAGATGGAGCAACTGACTGGAATAATAATTGTATAACCAAAAAGCATGCCAGGGTAAAGTTGAACACAACAAGAAGAGATGAGCTAAGACTGGATAAAGCTCTTATATTTAAAAGCCACTGCCAAAATACAACAGCCAAAATTCCGTTAAGAAGTAACATAATTCTAAAGTTAACTGGAACAAGTTGCGGAGCTTAGCCAACTATGCTAAGGACCTCAACCCTGGCTGTGTGTTTGTTTATAGTCCAGTTGTTTTAAACTGACAGTTTCTAAGATATATTCCATAATGGAATTGCTACTGCCAACATCAGATACCTAATCTAACCCAACCTAACCTAACCTAACCTAACCTAATCTTGATTTCTGAAATTAAACCGTAGAAACACTGGGAACAGTTTACAAAAAAGGATGGAAAGCGACTTCTATGGTACACAAAAACAAATATGGAGATTCAAAAGAAACCAACGGAAAGAAATGACAGAATTGAAGGAATACAATAACATACCAGCAAACGAATGGGAAAGATACCTGACGGAACTGTTTAAAGCAAAGGAAAATAATAATCAACACAATAACGTACCTGAATTAAGACACGAAATAGAAATCAGTTTTCAGGAAGTAGAAATAGCCATAAATTTATTCAAAAATAGAAAGTCACCAGGACCAGACGGAATAACCAACGAGCTCCTAAAACACGAAGGAGAAAGTATAACCCTAGAGATGACAAAACTTATACATACAAAAACTAATATTGCACTACAAGATACCAGACGCATGGAGAAACAGCATAATGATACCTATGTTCAAGAAAGGAGATAAAGAAGACCCCAATAACTATAGACGTATAAATCTACTAAACACCGCACTTAAGTTTACCACAAAAATCCTAACCAACAAAATCAATAAACTAACAACTACAACTAATTGTACCATAAGAAATCACAGAAAAGGCCATCGATTACAATAAACCAGCATATCTATGTTTTATAGACCTGACAAAGGCTTTCGATCGCATCCAAGTCGAAGACGTCTTACACCTACTGTATAAAAGAAACATACCAATTAATATTATACAAACCATCAAAAATATCTACTTCCATAATCGAATACAGGCAAAGGTAAATGGTAAACTAACACAGTGTATACCAGTATAAAGCGGAGTCTGGCAGGGTGACTCGTTAAGCCCACTTCTCTTTAATATAAAAATGGACGAAATAATATAAGCAGTACGTAAAGGTCATGGCTACAGAATGGGGAACAAAGAAATCCAAATATTATGTTATGCAGACGACGCCGCATTAATCGCCGAGACAGAAGAAGAACTCCAAAGATTAACACACATTTTCAATACAACAGCTAAGAAATACAATATGATATTAGCAGAAAAAACAAAATGTATGACAACATCTAAATACCCATTAGGATGTAAAATCGAAATTGATGGGAAGATAATAAAGCAGGAAGCAAGGTTTAATATTCTGGGAATAGATATAACTATGTAGTTACGGAGATGTTGAAGAAGAAGTACGACAACAAAGCTTAAAAGCAAGTAGAGAGGCGGGATCTCTTAATGCACAATCTGGAATAACAAACACCTAAGACAAGACACAAAAACAAGAATCTATAAAGCAGCAATTAGACCTATATTAACATACACGGCGGAGACAAGACCTGACACATCTAAAACGAGACGACTACTAGAAACAACAGAGATGAAAATACTCCGACGAATATCAGGGAAAAGTCTCTTGGATAGAAATAGCGAAAGATATGGGTTACTGCAATTAATTTTACAAGGAAAAGTAGAAAGAAAACGGGGACCAAGAAGGCGAAGAATTTCCTGGCTGAAAAATCTACGTACGTGGTTCAACACAACTACCACAAATCTTTTTAGCGTAGCAATTTGCAAAATACAGATTGCCATGATGGTCGCCAACATCCGAAACGGATAGACACTACAAGAAGAAGCAACCAATAGTCTTTGTTTCGCTACAGTTACATCTATCATCGTCTAAATACCCCTAACCGGAATACAATAAATCGACTTAACGCGTTGAAATGTGGATATTTAGAAGATTGTTAAGAATTCCATGGGTAGATAGAGTCACGAACACAGAAGTGTTAAAGGAGAATAGGCAGAGAGAGGGAAATGGAAAATACAATAAAAGAAAGGAAATTGCAATGTCTCGGACATGTTGTAAGAGGCGAAAGATACAACATCTTGAGACTCATAATTCAAGGAAAAATAGAGGGTAGGAGATGCTTAGGAAGAAGACGAGTTTCCTGGTTGAAGAACCTGAAAGAGTGGTTTGGTTGCAGCTCAAGGCAATTGTTCAGAGCAGCTGCCTCAAAGGTTAGAATAGCCATAATGATTGCCAAGCTTCGTCGCGGAGATGGCACTTAAAGAAAAAGTGATAGGACCACCTTTCTTTCTCTTAAGGTGCCGTGCATTTTTGCGTAAACGTCCACCGTACATTGTCTTGTCAGGTAAGATATAAGATCATCATCACCATGGCCTATTCACTCCTGGCGGAGTGTTTGCCGCCCTTTTGGGCTCTCTGATTCATTTATTGCGGAGAATCAGTCCGCTGTTGTTTTTTTTATTATTATAGCAGCGTGTGTGACTTGGCCCTGTCTACAATTTTCCTTCATTGTTTCCGGTCCTTACAGCGCTCCTTCCAATTGTAGATTCTCAGCTTCTTTATGTCTCCTAAGACTTGATCTCTCCATCTTGTTTTGGGTCGCCCCTTTGGTCTCTTTGTTGTTGGTCTCCATCCAGTTATTCGCTTTAGCGTAGAGTCTGGGTTAGCTCTTTCTGTGTGTCCCAGCCACCTGAGCCTTTGCGTCTTCACGAACTTGATTATGTCTTCACCCTCGATGACTTCTTTAATTTCGTCATTGGTTAATCTTCTAAATTCGCCTACACTTATACTCACCGGTCCCATTGTTCGTCGAATTATCTTTCTCTCTAAGATTTCCAACCTCATTTCATCTTTTTGTGTTAGGCACATCGTCTCTGCACCATAGGTGATCACTGGCCTGATTGCAGTCTTGTAAATTTTTAATTTGGTTTTCTTACTAATGTGCTTTTCTTTCAGGAATTTTTGGTAGTTCCAGTAGGTTTTATTACCCAGTAGGATGCGTTCATTTATTTCATCCGTTCTATTATTTCTGTCATTCACCATCACTCTCAGGTATTTGAAACGATATACTCTTTCAAATGTATATGCACCAAGCTTAATTTCTTTCTCTATGTTCGTATTCTCTCTTGAACACTTGACGTATTTCGTTTTGCTTTGGTTTATTACTAGCCCTCTCTTCTTTGCTTCTTTATCTAGTATTAATATTATATTCTGCATGGTTTTTAAATTTCTAGTAACCAGTGCAATATCGTCTGCATACACTATCAGTTGGGCTGAAGATTCGATAATCGTTCCCATAATTTTGGCTGCTCTTACTGCCCCCTCTATGGCAATGTTAAATAATGTTGTTGACAGGGAATCTCCCTGTCTAACACCTACCTCCATTTGTACTTCATCTGACGGGCCTTCCCTTGTTAAGATTCGTGCCTTGGATTCGTTCATCGTCATTTTCGTGAGACTTATTAGTTTTTCTTGGATGCCTAATTGATTCATATCCTTAATTAGCTCCTCCCTTATTACACTGTCAAAAGCTTGCTTGTAGTCAATAAACAGTATATGTAGATCTATTCCGTGCTCGTATCTTTTTTGGACGATTTGCGTTACAATGTGTATTGCATCTATTGTTGACTTGCCTTCTCTGAATCCATGTTGGCATTTACCTATTTTTGTTCTAGTTACTTTTTCTATTTTTTGTCTGATCAAATTAGTTAATATTTTGTACATTGTATTTAATAACGTGATTCCCCTGTAGTTAGTGAATTTCGTCTTGTCGCCTTTTTTAGGGATTGGTGTTATCAGACCACAATTCCAGTCGTTCAGCATGCGTTCTTCTTCCCATATTCATTCTATTAAGTTGTGGATTCTGTGGGCTAGTTCCTCTCCCCCTTTCTTGAAGAACTCATTTATAATGTCGTCTGGTCCTGCTGCTTTCCTTGTCTTTAATCTGTTTATGGTCGCCAATACTTCGCTGTATGAGGGAGGCTCTGATTGTTCTCCATTCCTATTTTCTGTTTGTTCTTCATTTTTTGCGTTTTCAGCATCGTCTTTCTTTTTAAACAGTTCTCTATAGTGTGTTTCCCATTGCATTTTTCCAATATTTGCCAGTATCTCTTTTTTTCTCTGTGATTTTATGTATTTGTATAGTCTTGCATTGTCATTACTATTGGCTTCGAGTTCCTGCAGTAATTCTTCGATCCATTTCTTCTTTTTTGTTTTGCAGCATTTGTCTGACTCTTTCTTCTTCTCTTTATAGTGTAGGAGATCTTCTTGTTTCCCCCTGTGGCCACCCACCTGTGTCTTGCTTTGTCCTTGTCTTTACTAGCTTGTCGCATTCTTCATCGTACCAATGCTTTCTTTTATTGTCTTCCATTAGTCCTATCGTCTCCTCTGCTGTTGTTAAAATACTATCTTTTATGTCTTCCCATGTTTTTGATGTTTATGTTCGATGGTTTTAGGACTAGTAGTTTTTCTTCCAATTTAGTGCAGAATTTTCTGTTTGCATTATCTGTATTTAGTTTTGACCGATTCCACCTCTTTCTTTTCCTTTTGTCGTTTTTATCTTTAAGTATCTTTGAAAAATCACTCTAAAATGTGATCCGAATCAGCATTGGCTCCCCTGTAAGACCTTACATTCTGTAAAATTGTTCTCCATTTTTTTGAGATTAGGATGTGGTCTATTTGGTTTGCATCTGTTGTTCCAGGTATTAGCCACGTTACTTTGTGCTCTTTTTTGTGCTTGAATTGAGTGCTAATAATAAAAGTATTGGTTGTTGCTGCTAGATTACATATTCTCCTGCCATTGTAATTCGTATTTTGATGGATCGTTTCTTTTCCTGCGATTTCTCTGTTCGTGTCTTCTTTCCCTATCTTTGCGTTGAAGTCTCCTAACAGGATTAGTATGTCGTTCTTTGGTATTTCTTTGTACAATTCTTCAAGTTTCTCATAGAAGATATTAGATAGTCAGGATTAAATTATTCTATTTTTAGCAGCATTGCGAAGCATTTCATAACTGTGGATTTCTGTCTATTTGCGAATATTACGCAGCCGTCACATCCTTTTATATACCAGACCACTCTCACCCTCTATCTTTCCTTCTAGTACTAGTTGCTAAACAGTCTATCATTCTCCTTGTAATATGTGCCCTAAGTATGCAGTCTTCAATCCTTACTTTTTACATAATCAAAAAGTTTCCTATCCTGAAAGCCCACTTTTCTTAATATTTCCTTATTTCTGACTCTGTCCTTCTATGATATTCTATGATACTCTATGATACTCTATGATATTCTATAATATTCTATGATATTCTATGATATTCTATGATATTCTATGATATTCTATGATATTCTATGATATTCTATGATATTCTATGATACTCTATGATACTCTATGATATTCTATGATATTCTATGATATTCTATGATATTCTATGATATTCTATGATATTATATGATATTCTATGATATTCTATGATATTCTAAGCATTAGGTGCATGTGCAAACACCACACTTCAAAAACTTCAAGTTTGTTAATGGATATAAGTTTAACGCCCATGCTCTAATTCCGTACAAGAGAACAAGCCAAACATAACACTTTAACATCTTGTATCTCAGGTTGAAATCCAACCTGCGATCAATTTACGTAGTTTCAAAAAGGCATTTATCGGGCTTGTTCTACTGTGCTCTTTATTTCAATCTCCCAACTATCGTTTAGCAGACATCCCAAGTATTTAAACTGCTTGACTTGTTCGACTTCTCCTCCAGCTACCTTTGCATCTAGGTAATTATTTCTACCTATGATCATTGTTTTTGTCTTCTTCATATTTATTTTGAAAGCCAAAGCTTCACTTGCAAGAGTTCGATTATTTAAAAGACATTGAAGATCTTCGATGTTATCTGCCACTACCGCTGTGTAATCGGCGTATTTAATGTTGTTAATAAATATGCCGTTCAGTTCGATACCTTTATTAGATATTATTATACCCTTATTATCTGTCACTGCTTCTTCGAATGCTTTTTTCTACGTATTACTTATACACCATTGGAGAAAGTATACAACCTTCCTTACTCTCTTTTTTATTGCGAAATCTTCCGTTTTAAATTTCCGTTTGTTCTTTTCTGAATGTAAAGACATAATGTAATATAATTTAATGGAAAATTGTTAGTAATTAATTAAAAGCAGAAAAGTGTAAAGAAAAAAATGAGTTATTAAATGTCGTCTTGATTCTAGGTAAATGAGTGTGTAAAATAAATTTTTAAAATAATATTTCTTGTATAAAAATGCTCAAATACTGCGAAAGCAATTGATAATTTAAACTTTCAAAAATGAAAATGCAACCCCATCGTAAAGTAGTGTAATTAATTGCCTACAAAATGAGAAGGAACCAAAAGTCTTTTAAAGCAAAACATTGTATTTTTAAAATTAAAGAGTGTATATTTTACCAAGTGTCCGTATCGAGTTTTACACTGTTAATTCAAGCTATATAGCTAGGGTATAAGTGGACTAAACTAACCTTATAATTTGTGGATATGTCGACATCCCTTTGTAAATTCCAATTAAGTGGTTGTGTGTCTCACAGGTTAATATTCTCTCGTAGAACAATATGTGTTTGTTGTTGGACTAAGTGTGAGGTTTATGTAGATGGGATTTATTTAATCACTACATTCGTAAATATTTTTGAACGGTTTTATTGACTATAAATCTTTAACAAAGGTTAAAAAACACATATGTATGTGTGTTATTGTATGTTGGACTCGAATATCTGCTTTTGATAACTGTTTCAATATAGTCCCTACAAAAGTTTAAACATTTTAGGGTTTTTACATTATTTAGAAAAGCCATAATTACCAGACACGTATCATTTCCCCGTTTGCGAAGTCTGCTCTGTAGGTACCTTCAAAAAAAATGAAGCTTTTGCTATAGGTCTTCAGCAAATGCATGACTTTATTCATATAATTTGAAGTATTTGCTTAGGGTCCAGTAAATTCTTTACTTCGGTTCTAAACCAAGTACTGAAAAATTATATATCATATATCTCGAACGTTTTGTTACAATTATTTGAAGTAAAAGCATTTCTTCTTCTTCTTCACTGGCTTTACAACTCGGGATGAGTCTTCACCGCATCCACTATAGCCCTTCATCCTTTAAGATCTTGCGCTTCTAGTTCCCATTGTTGTACCCCAATTCTAGATAAATCGGCTTTAATATCATCCTTTCATCTTTTTCTCGGTAGGCCTATTGATCTTCTACCACCTGGTCTTTCAAAAAACACTGTCTTTAACACTCTGTCATCCTCTGATCATACCACGTGATCTGCCCATCTTATTCGGTTTGCCTTGATATGTCTAACTATGTTTTCAGTTCCATACAGAGTCACCAATTCAGCATTGCGGCGTCTTCTGCAATCCCCTGTGAATTCATCTCTTTGAGGGCCAAATATTATTCTGAGAACCTTTCTTTCAAATACTAGAAGCTTATTGATTTTCCGCTGGTTGAGAGTCCACGTTTCACTGCCATATGTAATAATTGGGCGAATAATCGACTTGTACAGTGTTAATTTAGATTTTCTTTTTAGTAGCTTCGATCTTAATGATGTTGAAAGGGAGTATAATGCTCTATTTCCCGCAGCTATCCTTGCTGAGACCTCTTTTTCTATGTGGTTGTCCGCTGTGATTATCGCCCCCAGGTATTTAAACTCCTTTACTACTTCGAAGTTGTGATCATTAATACTGATGTTCTGCCTAACTCTTGGTCTTGGATTTTTGGTTACTACCATGTATTTCGTCTTTTCTTCATTTATTCGGAGACCCAGACTTCCTCCTCGAGCTGTGAAAACACCTCTCTCTTGTCTCTTGTAGAATGCGTGACTGCATCTATATCATCAGCAAAGGCCAGCAACAGTTTTGATCTTTGATCAGCAAATCCTCCTGTGAGCTCAGACGATATTTTACTTATTGCATATTCTAAAGCAAAATTGAACAGCAACGGTGACAAGGGGTCCCCCTGCCTAAGTCCTGAATTTATACCAGTAAAAGCATTTGGTACGTTTTATTCATGACACTCATTAATTTCAAACAGTCTAGGTGTCCATTCCAATTAATGTTATGCCGATCATCACTAAATCCTAACCTAATTATGAGCGTGCTTAGATTTACGAAATAACTGATAGTATATTTTTGTAATCTAAAAAAAATTAATTTTCGATTTTCGAAATGAAAACCAGATATAGGAAGACTTTTAAAATTTGGAGTTAAGAACTAATTTTCTGAAAAAAGCAAAGTCAAAGATCAGACAGCGACCAACGCACTAACCATTCGTCGTTAACGCTTAACCAAGAACGCATTTTTAGAGCAATCGTTTTAAAATTTTGTACGGTGAAATTTCAGCTCATGATTAGTCACAAAGTATTTATTGTGTTTTTTAATGTGTATAAATAATGGCCACTAAATATAAAAAAAAATAACTTCGCTCTTAAGTGTCGTAGTGCACTGTTTTTTAATCATGAAATTCAAATTAAAAAAAAAAATAACGTGCTACGTGTTGTTAACCTATTAATGCCCACCGCCAAAAGGGAAACTAAAAATACCTAAATCCTTTAGGGGTTGCTTTTAATTATGATCATAATTATATAAAAAATATTTTGTACATTTTTTAAATTTGGTTTTTGAAAAAAACATGGTGTACACTGGGATAATCAGTATAAAATATATAAAATATAATTATATATAACCAGTAGAAATAATGAACATAAAAATGCATACAGACCAAGGAAACATTTATTAAAAATACATACATATACTTAAAAAAAACATAATTAATTATGAGTGAAATATTTTAAAACACTCTCTGCTCAGTGCAAAGAGTTACATTGCATTTTTCACACATCCATCTAACTTTCATGTGGCATTGGCGACATCTCCGAGGGTTCGTGGTTCTTTTAGGAAAATGGCCATCAGGAGTATCCAGTATGGCAGCGAATCAGATGGTTTGATAGATGTGGATCATCTTTGTGTGACTTTGTTAAAAACTCTGCAGTAATGGCGGACAATGTTTCTTTGAAATAGTAGCAAATCTATTTTGTCATTTTCATTTGTAATTCTATATAGTTCTTACGCATTGACAACTGTGACATTTATCATATGGGTAAAGAGTACCCACCCCCATTTTTTCATGTATGGCGATTCTGTAATTATTTACCCCTTGATCGAGTAAGTCCACATCCCCTTTGATAAATTGTAGGATTTCAATAACTGAGCTTATGACACTGCTACTTTTTCTTTTTGTTTTGCACACCAACGCTTCACTTGTGCAAGGGGCTCTATGGTATCGTAATTGGTACCCATGGTTACAGCACTGTTGTCGTTCTATCTTACAAATAATATAGCACTTTCTTCATCGTAGCAATGATCATAATATCCACAATATTTTCTCTTCATCTCTTTGCCTTGTATAAGAGGACTTTTTTTGATACGATTATCACGAACTGTGCCCGTAGCTCTGATACTTTTTTGTTTCAATGTAACTAAAAGTTCATAACTCGCAAAATAGTTATCGAAAAATATTATGTGATCAGTTGGAACTGTAATAATACTCAGGAGGTCTAAAACATCTTCCTAGTGACAGTTTAGACTTTTTCGGTTTCATCTGTTCTTCGTTAGCTGAAGGCTTAGCTCCGCAGTACGTTTAAAAAACATGACAGTAGCCAGTAGAACTGCACAACATCCAATCTTTGTAGCCAAAACGTACGGGCTTTGATTTGGTAAATTGCTTCGCCGAATGGTGGCCAAAGTATTTGACCATTGCCTCATCGATGGATAAATGTTCATGAAAAATGCTCCATTGTTGAAACTTAGCATTCAGTAAATCCATAAGCGGTCGTAGTTTAGACATTTTATCAATTTTTTTGAGTTTGGTATTGTCTACCAAATGCTTTTTAATTTCTGTAAACCTATTTCTGCTCATTGCGTTGGAAATAAATAGAACATTCAGATCTTCATCCAAATTCCAATACATCCTTCCACGGGGTAATTTATGGTACCCGGTAAAAAGAAGAATTCCAACAAAAATTTTGATCTCATCTTTTGTAATTATGAAATGATGATTATTGGAGGTTGTTGCGTACACATTGGTTTGCTCTACAATATGATTTACAACTTCATCATCAAATAACTTTTCAAAAACTTGTAACGTAGTTCGTTCTGCAAGCTCAGCTTTTACCTTTTCCATTAGTTTATAGCTTTCATTGGTACCATTCATGCTCGTATTCACTATTTTACGACACCATTTGGGATCTTCGGGCTTCTTTAGTAAGTTCTTTTTTGGAAGTTTGTTAGCTGTAGTTCCGTCTTTGATCATTTTATTCGTTTGGACAATGGAATGTCATCATCTGTTTTATCCGGGTCATCTCTATTATCAAAATCATCGTAGTTAGGATCACCGTTCTATAGTCATCCTTATCTTCGGACTCGTCAATAATAACTTCAAGTTCTCCAGGAACATCGTTAGGAATTTGGGTTGTTATCAAATCATCTTCATCAAACTCCTCCTCTTCCGTTTGGTAGTCAACATTTGGTGGAATTATTACCAGATCTATTTTAGCACTATTGGTAGTCTCTACACTTTCAATATCATTTACAGCTGCTGCAAGCGTTTGATACCTTTTTCCATAAAATGCAGACGTGGTTATTTCAGGAAGACTCATCGTAGAATTTCAGACCTAAAAAATATATATTATATTGTATACTATTTTGGTTACTACGTGATTGAATCTGTAAATATGTGACTTATATCAATTTAGCACCGGTAGAATCCTTCTAGAGTCAATAGTTTGCGAATAATATTTCTACTAATAATAAAAACTGCTGGGATAAACTAATTCAATTTTGCAATTAACTATTCAGTGAAACTTCTCAAACATTTTATCACAAAACTAACTACATGTCCAAAACATTCTACAAAAATCAAACTTATTATTTAAAAAAATATTTTTTCCCATTTGTTAAGCAATAAATTAATAAAAATGACTTTAATGACTGACGACTGCCAAATTGAAGGTTTTTGCATGCTTTTTCAGTACACAATTTTAATAATTAATAAAATTGTCTGGTTTAATGGACAGTCTTTAACTCTAATCAAGGTTCTAATTTGTTTGACTATTGTTTATATTATAAGTAAAAAATATTTTGAATTTTTTATGCCTATCATATATAAGTATAACTAAATTCTCTAAAAATAATTCCTAGTTACCTTTTTCAATAAGTGTCTTGGAAAGGGTGTTTTTTTCAATAATTTCCCTGGTCTATATAATATGAATCCTTTGCAAACTCTGAATTTCTTGAAAGACATTAATAAGTACCACAATATTTAATAAACCAAATTGTATTGAAGTAATTGTACCTAATGTAATCCACTAATTTTTCGCTAATGGCCATTTGGTCGATGCGATTTTCTAAATAAAAAAATCCTTTGCAAATAACCAAAAAGTAATTGCTATATTTTTTTTATAAATAAATTTGATACTTCGTGATTATACAACTTATCTAGCCCAGGCTGTGGGTGAAAAAGTGTGTATTAATTAGTGAATTTTTGAAACCTACTCTGTGTTGTTATAAAGGGAGGTGTCATGAACAACTCCCTAGTCCGTGTAACAGCAAATTTTTGGTTATTATTTATTTATGAGACTTTGAAGGGGTAAAATATGTACTTTTTGATTTAGATTATTGTAAAGCTTAAGGTACGAGTTTATAAAATATAGCCATAGAATCAATTGGATAAGCTTTATTTTAAACTATTAAAAGTTTAATTTTGATCAATAATTGCGTAATTAGCGCTCAAATTTGAAAAACGGCCATATTTGTATGAAAATGGCAATATTTTTTATAAAAATGATTGTATAATAATTTTTAATGTATTAGATTGAAGCCCTTTCAATGTCCAAAAATATGATTTTGCGAAATTGGATCAGTCCATTTTTACTGAAATTTGTTTAAGCAAAGACGAAACAAGTAAAACACTAAAACTTATTGAAAAAACTCTAAGAGAACTAATCTACAGAGATACATTTTTTTATAAACATCCTAGTAGTTTGCAACTTTGAAGAAAATTGAATTCGGAACTTCAAATTGGCAGAACACTCTTAAATTTTATACCTATTTTATCCTACAAAAATGTACACGTTTTTATTTTTAAATTATGACATGATCTATAATTAATCTCCTTATTTAAATCTTAGTAAAGAATAAACCTGTTTTAAATGTATAAGAATATGGGAAAGATGATTGAGGTTCTAAAGATTTTCCTATTTTAAATGTTATAATTAATGACAATTTTGACACCAATACTGATCAGACTGTAGGTCATGTTAAAAAAAAAAAAGAAAAATAAATGATTCATAAGCATTTTTTAGCAAAATTCATTTTTATTTTATACCTTATTATAATTGTTGTATTTTTCTTTTAATACTTGGTTTAGGATATTTTTTATATTCATAACTATAATTAACACGTAGTACTCTAGACATATAAAATTAGAAGGATAAAATTAATAAAAAAACTTATAAATTACAATAATTTAATTTATACATTTAAAGCAGGGCCATTATTGCACAAAGAAGTTTGAGATGCAGCGCAACTTTCATCCGCTTATACCTCTTTCGACCTTCTTAGGTCTCCCTACAGCGACATATGCAAAAGCTCTGGATTGAAAATAAATCTCCCCTGTCATAAAAGAGTAATTGCAAAAATAATTATATATAACGTTACAACGTCATCAATTTACTCATTTTCGGAGAATTAGAAACTAATTCGAGAAGGATATTTGCCGTAGTGGACGACAGGTCGTGGAATGCAAATTTTAGCTTTCCCAGGTCGGTAAATTCATCAATATATTGTTCGTACCATTTCCAACTATCGAATGTGAAAAATCGGGTTTTTCAGATTCGATACCTTGCTTGTCCTTGCATTAGACGTGATACACCTTGTAGCAAAATATCGAAGTTGTAGCTTGATAAGGAACGCAGGAAATATTCTGTTTAAACTATCGAATATGAACATTTTGTTTTGGTCAAATTATCGAATATACTGTAAACTGACGAAAATGGAATATTCGATACTTTTGTTTTGTATAAAATATAACTAAAGGCATGCAAACTATCTTCCTCTTCTTCTTCCTTCTTGTATGTAGGCTTTAAAGCCTGTTTCTTCTTCAATATTTGCCTCCTATATTGTTTAAATTATCTCACCATCTTTTTCTTGGTCTGCCAATACTTGTTCGTCCATTTGGTGACTTATCTTGTGCTATTCGTACTATCCTATCCTCTGCCATTCTACTAATGTGTTTATTCCACTCCTGTTTCCGTTTTGTCACCCATCCATTTATGTCTTCTATATTGCATGATCTTCTTATGTTTTCGCTTCTCTCCCTATCCAACATACTTTTCCGTGATATTTAGGTACGACAACAAAGCTTAAAAGCAAGACTTTACTTGCTTTTAAGCTTTGTTGTCGTACTTTTTGTTTAATATCTTCCTAACTAGTTATATCTATTCCCAGATATCTAAACCTTGCTTCCTGCTTTATTATTTTCCCATCTATTTCGATTTTACATCGTAGTGAGTATTTAGATGTTGTCATACATTTGGTTTTTTCTGCTGATATTATCATATTCTATTTCTTGGCTGTTGTATTGAAGATGTGTGTTAATTTTTAGAGCTCCTCTTCTGTCACTACGATTAATGCCGCGTCGTCTGCATAACATAATATTTGAATTTATTTGTTCTGCATTCTGTAACCATGACCTTTACGTACTGCTTGTATTATTTCGTGCATTATTATATTAAAAAGAAGTGGGCTTAACGAGTCACTCTGTCTGACTCCACTTTGTACTGGTATACACTGTATTAGTTTTCCATTTATCTTTGCCTGTATTCGATTATGGAAGTAGATGTTTCCAACGGTTTATATAATATTGATTGGTATATTTCTTTTATACAGTAGGTGTAAGACGTCTTCGACTTGGATGCGATCGAAAGCCTTTGTCAGGTCTAGGCTACAGATATGCTGGTTTATTGTACACGATGGCCTTTTCTATGATTTGTCTTAGTACGAATACGGCGTCTATGCAGGATCTTCCGAATCTGAATCCTTGTTGTTCATCTGATAACATTGTTAGTTTATTGATTTTGTTGGTTAGGACTTTTGTGGTAGGATTAAGTGCGGTGTTCAGTCAATTTATACCTCTATAATTGTTGGGGACAATCTGCAAACTGTCGAAAATACTAAACATTGCTGACAAGAACAAAACGTACGCGTTTACAATTGTGTGAATTATTGCTTCCAAGAAGTTCTTTCGGTGAGGCACTTTGTGAAGAAACTTTTCTTGAAGACTAGCATTGACGGAAACTTTTTATCTCTTGAAAGCAAACAAAAAAGAGGCAAACAAAATAGTATAAACTACGTTAAAACATACGAAGAAAGGCTCCCAATCACGGATGCGAAGAAAAAAAAACTTGTCACCATGTGAACAAAACTTAATACCTAGGCCATACCACCAATATTACCTACAGAGATCTAGTACTGCCAGAGATTGTCTTCCAGAACCTGACGCAACTGAAGACAACGAAAACGTTTAATTCAAAATTTAAAACTTTTAATTTACCGTTATTTTACAATAATTGAGGGTCATGACTGAGTACTTGAGGTATCTACACAACGTGAAGTTCCATAATTAATGTATTGTGGTTATTTTTAACTTTTTTGTTTTTCACGCTTCTAATTACATTAATTTTCTAGCAATACATACTTTTATAAAAATACTTTTAATAATTTCTTTAAACATAATTTTGTTATTTTATCCTACAACTTCAATTTTTAAAAAAATGATTTATAATAAACTTTGTAAGAACATTATAATTATTTTAATTTTCCTCCTTTTCAATTAAGAATATGAATGTGTTAAAATTAGACCAATATGAACTGTCGAAAATGCCACATTCGTAATTTTGAAACATTGGACCAAAACAAATCGTTGACTAACACAAAAACCAAAGTAACGAATGTGATTTTTTGGAAAAAAAAACGGTAAGCAGTTTAATTTTTTTATCAATCTAACAAGGATTAAACATTAAATATAAACAATATAAAAATTTTTCCATTTGTCACGGCTCTGATTTAGGATTCTCTAAAAAAGAGTGATCTTCGTCTCCTGAAAAGTACTACTTTTCACATTCGATAGTTGGAAATGGTAGGGACGATATCTGCATTATATATTGTAAAGAGCGCAGTAGACAAATATTTGACTTTAAGTTTCGCCAAGTTTCATTATTCTTTACTAAGAAACGAAGAAGGTTAATTATAGAAATTTTCACATTTATTAGAAAAACCGATTCACTTTTCATCAAAATATTACAAACTGTTTTGAGCTCCGCTTTGATTTGAAGCTTCGGAATTCAATTTTCTTGCGCTCCTCCTCAGCCGAAGAGAGATTAGTCCACCATCATGACCACTACGCCGTCACTAGGCAGGTCAACTTTATTATTAATTTTTGATGAAATAAGTGTATTGTAAACGTTTCTTGAAAATATAGGTAATTGAGTATTGATTCCCGACGATTTAGTTTCTAAATAGTTATAAAGAAAGTGGCACCCATTTAAAAAGAAGGGGCTATCTCGGATCTTATTGGTCGTAGAAAATGTCCCTCAACGGTGCCCTTTCTCACTGGACCAAATGTTCCTGATACTTTAAAGACTGCCCTTGATTTCTTCCTTCATTTTCTTTAGTTAGAACCTGATGAATACACTAGTTTCCCAAACTAATTTACATGTAGTCCAAGAAAATAACCAAAACAACACTCCCGCAATAGTTGAAGAAATAAAGTTGTTTTTGGGAATAAACCTTTTGATGGGTGTGAAAAAGTGGCCCAGTTATAAAGATTTCTGATCTGCAAATTTTGTTATTAGGGATCAATTTATTTCTTCATGTATGTCGCATGACAGATTTGGATAATTGCTTGTTCATCTTTAAATAAATGACAATTTATTACAACCTAAGAAAGGTAATGGCAATTATGATAAACTCTACAAAGTGCGGCCATTGCTAGAGGAACTTTCAACTACTTATAAAAACTCATTTTATCCCACCAGGCAACAATCAATAGACGAATCGATGGTATGGTTCAAAGGACGAAGTAGTTTACACCAATATATTTTTTATTTATTTATTTATTAAAACTTACAAACACCACCTAGGTAGTAATTACATGTAAGAGTGCTCATTACTTGGTATAAAAATATACACACAAAAATTACAATATACACACAAGTACAAAATAAAAACACAAAAAGTAAAACACATTAAAAAAAAAGACACAAGTTAATAAAATTTTAAAATTCAGTCCATTACTTATCTATTCATAACATTTTTTAATATCCCTTACACTACAGGTAAAGAGGTCTATATCACAGATCTTTATTAACTCATTACACTGATATTGCATATAGTTTATTATTGCACAAGAATTATATGGACTACAAGAAAATAGGTCATTACTGTTTACCCTTAGGTTGACCTTTGGCACATGAAACCTAATAAAGTTGATCAAACCACATGTCTTATATTTAACATTTTTTTTTTCTTGGCAATCGGGCTAAGTGCCCATCCAGCCAGCAGCAAATGTGTAATAAAGTTCACTTAAATTAACCTATTCTAACTAAACTAAATACACTACAATTCTGGAAATTAAAAGAAGACTACGATGGAGAGGAACTAGGATTACTTTTCGCACCTAGGGGTCATTCAAGGTGACTCACAGACAGAAAGTGTAGACCACGGAAAGTATAGGTAAAAAGGTAAAATATTTGGCGAGTCAACAGAGGTAACGAGCTTAACACCTACACTAAAGTTTTAAGTTACACATTTTAATAAACTTAAGAATAATTTTATATACCTTGTACATATTTAATGATATCAAATAAAGTAGTGTAATGAAATTTATTTAACTGCTCTGTCTTTATTTAATTTATAATGTCTTTATTAATTTATTATATTGTTCTTATTCTAGTTTATTAAAAAGCACGATAATTTATATAAGTTTATTAACCACTAATTATTACATAATTTATTATAGGCGAACGTAACAAATTCGCGAGCGCGGGTTCAGAATTAACTGTTCCTTCCAAATAAAATGTCCTTTATATATGCCATTGCCTTTACGCTAGAATCATCGAACAGCCTTCTCGATTAGTGACGAAATTATAACGGTAAGGCAAACGGGTATTTTTACATCGGCTCGACCGTTTCTGGAAGGTCCATTCAGGTAAATTTCTGCCGGCTAATAGAATACTCTCGTAAAATCTAAAAACAGAACACATTAGTCATAATATTTACGGTTATTTTAGGCCAGGATAATTATCGTAACATTGCCCCCCTCTTAAAAGATGGTTCCTCCTGGAACCTTGTCGGGACTGAAACCGGAACTGTATGCTGGTATCGGCAACTGGACCCTCTTTTACAACTTCCAGTTGTATAAAAATGACAAGGGACGGTTTTCTCTCCGCACCAGTAACTATGCGGATTGCAACAGACTAACACCTGGACTTCGGTGTCTTTAAAGATCTCCTCCACCATATTTCGGATAACCCTCCAATCTAATTGGCGGCACTCCAACTTTGGCATGGCTAACTTTTGCACGTCGGACTCTAGTACGTGCTCTCTCAATTGAAGTAAGGCTTCCCACACATCTCGGTAGGTAGGTTGGTCACGGGCAGTGTCTTTTGTTACCAGGTAGAAAAGGTAACGTGATGCATCTTGGAGTTTCAAGGTTTTACCGGGAGCTGGCACCTGGCATTGAAGTTCTGCAACTCGACCAAACTTCCTTCGAAAGACGGATGCCAACCCTGGTGCGTCTTTGATACTGGCCGGGATGGTAAGGGCCAGCGAGTAGTCATCGGGGAGCGCGAGTAGATCTTGCTTTTCTTCAGTGGTAACACCATGTCTTGCTTTACCGGTACCTCCATAGGCACCCATGAATTCCTCAAACGTGAGGTCAGACACGTCTTGGACTTGGTTTACTTCCACTTCTTCATCTACGTCGTGGTCACCTTCGAAAGACGCCAGCCGGTTATGGTGTACTATCATCGGCTTTCCCCTCGGAATCTTGCTTATTCGGTAGATGACATCGTTGATCTTCTCCATGATGAGGTATGGACCTTCCCAAGACTGCTGCAATTTGGGAGAACAACCTTTTCGCTTCTTGGGATTATACAGCCATACTTTGTCGTTCTTCTTAAAGCAACCCTTTTCGGCTTGTGTATCGTACCGTTTCTTCATTCGGTCGCTAGCGATCTGAAGGTGGGAACGGACCAACTCATGTACATCGTCCATTCTTCTTCGTAATTCGATCACATAATCTTCACCTGCTACATCTTCTCCAGGTCGACACCCAAATTCTAGATCACAAGGTAGTCGCATTTCGCGTCCGAATAGGACTCTGGCTGGTGTCTGGCCCGTTGATTCGTTAACAGCAGATCTGTAGGCCATTGTGAAGAACGGAAGGTATTGGTCCCAGTCTCGCTGATGATCGGACACCATCTTTGTCAAATACTTGCCAACTGTCCTATTCATTCGTTCTACCATACCATCCGATTGCGGATGATACGCGGTAGTTCTTGTTTTCTTCATGCCTAGTCTATCACATATTCCTTGGAATAGATCACTTTCGAAGTTCCTGCCTTGGTCACTATGGATCTCCAAAGGCACTCCAAATCGGCTGATATATTCTTGGATCAACTTATCTGCAACGGTGGCGGCCTTCTGGTCTGGAAGTGCGTAAATCTCGACCCACTTAGTGAAGTAATCCATTACTACCAGCATGTACTTGCCCCCATTTTCACTTTCTGGAAATGGCCCTGCAATGTCCAAAGCTATTCTTTCAAACGGGCTTCCAACATTATATTGTCTCATAGGAGCTCTCCTTTTCCGGTGAGGCCCGTTACTCGTAGCACAAATAGTACATTTCTTACACCAGTCTTTTACGTCGTCGGAACTGTTCATCCAATAAAACCGTTCCCGAATTCGCTGAAGGGTTTTCCTTACACCAAAATGCCCTCCCGATGGACTGTCGTGTAACTGACGAAGTACTTCGGCTATTCTGCTCTTTGGGATCACCAACTGTCTTCTCTTCTCTGAACCGTCATCATTTTCCAGGACTCGTTTAAGCAAGCCATCTTCGATGATAAATGAGTCCCACTGGGCCCAATACGTCTTAACTACCGAGCATAGGTTTGATATTTCCTGCCAAGGTGGTCGACGGTTTTCCTCTTTCCATTTTCGGATTTTCTGTATAACTGGATCTCTCTCTTGTTCTTCCCTTATCTTAGTAGGCGTCCAGTCGTCGTTGACAATCGTCGTTCTTAGCACTGCTGCTTCCTTGGATTCCGTTTTGTTGCAGTGAGGACACTCTGCTGGGCATGGCCTTCTGGAAAGAGAATCAGCGTTTCTGTGGCTAACTCCGGCTCGGTGCTCAATCTTAAAATCGTATTCTTGGAGTCGTTCGATCCACCTGGCTATCTGACCCTCTGGATTCTTAAACTGCATCAACCACTTAAGGGCGGCATGGTCGGTTCGGATTAAAAACTTCCTTCCATAGAGGTATTGATAGAAGTGCTCTACTGATTTCACTACTGCCAGAAGTTCTCTTCTCGTGACGCAATAATTCCGCTCAGGTTTTGAAAGGACTTTACTAAAATATCCGAGGACTCGTTCCTGTCCTCCTTGAATCTGAGACAGCACTCCTCCAATTCCCACGTTACTTGCATCCGTATCTAAGATGAACTCTCCTTCTGGCAGTGGATACCCCAAAATTGGTGCTGTTATTAAATGCTTTTTCAACGTTTCAAAGGCATTTTGGCAGTCTATATCCCAGCGGTATTCTCTTGCTTCCTCTGTAAGTCGCGTTAATGGCTTAGCGATATCTGCAAACTTCTTAATAAACCTCCGGTAGTAAGTACATAGTCCAAGAAAACTTCTCACTTGATGTTTGTCAGTTGGTTTTGGCCATTCCTTAATGGAATCGATTTTTCCCTTATCCACGGCCACTCCTTCTTTACTGACTATATGACCCAGATAATTGACTTTACCTTGAAATAGCTGGCACTTCTTGGGGTTTAGCATCAATTGGGCAGCTTTAAGTCGATTAAAAACGTTTTCTAAATTCCTCAAATGATCTTCGAATGTCTCCCCCAAGACGATTATGTCATCTAAATAAACCAGGCATGTTTTCCAAGATAACCCTCTCAACACATTTTCCATAAGCCTCTCAAATGTCGCAGGAGCATTACAAAGTCCAAATGGCATAACGTTGAATTGCCACAATCCAGATCCTGTGGTGAAGGCTGTCTTTTCTTTATCGACTGGGTCCATTTCTACCTGCCAGTATCCAGACTTCAAATCTAAAGTAGAAAACAATTTACTTCCAGCCAATGTGTCCAATGTGTCATCGATCCGAGGCAGAGGATAACTATCTTTCTTGGTAACGTTGTTCAGCAAACGGTAATCCACACAGAACCTCGTCGTTCCGTCTTTCTTCTTAACCAGGACCACCGGAGAGACCCATGGACTCGTAGAAGGTTCTATCACCCCGTCTTTCTTCATTTCCTGAACAATCGTTTCAGCTTCCTCTCTCTTCGCCTGTGGTAATCGTCGAGCTGTTTGACGAATTGGCTTAGCATTACCAGTATCAATTTTATGCTTAACAACGGTAGTTCTTCCCGTCTTTCCTCCTTTCGGTACGAAAATATCACGATACTGCCGAAGAAATTCCCTTAATTTCCTTTTCTCCATCTGATTTAGAGACTGTCCTGCAACTGCAACCATTTGGTCGAATTTGTCGTTGGAATTATCAGATGTTGTCGCCTGACGAATTATGGATGTCACAGGTACACAAGTTCCTACTTTTGTCTCTTTCTTTATGGTCACTGGGTAGTCGTTGACATTGATAAGTCTCACAGGAATTTCTTTAGCCGAAGTCACCAATTCCTTTCCAATTATGATTCCACGGCCAACCTCATCGTCGTGGTTCCAAGGCTCCATCATAACAGGTCTCCCTTCGTCTACAATTCCCTGTAGTCGCGCTACTATGATCGTTTCGCTTCTCGCAGGCACGACTGTATCTTCTGTAATGGCTGCTTGCACAGTGTTGTCATTATGTGGATGGAGAAATACCTCCTCGTTGCCAACTTTGATTACCTTATTCTTAAAATCCAATTGGAATCCATGCATATTCATTACGTCCATTCCTAATATAACATCCTCTTCGATGTCAGTAACTATAACAGTATGGACGAACTTTTCTGCTCCAATTCCCAATTGTACCTGGATTTCTCCATGAATGTTAGCATTTTCACCTGTAGCGGTCCGAAGTCGCAACCTCGTTGGTAACAGTTTCTTTCGGCTGTTTATAACTGTCGGGCGTATAATGGTTCTGGTCGCTCCGGTATCCACCAACAACGTATGCTTTTTACCATTTATGTCTCCATCGACATATACACTATCTTCACGACATTTCAAAGAAGCTATTAGTATGAGAGGGTCTTTGGAAAAGTTCTGGGTCGAAGCTGCCCCCCTAAGGCTGACCCGTTCTAGTTTTCCTGATGGTGAGTTTCTTGATTTGCGTCGTACCTAGGGTGCTTACAGGAGCTTCGTACGTGTCCTATTTCGCCACAATTCCAGCATCTGATGGTCTTCGTTTTCTTGTATGTCATGCTTTTCATCATATTAACGAGCTGGTCAAGTTTATCTTCATCTCCTTCCTCTTTTACAGTCCTAACTTTACTGTACCCGCCAGAGGCCTGCGTAGCTGACTCGTATTCGAGGGCGGCGGATAGGACATCAACCAGCGTCTTGTGACGAGCTAATCGCAGTGTTCTCTGCATTTCATGATCACGAAGACCATCAATAAACGTTTGAACGGCCAATTTTTCCATCATGTCTTCGGGAGCTGTTGGATAAGCATATCGTACTAATCTGGCAATATCTACCTCATATTCTTGAAGAGCCTCATCTTTCTTCTGTCTACGATTTTTAAGCTGTGACTGATATACATGCTCCAAATGTTCGTGGCCATATCGCATATTTAACCTCTTCTTCAGTTGTTCGAAATCATCGGTCTCCTCTACGGCTATGGTCTGAAGCACATCTAAGGCATCTCCTCGAAGAGCGATAGTCAGGTTTACAGCCTTTTCTTTTTCAGACCATCCATTTGCTCTTGCGGCTGATTCGAACTGTTTCATGTAGTTGTTCCATGATGATTTTCCGTCGAAAGTTGGGACTTTAACATGAATAGAACCTCCACTTCCTTCAAATTTCGGCCGTGTCTCCAACTTAAATTTCGTCTCGTCTTCTTTTATCTCCACTGTAATCGGATTGTTACCTCTCTCTGCTGTCCCTGTTTCTTCCATCTTCCTTTCCATCTCTTTAATCTTTTCTTCGAAGGCCAACTTATCGGCAGCAACTTGGTTTTTTAGCGAAGACACTCTATCGTCAAGAGCAGATATTTCAGAAGTGACTTTAGAGATGTTAGCAGAAACTTTGCTTTCCAGAGAAGAAATCTCGTTAGAAACTTTGCTTTCTAAAGAAGCGATGTCGCCGGATACTTTGTTCTCCAATGATGCGATGTCGCCGGAAACTTTGGCTACATCAGAAGACACTTTCGAAATATCGTCGGAAACTTTGTTCTCTAATGATGCGATGTCGCCGGAAACTTTCGAAATCGACGAGAGGACAGCATCATGTTTGTCTTCAAATATATAAGTCTCTGGATCTAGTCCTTCTTCTAGCAAAGCGTTCTTTAGTCGTTGGACTAACTCAGCCTTTTTTCCGGTAGAAGCTAATTCTCTGTCTTCAAGATGTCTTCTTAAATTAGTCACTGTCAGCTCATAAATCGTAGCCATTTTCACAATTTATTTTATATTCACTTGTATTATTATTATAAGTCTAATTTATGTTCGATCCCACTTCTGACACCATTTGTAATGAAATTTATTTAACTGCTCTGTCTTTATTTAATTTATAATGTCTTTATTAATTTATTATATTGTTCTTATTCTAGTTTATTAAAAAGCACGATAATTTATATAAGTTTATTAACCACTAATTATTACATAATTTATTATAGGCGAACGTAACAAATTCGCGAGCGCGGGTTCAGAATTAACTGTTCCTTCCAAATAAAATGTCCTTTATATATGCCATTGCCTTTACGCTAGAATCATCGAACAGCCTTCTCGATTAGTGACGAAATTATAACGGTAAGGCAAACGGGTATTTTTACATCGGCTCGACCGTTTCTGGAAGGTCCATTCAGGTAAATTTCTGCCGGCTAATAGAATACTCTCGTAAAATCTAAAAACAGAACACATTAGTCATAATATTTACGGTTATTTTAGGCCAGGATAATTATCGTAACAGTAGATTGAAAGGGGGGTATAATTTTTGCAATAATAAACTATTAATAAGTTCTTGTCTTTGTATTTCAAATTTACTACAAGCATAAAAAATGTGATCTAAGTCGCAAACCACATTGCAAGTTTCACAAAGTTCGGTGTTGACTACACCGATTTTATATAAGTGTTGAGGGTAGCTTGCATGTCCGAATTTTAGCCTACAAATGGTCACAATATCATTTCTTGTAAAATCAAATTCTTGGTGCCACAAATCTGTCGGAATACTTGGATGTAATAGGGTATATCGTGTGAGGTTATTAGAGCAATAGTTTTTCCAATGCAATTCCCATTTTGCCTTAAAATTACTCTTAGATATCATTAAATATTCCTGACCACCTAAATTGTTGTTGATATGCTCTCCAGTTGTAACGCTTTCTTTGGCTAAGGAGTCTGCAACTTCATTGCCTCGAAGTCCTATATGAGCTTTTACCCAAGTGAATTTTAATTCGTATTGACTTTTTTTTAATTTATGAATTCTTGCTTTTAATTCTATAATAAACGGATTTGTATCAGTAGCCATCACATTAATTGGGTTAGCGATGCATTTAAGAACAGATAAGGAGTCACTCAAAAAATGTATTTTTTTAACTTGTTTTTTTCGACATAATCGCAGGCTTTAATAATACCAATCGCTTCTGCAGAAAAAATGGAAGTATTATTATTCAATTTGAATTTTTCTTGAACGTTTGTTGAGGGTATATAGAATGCACATCCCGTACCATTATTTTGTTTTGATACATCGGTATATATTTCCAGAAAATCTGACAGATTTGATATGCAGGCGCTTAATATATTTTTACTTATCAACAAATTTTCATTATATACAGGAATATTAATTTCTAGTGGTTCCAACATATCAAAGAATTCAAATTTTTCGACTGAAATAGTTCTTTTTAAATTACTATTATAACTACTTGTATTTCTAAACGCCATACATAATGGAGGAGAAGGTTTTTTTGACCAGTACGAGTTAGTTAAATCGTGGTTATTTAATAAGGCTATTTTATCTAACATAGTACGGTTTTTAAGAAAAGACTTAATAATAAATTTTTCTGCTAACCATTCCCTTCGTAAAAATAATGGTGGTTCTAGTGCTTCAATCCGAAGTGGTTCCACAGGCGTTGAACACATTGCACCCAAACAGAGTCTTAGGGAAATATTTTGAATTATTTCCAGTCGTTTTAGAATGTAAGGACTAGCTGATCCATATAACGTACATCCGTAATCTAAGATAGACCTAATAAAGGCTTTGTAAAAAGTTAAACATGTATGTGGATCTGCTCCCCACCAGGTTCTCCTTATGAATTTTAAAAAATTTACGCCTTTTAAACATTTTGATTCTATACTTTGTATAAATGGTTTCCAGCTAAGCTTTTTGTCAAGAATAATTCCAAGATAAGTTACCTTATTTGATACTGGGTATAAGGTACCATTTACATTTATGTTATCAATATTGGGTAGATTATGGCCTGTAAAGATGGTAACACTAGCTTTTTGAGGCGTTAAAGAAAAACCTAACGATTCAAATTTCAAAGTAGGAAATTACATTAAACAAAAGGGGAGAAATGACGGAGCCCTATGGTAAACCTGTGGATGATCGTCTGGGACCTATTACAGAATTGTTATTTGACCTTACATAAACTTTTCTTTGTGTTAAAAGATTGCATAAGACATTACACACTCTCGCAGGGACATCTGCCTGAAGCAATTTTTCTCTTAACATAATGATATTAACTGCATCGTAAGCACCTTTTATATCGAGAAATGCAGCACCTAAGTAATAGTTATTTGAAAAACATAACTGAATGTCTGTTGTTAAATAAGAAACTGCGTCAATAGTACTAAACCCCTTTTTAAAACCAAATTGTTCCAACGGAAAAAAGGCAGAGCTAGTCAAATGAAATTCTAACCGGTGTTTAATAATCCGTTCAAAAGTTTTCATAACACAGGACAACAAGGAAATAGGCCGGTAAGACTCTGCAAGGTTGGGATTTTTGTGTGGTTTGGGGATTGGTACAACTAAAACATTTTTCCACTCCTCAATGACAGCATTATATAACCAAATATCGTTAAAAATTTCCAAAAGAAATAATTTACCGACAGTTGGTAAATTCCACAACATATCGTATGTAACTTGATCCATACCTGGAGCTGTGTTACTGGTACTTTTTAATGCAAATTGTAGTTCCGTAAATTTCAAAGGATAATTAAATATATCATTTTGAACATCTGCATTATCTATTAAATCCTTTACTTCCTGATCTGCTGAACTTGGTGTGATATTTTGCAAAAAAGTTTCTATCCAGTCATAGTTACTACATTTAGGCTTAGGTGCGGGAATTCTTTGCATTTTTTTTGCCTGTTGCCATATTTCCTTAGACGGAGTATTTTTGTTTAGCGCAGTAGTTAATCCAGTAACTCTTTGCCTTGTTTTTTAAAAATTTTTTTGATGTTGCCATTTTTTCTTTAACCTGTATATAATTTTCTATATTACTATTGTTGATATAATTATTTAAAGCTTCTTTTCTATAACGAACGACTTTATCACATTCATCATCCCACCAAGGAGGTGGTATATTTAACATTGTTAATAATATTATGAATAAACACAACAAAATGCATGTTTCTTCTTTGCTCTAATGACTGCAAGCCAAATATTTGAAGCAACTCTTTTGATGGCGTCAGGTGAGTATACACATTGTATTTCTTAAGGTATAAATACCTTAGAAATCTTTTTTGTACCTTTTCTATATGATTAATATGAACTTTGGCTTCAGGAGTCCATACCACTGATGCATATTCCAAGTTTGATCTGACTAAAGCGTTATATAGTCTAATGGTTGTGTTTATACTAAAGTGTTTGGAATTTCTTATTACAAATCCCAATATTTTGTAGGCCTTATTAACAATATTTATATAGTGTTCATTAAATTTCATGTTAGCCCGTAAGTATATTCCCAGATCTTTACATTTGGTTTTCCTAGATACTACACAATTGTCAATTCTATAATTATTTTGAATGTAGTCGATTTTGCGAGTAAAAGATATGACTCTACACTTCTTAATATTCAAGATTATATTGTTGTCCCTAAACCATTCCACAACTGAGTTCAGGTCCTCCTGTAGTAACTGACAATCATTTGAAGTATGTATAGTCTTAAAAAGCTTAAAATTATCAGCATAGATCAAACTAGAAGAAAATTTAAGAGATTGTGGTAGTGAGTTGACAAAAATTAAGATATATGCCGATGAAGCATATGGATGAAGCGATGATTTGAAAAACGAGGTCCAGGAATAAGAAGAACATCTTGGTTAAAGAACCTCAGAATCTGGTTCAATAAAACATCTGTGCAGCTTTTTCGGGCTGCTGCAGATAAGATGAAGATTGCCATGATGATCGCCAACATTCGTAACGGATAGGTACATCAAGAAGAAGATAGCCCTTTACTTTTATTGTACTGGGATAAACAAATTATCATATCTTAGCAAAAATTGACATTGACAGGACTTTAACATACTACAATAAAAATTATTGTAAAAGCATTTTTACAAAAAATATGGTCATTTCAATAAAGTAACTTTTGGCAACTTTTCGCGCTAATTACGCAACAAGAATTGATCGAAATTCAATTTGCTAAAAATAAAGATTATCAAATGTACTTTTATGATATACACTTCTCCAAGAAATTAACGCACCACTTCAATAAATCAATTTTATTTGTAAACAGACAAAGAATAAAAAATAAAACTTCACCAGATTTATTCTACATTTTATTAGTAATATATTAATTTGTCTAATCATCAGAAAATGTTGAAGTACAGGAGAAAAAAAAATAAAACGGAAAATTCTAAAAAAATAATGATAATAAAAGTAAACTAAAATATGAAAAAAGTCTTAATAACGAGTGTTTCCACCTCTACTACGTATAACAGCCTCACATCGTTGGCCCATACTTAAAATTAATTGCCGTATTTCATTTTGGTCTAGTTCTCTCCAAATCTAGATCAGCCTCTCTCCCACTTCCTGTAAGTTGTTTGGTTGGATCCGTGTCGCTCTTAATCGCCTACCAAGGATATCCCAGGGATTTTCAATCGGATTTAAATCCGGACTATGTGCTGGCCATTTCATAGTGTTAATTTCTACCTCTTCTAGATAATTTCTGACGATCTGTGCAGCGTGAGGTCTGGCATTATATTGCATTAGTAAGAAATTTTCACCGATATAAGGAGCGAATGGTACTACATGTTGCTTCAGGATCTCCAATATGTACCTTTCAACTGTAACAGTTCCATTTTGTATGACCACTAGGTCCGTACGTGCGGTCAAAGAAATACCACCCCACAACATAACGGATCCTCCACTAAAAAATGTGGTGTGTGAGAAGTTACACTGAGCATATCGTTCGTTGGGTCGTCACAACACACGAACACGTCTGTCGTTATTGTATAAACAAAATCGGGATTCATCAGTAAATAGCACTCGTTCCTAGTCAGCCTTTAACCAATTAACGTGTTCTCTCGAAAAATGTAGTCTCCCCCTTCGATACTCTGCAGTTAATAGAGGACCCCGGGCGGCAATCTTAGGTGTTAAGTTGTATTCCCTAAGTCGCTGGCGAACAGTTTCAGTACTAATTTTTGTAGCATGCACGTCTCGAAGCTGAATTTGTAGACTTCGATGTGTTACAAAACGTTGTCGAAGAGCAGAAATTCTTAAAAATCGATCTTGAATAGGGGTAGTTACCGTCCTTGCCCTGGTCTGCGAGTATAATTCCCTGTTTCGAGGAATCTTTCTAACACCCGTGAGACGGATGTGTGGGACACATCAAATTGACGACCAATTCTTCGGTAACTTTAACCTTCCTCCGACAGTATCACTGCTTGGGCGCATTCATCTCGGGTTAAATTACGTGATTGACGCTCCATAATGAACACAATTAACAATAATCAACAATTAAACAGTAGCTGAATAAAATTCGTGAACACTTGGAAATTAGTTTATTTAAAGAATTAGTACATTTTTTGCTTCTTTTGATTTTGTTGCAAAAAAAAACTATAGCTTTAAAACACAGTCAATAAATATAGAGTGTACGAATAGCATATACAAGGGGCTTGCAAAATATAACATTACAATGGAAATTTTTATTAACGCTAATAAAATATTTTAATATTTCAAAGTGGTGCGTTAATTTCTTGGAGAAGTGTATATGGCTATATTTTATAAAGTCATGTACCTTAGGCATGGCAACAATCTGAATCAAAAAGTGCATATTTTACCCCTTCATAGTCTTAAAAAAAATTTTGCTGTTGCACGGACTGACATAGAATAAGTTTCAAAAATTTACTTTAACTATTGCATGAAATCCACCTTTTTCTACCCAAAACCTGGATTAATTACGAACCATGATAGTTGTGATATTCGGAATTTCAAATGTGTAAATATTTTGAATCGCTTTATAATCCGTATAAAATATTACGCAACATTATTACATATTATCGAAACAATTTTTTATTATGTTCTACTTTTTACCTTAAGTTTTCGTTTTTCTTAATTGTACTATTAGTATTTTCTTCTAAATTTAAACCATGAATTAATAATGAAATAGTATAAATTACCAATACGCTAGGTTAAAAAAAGACTCATATTTTTTACTACCAGAATATTCAGCGTGACAAATGGAATGATTCATAGTAGATGTAGATTAGTAATCCAAAATATCCCAAGTATACAAGCGTATAACAACGTTATGCTTGAAATAGATATTTGCTGACCTATTATCATCAGGTTTATTTACCGTGCATCATTTTATTTGCTGTTAAGTTTCCACAAATAAACACGTAGTTTATGTTAAGAAAATAATCAAATAATGGGAAAATATACTGGGTGTATAATATAATGGATACAAGATAAAATATTTTTAAAAAAATTAGATTTGTTAGTTTAGATTTAGTTTAGGAAGTAAAAGTTTAGGCATTAAATTAGTTTGTTTGCAGCAAACCATGAGCTAGATTTAGTAGAAACTCCTTCATGAGAAATTTTTAAATCATCATTATTTTTTCCTGATATAACGTATGTCGTATCATCTGCGAATTGTATGGTTTTGTACGAAGAAATGAATTTAGGCAGATCGTTAACATAAATAATAAACAAAAGAGGTCCTTAGACCGAACCTTGTGGGACTCCATGTTTTACGGATAGAAAATCGGAGAGATGATCTTTAGACACTACCGCCTGGTGCCTGCCACATAGATAAGAAGTTATAAGCTTTAGAGGGATACCTCTGATTCCATAGTAATTTAATTTGTGGAGCGAAATGTTGTGTGAAACGCAATCAAAAGCCTTCGACAAATCGCAAAGAGAAATTTCTATGCGATTGCCGCGTTCAAGCCCCTCAATCACCTCGTTTACCACATTAAATACCGCGTTCCTAGTAGTAGAACGAGCACTCCTGAATCCATATTGTTAGTTGCTAAAGTAATTATTTGACTCAAAATAGGAATAAAATTGTTGTTTGATAACCTTTTCAATCACTTTCCCAAAAGTAGAAACAATGCTTATGGGTTTGTAATTGTCAGTTTTTGAGGAATCACCTTTTTGTAGATTGGTAGTACTTTTGAGTATTTTAGTTCTTCCGGAAATACTCCAGTTGATACAACTAAATTAATAAGATAAGCGAAAGGTGTTAAAACTATTTGGTAAGTTTCTTTTAAAATTTTGCTATTAATTTCGTGAACGTCCCTACAATTAGAATTACTAAGAGACTTTATTATTTGAGAGACGTCATCTTCCAGAACACGCAGAAAAAAAAGGACTTACTCGGAGAAGGATAATTTTTATAATTGACGAGGACATCGACGTTAATAGTGGGAAGAGATGTAATTATATTCTCTGCAATTGTAGTAAAAAATTGATTCATTTCGTCTAGAGGTAGATCAGGTTGCACTGAACTGGATCTTGCGTAGTTTCTTTCAAAATTTACTATTTTCCAGCAGTCTGTAGGTTTATTATTGGAATTAGTAATAAAATTACAGTAAGCTGACTTTTCAGCAATTTTTAATTGTCGATTATATTCAAATTGTTGTTGTTTATATACTTTGAACAAATCGGGATCCTTAGTGGCATCTGCAATGTGTTTATTAAGAGAAAGATTAGATCTGTAAGACCTTAATATATTATTAAGCCATTGCACAGGTATTTTTTCAGCCATTTGTCTTACTTTTTTTAGTGGAAAATGCTTTAATATTAAATTATTATAAGTTTCGGTAAGAAAGACTGTTAAAAAATCAGGATCATTATTAATATCGTAGAAAAGTCCATATTTGTACTAGCTAGCGCACGTTTAAGCTTCTGTAAACCAGAAGAAGTAAAAACCGTTGAAATGTTTGATTAATGTCAACAACTTTATGCTCAGAGTCAATAAATAAAAATTGAGCTCGATGATCAGAAATACAAGGTTCAAATACGCCCACTCTGTAGATATTTTCAGAAAAATTTGTCATAATGTTGTCAATGCAACTACTGGACTGGGATGTGATTCTAGTATAATCATTTATAGTTACTTTTAGACCAAAAGATGTTAATAGATTTTGAATATCCAAAAAAGGGTCAGATTCAATTTTAAAATTTATATTAAAATCACCAAGTATGATAAGTTTGTCTACTTTACTAAGCAGGGATGTTAGGACATTTTCAAAATTCACCAAGAATAAGTCAAAGTCACCCGTACCCGATAAAATATTGGTTTTTATTGAAGGTACATAAATTGCACAAAATTCAGAACTTTGTTCTACATTATATTGATTTAGATTAAGAGAAGAATACATAAGATTTTCTTTTGTATAAATTGCAACTCTGCCTTGTTTCTTTATTACCCTAAAAAATAAATTAGCTAATGAAAAGCCGGAAATTTTAATTAATTTTAAATTTTCTTCCGTTTTGCTCCGAAAAAACGATGACGTCATATAATTACAAGACAAGAAAGGCAAGAAAAGCATTGATCATATCGACTTTATTTGAAATACACTGCAAATTAACATGAAATATACTTATCGTACATTTTCGAATTAGTTTATTTTGATAAAAGTTTGTAGAAGCTTCTAGGTTTCTTCCTCCTTCTTCTTTTTGTACTGAAAATTTCTATTAAGGTTAAATCTCCTAACGGCAGCTCTTTTGGGCCAAATATTAGGACTGTAGACTTTTCTCGAAAGGGAAAGATACCTTATATGTGGAGTATTTGTCAGTTCTATGCCATTCAACGCAGTTAAAAGTACTATCGGGTACCGTCTCATCCAAAAATTTTAGAAGATCATTGGCTTTAATATTAACACCAATGCGGGACACATGTACATGACTTTGTCTAGGAATGGTGTTTACAGTAGACGATTCGTTGCTTTAAATAATCGGTTTGTATTTGTTTTATTTTTTCAATTGGGTATTTCAAGATGTGGTGGACCTCGTCTGCTAAAATTTTATGTTTTTTTATCCGAAATCAGTCAAAAGCCATTACTCGGGGATTTTTGGTTTTTTCTGAACACAAATATTACGATGGTGTGGCGATGATCTCCAAGGTAACTGGTGCCCAGCGTGGAACCCGTCTTCTGAAGGTTTTTGTTTATTTCTTATTTAAGATTTTTATGAAAGTGTGGTAAGAAATAAGAGTTAAACTATGATTATGAATATAAATAGAAATTTTTTTTAAGTAAGAAAAAATGATTAACAAATAATCGTATCGTTTCAATTTATTTCTTCCTCATCTTCTTCTGTATCAGATAACTGATTTTCTTTATAGTTCTCCATACTCGTGCAATTTTCACCCAGCACAATTTTTACAGGTCAAATTGCAAACCAAGCCATCTTTCTACATCTACAGTCTAATACAACATACAACAGTGATTTTCAAATTAATTTAAAATAGAGCGAGAAAAAAACGTTCTTAAACCATGTAACTTTGAGGATATCTGTGTACTAAAACGTGTGAGCGAATAAGTATAAGAAGGGTGGCACATGTGAAAGTAAAAGGTGGGAACTGCTACAGGGGAGTTTATAATATGTATCACTTGCACTTCATCAGTGCTGCCAACTGCTTAAAAGCGCTAAATTAAAAAAATAATTTTTTGAAGTTTCATATAAAGTTGCATGAGGTATTCTGAGGACATTTATCAACAAAATATTCGTGCCCAGCAACCTTGAATATGCCCGAGTAATGACTGTAGACTGATTTAGAATGAAATTCTAGGAGACGTGGTTACCCTGGGCACCAGATACCTTGGAGACTATCGCCGTCGTAATATTCGCATTCAATAACCAAAAAAACCCCCGATAACGTTTGAATTATTTCGAATGAAAAATAATATAAAAATCTGGGAGACTAGGTCCATCTTGGCCATCAGGTAGCTCGAGGTCCACCGTCGTTATAAGATTCGTATTCAGCGACCTTGAAAGCCTCCGAGTAATAAATTCCTGTCGATATTTTCTGCAGGAGGAAAAGGAGGGGAAATGAATTTTACTCATGCACAAAATGCAATTGTGTTGCATAATACCAACACATAATACCAACACAGAGGTATTAAGATGAATGGGTAAAGAGGTGGAATTGTTAACAACTGTTAAAAGGAGGAAAGCGTCATACCTGGGCCATGTTTTCCGTAATGATAAGTACAGTGTGCTACAACTTATCGTGGAAGGCAAGATTGAAGGTAGAAGAGGTTTGAGCAGAAAGAAGAAATACTGGCTAAGAAACTTGAGAGAATTGTTTCAAATACCAGAAGCTGCGAACATAATACATGCGGCACAAAACAGAGAAACCTATCGTTTGATGGTCGCCAACCTTCGGTAGAAGATGGCACGAAAAAGTGGTTATTATCTCTATATCGTGTACATTTGATGTTTCCACAGATGAGACTATGGTTTGGGTTCTCACAAATACTGCGCTCCCATGCTTATTGTCTGGTATCTCCGCAATCAGTTTCATCCCGGAGACTATCGGTCTCGCTGCATTTAGATCTCTGTGGGTTTTCTGGATGCATAATACCTCACATTGCGTGTTCTTGCAGAATTCTGATAAGATGTCTTGTTTGGCTGTAGTGATGCCCTCGATATTTATGCTCGCTACTGTTAGTGTTGGCTCTGAGAAGAACCGTTGTCGCTTGATGTTTACCATCTGATTTGGTTTGGTCCGGTGTTGGAAGGATTAGCCGTCTACTAGTAGACGTTTCCAGGGGACGCCGTCAATAGTGTTTACTTTGTAGTTGATGTGGTACTATTTATCTCGTGGAGGCTCCTTCCTTGTCCCCCATAGGCTAAGATGATTCGGCTGTTATCCCCGTCGAAATATTAAATACTTACTTACTTTCTGTGTCCGGAATACCAGCAGCTTTAAATTTTGTGTTTTCAATAGTTGGCCACATAGATGGCCCTGTCATTCGCTAAAAGTAGGTCTTCTTCTGTGCAGGTCTGTCTCATCTCTGTGCATGATAGTAGATAGTGACTATTCTGAACCGCGCCACAGGCGCAGGTATCGTCCTCCTGGTATCCCCATTTCTTCAGGTTACTAGCACAAAGTAAAACGCCAGTTCTTAGTCTGTTTAGCGCTTTCTATATGGGATACGGCAAATTGTGTCCAGCGGCCATTTTTTCTGAGGGAGCAAAATGTGTTGTAGCTGACGCTTGCCATAGGTGTATTCGGCGCATCTTTGGCTCTTCGGGAAGGGATCGGGATTTTTTCAGAAAGCTTTTCCGAGATCTTAATATACTTGGCTGAACTTTGTGGTCATACAAGGGGTGTCTTCGATCCGTCTCCTAATTTTTTCGTTTTATCTCTGACGTAACCTGTCTTCTGATAGCAGATGGAGTGATTCCAACTATAGGGTAGACCTCTTCGATAGGTGTCGGTTTCAGACAACCAGATATTATACGAATCGTTTCATTTAATGCAACATCGACGTTTTTAGCGAGAGAGTTTTCAGAGTTTTCCAACACTGGTGCTCCAAACTTGACGGCAGAAAAACATAATGCTAAGGCAGATGTACGGAGAGTGTGTGGTTGTGCTCGCCATTTTGTGTTTGTTAGTTTGCGGATGATATTATTTTTGTCGCTTACTGTTTTCTCGATATCTTGTTTCATGTCTAGACTCGTGACCAGCTTGCACCACCTGTCCATTCTGTTGGCGGATATCGCATGTAGCACTTCCTCCCCGGCCTGTATTGTTGCTTCCGAAAAGGGCTTCCAAAATATTAAGTATAGAAGGGGATATATATTGGTATAACACATGATAAAAACCAATGGAGAAATGTAATAAGCAAATCCGATACCGCATGTAGATAAAGACAAAGAAAAGAATGATGATGTAGTTTTTTTTCGTCCAGAAACTTTGAGAAAGTTGAAACTGCCTTATTAGCAAACAACGGTAACTGAATTTAACTTCATTAAAAAACAAAAGCACTTTATAAACTAAAGTATCAGTTAAACTTGAAATTAATCGATAAGATTTCCAATACAATGATAAATTTACTGTTGTTTAAAATCGGATGCTTCTAGTAGCGATTTAGACAAAAAGTATCAGAGATACTAGAAAACATGTAGAGAACATTATCAATTAAAACACAAAGACATATATCATATTTTTATACTTTTTCCTTAATTATTATTACACTTATATTTATTGTACATTAAACATTTAATACGTTAAAATAGTTTTAAAATAGTGACTGAAATGTTTATTTTTATTATGGCCATTAAAATCAGGTTCAAGTTACGATTTCTCACGAGGCGTAGTGTCAATGACTGTTATGGCTTATCTATGCATCAAATTAACATATATTTTCTTTACATAATAATAAATCCTTTATAATTAACTATAGATAACCTCTGTGACCATATTCAAATAACACAATTTAAATTATGCAGCTTACTTTGATTAATCATCAAATTAGGCGTAGAGCTTATACTCAATCTTCGAATATTACGTGTGCTTGCTAATATTTTTACATTATAATTTATTAACAACATTATATATATATATATGTATATATATATATATATATATATATATATAAATATATATAAATATATATATTGATATGATTGGTGTTTATAGAAAATAATTTATAAGTTACACTACTAGATAATATTAGATATTAAAAGTATTTGGTTAATTTAATAAATTATATACTAGAGAATTTAATAAAAATTATTTATGTGAGGGCATTTTTAAGAAATTAGCATATAATAATTGTAAAAAGTTATATTTTAATGTTGTAAATATATTTAAGTGAGCCATGGGATTAGGCAACCAGATATACATACTTTCGAAGTGACAGATAGAAATTAAGAATTATTAGGTATATAAAGTGGGGTTATAATAATAATGTTAGTTTAAAATGTTTAATTTATATATAGTTACTGATTTAAGTGTTTATTCTGATCTGAAAAGCCTAAATGTCAACAAAATTATTAATAGAAAAGTATGGAATTCTCTAGATCACCGGAGATGGCCTTGTTTGCGAAATGGTTTGTTCCAGAAAATTCAGACATGTATTTAATAGAACAAATGGAACATGATTTCTTACCAGATGGTTCTGGAACATCCAAAAAGATATAAATACCCGGTGATTTGGATTCAGAGAGTCAGTCAGTCAGAAACTTTAGTAAGAAAGTCCATTCAGTTAGTCAATCAGTTTTTTAGTATGAAAATTAGTTAGAGGCAGTCAATCAGTTACAATTGTTCAATATAGTGAGTTAAATCAATATTAAGAAACAGTATAAAGAAAATAATATTGAAGATTAAAAATTATGTTATGTATAAATGATAATTGGATAATGGAAGAAGTATTAATTGAATATTAAAATTAAATAATATATTTGGTGATTGGATATTGGTATATAGAAAAGAAGAATAAATATAAATGCTGTTTGCTGGTTTGCTTGGTGGTTTATAAATGTTGGTGAAGAAAAATATCTTAAATTGGTGGAAGCTGATAATTGGAAAAATTAATTTCACAAAAACAAGGATAACCGAAGCTGAGAAGAAGACATTTGAGTGGTGATTATAATCTATATAGTGGAAAACAGTTCATTTAGGCATTCAGTGACAGAAAGGTACAAAATTTTGTTAATATAATTTAGTTAGTGTCAAACAATTTCAATTTTGAAGATAGTTTGTTTAAATTTTACATTGTCTATAGAATTTAATTAGTTTCATAAGAATTTCAATTTAAAGATAGTTTATTTTAAATTTACATTGGCTAGGTTAGATATATATGTGTGTTTCATAATAGATATAATAAAGATAATTTAAAAAAGTACTTACAAACTAATTCTTTGAGAACCGCGATAAAAACCCTATATATTATATTATTAAAAATACTCATTGCTCATTATTCAAACAATCAATACATCATAACAATATATATATATATATATATATATATATATATATATATATATATATTTCTGTTGGCGGATATCGTATGTAGCACTTCCTCCCCGGCCTGTATTGTTGCTTCCGAAATTGAAGCAAACTAAGAAATAAACAATAGCCTAACAATTAACACCTTAATACCAATAACACCACAAACTTTTGGGTCTTTACCTTATATTCCATTCTTAACACCAAAACTTCTCAAATTATTTAAAGGATTAGAAAACATAAAAATTGCTACTAGAAATGTTAAAACCATAGCACATTTAGACACTAAAACTAAAGATCCTCTAACAACCAAGGAAAGTTCTAAAGTAGTGTATCAAATACCTTGCTCAGACTGTGATAAGTGATAAGGTTTATATAGGAGAAACTTCTCGCACATTACACAACAGAATTATTTCTCACAACAAACAAATCACAAGCTTGTGCATTAGCCGACCACTGCATCAATCTAAATCACACATTTAATTTTTCATAAGCTTCAATTCTAGAGAGGCAGAAAAATGAACAAAAGCGGTTATTTTTAGAAATGACACATATACAGAAAAATAAAAAATGTATAAATAGAAAATCAGATATTGACAAATTAACTAACATTTATTGTTACATATTAACATATCAATATACAATTAGCATAACATTATAATCTCATTTTCTATCGACATCCCAACATTAAAAAATTCATATATGCTTAAGCTAAACTGACTGGACTAATTTATTTTTCATCAACAATCAAATTAATAATAATAAAAACTATTGTTACTTGTTTTGCTTTTCGAATAAAGTAACTGTATATTCATTCATATATGTATATTAATCAAACCAACATGAAAATGACATATATAATGACAGTATAGTTATTTTAAGAAAATTTTTTTTAAAAAATTTTAATATGTGTAATGTTTCGTTTTATAAAGTACAACCTAAACTGTAATCTCACGACTAGTAAGTAAGACAATTAATAGTTATAACTAGATAATTTTTATATTGATTTGTTCACAGATGCCTTGAAAAAGAATTAAAATAAATTCGAAAGCTTGACAGTAAGTCAAAGAGTTTTCTTTGTCTTGTGGGCCAAATAGACTGACTACATCCTCAAGAATCACCACTTGATATATATATATATATATATATATATATATATATATATATATATATATATATATATATATACAGATTGAACGAATTTAAAACGGAACATACGAAATCAATGTATTTCGGCTCAACTCCGCTCTAGGTGGTTGGCCAACAAAAGGTTGTCAAATAATTATATTATAAAAATCCAATACTTCAGCGGGCTGCTGGATTCTGAATTCATTCAAGAACAAGTCAAAACTCCACCCAAATAGGTTGCCTAGAATCACTGTGAAAACTAGACTACACAAGCAGTTATTATGCTGTCAAACCACTTATCGCTTCCTTATAGTCCAAGAGATAGAGCCGAAATTTTGAACTGATCAGTAATATGACATTTCTCTATTGGAATATATTCATTGTAACTGGGTTAAGACTTTGCCTTACAGGCGGACGCCTCTCGTGGTACAGGGGTGGCTATACAGGGATGAAGTTGTAATTTTTTTCGGAAAAATTAACGATCGATAATATGGCTGAAAATTTGTCCAGAGTAAGATCTTGGTATAACTAGACGAAATCCCAAAGGGCGGACGCGAGAGTGGATACATAAGGGGTGGCGGACAGGGATGAAATTGCAAGTTTTTGGGGAAAAATTAACGATAAGTAATATGTCCGCCATTTTCATGGCTCATTATTTAGCCCCTAAAAACTCTAAATCCAAAAGAGCGGACAGCTGGGTTGGTACAGAGAGCCATAAAACGGGGTCAAATGTACCACTTGCCTGCGCATTTTAGGTCTCGGTAACAATTTTCAAACTGATTTTATTATGATATTTTTATACCGAATGATTTGAAAATTTGTATGCTCACTTCTGTTACTATTCTGAAAAGCGTCAAGTAGAGTTTTCCTCAAAATTTTCCAAAAAAATTTCCGTAAATGAAAATTTTCGTAATTTTTTGAGGTAAAATCTAATTTATAGAATCTTTTCGATTTTCTGTAAGTTATACCATGATTTTTTTCCAAAAATTTTCAAACGATTTTTACGATAAGAAAAAAAAATTAGAAAAACTTTTCTAAAACATTTGATAAAACTCTATGTCATCGTCTGAATCTTTTATAGAATATTTTGTAGTTTTAAAATGATATTATGATAATGTTTTTTTTTCAAACTAAAGTCATATTTACTTTACAAATCACATTTTTTTCTTAAATATAAATATTTTCGAATTAATTTTTAATTGAATAAATGTTTGATATTTTATTAAATTAAAGTAATTTTATAATGTTAACTATTAAATATTTTTGGTATAACAAATAGTAATTTTACTTATTTTTTATTACAATAAAAAGGTTTTTAAATTTATATTGCATAAATAATGGTTGTTCAGATATAAGAAAAATTTGATTTATTATTACATTAATAATCAAATACAAAATATATTATTTCTATTTATCAATAGGTAAAATTCAATTTGTAGAATTCCTTTAACATTTTACAAATAATTATTAATAAAAATCAATTTAATAGTGGAATTATCAATTTTTTAAGTTTTGAAATTTACTTTTTTTCATTAGTTAATTATAACTTTACAAATTCTGTTTGGACATTAATTTTGCATCATTATTATTTTAAAATATTAAAATAATAATGATGCGCGTTTTAGCGAACGAGCCTTTAAAAAAAAAAAAAACTAAAAAATTTCGATGCTTCAAGCTTACCACCATGTCAAGATAAATTACACCAACATCTACTGCGAGCCCATTATATTTCAAATATTTGGACAAATGCTCATAAAAAGTACCAACAGAATTGATTGTTGAAGAACATGGTTGGGAGTTTGAAGATGAAACATATAAATTCAAGTAGTGATTGAAAATGAAGCAGATAATGAATGTGATATTATTGAAAGTGAAAGTGACGAAGATGATGAATGTGATGACATCAGTGAGAGTGAGAAAAATGACGAAATTTTTAAAGTTTTTCTAAATTTTTTTTTCTTATCGGAAAAATCGTTTGAAAATTTTTGGAAAAATTCATGGTATAACTGACAGAAAATCGAAAGGATTTTACAAATTAGATTTTACCTAAAAAAATTACGAAAATTTTCATTTACGGAAATTTTTTTGGAAAATTTTGAGGAAAACTCTACTTGACGCTTTTCAGAATAGTAACAGAAGTGAGCATACAAATTTTCAAATCATTCGGTATAAAAATATCATAATAAAATCAGTTTGAAAATTGTTACCGAGACCTAAAATGCGCAGGCAAGTGGTACATTTGACCCCGTTTTATGGCTCTCTGTACCAACCCAGCTGTCCGCTCTTTTGGATTTAGAGTTTTTAGGGGCTAAATAATGAGCCATGAAAATGGCGGACATATTACTTATCGTTAATTTTTCCCCAAAAACTTGCAATTTCATCCCTGTCCGCCACCCCTTATGTATCCACTCTCGCGTCCGCCCTTTGGGATTTCGTCTAGTTATACCAAGATCTTACTCTGGACAAATTTTCAGCCATATTATCGATCGTTAATTTTTCCGAAAAAAATTACAACTTCATCCCTGTATAGCCACCCCCTGTACCACGAGGGGCGTCCGCCTGTAAGACAAAGTCTTAACCCAGTTACAATGAATATATTCCAATAGAGAAATGTCATATTACTGATCAGTTCAAAATTTCGGCTCTATCTCTCCGACTATTAGGCAAGCTCCTCTTTCCTTTAAAGGAGACAGATAGTTGAACGATATTTTATACAATGTCTATCACCGGGTATGGATGTATTTTTGTTCAAGTTTTATATTGGTCCACTATTTCAAATGCAGTTCAAACAGACATATATTAAATTGTATGTTCCGTTTTAAATTCGTTCAATCTGTATATATGGAGTGCAAGTAAAAAATCCGTTCCCCCCTTGTATCTTTTGAACGGTTATTGTTATAATAGTGAAATTTGGAGTGAGGTAATAAACAGACGTAGGCTTCTTAATTAGTCATAACAGGTGACGTAATAGTGACAGATGACGTTACAGCGCCACTGTGACAGATAATTTTAAATGGAACCTTATGTCAAATGATACCTCGTTTGAAAGGTATTGAAAATACCTCTTGAGTCATAATAATTTTGTTTGAGTTTAAGCTCATTTTGATGAATAAATTAAATAAATACTAAAATTGTAGCTTCTCATTTAATTAATAAATATTTGACAACCAGTTCTGATAGTAAGTGTTCAAAATGTGCTCCATCTACTTCCTGACAGTAATGCATCCTATTTCTAAACTCTTGCCGTACTCGTTCAAATGTGTCGGGGCAAATTACGCTACATTCTTCAACAATTCGTTGTTCCAAAATGTCAATATTGTCGGGTGCTGTAGCGTAAACTTTAGATTTCAAGTATCCCCACAGAAAGAAATCTAATGGTGTGAGGTCTGGTGACCAAGCTGGCCATTCTATCGTACCATGTCGTCCAATCCAACTACCACGATATTCCTTATCTAGGTAACGTCTGCACCACGATGGTGTGCAGGAGCACCATCTTGTTGAAACATTATTTCCAAGTTGCTGAATTCATCTGGATTATCCTCCACAATTTTAAGTATTAACGGTTTAATTGCATTTTGTAACATCTCCAGATGCATTTCACCGGTTAAGTTAGTATTAAGAAAAACAGGCCCAACTATGTGGTTTCACAAAATACCTGCCCAAACATTTATTTTTTTTGAAACTTGAGTATGTGTTTCCCAAAAGAAGTGAGGATTTGTGTCACTCCAATACCCCACGTTGTGTGTGTTAACATTTTCATTGACAGAAAAAGTACTTTCATCACAAAAACAAATTCCTTTTATATAATCGGGCTGTTGATTAATTTTATTGGACTTATTTTCACAGATTTCTAGTCTTCGGTCGGAGTCATCATATGAAAGTTGGTGCACAATTTTTAATTTGTATGGATGAAAGTTGTTTTCAGCCAACACTCGGTGTACTGTCTTTTGACTGATTCCATAGATAGATGCAACTTGGCTGTAGAAGAAGTAGGGTTCATTACCATTTATGAAATTATGTCAATTTTTTTGTCATCACTAATTGTTGGTCGACCAGATCGTTTGACACCTTGAACATTTACCTGTTTGTTTAAACTTCTGAAGAAGCTTCCTCAAATAAGCTCTCGATTTAGAGCGATCGGGTACCTCTCATTAAAAAGACGTTCGGCTGGATGAAAATAATTTTCACATTCACCAATTATTAACACAGCTCCTAATTTGTCGGCTACAGTACGTACCATTCTGTCTTTGTAAAAATTAATACATCTCGTTAAACAATAATTAAACTAAATTTTAACTAAGAACAACTAACTAAAAACAACTTGACTAAACTTGAATTGACTAAACTAAGCAGAAACAGAAACTAAATATTCAGCTGTAAATTCAGCTATATCAAATAATGAGCTATAAACGCTTTTGAAAACTAAAAACAACTAGAGAATTGCAAACTAGAATTTTAGTATTTATTTAATTTATTCGTCAAAATAATCTTAAATCCAAACAAAATTAGTATCATTGAATAGGTATATTGAAATAATTGTAATTTCGCATTTAATTAATAAATATTCTAACGTTCGCCTCTGGTTAAACGTCAAAAAAGTTGACGTTGACGTAAAAAAAATTAGACAAATGAAAAACGTCAACTTTTTAACATGTAACCTGAGGCAGAGGTTTTAATATTCATTAATTAAATGCGAAACTACAATTTTAGTATTTATTTAATTTATTCATCAAAATGAGCTTAAACTTAAATAAAATTTGTATGGTTAAATAGGTATTTCCAATACCTTTCAAACGATGTATCACTTGCTATAAGGTCCTATTTAAAATTACCTACCACAGTGACGTTGTAACGTCATCTGTCACTATTACGTCACTTGTTATGACTAGTTAAGAAGCCTACGTCTGTTTATTACCTCCTTCCAAATTTCACTACTATAAGTATATTCATTCAAAAGATACGAGGGGAGGGGGAACGGACTTTTGACTAGCACATGTATGTATATATATATTTATGTTACTGTGAAAGACCGAAATCCAGTGAATGTCGAGATACACCATTCAACGTCAAAATTCACCAATTCGCTTGGCGTATGTTCGAATTATTTTTTTAAATATCATATTTTCTAAAATTCATTGGTAAATGTCGACATTCATCATACATTTTTTGTGAATGTTAACAATATATATTTTCTATCAAGTAAAAATAAAAAAATAGTTAGGTATGTTCTTTATATGGAAAAATTGTTTTAATAAACATAAAATTAACAAACAGCGCTGATAGCGATTGGTAACTAAAATATTATATCTACATAATAGAGAAATATTGTTTTTTTAAATTTTGATATAGAATATGAAAATGCCTCCCCGCATAATTTTCTCACCAATCTGTAGTGAGAAAGTGGATATTTATTTAACGCACAATATTCAATCATATCATTAATATACAAGAAAGGAAATTGAAAAAACTGCGAAAACTATCAGGGAATCAGCATTATATCGTCTATAGGCAGACTGTATGGAAAGACCATAAAGGAAAAATTAGAAATATATATACAAGATAAAATCGGAGAAGACCAGGCAGGTTTCACAGCGGGGAAAGCATGCTTAGATCACATTTACACGGTCGAACAACTAATAGAAAAAAGAATGGCCAAAAATAGATCTGTCCATCTGGCTTTTGTTGATCTTAAGTAGGCATATGACTCAATACCTAGAACCAAGCTATGGGAAGCAATGGAAGACATCGAAGTTCCACGAAGATTAATAAACGCGGTAAAAGCACTCTACAAGAATAACGAAGTAGCTATCAAAACGGGCAATAGAATATGCAGTCCATTTAAGACGACAAAGGGCCTACTACACTGCTCCACATCCCCCACCCTGTTCAAAATATTCCTGGAAAAACCCTGAAATCATGGAAAAGAAAGTGCGAAGGAATGGGTATACCAGTAAGGAACGAATATCTATATACGCTAAGTTTTGCCGACGACCAAATAGTGATCGCACAAGACGAGGATGACCTCAGTTTTATGATGAGAAAACTGGAGCAGAAATATACAAAGAATGGGATGGAAATAAACCTAAAGAAAACTGAATACCTAACAACGGAGAATACAGAAATAAAACAGCTGAAAATAGACGAAGGTAAACAAATCAAAGGAACAGACAAGTATAAGTATTTAGGTTTCATAATATCAAACAAAGGAACAACGGAGGAAGATATAAAAAATAGACTAGGACAAACAAGAGACTGCATACGAAAATTGAACCCGGTACTATGGGATAAGAACATCAGCATGAAAACAAAGAAAAAAATATATAATACCATGACAAGAAGTATCCTCACTTATGGGTGTGAAAATTGGACAATAAATAAGAAAACCAAAAACAAAATAAGAGCAACAGAGATGGAATTCCTAAGGAGAAGCTGCAGAGTAACAAGAAGAGATAGAATAAATAACATGGGGATTAAGAGGAGAATGGGAATGAACTCCGACGGTTAACAGAAGAGGTTAACCTGGTACGGACATGTCAGAAGAGCAGACCAAAATCGGTGGATAAATAGAGTAACAGAGTTAAGCTCAATAGGAAGAAGAAAGAGAGGCAGACCCCGAAGATCTTTCAGAGATGAGGTGGACGAAGCAATGAGTAGAAGAAACCTACAGGAAGGGGACTGGCTAAACAGGAAAAATAGGAGAAAACGGTTGAGTGAAGGAATACAGTGAAAACTGTGGAAACCCTTGTATATATATATATATATATATATATATATATATATATATATATATATATATATATATATTAAGTGGAATCAATATCAAAGAAATACCATCTGTGTTATATAAACAAATTTAAAATGATTGTATTATTAATCTCAGCGACGAATCAAAAGATTGAAAATATTTTTCGTTGTTTTAATACATACGAAAGGCAAATAGAAATGCTACAAGCTATTAAGGAGAAACTTATTCATTATTTCACCTAGTGAATTTTAACAATGTTTAGAGGAAACCTTAAGTATTTTTAATGATATTTATTTCTGGCTAACTATTGATTAGTTAACATTATCTTTATAATGAATTTTTCCTCTAATTGATCTTATCGTAAATATACCTATAGTATTATTACTAGTGTTTCTCAAGAAGTCTCGACTTTTATGGCGGTGTTTTGTAATGGTACATTGTTTTCAAAGTTTCTATGTAATTGATGCCGACAATATTAAAGGTCGATATTGTACCAACAATCGTAATTATCTTACACCTATTGACCACTGTCATGAAATAGCAAATTTTCGTGACAGTTTGTAAATAAAGTTTTTTTTAATAATTTTCACTTAATATGCCTTTGTATAAATTAGATTGTATATATGTATAAAAACCCTAAAAATTTATTTTCTTCATTATGTAAGGAGTGAATTCAATAAAAATGTATAGGTCATGTCTTAAGAAATCTGTTACTTCGAGTGTATCACATTGAACTTAATGAAATTGCTTCTTCAGTACTATTCACTCAAAAATCTCTTTTATTTTCTTGACTGCATAAAGAGTTTATTTTTCTTTGTGCTATCTAAAACAGTGCCTGAACCGAACCAATAAGCAAATGCAAGGAACAATTTCTTCTTGCTTTGACCCTATTTTATTTTCTGACCCAAAAGTTTTTAAGTAAATTACATTTTATATTCTGTATACAATCACATAATGCGTTCGAAACTTCTGTTTAAAAATGAAATGCATTCATTGGAGCTTTAAGTTCATTACTCAGTGACATTTAAATCGACGCAAAGCTATTTCTTTAATTAAGCTATTTTATACTGATGTACTACTCGTAGATAAAATAAAATGAAGTTATCACTGAAGTACTTCAGGAATTTGTGTATATTGTCGCTATATAAATGTTATTTAGTCCTTATGCTATCAGAGATCAGAGATAGAAAAAACACAAAATACATTTATAATAAAATTAGATTAAATAAATTAAATATAATAAAATTAAAAAATTAAAGAGATCATGTATTGATTTATAGGATTAATAGATGTAAGAACTATGAAAGGGCCAGATAGCGAAACGGGCCATTTTCTCGTGAAAGCCAAGATCAGAACAAGAATTTCAACACAATCAATAAACAGTCATAGATTGAGAGATAGAATATGGCGAAGCTAAAAGAAGAATATAGGGAAAGACAAAATCAACTACAAATAAGAGGTTTTGGAAATAAATAAAATGAAAGCGAAGATGTAGATCACAATAAAAAACTATTACTGAAGCTGCAGATACGTCTATCAAAAGAAAAAATAAAACATAAAGGAAAAAATTGTATGAAAATAAAATAATAGAAATATGGGCTGAATATTTTGACGAAAACCTGAAGGTCCAGAATGTCACTGATGACAACAATGAAAACATTAAGAATTATGGAAACAACAAAAAAAAGATGATTATCAAACTGTCCAAATAGAAATACCCTCACCAAGCCTAGAATTAAAAATGCCATAAAAACACTTAATAACGATAAATCCACTTGAATGGACCATGTGATGCCGAGTTAATTAAAAAAGACGGTCATTAACTTTTAAGTAAAATCCATTTATTAATAAAAAAAAAGGCCTGGCAATAAGAAATAATGCCGAAAGAATGGTGTGGCAGTATTATTGTCTTCTTTTTCTTTACGTGCCATCTCCGCGACGGAGGTTGGCATTGCTATTCTGATCTTAGATGCTGCCGCTCTGAATAGTTCGCTTGATGTGCATCCGTACCATTCCTTCAAGTTAGGCAGCCATGAGATTCTTCTCCTTCCTACACTTCTCTGGCCCTGGATTTTCCTTTGTATAATTAGTTGACGTATGTTATATCTTTCATTACGCATAACATGCCCCAGGTATTGCAGCTTTCGTGTCTCGTTGGTTTCCAATATTTCCATTCTTTTGTTGACTCTTCTCATGACTTCGTTGTTTGTTACATGCTCGGTCCATGATATCTTCAGGATTATTCTATACACCCACAGTTCAAATGCTTTCAATTTTTTAGTAGTTGACGCGTTAAGTGTCCATGCTTCTATCCCGTAAAACAGAGTCGAGAAAATTTAATACCTTGTCAGCCTAACTCTCAAGTTTAATTTCAGTTCTATTGCACAAACTACCTTTCTCATTTTATTTAAGTTTGTTCCTGCTCTCTCTATTCGAACTATGATTTCTTTGTAGTAATCGTTTGTGTGATTAATTATTGTGCCAAGATAATTGTAGTTTTCAACTTGTTCTAAAGTTTTACTGTTAATTGTCAGGCTTTCATCATTATTTTGGGTTTTTGATATCCTCATAAATATAGTTATCTTAATGTTTATTGATAATCAATATTCTTCTCCATACTCAACTATTTTATTCATTAGCTTTTGGAGGTCTTGGAGGTTGTCTGCTATTATGATAGTATCGTCCGCATATCTAATGTTGTTAATTGGTGTTCCATTGACCTTTATTCCTGCTGTTTCTCCCTCAAGAGCTCTTTTCATAATTTCTTCAGAGTATGCATTGAATAGTAGTGGTGACAATACACACCCTTGTCGCACTCCTCTTTTAATTTCGAACTTTTTTGATGTGTGCATTAATGCGTATGTGTGCCTGCTGTTTATATTATAGAGTTGTTTTAATTCGAAAGTCATTGTATCGTAATTGTTTTGCTTCGAGGTCGTCCATTAGCTCTTAGTGGCGGACTTTATCGAAAGCCTTGTTGTAATCTATGAAACAGGCGTACACATCTTGGTTCACATCTAAGCATCTCTAGATTAGTACGTTGAATGCAAAGAGAGCTTCACGGGTACCTACGCCTCTACGGAATCTAAATTGGGTTTCTTCAATATCCATATCAAGTATTTGGTAAATGCATTTATGAATTATCTTTAATAGTTATTTAACCAACAAGTGTATTAATAAGGGCGATTAACAATTGAGATATTTTAACGCGTGAGCGAAGCGAGTATTACGTGTAGCGAATATTAAAATATCATCAGCATATCTCAAATGACTCAGTTTTGTTCCATTAACATTTATTCCTTTTTCTGCCCAGTTAATGTCTTTGAACACGTCCTCCAGTCCAAGTGTGAATAGCTTTGGTGAGATCACATCTCCCTGGCGAACTCCTCTGTTGATGGGTTATCTTTGGTTTTCGCATCTATTTGTATTTTCATTGTAGCTTTCTTGTAAATATTATGTATGAGCATTCTGTATCGGGAGTCTATCCTGCAGTTGTTCATAGCTCTCTCTATTGCGCAAAGTTCTATGAAGTCGAATGCCTTTTCATAATCAACGAAGCCAATGTATAAGTTCAAGTGATATTCATTGGCTTTCTCTATTGACGTTTTGACTGTAAGAAGGTGATCTGCTAATCAAAAGAATAGCCGGAATAAATTGAAAGAATATTGCTCAGGATATAGATCGATGGAAGGCGTAAGGAGGGGCCTATGTTCAATAATGGACGAGAGAAGGATAAGAAGAAGACAATGTGATACGCAGTAACGACAATCGCCTTATAACCAATGTGTCTTGGGAAAGACAAGATGGGGAAGACAAGAAACAAGGGGAAACAGTGTCAAAGACCGACAAACGAGGAAGGCAATAATAAACGCGGCCGAGACTCACGAAGAGTTGTGACTTGTGACTCCTGATGACCGATGATGATGTGAGTTTAATTTCCCGTAACAATATATACTACAATTCCAAATAAACTACTTATTATTTTCAAAATCAAGTTCATTTATTTAATTTTAACGTTTTACACCTACGTCCACTACGACCCCCACAGCTGTATTTTTAATCATAGATTTGATTTGATTTTGTTAATAATTTCTCCTACAATATGGTTTTAAAAACTTTAATCCTTTTCAATTGGCAGCGAAACCAGAATAGCAAATTTCAAATTATTTTCCAATACAAATTAAAGTTGCGTTTGTCGATCGGATAGACCCAATTTGAAAATAGGGGAGTGAGGTACTCGCGTACAAACGCATTCATAAAATTTACATTTGGTGAATGGATTTAGTTTTTGCAGCCATACAAACCAAAACAAACAACATTTACATTTAGTAATTTAAACTCTGTGTTAACATAATGAGTTAAGCATAATTATTTCCCAATAATGTGTAGATTATAAGAATTGGTCTTTTTTTAGCTCAATAATAGAGAGCATTATATTAAGATGATTAGTACACAATCAACACCCAAACAATACTTATTCAGTACGAAGAATCACCATCATCATTGACCCGACAACACTTTTTGGGTTTTAGAGTGTTGAATTCTTCCCCAATCTTTTTTATTTGGCGCTTTGCTTTTGCAATTTTTTATTTTTAAAATCACGATATCTTGTTCTATTCATTCCTTATGATGTTCTCGCTGTTATACTATTGGCATTTGTTTGCTTATTTTGGTGTGTGGGTAATTTTTTTTTCACCATTTCTACATGTGCCATCCACAGTAGACGTCCAATTTTTATGAATGTTATATCCGAGTCCTGGTATGTTTTGTATAATCCACAATTATATCTTCTTCGTTATATGCTCTTTTATTTCAAGACTATGAATCTTCTTTACTTCAGTTGTTAACCTGATGCAGGTATCATGCAGGTATATCATGAAACTATAAGCTGCTTTTTCTAATGTTCCTCCATTTCTCTCTATCTTCTGCCATTCTTGCACATTCTGATAGTGACGCCTCAATAATAGCAACATTCTGTTCCAATGGTTCATATGGGAGATCTACCTCGGCTTCTTTTGTCTTCTACCTTTTCCTGGATGGTAAGTTTTTTAAGACCATTTCTTCGAAACATGTGTCCAAAATAGCTTACAATTTGTTCCGATATTGGCATTCTTAGACATTTCTTTACATTTAGCTGACTCAGTATAGATTAACTAGTTCTTCTGGTTACCTACGGTATTATTAGCATTCGCCTCCAGCAGTAAATCTCAAATGCATCGTTAATCTTTTGTGTGTTTCTCTATAACTCTATAGTCCAGCATTCCGATGATAAGTAAAAACTGGAAACACTGGACTTCTTACCAGTGTCATTTTTGTGTCGTTAGTTACTTCATGGATTTTTCAAATATTTGTTAATTTTGCCATACAGCTTTTTGCAATTACTGACACAATAACTGGTTGTGTCAGCATACCCTTGTTAGTTATTAAAGAGCCCAGATACACAAATTTATCTACAACAGCGATATTGGTCATTATCCCGAGATTTTGATTGTTGTTAGCTTTGTCAATTTTCATGATCCTTGTTGTATCTCAAGTTTATTTTAAGACCCGTCGTTAAGTCTATTCATTCAATCCGTTGTAACAGGAAATCACTTCAAACTTCAGAGCTAGCAATGATGCCTGTAGCATCTGCATATTTGCAGATCTCCTTCCAACCGATAGTAACGCCATAGTTCAAGCCTTTAGTAGCTTTCCGCATTATCCATTTACCATTAATACGAGCTTTAATTATTAGCCAATCGTTGCTACATGGCTAACATTAATTTTTCAAAAGTGAATAAACATATGAAATAAATTTCCTCGTTTGATAATATTCTGTAAACTACTTTTCATGCTTTATTGAGATAATCCTTTTCTGTTTTATTTAGTTTCGTGCAATTTTTATATGTACCAGTTCTTTATTTTAAATAATAACGATTTATAATACAAAATGCAAAAATTTCAGGTCGTTGTATATACTTTAGCACTTATATCAATGTTATTTTTATGGTATTCGTAAGCGATGTTGTACTTGCTTGATATTATTCTGCCTTTCCCTATTTTTACATAATTCACAATGATCAAAGTTGTGGCATAAAAACAATGAGACAATCTCTGGAGGCTACGTTTCATAAGTAACGGATAGAAGGGCTAACATGCAACTGCTATGATTACTTTTCGGTCGATTTCAAATCTCGTCTACAAGGGAATAAGTTCCACTATTCAAAAGACAACATGGAAAATTACACAACAGAGAATGCTGTAACTGACAAGATGACAAAATAATTTTAAATTAGTAACCGACAAAACGAACACTCATTTTTAATGGTTTTGGGTTTGGAGGATCTAAAAGTAATGACTCAAGATTTCAAGAGTAGATATCTTGGATTAGTATGATACACGAAGCTTTTGTGTAAATAAGGCGTTATTATTAGTTTGTACATTTAAAACACAATAGATTTTCGATTGTGTAAAAATATAATGTTTAAAATTTTATGTTTTGACACATATTTTCTCATATTTTTATTTTTTTTATTATCTACGATTAGATTATAGTTCTTCAAATATTTTCTTGTCAGTTTTATGTTATTTACTATTTTGGATGAAAAATAACCACACTTTTAACCAAAAACATTATTTATTTTGACATGACAATGCGCCCAAAATGACATCAAGATTATAATGGGTGATATGAATGCTAAAATAGGCAAGGAGTCAGTTCTATGGCACAACAAGAAAACACCCACTGCATAATGAAACAAGCGAGAATGAGGAGTTTTTGATAGATTTTACCACCAGTAAAAAAATGGTTATAAGTTCCACATGCTTCCCACATAAGGACATACACAAAATGACATGGATGTCACCAGATGGAATCACAACCAATCAAATCGACCATGTGCTGATAGACAAAAGGGCAGCCAGTAGTATCTCAGATGTGAGAACACGACGAGGAGCATGCTGTAGATCAAATCATCTTTTACTCTAAACCAAATTTAGATGCAGAGTTAACAAAGAAAGAAACGAAAGACAACAAAGAACAAACAAACTGGACCTGGAAAAACTGAACATTCGGGAATGTAAAGAAGAAGTCGCAAAGGAGTTAAGGACACTAGAACTGCACTCCATAGCGGGCAAATGGAATAATATCAACGCAGCAGTACTGGCAGCTGCAGCGTCCACCCTGGGAAACAAGAAAATGGCGAGAAGAGGAGCATGGGTCGATGACGAGTGCAGACAAGCAATAGAGGAAAGAAATGAAGCACACAAAATGTATATAACAAGAAGAACATGGGAAAGACGAACATCATTTGAAGTCGCAAGACGGAAAGCAGACAAGATATGTAGAAATAAAAAAAGCCTATGAAAATGGACAAATAGAAAAAATGGAAGAAAATTTCAAAAACAACGAAATTAGAGGGGCTTACGAATACCTAAAAAAAATAAAAAGTGGGTATAAAGCTCAAACAAGTCTATGCAAAGATGAAAGTGGGCAAATAATCAGTGACCAACAGAAAGTCACAGAAACCTGGAACAATTATTTTCAGACCCTACTTGGTACACAGGTAGACATGAAAGATGAAATAGGTACGAACTACGTAGAAGAGAATGAAGTAGAGAATGGAGTAGAAGCTCCAACCATACAGGAAGTTCTCGAAGCTATTAAGGCACAGAAAAACAATAAATTCCCAGGAGTTGACGAAATATCAGCAGAATTGTATAAGGTAGGTGGCGACCACCTAGCAAGTCACATCCACGCGCTCATCAAAGACATATGGCAAGAAGAGAAAATACCCGACGACTGGAAGCAAAGTATAGTATGCCCGATCTATAAACAAGAGACTAAAAAAACTCCAGTGCAAAAACTACCGTTGAATTTCTCTACTACGTACAACATATAAAGTCCTCACGCATATTATAAACCAGCGGCTCCAACCACTAGCAGAAAATATTATTGGAGAGTATCAGACGGGCTTCCGACGGGAAAGATCGATACTGGATCAAATATTTACAGTCAAACAGATCTTGAGTAAATCATGGGAACATGACATTGATGTTCACATCGTGTTTGTAGATTTCAAACCGGCATATGACTCAGCCAAAAGGAACAAACTCTACAATATATTGTCTGAATTGGCAATACCACACAAGCTAATTAGACTCATTAAACCCACAATGGATGAAACTCAGGCATGTGTACGAATACAAATCCATCGAACAGACTTTTTTAAAATCTCGCAAGGATTAAAACAGGGAGATTAGCTGGTCCCAACTTTGTTTAACCTGGCACTGGAGTATGCGGTTAGGCAAATTCAAACTGGACGAGGAAACCTACTGTCCAACCGAACGGTTCAACTGGCCGCTTATGCCGATGATATTAATATGAGTATAACATCAACAGGAGCACAGGAAACATGCGCAGAGTTAAAAACGCAAACAAAAATGCTAACATTAGGTCTGGAAATTAACACAGAAAAAACAAAAATAATAATACAGACGAGAAGAAATATAGTCTCACAAAACATTTACATATCTGGGAATAGAAATATGTGCCGCCGGATCAGAAGATGGAGAAATACGGAAGAAAGTAACGCAGCTAAACAGAGCTTATTTTGCCCTCTCCCATATATTTCGGTCTAAAAAAGTTCACCGAAATACGAAGATGAGAATCTATAAAACCTTAAGTTGACCAATAGCATGCTACGGCAGTGAAGCATGGGTCCTGAAAGAAATATCCAAAAGTAATTTCGATACATTCGAAAGGAAAGTACTGAGGAGAATACTAGGACCTGTGAGGGAAAACGGAATCTTCAGAAGTCGATACAACAACGAGCTTTATTAACTTTATAGGGAAGCACCACTGTCAGACTTCATTAGAACACAAAGATTGCAATGGACCGCACTGAATGCTAAAATGCAGGGAAAGAGAGCGGTTGGAAAACCAAGAAAGCGCTGGGAAGACACAGTAAACGGCGACGCACAAGCCCTTTTAGGAAAAGATCAGCCACAGACAAGCAAGGGTGGAGGCAAAAAATAAAAGAGGTCAAGGCTCAATTTGGGCTGTAGTACCGTAGAAGAAGATTTATTTTGACGTTTTGTTTTCAACTGCGAAAATCGTGTTCAAAATACAAATTAAACAAATTATTTTCGTTTATTATTTCGTAATACAAAAAAAAATAATAATTTAATTTTATCTGCTGTTGTGGAGACTGTATGGCAGAATAGTTGTGAATAGGATTTAGCCTAAATCTGTGTTTTCTAAGCGTTCTAAAATAAACAGACCATGAATGCAACAAATTTCACATTCGTTGTCTGCTTGTTTTGAAACGTTTAGACAACACAGATTTCGGCTGAATCCTGAATTCGATTTCCGATTTATATTCTCTTAGTAGATGTTGCTCTAGCGTCTGTCGGTAAAGATTTTAAATATTTACTTTTATGGATTTATGGTTTTATGGATTTATGGATTTATGATTTTATTTTGTTGGAGCTTGCCATGAATTCGCTCTGAGGAAGTCAAGAGGCAGAAATATGCGTATCAGCTAATAGTGGTACGCTGTAACGAAATCAAATCTTAACTGTCTATTTTATTTTTATTTTACATTTTAATCTACTATGGAGTATTAAGGAATCGCTTTCATGAAGGGATTTCTGCCAGACGAATTGGCATGACGTGGATACAAATTACAAATCCCAATGCCAGTGCAAAAGTTGCATTTGTCATGTTAGCTTTGCTACGTTTAGAAAACACAGATTTAGGCTGAATCCTGAATTCGATTTCCGATATATATTCTCGTTAGTAGATATTGTTTTAGTATCTGTTAGTAAATATTTTAAATATTTACTTATATAGATGAAGAAGATTTTATTTCATTAGAGCTTACTATGAGTTCGCGCTGAGGAAGCCAAGAGGCAGAAATATGCATATCAGCGAATGGTGGTAAGCTGTAACGAAATCAAACCGTAACTGTCTATTTTATTTCTACATGCAATTAACGTTGACCTGATATGTAGTACCTGTCAAAAAAAAATGATAGCAAGTGGTTTGATTTTCAAAAAGCAACATGCAATGGCGCACTGCCGTATCTGACAGTATTATTTTTAACTCGTAGGAAGAAATGACCAGCTAGAATAAAATAAAAAGATCGCTCAATCGATCAGACCAGCACTAGGTCGAACAAACATGGTCGACGATGTCTCCCACAAAACATTAAGGGCTGCTTATTTTAAGGCATATTTAACGATAGTCAAGATGAAGATCATAAAGGAAGTAAAATAAATCTAGGAGATACTTATCGCATCATGAAATCTTCTAAATAATGATTCCAAATAACCACCACCAAGGGAGGTGGGACAGCTAGTAAGTTATTGCGGGATAAATGGACTGCATTTGATCATCGACTGCAATGCGAATGCGCTTCATCTGGAGTACCTGGAGCAATACAAATACCAATGAAAGAGGTGACTCATTTTCACAGTTTATTATGGAACATGATTTAAACCTACTACACGTAGGTAACAAACCGAGTTTTTCACAACAACAAGAGGTAATTAATCTAAACATGGAGAAAATTTTCATGGTTACCACTGTGCAGAAAAATGACATGTGTCAGATGAAGTGTCTTGTTCAGACCGTCGACACATCTGTTTTAAAATAACAGGTAATGAAACTATTAAGTAAACTTATCGTATTTCCAGTAAAACAGACTGAAGTATATCAAGCAGATCTGGAATATCCATATACTGGACCTAGACATGAGTACCGAACAATTCCAAGAAGTTGTCAATGTCAAAAATTCATAAAGTATTCTGGCAGAACTCTCAGATAAGTATTTTCTCGCTCCAAAAGGAATAAGGGGAATATGCTTCACCAGATTGATACCACTAGACATAACATGGCAACAGACTGGACTGGACCGTAATTTATGATTCTAAAAAAAATAAATGGGTAAAAAAAATTGGTAAATAAGGACAGAATTAAATGGACAGTTAACTTATTTAAGCCATATAAATTACCAGGTCTGGACGGGATTTGTCCAATTACAATACAGAAGGGAAATAATTTTCTGTGCAAAAAATTATGTATGATACTACTACAAGCTCGTCTTGTTACTGAGGAATATACCAAAAGCATGAAAGATTATAAGGGTGACTTTTATTCTCCAAGTATTATCAGTGAGGTCTATAAGCATGATGTCATTCGTACTGAAGGCACATAAAAATGGTGTATTGGTTAAAAGTCCGATATATCAGGGAGAGGTTACTTATAGACCAGAACTCTCTACGAAAACTGCACTGCACCATCTTCTACAGAGGGCGGAGTAAGATTTAAAAAACCAAGAGGTGATGCTGGATGCATTTCTCGATATAAAGCGACTTATCGTCAACACCTCTTTAAAACCTCAAGGACGATTTGTCTAAAAGGAATTGATAAAACAAGCTTCAGGTGGATAAACTGTATGCTAAGGAGTCGTGTCATACACAGCAATTGATTTCCAGTAATTGCGTTCGAGGAATTCACCGGTTACCGCATTTCAGGCAGAGATTTTTGCAATGTTGCACTTTATAAGACAAATTAACATGAGGCTTTTCGAACTGAAGCGAATCAATATATACTTCATCTAATTTACTTACCGTTGCACATCATCCGCGTCATAGCTCGTGAGGTCACATGATACCAACACGAAATATTTAGGCGGTAGGTGTGTTCTTTTTTAGAATCACTTTGCCGAGTACACTGGCATTACAGCCACTAGACATATTGTATTATATACGCGTAGAAATAATATTTAAAGATTTCTATTGATGTTAACTTAAAGAAATACACAATAATATGTTTCATTTAATTTGTATAAATGCATTATAAAGCGTTTTTATGAAGAACATTCGTTCGGAACACACTGTAACTGTAATCGAACGAAGGTGATATTTTGGCATAAATTGGTAACACTTTTTTGACAGTTGCGGTGTTGACTAATGTTAATAAGTAATGAAAAAAATGTTGTTTTTGTTTAAGTATTCCATTTTACATATTTATACGAAGCATACAAGCGGCTCAAATTGTTTTTAATAAGATTATTTTTTAACTCTTGTTTTGTTTTATTTTAATATTTATAATGTGTAATGTAATATCTTGTAATATTTATTTACATTAAATATTAATTTGTTTTGTTGTATAATCCACTTTTGCAATAATTATGTGACCTATTTAATTTAAAATGGATTCAGGATTTTTTTATACTTTAGCAACTATGTCAACTTCGATCTCTGTCAATGATAATGACGTGCAACGGTAATTAAATTAGATGGACTGTATGCACGTGTAGCTAAGCAGCTATGGGGACTTTTATAAGCCATAATGTGGAATCTAGGCTAAAGTGGAACTCGACAGACTGGCGGAATATAATGGTGCCACAGGTATTGGATCGAGCTCACCGGGGAATACACTGCAATGAAACAGCTGATGAACTTGACAGAAGAGTATTAGCTACAAAATACTTCGGTTATCTGATTTGTCACTTTTCCTCCAACTGCTATCATTAGATTGTTGGCTGGATAAACATGAAATATTTCTGTACCCCTGCTTCATTAAATGTACCTACGTATTCCTTCTGTACTAAATTTGTTCAGTTTGTTTTCTACAAAAATGTATTCTTGCCTAAAAATGGTAATCATATGAAACAAAATTTAAATCAAAATGCTGGCACTATTATAAATAAACTGGCAAATTAATATGCTATAAAAACAGCTATTAAAATCTCACAACAATATCTGTTGTCCTGGGAAAAACTAAATCTAATTTTCTGATTGTGTATTTGGAATGTCAAAAACACCATACATTATATAAAAACACAGTAAACACAATGGTTTTCGCAAATTTTCAGCCCGACTCTGATCGTATTTGTATAATTTAACACGGGAAAGGGAAAATTTCAGTTTGAAAAATCTCGTTACGTTTCAATTTTATATAGATATCAAATTCTGTAAATTGGAATAGACCCCAACTTTTGGTACAGACACGATTTGATATGAATATGATTCGAATAAGTGAAATAGAAAACGTTCGAAAAAATTTATGGGATTAAAATCACATGTTACGCAGAAATAAAAAGTAATAATTGAATCTCACCGACGGAAATATCACTGAAAGAGGTTATTAAATTGGGAGGACAGATAGAGAGAGAAAGACAGATTTCAACCAAAGCTCTTGAGGAACTGTTTTGCATTTACTATTTTGTTACATATATTGGTTACATGTAAAAAACTACGATGCTTACCCAAAAAGGACTGAACAAAAACAATTATAATTATATATTACATTCATCTGATTAACAGTAATAACAGTAACAGTAATAGATCAGGACAGATTATAAACTACCAGACATTAATTTTCTGAGTAACCACCAAATTGCATGGAAATTTGGATTTAGGTTCTATTTATCCTCCACTTCAATTTTGGACCTGTGCCATTGGTTGATTTTTATTTTTTTATGGGTAAGAATCTTTTAATGAAGTGAATAAATGTTAATTACTATAAAACAACATGATTGCATGGATTATTTCTTAAAGGGACCAAGTAATATTTTCAAGTTTTGAGAAAAACAGAAAAATGTTGTTTATTTTTTAACCTCTTGATATTTTAAAGTTTTTATTCTTTTTTTCATTAGTATGGTTCGGTTAAAGGTGTGTATTAATCAAATTAATCTAGAATTTTGGATCTTCTTTATTGGACAGATTTTCCAAAAAAGTTAACTTTTCTAACTAAGTCCTTTCAGAAATATACATTTTATAAAGCAAATTTAATTTTTTAGGTTTTTATATAATCCTATAATATGGTAATTTTACTGTGGAAAATAGCCACAAAAATATATTTAACCAAAATTAAAGAAATAATATAATATAAAACAGAAATAAAACATCATTCTTACAAATTTTAAAACAAAATAAAAAAAAACATGCTTTTCTTTTCTATTAAGATGCCTTGGTTTTGGATTTCTTGGTCTTCAAGGAATTTATTATGTTAATGTAAAACTCTTGCTTATCTTCTGGTACCCACTGCTTTCGATGCCCTTACATAACTTGGAGTTTTGGAGCTATAAACATAAAGGTTAAAGGTCGAAATTGCAAAATGAGTTTTTTGAGATCGAGAAACATCTTATTTGTTGAGATTCAGTGGACAGGCTTGTCTTTTTATAATACTTAGGTCACCATTCCTTAAAATCAAGAATCTTACTAGTTTGAACTTTTTTTTGAGTAAACTTGCTTTTGGCACTTGAATTAACAATAATTTCTATGTACTTATAAATTTCAAATATTCTGTCAAATTTTTTTAAGTACCGTTTTATGACACCGAAATCCCTACGGGTACATGTAAACTCATCACCAATTACCATAAATACCCTCGTACATAGTACAAATTCATCACCACCATAAAAGTAGGGTTTTCAAAATAGACCCTAAGAGATTGGTAAACTGTTCACTGGCCTACCTGCACCCCGGATCAGGTATAGACCATAAAATCCTAGCAAACGGCTAGTTTTTGGTAATTTCACAGAATAATCCAAATCCAAATGTCTTAAATGCAACTGCAATTTATTGGTTTTTATTTGGGAATTCCACAAAATTGATAGCTACCTAAAATCACGCGAAAAGAAAAATTTCTCTTCATTTGCCCTTGTTTCTTCAACATTAATAGTGAACTGCTAATTGATTACGTCCTGAGCCAAAGAGGACAAAAAATAATGGTTATCAATAATTTCAAATTTCAATTGCGAAATACTCTAAAAAAATCGAATTGCCTTTTGTGGACTTGTGCGACGAAAGGGTGTAAGGCTAAATGTCATACAACTGGTGAGTAGAAATTTTATACCGTTTTTGTTTAGTTGTTTCGCACTGGTTTTCGCGAATCATCCTGATCAAACAGAAAAAAATCAGCGTAATTATGTTCTTTAAGTTAACTGTATAAGATGTTTCTTGTAGGCAAGGCATAATATTACTTTGTTGCTGTAGATTACCTTTTCTGATATTACATTTTGAGATTTCTAATTAAAATGTTAAAGTCACATTGTTATATATATATATATATATATATATATATATAAAGTAGTTAGGTATTATTGACTGACACGTTATGTAAAATAAAGTTTTATTTTGAGGTTGCAGTCATTAATAGGGCAGGAAAGTAAAACTCTTTGTTCTTTAATCAAGCTTTCGCAAAATTTATTTGCTTCTTCAGGATATGCTAAAATATGGTAACAGTAAATACAACGAAATTAGAACTAAATAGCATTGTATAAAACTAGTAAAAAAAAAACTTACAACATGAGGTTAATCCATTAAATTTTCAAATTTGCAAAACATTAAAACTTAACTTATTTTAAAAATTATACAGTTATGTAAGTACAATATTCCAATTTAATTTAATTTTGTAAAAATGACATAAATCAAACAATCAATGTCAAAATGAATTTTTACAAAATTAAATTAAATTGGAATATTGTACTTACATAACTGTATAATTTTTAAAATAAGTTAAGTTTTAATGTTTTGCAAATTTGAAAATTTAATGGATTAACCTCATGTTGTAAGTTTTTTTTTTTACTAGTTTTATACAATGCTATTTAGTTCTAATTTCGTTGTATTTACTGTTACCATATTTTAGCATATCCTGAAGAAGCAAATAAATTTTGCGAAAGCTTGATTAAAGAACAAAGAGTTTTACTTTCCTGCCCTATTAATGACTGCAACCTCAAAATAAAACTTTATATTATATATATATATATATATATATATATATATATATATATATATATATATATATATATATATATATATATATATATATATACAGGGTATCCAATTAAGTCGGCACCATATGTGAAACTTTTTTATTTTTAGTTTTATGAATTTTGTTATATAAAATAATTATGTTACATAAAAAGTTTTGAATGATCTAAAACCTAGAATACAATGATCAGATATTAAATTTTTTTAGTTGTATACGCGGTTTGTCAAAAAAATTAATTGTGGATATTCTCAAGTCTTAATAAGATTCATTTTGTTTAACGAACCGCGTAAATGACTGAAGAATACTACTTAATATCTGATTCTGATTATTGAAGTTCTAAATCATTCAGAACTAGAGAATAAATTTTTTTTTTTTTCATAAAACTAAAAATTAAAAAATTTTCCATATGGTACCGACTTAATTGGACTCCTTATATATATATAAATATATATATATATATATATATATATATATATATATATATATATACACTGAAAAAGCGATAAACGCTTGTAGTCAACGCTGATCAGTTAGACTACAAAACACAACTATTTGGGTGTGAGCTGAAGATAGGACAAAGAAGTACTCTTTTTAGTCTACCAAGCTTTCGCAAATCTTTATTTGCATCATCAGGGTGCTACAATAAACAAAATTAGTACAAATTACAGAATAAAAATTATTTTGTATCTTACACTAATTGAGGTTACTTGTCATGATGTTTATAAAATGAAATTAACAACTCATCTGACTCCTACAAATAATGGCGAAAACTAACCAAAAAATGTAAAAAATTGCTTTTAAAAGCACTCTAATTGTGGAATCTTTGTACAAGTCATTGAAAGATAAAGTACACGAAACTGTTCTTAAGCATTTTAATGCATTCTGTCACAATAAATGCATTGCTGATTACTTCAAATTTAAAATTTCAGCCAATGATGCCATAAAATGTAAAGCTTTGCACGTGTAAAAAATTAAGTTTCCTTCGACTTCAATGCACTAATAGCACACTCAAGTTTTTAGCTTTTCCTATTTTTTAGACATTTTATATTTACTTCCTTCCAAAATCATCCATTATTTTCAAGATAGTTAAATAACGCCAAAACAGTAAGACTTAGACCGAATGTATGCTTAACAAATTATCTCAAGGATTCAATGACAAATATAAAAATGCAATGAAAATCAAATAACGAAGTTGGGACTACTTCCGATATAAACAAAAATAGCACATGTTGACAAATATTTTCATTTTAAAGTTCACTCTCGAAATCCTATGTAACTAAATTTTTAGATCTCAAAACTATTTAGATTGGCAGATACGTCTAATAGGCCACACCGTGATACATATTAATATCTCAGTTAAATTCTAAAGCTTTTGCTTAAAATAATTTCTGAATTTTTTAAATTATCACATAAACGAGAAGTATAACAGGTAAGAGGCAATCTTTCGCATTAGAAACCAGGCAAAAATCCCGGTGATGAGTTTACATATCTGCGGTGATGAGTTTACCTATCTCCAAAGGATGCCGGTGATCAGTTTACTATATCTTTGAGGGTCTAATAATTTTATGGGGGGCTATATAGTGATGAGTTCGTACACGTCCATCCCTACCACAGGGCAAGAAGAAGTCTACTAATGGGAAAATAATGTTCAATTTTATCGAAGCGCCTCATATTTGTAAGGGCGAAACATAATCCTATAATAATGTGGTTCTTATTTTGCCCAGGGCAGTTGTCACAAAAAAGTTTCAACTCTTTTATGTGGGGTGTTATTTAATTTTTTATATAATTAAGCAAAAAGGTGCATATACTTCATTAGGGCCCTTATTGGCCTATCTTTCGTGATCAATATAGAAAAAAGAATTTTCTGTTGTAAGATTCTGCATGCAAAATACATTAACCGTTAGTTGGGTCTAATAGAAGACTTCTTGTACATGTATATATGGTAGATGAACATTTTGCATAAAGTCAAATACGAGCGTAACCACTCTTTAATATTATCTTTTAAATTCGTACAAAACTTGTTGGCCTTTTTTTGTGTACCAACAATTCTGTAACAGCCACTTTTTTTGAGGCATCTCCCAGAGAGGGACTTTTGATTTTTAAATTTAACTCTTCACTTTGTACGCATGTGTCTATTTGAGGACGGCCACATTTCAAAGTAAAGTTTTCGTAAAAAAATGTTTAATAATAGCTGTATTTAATTTTCATTTCAGGATACTTGGATCTAAACATTTCGTACATAATTTTTATATTAACCCTACTATCTTGATATTTATATTCTTTTCCCGAATAGTAATTTTCTTTTACCAGATAGCTTTGAATGTGCTGACGAATGTTTTGATCTTCTGGCATTGCCCGTTTAATATTTTTGCCACGTTTATCTCATATAGGAGAGTCAGATTATTTTTAATCAATGATTTTGTTCGTTTTATTCTTTTTTCAGATACAGAATGCAAATTTAAAAAAAAAACCCTACAACACACTTTTACTTTCAGATCTCCAACGCGAATAAAATGATCAAAAGATACTTCCCTAAATTTATTGTTTTTATTTTTCTGACTTCTTTGTTTTGCTACATTTTTCTGATGTATCAGGCCTTAAAGCTATATATCCGGTTCATCCTTGTTTTCCATTTTGTAGAAATTCTCAAATGATATTTGCCTTTGCTCATCGTTTAGTTTAGTAAAACACTGCATTTTACATTTAAAAAAGAACGCGTCTATATACCTAGGCTATTCAATATATAACTTTATTGAACTTACTTGCAAGCACCTTTGATTTGACTGGCAGCAACTATCTTTGCTGCCTTTATAATCTGTATACGCAGTAGCACTGACTTTAGCTTTTTTGACTAAATTTCTTTGGTAATTAATATCATTTCTCACACCTCGCTGTCTTTTTTTAAGATTATCTGATTGAGGTCTTCACTTTCAGTGCTTCTATTTTCGTCCGAACTAGACATATTGCCAGAAAAATATGATTATATTACTCTTAACTGTACACAGTATCGAAGCCAGTAAATAACTGAAAATGTTTTAAACTAAAACAGAGCGCAAGGTCAAATACAGTATGACACAAGTGTAAATATTTATTTGTTAAAGGGTCTAAGTTAGTTTATTTAGGTCCTTTCTGCGTTAAACCAATATTTTTTCACACTGAAATGCAAGTAAGGAATAATCGAATTTAGTTCATTTCTGCATCAAACGGTAGGTTTTAGGTCAATAATTAATTTCGCATATGAAAAGAAAAATGGCCAAAATAGCCTGTAACGATTATTTTGCCTACCACATTGGGATCATTATAGGGGGTTGAAAATTGGGGAAAGAAATTACTGGGGCGGAGATAGGGCAAGCAAAACAAATCGGAACGTTGGCGAAGGGCCACTCAGGGTTTATTTGAAAGCTGGGTCGTGGATAAGTCAATGACAAGGGGACTGGATTGGGGCAACTACAAAAAGTAAAGCAAAAGGGGTACTTACATGAGTCTCCTGGAAAAGCAAATAACAGAAAGGTTCCCAAGCTATTTAAATTAAGGACGCCGCTTTGAAGAATCTTCCTGCTTGATGAAAGAAAAAGTTCTTCCTTTCTAAAAACACAAAAAAGGATTAAGAGACTTTTTTTGAAGTTATACTTCTATACGCGCGTTCGACGTTGGAAATTTGTATGGGAGTGAATCGGAAAAATCATTACATATGTAAGATATAGGTAAGAGAGGGACAGAAGATATATTTTCTCTTTCTTTCTCTCTCGAGAATAAAAATGTTCCTTTTGTAAATTTATTTAATATTTATTAATATTATTATTCTTTTATATTAATTCGGTAGATATATACATTTGGCCAAAGTCTTTTACAAATAAATATTCTTACTGGAACTTCTATGATTCGTAATAACTTTTTCATTTTTGGAATACAATAAATAAATAAACACAAACACAAAATACAACAAAAAAACTGACATCTTAATAATGTTCTTGTCAAATAATGACATTGATTAGCCACCTTATTATTTAAGGTTACTGGTCAAATGAGTTGAAGAGCGATATTTAGAACCAAAAGTCGCGAGTTCGATCCCAATGAGGGAATATATTTTTTTAATTATTATGTTTTGATTTTTGTCACTTTGGTTTTAAAAATCAAAGAATGGATAAATCATAATATCTTTTTTAATATTGTTTCGATAATTTTATACATTATTTAATTTTCCAAACTATTTTATTTATCATTGAATTGAATATTTAGTAGTTACATATTGTTATCCATAGGCGTAGAGATGAAAGGGACAAATATAATGATGGTTATTTTAAATTTCTTTTCAAGATCAAGAGACAATTAATGTATGGAGATAAATCTCAAAAAGGTCGATTTTATTTTTAAATTAAGATTTTTTGGCATATATATATATATATATATATATATATATATATATATATATATATGTATATATATATATATATATATATATATATATATATATATATATATATGAGACTAGTAACGTTATCCATATGGGAAGAAAGAGTTATTCTTCCTAGAGTTAATTTAATAAGATTTTCACAATTTAGTGGGGATTTTGAAACGGTGCCACAAAGAATCAAAAAAATCCAGGGACCTAATGATTTATACAAGTGCTTTCAAATAATATATTAATTTCTCCATGACCCCATTTAAAAGTATCTTACAAAATGGCGCCAAGACGCTATTAATAAAACTAAGGCTTAGTTCAGTTACCTAAAAATTTAGTAATTCAAGTTTTAAGGTTCAGAAAAGAGTTGTTTGGGTGGGACTTATTTCGTTTTTTTCCACGTTAGCATATTGAATATTTTGTAATTTGTTTTATGATGAATATTGCATCTGTACACGATCTTCCAGTACGAAATTTCTGTTGTTCATTTGCTAAATTTATCCTCTAATTCATTAGTAGTAGGTAGTATTTAACAAGTTTATACCTCTGTAGTCTTCTGGCTGTTCTTTATCACCTTTTTTGAATAGTAGAATTAGTTCGCTCGTTGTCAATTCTTCCGGTATTTTATTGTATTTTATCATTTTATTGATTAATGCTGTTAGCACCTGGTTTAGATTTAAGAAAATTAACCTGGTTTAGATTTAAGAAAATGCACCTGGTTTAGATTTGAGAAAATGCACCTGGTTTAGATTTAAGAAAATGCACCTGGTTTAGATTTGAGAAAATGCACCTGGTTTAGATTTGAAGTTAAGCTAAGTTTCTTTCATTCTTTGAATTTGTGTATAGATGCTTAATTCTCTGTTATCAAAACCTCAATTTTTTAATTATTATTAAATTCTAATTTGTTATTTTATTAATTTATCAATTAATAAAGAGATGTGTTAAAAACCTATTTTATTAATAATTCCCGATTTCTCCAAAATTAATTTGTTTATGCCGAACAACACCCCTGAGGGGTTTTATTATGCAATGCCTGAGCTAGACGTTACAATCTATGGTCACTCCTGGTATATAATTTGTTTAGTACTGTCACGTTGGTGCATATGTTTTTGTTATTGGAGAGTCTGTAGTCTATTTCGTTCTTAGTTTTCTTGTCTGGGCTGATCCATGTCCATTTACGTTGTTTAGATTTTTTAAAGAAAGTGTTGAGACCAAATGAATTTTCGTTGTTTAAGTAGTTATACAACATCTCACTCCTTTCGTTCCTGTTGTCCAGCCCAAAGCGGCCGATATATTGTGTGTCGCTCTCTTCTTTTGTTCCAATTTTGCATTAAAATCTCCTGTGATTATTACGAAGTGTGATTTTTCTTGGTTCCTTGCCGTTGTCAGATCCTCATAAAATGATTCAGCTTCCTCGTTTGTTGAGTTTCCTGTCGGTGCATATCCATGTATTATCTGTAAGCTGTATCTGCTGTTCAAAGCGATGACAAAATATATGACTCTCTTTGATAGTGCACAGAACTTAGTTACTTTATAGGGAGCTCGTTTGTTTATCAGGAACGCTACACCGCCTATGTGATGATTTTCTACGGAGTTTTTCTGGTATAGCTGGTGACCGGATTTTAAGATGGTACATGCTTCTCCTGGTAAGCGAGTTTTGCACAGTAAAATTATATCTCATTAGATATTTGAGAGCTCTTGTTCTAGTTCGTTAAGGTGTTCTTGGGCCCTCGTAGTTCTTATATTGTAAGTGGCTATACGAAGCAATGATGGGTAGTTTTTCTTATTAGATTCAGTCAAATATTTGCCTCCCCCAGAATCCATGAGGTTGACTGATTGCTCAGTGTGAGATTCTGAGTGTACTACTCTACTCACCTGGGGTAATTTTGTATTGATACTCGACATCTTCAACTTGGGAGATTTTAGCATATTTAAAACGCCACGCTTGCCAAACGGGTTGGCGAGTGATTATATACAATCAAAAATCAGGGGCTTGCCACTTCCGTCATCCACGCCATACCGAAGGTATTCTTCTTCGCCGTGGCTGCCGTTGTGGACTTCATCCGTGACCCTGGATAAGGGACCCTAAGCAGGTACTAATTTCCCGGGTAAAGAAACCCCTGAAATCTGCGGAGTGCAGATTTTTTTTATATACTGTACATTGTACATGTAAAAATGTAATTATATGGTTATAGTAAGGAGAAATGATTTACAGGCTACATTTTTCTATGTGTGGTGCGATGACTACTCTATTTATAGCATTTATGTAATTCTTAATAGTAATTGCCTTTTTTTGTTGCAGGTAATAGATCACCTATTATAATTACCATAGTGTTAATGTAAGTGTCAATATACGTCTTTATATTATTTGTTTTCACCCAACTGGTTTTAGTACTTTAAACAATATAACGAAATTCTTTTTTTTAATTTATTTTTATTTGCAATTAAGGCGACGTCACATAAAAGACGACAAAAATAAAGAAGTGATAAAAAAAGCTTAGAAATAAAAACAGACACAACTCCTATCTGTATAATCAGAAATTATTCAGCTGAAACTAAAATATGTTTTTAATAGAACACTTAACTAGTATTGTGTATTGCGAAAAGTGTATACGTATTATAATAGTTTTTTTAAGATAGGATATTTTGGTACTATTTTGAGGTTTTTTGAAAATTTATAAAGAAAAAGAAAAGAAACTTAGATATTAGGAAATGTTTTGTTTCCAAGAAAATATTGTGTCTCGGGATTCTGCTTTTTTAGGTCTGCCTGATTGTATTCTTCCACTACAAGGTAAGCCGTTATCTTTGAGTCGAGCCGTCGATGTAGGCTGCACATGGATTTTTCGATATCTTCTTATATTACTCTTTCCACAAATAAATGACATAATATTCGATGGAGTTCTCAGTTGCGATAAATTAGATGCAAATTTTAGAAGTATGTTGGTGTTTGCTAAGCTGGCATCGTGTTGTAATACATTGAAGATCCTTAAAAATTCAGATTTAATTTTGTCAATCGTCGACATATATATAGTTTTCTATCATACATCCTCCATTTACTGAAAAAACTTTGTGGTTCTGTTAGAGTTATTGAAAGTTCAAATAAGTCTGAGAAAACATCGTCGTTCTTAGCCATAATATCAGCAGTCATGCATTCCGTTTGTTACTAGTTGACTAGTGTTCTCATCTGTGATAGTGTTAGCGATATATTCGAAATATTGGCAAAAAAACTCATCTCATAGGGCCAATTTTGCAAACTGTTGGTGATCTGCTTCTATTAAAGTTATAGAAGTTTTAAGCATAAATCCGAACTTTATTTTCACTGCACATATATACTTACGATATTTACCTCCCTGTCCAAAGTGACAATCACACAGTGCCATATCAGAGTTTACTACGCACAAATTAATGCCTGACTTTACAAAATGTGTACGTATTGCTATCAACTTGCTTGCTTTTCATATTTTTCTTTTTTTGCGATACGTCCAAACGTTTTAGTAATAAATTCTATTAAAGCGTACATATTAAACACTTTGCATCGTTGTAGCACAATGTCTTTAACTATTCTTATTATTGATTCAGAAAAATTGTTTGTATTGTTGCCTCTAGTAAGAATACATCTATATGGTAAACACCATTGTTCGCGGCAATCCCACAAGTTAGATAATTGAACATATTAAGTTCTGCTTTATGCATTGTTTTCGCAAACGTCATACAACGAACAGTTGAGTTCATAATTGATTTGCGATATTCTTGTCCAGCTTCGTGTTCACTTTGCCGCAACCATCGCCACAGGGCCCGATTAAGATAAAATATTCAGGGTAATAGTCTGATTCTGAATAATCTGATCTGGTAGAAATAACTTGTTGAAAGTTTCCTCAAGATAATGTTTAGCTGTTTGAAAAAGCAACAGTATAATTATGCTGTGATTGACTTTTGTGTAAAATTACAGCTATAGGTACTCCACCAACCTTAGTAGCAACTAATATTAAAGTTACGCACGTGTTAGTTTAATCATACGATTCACTTGTATCGATGAGTACCATTTCATCAGCTAACCCAGCTAAGTAAACCATTTGCATTATTGGAGTAACCAAAACACAAATAATATGATCTTCCTTAATAAACAATCTAATGTTGAATGCGAGAAGTTCTGTCTATTTTATTTTTAAAATTTCTAATAGATCCAAACATTACCGTTAGCTAACATCACATAAACATTTTTCTCGCAGTTTTTTATTATAGTGAATTCATAATATGATTTTTGAAGTTATACTTCTATACGCACGCTCGACGTTGGAAATTTGTATAAGAGTGAATCGGTGAAATCATTACATATGTAAGATAATGAGTAAGAGAGAGACAGAAGATATATTTTCTCTCTCTTCCCTTCTCGAGAATAAAAATGTTACTTTTGTATATATATTTATTATTATATATATTACATATATAATATTATATATATATATATAATATTTATTAATATTATTATTTATGTGATATGTTTTGTATTATTTTTATTAAAAGTTCAGAATTATTTTAGTCTTTTGTATTTCAAAATAATAATCTCAATAAATCACTGTATGACCGAGAACTGTCAATTTTGAAATACGTTTGTGTCATGTCTAATTGGCAAATATTTTACGTGTTTGGTTCATACGCTGGTGTATGTGAGTTCGAATCCCAAAATGAATTTCCTTTTTTATTTTTGAAATATTTAAAAACCCCACGTTAATTTTATTAAATATATGTAATATACGCAAAAATGCTAAATTTTAAAATAAAATGAAAATTTACAACACAATCAGAGTTGTTGGTTTTTAAAGTTATACTTCGATACGCGCGTTCGACTGTGGAAATTTGCACGGGAGTGAATCATAAATTAGGAGTAACAAGTAATCGGAGCAACAAGCCTCGTTAGGCATGTTAAATTATAAATTAAAACTTGTAAATATCTCAAGAAAGTTCAAATGTGTACTTATATACAGAAAAAAAACAACAATTTTAAATATTGTATTTGTCGATGTCAGATAAATTGACAGTTGTATCACCAAACAGTATTTTTTAGTCTTTGTGATATCTTAGGTTATGTTTTGTCAAAAGTAAGGAAATCAATAAATCCTATCGTGACGTCATTTTTATAGAAAGTTTTAAAAATTATTAATGTAGTAGTCACCATGATAATATTATTATCATGGTAAATTAAACATAGGCGTAGGTAGAAAAGTTACGTATATTATTGTCATTTTTAAATACTTATGAATCTTGCATTTTAATTTGTATTATATTATTATATTGAATTATATTGCACTGTATTGTAGTGTAATTTTATTATGTACATTATTGTCATTTTTAAATACTTATGAATATTGCATTTTAATTTGTATTGTATTATTATATTGAATTATGTTGCAGTGTATTGTATTGTATTTTTATATTAATAACAAAATAAACAATGAATTTACTATTTACTATACCTCTATTACAGGTCAAATGTTGTTTATATACAGCAAACGATACACCATATATCTATATACCTAATTCTGTTTCTCTTTCTGCTCTGTCTTGCCTATAGCATTACATATGTAATGATTGTGCAGATTGACTCCCATATAAATTTGTAACGGCAAATGCGTGTATAGAAGTGTAACTTCTACCGGCAGTCCCACTGGACTGCCACACCCGTTTTTTTCTGTCGCAGCTGTTATGCCAGCTTCAAAATATGATAAAAATAACTATTTTGTATCGTCACAGCAACGTAGTAAACTTAAAGATTGTGCCACATTTACTTTATGTGAAAGATTAAAATTAATGTCTGTCACAACGTCTATCACACCTCTTTCTAATACTGGTAAGGTTTTTAAAGTACTTCTCGTTGCTTTCAAAAATGTAATACTTATATTTACCTTACAATTGAATTTTCTAGTTACTCCACGTATATCTTGCAAAACTCAAATCGTATAGGTGTAGGATATAACTTCTTAATTATTTAGAAAGTTTCTGCAGAAAATTTGTTACTAATGTAAGTACATCCATCACCGTAGTTCCCGGTATAAGACAATGAACACTGAACGTTACATTTATAGTTGGGCTTTCTTCAAATGAGTTTTGTTCAAACATCAGAATTTCAAAATCTTAGTAAAAATACTTTTAAACTGCTCCATCATATTTCAAGTGATGTAGATTTAACATTAGCAAGTTACCATTTAAAAAATTACAACTATTGTAACATATATTGAATTTTAATAGAGTGAAAACTTTAAAGTCAAATATCTCAAAATCAATTTTTGGTGTTTGGTCTAGTGATGCATAACGCCGTCCACATATAAATACGCGCCAATTGAGCCATAATACAGAGTTACATGCAACAAGAAAGAACAAAGTATCAAAATCCCCCATTTAAAATTCAGGCCCACTAGAAATGAAATGAGATTAATTTTCAAAGAAATGAATTGAATGTATGCATTCATGAATGAATGCATACATTCAATTGTATGCGGGAGGAAGAAATTTTAAGTCGAAATGTAAATGTTTTGGAAAATATTGTATTTCTGACGAATAGATATTTTATCCTGACCAGAACAGGTGGTCGTTGAATATTTGGAGAGGCATTGTTGGATCATATGTTACTGGAACTTAATTTTCTAAATGGTTACTGGCAATGAGTATCATAGATTTTTAACAGACGAGTTTCCTGACTTTTTAGAGGATGTTCACTTGGGAATTATACGAAACATGTGGTTTCAACATGACGGATCATCACCTCATCGTACAATAAATGTTAAGCGTTTGCTAAATAATAACTACAGTGACAGTTGGATCGGATACATGAAAATATGAAGGATAATATGAAAATTCGTATCTTCTTCTCATTGCGCCGTCTCCTTTCGAAGGTTGGCGATCCAAATGGCAAGAAGTATCCAAATTCGTATACAAGAAGTTTTTGACAGTCTTCTACCTGAAATGCTATTGGACGTTCCGTATTCCTTTACTAACCGTATACGACTGTGTGTTAAACATATTGGACAACTTTTTCAACATTTATTAACATAGTGAATATGAGTTAGATATAAATAGTTATAACGGAGTTAAATAATGAATTTATAAATATAGACTATCGATTATCTATGAATATTAGATTAATATTGTATAATAATGAGTTATTAAATTCAAATAATTTCTAGTAGCATACTTTTTTGATTTATGTCTATAAAATTAGATTAAAATTTTAATAATTTTTATAATTTAGCTGAAACAACTAAGTAGAATCTATAACGATTACATTATTTAGTTACATTGGATGTATAGATTAGATTTGAGTGGCATGTAAGTATTTTCTTACATTCATTTATCTTACACTATTTGATTTTATTAAAAATGACTCATTAAGTTAACATAAGAAAGAAGCTGGTCTATGAAATCTTAATATCTAATATAAATTTAAAGCACACATACATATTTCCACTCTAATTTATTTTATTTTATTTACTCGTCATGATGGACTGACTATTGATTAAGTCCTCTGTACTACTCAAATAATTGTTTGCTCATTTTGTTATGTACAAATTTGTTTATATACATCATGTATTTTAGCCCTAGTTTCTTGAGGGCCTGAAGATGCTCTAAAGCAGTGGTGCTCAGACTTATACTGCATGGGATCTACCACATAAACTGCAAGCATCCGGAGATCGACAGTTATACCCTGATTTTAAACCAGGAGGAGTAATTCAAATTTACCGCTCCGCAATGTTTGTTTATAATTGGTCCAACCTCAGGCATGTTTACTCCACTGTTATGAAATTTTGGCACTAATGGCATTTCATAGCTTAATTAAATTATACCGGCGATTTTTTCTGTTTTCTGCGTTATTCTTTTAATTTTTAGATTTTTAGTCTTCTTTTATATAAAAAAAGTTGTTTTTAGAACTCTTTAGCGACGTATTAGTATAATATAATATTTTTGGATTATCGTCGAAGGCCGATATGATCAAACAAAAAAGAAGATATATTTGGTAACCTTTCTTGGGTGTGAATATGTCTCTTTAGTTTACTCCTGGTTTAAAAACAAAGCATAGTAAAAAAACAATTTTGAAAATAAAAAACTTTATTGCGCATTTCTAGTTAATAAAAAGTTGTAACTACAGTGGGTTGTAAATAAAGTCATCTGCATATCATCCACAAGTATTTCATATGATGGTACGTAATTACGGAGGGCCAAACGCAAGCATGAAGAGAGATGTTCGTTAGTTGGCCGATTACGATATTTTGATTTCACTATCTTCATTTGGGAAAATGCAGACTCACATAAGTATGTTGATCCAAAGAATGCTGTGAATTGCAGAGCTACCTGTCTCAAAGACGGATATTTCTCAGACGATATTAAAGACCAAAATTTCGTATCGGTCGCTCTGGATTTAAGATGTATATCTGAAATTATTTTCAGTGCCTCATTTTGGACGGAAATGATCTCCATATTGAACGTAACGGATATTTCAGTGGCTATTTTTTCCACATCTTGACAAGAAATTGGATTAGACATGAATGTTACAATATCTGTCAGTTTTTTAAAATCAGCGAAGCGTCTTTCAAACTCACCATGAAGTGTTTGCCGCTCCGTTTCGTAATAAACATAATTTAAATGAGCCGCTACCCTTTTTCTCAAGGATGGAAAGTTGTTTAAATCCTTTCTGCTAATTTGCTTAATCAATAATTTCAATTTATTGACAAAAGAATATATTGCTGTCATCATATCGATAATTGTTTTATTTTTACCTTGTAGGTTAAAATTAAGGAGGTTCGAATGATTTGTTAAATCTGTTAGAAAAGCCAGATCACTGAGCCATTTTTCGTTTTGAAGTAGATGAGTGTCCCCTCGTTCTTCTAAAAAAGAAATTATTTCGGGAAGTAGCTCCTGGAACCTATCTAAAAATTTTCCACGGCTCAACCACCTAACATCTATATGCAGAAGTAAATCAGTGTGTTCTGCAGAGTCGCTATCTTCCAATTGCGCTTTAAAAAGACGTGGTTGAAGCTTCGCGCTCTAATTGAATTCACAATTTTTGTTGTCATCTTTATGATGTCGTCCATATTTAAACTTTTGAAACACAAAACTTGCTGGTGAATAATGCAATGAAATGAAAAAAGATGAAAAGTCATCGTTAGCTGGACATAATGCAACAAATCCATTGTTAACGCCAGTCATGGATGGTGCACCATCTGTTGTAATACACACGAGTTTGTAAATCGGTATCAGCGTTGTTAACAATTCTTCTTTAACCAACATGTCAGAAAATACCATCCGAATGAAAATACACAACTGGGCGGTATCAGCCATATCGGTTGACTCGTCAAATTGCAAAGAAAAGTACATATACTTCATAATATCACTTTTAACTTGGCTTTCCAAATCTTTGCCCATGATTTCAATACGTCTAGTAACCGTTGGACATAACTGGATTTCTTTGATAGCGGACATAATATCTGTTTTATTTTTGAAGTCCTGAAATAACACATTCGCAGCCTCAATGAATGCTTCCTTCACTACCTCTCCATCTTCAAATAGTTTTTGATGTTGTGCCAATATATAAGAAATTTTGAACGACGCAATTGTTGCAGCTACTGATTGTTTAACAGGCCTAGTAAACATTGATTGTTGCATCTTCAAACTACTTTTCAAGTCTTGTACTTTCCGTTTTCTAAACAAACTGTTTTGCGGAAAATCATTTTCATAGTTTTTATGCAAAGTTTTATAGTGCCGTTCTAAATTTCCGCGTTTGGGCAGAGCAACAGAAGACCGACAAACAAGACAAACACACTTATCTTTCACCATAGTAAGCAGGAATTCTTCTTCCCACGCATCATTAAAATGATATGTTTTACTCTTTTTCGCAGCACTCATATCGAGTTTCAAATATTAATGTAAAGAATAAATATATTACAAAAATGTTTTACTAGTAATAACTTACTAATGAATGATTAATGCTTGACTAACAGCAATACAATGTCGATACAGGACACTCCCAGTCTAAATTTATCTGTGAATGCTGATATGCCGAATCAGCATTATCGCAACTTTCGGGTGAAGAGATAGCATCATAATTATTTCGATCATGCACGCGTGGTGAGTCAGGATATTAGGCATTATTTTAGTTTCGTTTATGTGGACTATTATCTTCTTTTTATTCTTAGGATTTTCAATTTATATTTTCCCATTTTCTAATATTTGCGTCTAATACAGTTCTCGTATTTTCTCTCTCGTAAGTTCTCGACTTAAAAAACTTTGGCGATCGACCGGTCTATCGCGATCGACTCTTTGAGCACCGCTGCTCTAAAGGTTTGTAAACAGCGAAACTGGTCCCCATTCTCTTTTACCAACTTTGTGACTTATTTGCCTAACATTTATTTTATAATTTTTCTTTGTTATATTTCAATAGGAACAAAAAACATTAATACAAAATCTGCAAAAACATAAAATTTATAATTTTCCTCTAAATCTCTACAAAACGAAACATACTGGGTACATAAAATTTAATACCACAAGAAAGGTTGTAATATTTTCAATAAAATACAATATTAATATACAGGGTAAATATTCTATTAAAAAAAGTTATTAAACATTGTATTTGAAAATAGTGATCTACGTATACTGTGTGGCTGGATTTCAAATAATTAAATTATTTAAAAATAACACTACACTAGAAAGTCTTTGACATATCATTTACATTTTAATTACATTGGAAACCTAATCCACAGCCCGTTAAATATTACTGTTTTACTCAATAAAACTGTAAATATTTCAAGGATTAATAAATTTAGGCCTATAAAACCTTAAACAAACTCTTCATATTTAAAAAAATATATTTAAAAATTCTTTAATATATAAGGTGTTGTATTTAAAAAAACACAACTTTGGTTCATTCCGGTAACCTGACCGACCCTGTGTAATTAAAAATAATTTTAAATTATAGACGTCTTTGCAATACATCAGTTTTGTTTGAAATATTTTTTATATACTCTATAGTTTATCCATAATAAAAGAAAGCCAGAGGTTTGGCACACCCATATATTATCTGAAAATTACTAAGTTCTCGTAAAGAACCGCGTTGAGAATTTATACCTCTAAAACTTAAGCAATTATCAAGAGGGATAAAACATTATCAAGAGGGATATGGTTCCGTTTGAGTTCGGGGTCTCAATCTGCCTACTCCCCTCCCTCGTGACGTACCATTGTCTTGCTCTCCAGAAATACGAGAACCGAAATTGCACTGAGGTCTCAATCTGCCTACTTATCAGTATCGAGTCACTCTTGACCGAAAAGTCGAATTTTAAATTCTCAACTCGGTTCTTCCCGAGAATTTGGTAATTTTCATTTACCTGACCGCGGAAATTTATCTAAACATTTCATATAAACAAAACAGACAAAAAAAATCAACCATATTACAACCGATTAAAAAATTACAACCGAACAGACAGGCGCGAGCAACGTAATAAAAACGTCTTAATGAACCTAAAGAAAACAATATAATAACTAATCAGAAGAGGTGTTAGAAATAAACAAAGGCCGAGCAAACTTATAACGTTTTCAAGAATATATTTAATTATAAACTTTTGTTTAAAAAACTTTTATAATAGGCATATATATACTAAAATTTTTCTTTCGGGTTACATCACAGAACGTTTTCGGACTAATAAGTCCATCATCAGTGCAGTTATCTTAAATAAGTGTAAAACTTTAAGTAAAGCAAACATAAATACGAAATTTTGACCAAGGCCATTAAATATGTACGTAAAAACCTTTTAAATGATGTTAACTTTGTTAATTAATACATATTTGTTGTTAAATTAAGATAATGTAGTTTTAAACATATTTACAACATGGCAAGGCAAGACTCCCAGGGGTTGCGAACCCAAGAGAAGGTATCTCTATGAGTCCTCAATAGCGACTGATTAAAATGACATTTTTAGGAAGGATATATGAATAAAGCAGTCAACGTAACTTAGAGGGTCTGTCTTAATGTGACACTAGCCAACAATGTGTTAAATGAATATGATAAAATTATTTTATTAATAATTGTTAATAACAATAGAAAGATCAATATGTTTGGGATTGAAGTGTAATATACCCTAAAAGGATATTGTAAAACATTATTATAATGTCATGTTAATATAATTGTAAAACAAATGTATGAGTGTAATACTACTTTTAATGCAAAATCACATAAACTAATTACACTTATACATGTGTTTTACAACTATATTAACATGACATTATAATAATGTTTTACAATATCCTTTAAGGGTATATTACACTTCAATCCCAAACATATTGATCTTTCTATTGTTATTAACAATTATTAAAAAAATAATTTTATCATATTCATTTAACACATTGTTGGCTAGTGTCACATTAAAACAGACACTTCAAATTACATTGACTGCATTGGTCACATATCCTTCCTAAAAATGTCATTTTAATCAGATGCTATTGAGGACCCATAGAGATACCTTTTCTTGGGTTGGCAACCACTGGGAGTCTTGCGTTGCCATGATGTTAATCTGTTTAAAAGTACAACATTATGTAAATTTGACAACAAATATGTATTAATTAACAAAGTTAACATCATTTATCATATCATTTCATCATTTATCATATCATTTACAAAGTTAACATCATGTTGTTCCTATATTTAAAAATGGTCAGAAAGACAATATTGAAAATTATCGTAGCATTTGTATACAATCTGCAATCCCTAAGCTCATCGACAGTCTTATAGCAAAGCAACTTTCTTGGTTATGCAAAGGCTTAATATCTCAATCACAACATGGTTTTCATAGCAAAAAATCCACTGTAACAAATTTGGTTTGTTAGCAATCTGATATATTATCTCATATGGAAGGCCGTAAACAGGTAGATGCAATATACATAGATTTTTCCAAAGCATTTGATCGTGTAGATCACCAAATACTTTTGGGCAAATTAATTAATGTAGGCTTTTATGGCAGGTTTGTTGAATGGATTAAAACTCTACATCTGGGGGAAGTTAAAGAGTCAAGATAGGTTGTCATCTATCTGACAGTATCACAGTAACATCTGGAGTTCCTCAAGGAGGCCACACTTCTCCACTTCTTTTTAATATCTTAGTTGATGACATCACTTCCTGTTTCCTAAATAGCAAATGTCTAATGTTGGCAGATGACTTGAAATTTTAGAAAGTTATAGACTGTTTAAAAGATCAAGCATTGCTACAAGATGACTTAGATAGACTACAAAATTGGTGCAATCAGAACAAACTTCACTTAAATGTAAAAAAATGTTGTTTTATAAGTTTTTTTCGTAAAGTCAATAGAACTGGAACAAGCTATACTATTAATAATCAGCCACTGAATTATGTCTCTACTATTCGGGATGTGGGTGTTATTTTCGATGAGAAGCTTACTTTCTGTGACCACATAAACTCTATTTCAATAAAGGCATCTAAACTTCTTGGTTTCGTTACTAGGAATTGCAAGTATTTCTCCATTAATTTAACAAGATTAGTGTACTGTTGCTTAGTTAGAACTATTTTGGAATACTGTTCAGTTATTTGGTCACCCTATTTTCAGAACAATATTGATATCATAGAAAGAGTCCAGCATACATTTTTGAGATACTGTGCTTACCACGTCCACGCTACTATTGAAAATCATGATTATTTCCGTATCGAACAACAATTATCTTTACCCTCACTCAAGAACCGTCGTGACATGTCAGGAGCTATATTTATATATAAGATCATACATGGATTTATTGATTGTCCAAACCTGTTAAGCCAGATTAACTTTAATATTCCCCATCAAGCTCTACGGTACCACAATGTTTTCAATATTCCTTTAAACAGAACACCCTATGGTATTCACAACCCATTGGATAGATACATGGGGCTATTAAATGATCGCGATTTTGATATTTTCAATATAACTTTAACTCTGTTAAAAAGATTTCTTGCTTTGTGATATGTATATTGGGATTGTTGAATTTTGTCTTGTTATATTTTGTTTGTTTTTTTTAGTATGTAAGATTTTTAGTCTCATTTTTTACTATTGATTTTATATTATAAGTAATTATATGTTTTGAATCCTAACTGTAATATTCTATACTTATTGTAATTTAAACTGTTAATGGGGTTATCCCGTGTATTAAATCAATAAATAAATTTAAGAGGTTTTTACCTACATATTTAGTGTCTTCCCTGATGTATACCTAGTAAGTGTTCAACCACGTGTTCTTTAACCTTGGTCAAAATTTCATACTTATGCTTGCTTTAATTAAAGTGTTGACACTTATTTTAGGTAACTGTAGTGATGATGGAATTATTATTCCGAAAACGTTCTGTGATGTAACCTGAAAGGGAAATTTTAGAATATATATACCTTTTATAAAAGATTTTCTAAATAAAATTTTTATGATTCATGGAATACAGCGAACTACAGGAATTTTATTTTTCTTGTGGATATTTAATTAAAACGACTTATCAGGGTAAATAAACCTAATCAAACCAGATAATAAACACAAGGATAAGTATTTAATCATTGTTCTGATATTCATTGCTCAGACGTGGATCATGTACTAGGTAGAATTTACACTTTATTATAAGACTGAAGAACTATGCAAAGGTCATTTCCGGGATTGTGAGATAAAACGAAACATGTGTGGATAAGGAGCTAAACCAAAATAATATATTCCTTCGAACACGCTCTAAAATTAAAGGAGATATGCTGGATACAATAAAGGACCTGAAGTTGAAAGATAAAATTAAGAGATTGGATGTTGTAAATTGTATACTGCAAAAATATCATGAGGTAACGAGGATGACGTTAAAACAAACTATATGTCTAACGTAGAAAAAACAAGCGAAAGAAAAGGATAAATGGAGATAAAAAAGGGAGAAGACTATATATATATATATATATATATATATATATATATATATATATATATATATCATCATGTCATCATGTGCAGCTTTATCAACCGTTTCCAATTATTCTATATTCGACGATGTCTTAGTTATACGTTGTTCTAATAATTTGCGCTCATTTGCGCCCATATTTTTCTATCTTATGCTATATATATATATATATATATATATATATATATATATATATATAATATATATATATATATATATATATATATTATATATATATATATATAATATATATATATATATATATATATATATATATATATATATATATATATATATATATATATATATATATATATATTGTCATACTTTTTCTTTTCCAACCAAAGAAAAATAAATAAAAAAATCCATCGAAATAAAATTTCAAGATATCAATATAAACAAATTGTATATAGTAATTTAAGATAAGATTTAATGTAGATAAGAATAGAAATTTGTTTGGCAAACGACCTTTTTTCCGTTTCAAACAAAATTAACAAAAAACCTTTGTTTAGAATTAGAAGACATTTTACCTGTAAGTTAATCTCTTCATTGTTTGTATAGTCGAGTATTAAATGACCATATTTTAATCTTTTGAAATATGTATAAATGATGTATTGAAAAAAAACCAATTTTAAAGTAAGCTATTTAGTTTTCTCTGAGACCGAAATTAGGCTTTTCCAAAATCATGGTAAACACAATTTAAGCTTTTTGATTGGACGGTCGTTTTTAAATGGGAATTTGGTGAGTCGATCATGAGAGAGGAGAAGTTAGTCATATTTTGGTCATCGAAAGGAAACAGTCGTTTTTCTCAAGATAGGGTGTGGTTCGTGAGTTTGGATACCGGCGTAACGAAAAGAAGTGAATAGTTTGAAGAAGGAGATAACAAGTAGATTAAAAGAGGTCCTTGTATCTACCGTGGGCATTTTTATAAAGTATATGTGAAAGTATTCTTACGGCATCAAGTTGACAAAAGGAGGTCCTGGTGTCATAAATAAGTAGCGGAGTTTGGAGAAGTGAATCAGGTGTTTTTTGTGTAGTCTGCAGAAGGTTTGCAGAGACGTAAAGAAGGGGCCGAGGTGCCAAAAAGGGGAGATCACATCTTTGAGGAGACTGGACTTTTCTGGGTATGTTCCAACATACAACTCAAGAAGAAAATAAACTGTAAGTGTTTGTACAATTGAATTTTATATCTGTGAAGGATCGTTTCGACATCATGGTCATTAGCATTCAAATTTAAGAACTGAGGTTTTGTTAGGCTAATCAAAAGTTTAAAGTTTTGTGGTTTCTCTTTTCAAGTAAAGAAAATTTTAAGTAAAATTGGTTTTTCACGTAATATAAATGTATGTAGCTTTATAATCTTATTATCATAGTAATTTGATTTATTTTCTTGTATGCTGATTGATAAGATAACGACAGAATTTAATAATTGTTTTTTTTCGTTCATATAAAATAAAGAAACGTAAATCTTTGTAATATAATATATTTGTATTCTTATCCTTTCTTCTTTCTCCCGATAAAAGACAACTAGAAAATCTTTTGAATCCATCGAACACAGGTAATATAAGAATTATTTTACTTTTGATAACAAATAAGTTATAATTCTTTTTTATTGGCTCAATAAACTAAGTTTGAACTCAAAATAAACAATCATAACAATATATATATAGCTAAAGCTATAGGTGGATATATACTATGTGGATGAGCAATGAATAAATTTGAAAAGAGATAATTGCTTTTTTAGATATCCACTAGAAAATAGGTCTGTGTTGATTAATGTCTTTCCATGCTTCTATCATAAATGTTCTTAGCAATGTGAAAAAACTAAAATAAATGTTAACTTCTCGAATAGCAAATTCTACTACGTACAATAAAAGAGCTCAATCATGTTGATGGTATTAAATATTTTTTAACATTATTAATATTTTAGTTCGTAATTTCGAATGAATTGTTTTGATCTCTTTATGCTTCCATTTCACCTACTATAAAATCCTTTTAATACTTATACTGAATTGAAAACCGCATTTAAACTGCCAAAATCTATTTTGCACATTGTTAAAAATATTTTATCTACAATTTTCAAAGCTTCTGAAAGCCGCGTTACCTTTTATTATTGCACCCCATGGAAACAAAGTTCATTTGAATTTTCAACTAGTTAGATTGCCGTATTCTTTTATTCTCACAAAACAAACAACTTACTATGTGCTGCTGCTATACATCCAGACAATGGGAAGCACAAAGTTTTTTAAATTTATGTAGGCTTTACGAATTAGATAGAGAGTCTGGAAATAATATTCTTTTAGGTAATAATAATGAACAAAGGAGTACATAAAATAATAAATATAATAAATTTTACCAATTCTATTAGTTAACCGAACTATCATTTATTAAATAAAAAAAATATTACACATGAATTAGGGACATAAAAGATACCATACATATTTTATAAGGAAACATCTTTAGTAGCAAAATCTTAGGATGGAAAATTTTCACTTTTCATTCTCTAATCTTAGCAGTAGGAGTCTAGTGAATTTAGCGAATATAGTGAATATTTCAGAAGTTACACCTTGCAGACACGGACTCAAGGTCAGGGAGGTAAGAACAGCAAGAGGATCCTAGGTAGAACTCTAGTTCTACCTAGAGTGTGAACATCCGCGGAAGGTACTGGGTGGCACCCAGAAGCCGTGCTGGCAACGGGCCAGACGGTCAAAAAAATTAGGACTCCCCCGACGCGATACGGATCGTTCACGATCCCCACCCGGCCGTGGCTCTCTCCAAGCCTCAATGATTGCAGTTCAAGAAAATTGAACTACAACATCTACGACACCCTGAAAGATGACGATCAAACGGACTACGAGATTTTCGAAGAACTGCCGACCGAGGACATCGACTAAAGGGAATTCAAACGCCCCAAAAACAAGGAGAAGCGTACAAAGGACCACAGGGAGAGAAACCGCGGCACCGAAAACTATACAACATATGATGAAATACCCTTTGAAAAAAGGACTACTCCAATAAGAATGAGGCAGATAAGCAGCGAGGACGAAAAATCTGAGTTGGCAACTCTAAAAACATTACTTAAGGAAAAGGACGGCAGCATCACGGCTCTCAAACAAAGGATACAAGAGCTGCAGGATACAATTGTGACCTCGCAACAACAAATAATAGGTCACATAGATTACAGTTCAAAAACCTCAGTAATGCACAGATCATTACAAAGGAAAAACCAATGACGACAACGAAAAAAAAAAAAACCAAGCAGCAAAAACCAGATGACGACAGAAAAGGCAAAGAGCCAAACAAAAAAATACACAGTAGCAATTTCTAAGGAACCACAGACGAAAAACTAAAATCAGAGGGAAAGCAACAAAAAAGGACAAAGGAGGACTTCCCTACTCTGCCAACCCCTAAAAAAGACGGATATGCGATTGCCAAACCACGCTCTGACTCACTGTCGGTGCAAATGGGAACTGAAGAAGATACCACAAAGGCAGAAATACAGGAGCTAGAAGAACTGGTCCCTGTGAGAGTACAGAAACCACCTGTAATTAAATTACAGTCGGTAAACGAAACAGCTGCGATACTGACCATTGCGCAAAAAGCAAAGGTAATCCCATCGAATAAACTCTTAAGAAGCGGTAGAGAAACGCTCGTACAAGCAATAAACCCCAACGACTACAGGCAGATGGTCCGTATTATTGAAAAATATAATACATAAACCAAAGAAATCTAGTGAATAGCCCTTCCACTAGAGGAAGACATTAAACCCAGACCTGTTATAAGAGGTATACCTGATAGCACCACAGCTACAGAGGTATATGAAAGCATACAAGATGAGTATGACGTTATAGTCTTCTCGGTCTAGAATATGAGATCGAGAAAGCAAGACAGAAGACCACTACCGATTTTTGTGCTAACGGTAGAAAAAAAGAACGAGGAAAAGGCTAAGCGCATCTTCGGATATAGATACATGAGGGTGGTAGTAGAACCCCTCAGGAAAGTGATGGGCCTCACGCAGTGCTTTAACTGCCAAGAATACCACCACGCGCAGAAGGCGTGCCTAAATGCGTCAAATGCGGCGAAGACCATCCAAGCAGGGAGTGTCAAATGCCAAGAGCCCAGAAGACAAAATGTGCAAATTTTTAGGGGCAATCGCCTGCCAAATTCAGAGGATGCCCAAGATGTCTAACCTGGGGCAGGCCACAGCACAGGCAACCAACACAACAAAGACGAGCACAACCTGCAGCACGCTCTTACGCCAAAGCTGCACAACAACCGACCTTGGAAACAGAAAACACAATCCTTATAGCTATAGATATAGCTGGATAAAACTTCAAGCAGTAGCAGGATGGCCTAATAAGCTCTGTGAAAGAGCCAGTTACTAGGATAGTGCATGAGGCGATAGCAAATATAAAGTTAGCACTGAACTAATGCAGTCTAACCGGGGATACTTGAGGATAGGCTCCTGGAATCCTGGAGGAATCAGGACCAACCAGAATATCCTGGACGAACTGATTAACCGGTATGAGATTGAAGTCGTAGCTTTTCAGAAAACCAAGCTAACGAACACCTTTAGCTTAAAGTTTCCCTGATACAACGTATATAAGAAAACTACCACAGGAAGATCGGGAGGCACAGCAATCTTAATAAAAAAAGGAAATCAGACATATAAGAATACCAACTCTACAACTAAACAACATGGAAGCCACTACAGTGAGAGTTTAAATGAGGCAAGGAGCAATCAGGATCAACTCAGCGTACGTAAGACCTCTAGACCCGATATCAGAAGATAATCTGAATATGTTCCTAAACATCGACGAACCGTCTGTAATCAAAGGAGACTTTAACGCAAGATCCCCAAACTGGAACGACAGAGCTACGAATAGGAAAGGAAGGTTACTAAATCCCTACTTTGCAAACAACGAAGACACCGAGGCGGTGGGCCCCATTGATCCAACACATTTCCCTGGAAATGGACTACCTACACATATAGACATATTAGTTATTAGACAAACCCTAAATAAATGATCATCGGACCACAATCCTATACTCCTAGAAATAGGAACATGGAAGGAAGAAAGTACCATTAAGACAATCAAAAAGAAAACCAAATGGAATAACTACAAAAGACTTGTGAGCACTGGAATAAAGAATATTCCAATGATAAATCACTCACAAGAAATAGAGGAATAAGTCTTAGAGTTTGAAAAGATCATTCAACAAACTCTAAGGAACAGCAACACTGAAAAAGAGGTAGAACTACACGAGGGAGGATTCAGAGATATCCTCTAGGATCTAAAAGACCTGATAAGGACGAAAAACAGAGCAAAACCAGGAGGACTTCTTGTCCAGGAGGACAAGTCAAATCGACAAAAACAGGACAAACAGACTAAACAGAGAGGTCAAAACAGCGCTACAGCAACACCGTAGCCAAAGCTGCAAAGACTATTAAGAAGTGATAGAAAACCAATCTTCCCTTTACATGGGGAAACGGAATAGTCTACACAACAGAGGAAAAAGCAGAAGTAATGAGGAGTACTCTCGAGACAAAGTGTACGCTAAACTTCCATTCAGATGAGGACCTCGACTTCACAGAAGAAGTAGAGGAACAGAAAGAAAGGTCTTAGGATCCCAACGAAATTATCTCTCCAACATCACCGGAGGAGATAAATGTTCTAATTAAGAACAGTTCACCTGAGAAAGCTCCAGGACTGGACCAAATAACAAACAGAGCCCTAAAATACCTACCGGATAGAGCGATAGTATACTTAACAAACAAAGTCAATGCGATATTAAAATACAAAAAATTTCCAAACAGATGAAAAGAGGCCCACGTCATCATGCTTCCAAAACCAGGCAAAGACAGTAAGTTTTACACAAAATCACAGGCCAATTAGCTTACTGCCAGCAATAATCAAAATCATCATCATCATCATCAATGGCGCTACAACTGTTCGTAAGTCTTTGGTCCTGTGCCAGTAATTCCCATTGTCGCACTTACATTTTCTCTAGATCTTCTTTGACTGCATCTTTCCACTTTTTTCTAGGCCGCCCTAGAGACCTTCTTCCCTCTGGCCCTTCCCAGAACACATTATTTATAACGCGATTGTCGTTACTGCGTATCACATGCCCTGCTCATCTGAGTCTATTGGCCTTTATATATCTGACTAAATTTTATTTTCCGAATAGGAATAATCAAAATAGTGGAAAGAATTATTTTAAGCAGTATACGAAACGGACAGGCTTGAAATAATTCCAGAAGCTCAGTTCTGTTCAGAGCAGACCACTCCAGCGGGCTACAAGTACTCAGACTAACAAAGTAGATAGCAGCTGGATTCAAAGACAAAGAATACACAGAAGCAGTTTTTTTGGACTTAAGCTTTCGACAGGGTCTGGCATAAAGGACTAATATACAAAATGAGAGGATATGGCTACAGCGGAGCTATGACGAGACTAATCTCTCCTTACTTGAGCAATCGGAGTTTCAGAGTTCGGATAGGGCAAGTCTTGTCCGAACTAGGAACCCCGAACGCTAGAGTACCACAGGGAGCGGTCCTGTCACCCCTACTGTACTATATATATATATATATATATATATATATATATATATATATATATATATATATATATATATATATATATATATTATATATGTATATATATAACATATATATATATACATATATATATATATATATATATATATATATATATATATATATATATATATATATATATAGCAGATGTTCCAGGAACACCAGGAACACAATTAAGCCTTTATGTAGATGACACCGCAATAGCGACCAAGCACCGAAATGTAGATATAGCAGTAAACAACCTGCAAACCGCGCTGGACGAAGTTAATAATAATAATAGCTTTATAACCCAACAGTTTCCCATTTCTAGGGTAAAAATTTAAGATACATTTTTAATTAGTATTCAATCAGTAGGTGATACAAAAATATCAAGTACAAAAATAAGTACAAAAAATAAGTAGGTGAAAAAGAAAATAAAGAGTGAGAACAAAATAATTAAACAAATCACTATGTAAATAAGAAATATGAAGAAATACAAAAATAAAAGAAAAGAAACGTTTAACAATCTAAGGTACTCCATAAACCAGTGCGGTATCAACCAGAAGATTAATTGAGCATAAGAAAATATCACAATGGTTGCATATTTTGTTATAATTATCGCACATAATATAAATAGGTGACTTTAGTAACATATTTGTTCTCATACGTGAACAAGTAAACACGATAGTCGACCTGGAAGTAATTCTTGGCACATTAAATCTAATTTGACCTAATATATCACTGCAGTCAATACAGTTGTATAAAAACTTATATAAAAATAAAACCGAAAATATAATTCTTCTTAACTCTAAACTTACAATACTAAACCTGTTACATAACAAATCGTAATCATAACCATGGACGGGATATACTCCATCAACCTTAAATGCTAAATATTTTAAAAGTTTCTGTTGTAACTTTTCAATCTGTTGCATATAACATTTATCAGTGGGATACCAAATTAAGCTACAATATTCTAGTTTCGTTCTTACTAGCGATATATACAGCAGTTTAGTCGGTCTTATCTCGCAAAAATTTCTAGTTTCTGATGGTAAAATCGTACATTTTCATAGCATCGGATACTTTCTGCTCAATATGGCTGTTAAGGTTAATTTTGAATCAAATGTAACTCCTAAATCTTTAATGCTATTACATTTTTCAAGATCTGACCCCTGAATTACATAATTAAAATCAATTTTATTTCCCTTTTTAAAATAACTTACTACTTTGCACTTATTGACATTAAGAAAAAGTTTGTTTTTTACACACCAAGTATCTATATAATTTAGATCGTTCTGTAAATCTCTACAGTTAGCAATTGTTTTAATTTCACAGTATATTTTAAGATCATCCGCAAAACATAATTTTCGGTTATTGATATATAAAAATAAATCATTGATATGTATATAATAGGAACAACAATGGACCTAAATTGGATCCCTGTGGAACACCGGATGTAGTAAAGATTAATTCTGACATGAAACTATTAGAGGATACAAATTGGTTCCTACCTATTAAATAGCATTCAAGTAACTTTAAAATGTTTCCAGAAAATCCCAAATTTGATAATTTAAAGAGAAGGTATTTGTGATCACCCTTGTCAAACGCTTTAGAAAAATCCGTATATATTTCATCTACTTGACCTTGTACATCTAAAACATCTGAAATATATTGAGTTATTACAGCTAAGTTTGATACAGTAGAGCGTTTATCTATAAAGCCATGTTAATAAGGTGATATCCATCTCCTAACAGAAGGGTAAATAAGATTATATAGAGTTACTTCGAAAACCTTTGAAAAATTGGATAACAAAGATACCGGTCTGTAATTGGATACATCAGATTTCGTTCCGTTTTTGAATACAGGGCATATTTTTGCATTTTTCCACAATTCGGGATAAGTTCCTGTTTTTATGGATAAGTTAAAAATTTTTGAAGTGGCTTTACAAATACCCTAGAACAATCTTTTACTAAAATTACTGGAATATTATCCGGTCCGGACGTCATTTTATTTTTAATTCTTTTAAATGCAACTAAAATTTCGTTTTCTTGAAATTCATTAAAATTAATAGTGGTTAAGTAGATATCCCTACATTCTTGATTATCAAATACATTGTTGTCGACAGATAAATAAACTTTTTCAAAAAACATCTTAAAAACATGATCATCTTAGGATTCTAGAAATTTTATCCTTTGCATGAACATATGCCCAGAAATTATTAGATTCGTTAGAAATACTATTCTAAATTTTTTCAAGATAAACATTATATTCAGTTTTAATCATTTGTTTTATTATTTTTCGCAACCTTTTAAATTCATGCATATAAAGTATATTTCCTGTTTTCTTATATTTTGTGATATTTTTTGATTTCAACTTTATCATTCTAATTATTTCCGTATTAATCATATGTATATTGGTATATCCATATAAAATAATTCATATATCTTAGCATAAAATAATTCTAGGACTGTATATACATCATCAGACATATCTAAAAAATTCCCGTCGCAATTAAGAAATTCTGAGTACCGTATAGGAAAATTTGCTTTTTTAAAATTATATCTTTTAGTTTTAGAATGAGGCACAAAACTGGTTTCCTTTTTCTGAAAATCATTAATATTTATCATTAATGCTGGATGATGTAAATTTTCTTGAACAAGTGGTGCATTATCGCGACTTACATGACACAGATCTGATGATATAACTAAGTCTAACAATCGATTTAAATTATTTCCCACCTAATTATACTGATTTAAATTAAACAAACATATGAAGTCTAACACTGCCGATGTCTTCACATCAGACCTATTGTGATCAATATACTTTAGAATGTTAAAGTCACCCAGGAGAATAACAGTGTCATTAAATAGTTCAAATTGCTCTAACATTTCAAAAAAATATTCAAAATCATTTAATTTAATTTGTCAGGCATATATAATACTGCAACACAAAACTTTTTATTTCCTGTGCGACACTTAACAACCAACATAACAACTAGTGGAAAATGTAAATCAAATGTTGAGACGACAACGACAACACACTTAAAATTTGACCTAAGTGCCAACAAGACACCTCCACCAGTCGATTTATTAACTACATCGAACTTTCGGTCTTTTCTGAAAACCTGATAGTCATCATTAAACAACCATGAACTAATAACATCAGAGTTAAGCCATGTCTCAGTTAGAGCAATGACATTAAATTCACATTCACCAACACTAGAGTAAAAATCAATTGCTTTGGAATTCAAACCACGCACATTCTGATAGTAAACCTGAAGATCTTGGGTTATGGAACTGTTGGGATCTATCTGTTTAAAAGAACAATTTTTGGGATGCCGTCCAAGTATTTAATTCTAAATTGTCCTGTATTGTTAGCGTTCTTAGCTTCTAATTCTTCCTTTAATTATTTGTAGTATGCAATTTCTTTTTTCGTACGAAATACAGCCATGTGTCATATGAAATTGACACATGGCTGTAGATACCAGTTTTTATAACCTTGGATTGGCTGATTAATGCTGAGACGTCATTTTCATTTTTAAGTGTAATCTTGATCGGGCTATTTTTACCTTGTACTGGTTGTCCAAGCCTAAATATTTTGAGTTCATTGACATTCACGCTAGTATTCATACTTTGAATTATTGTTTGGACTACCAGTGTATCATTATCATTGCGACTATTGAGAGAGAGCTGAGTATTTTGCTCAGGTACACCAAATAAAATAGCATTGCGTTTGCGTTTTCTACGCTCATTTATTTCCTAAATGACTTCTTCTATAACCAACATGGTTGAAAAATTCTTCATTGATTGGTTTTCATTCTTGAATGCTTGAATATCAGTTTGTAAAGTTACTATTAATGCTTTCAGATCTTTTATTTGGTTCCCAACCTGTCTACAACTCTTGCAACACCAATCGAATCCTTTATCATTATCATTATATAATTCCAGTTCTACATTACTAACATTCACATAGGTATGTCTAGAAATTCTATTGCAAACGGAACATTTTATCATTAAATTCGATTTATATGATTTACTACAGCAGGAACAAATCATATTCTAAGTTGAAGGCGTGATAAAAGCCGTTGAAGATACGCCTACGTATTTACACAGCAGGAACAAATCATATTCTAAGTTGAAGGCGTGATAAAAGCCGTTGAAGATACGCCTACGTATTTACATAGTAAGTAAGAATTCTCGATGTTGTTATTATTATCTTAATTGGTGTTATAATTGTAGGTTAGGAGGTATAAATACTAAAAATTGACTAAAAAATCTATAAAAAACTACTTTTAGGGAGATAATTCTCTTACTGTTTATGTCCGTATATTTAACTGCAAATAATTGTGTAGCTTCACAATCACTTTCACCTCATTACACGAGTTTTTTTTAAATGAAAACAGTACCTTGAAAACACCTTCGCACAGATCGTAGAATATTTAAATGTTACTTGTTGTTGTTGTTGAAGTTGTTGAAGAGTGGACCATAAAATGGAATATTGCCATAAACTTCGACAAAACTCAAGCAGTGCTATTCAAAAAGAAACACCAATAACCAGAGAAACAACTTACTGTACAGAACAATCCCATCGAGTGGAAAAGTGAGGCTAAATACTTAGGAGTCATCATGGATAAAGGATTAACATTTAAACATTTAAGAAGCACGTAGACACCACAGTGTAAAAAGCCAATGTGGCTAAAGCAACCATTAGAGCACTCAAAGGTAGAAAAAGTAAACCAAAGACAAAAAGAAAAATGAGATTAATAAATAGTATCATTCTACCGATACTTACATATGCATCTGTCGCATGGGGACACACCTGTAAAACCACAATGAAGAAGATCCAAGCAGTTCACAACAATTGCTTAAGAAGCGGTCAACATTCCTAGATACGTAGCAGAATTCTACATATACAGGAACCTACAACAGGTCAGGGTGCTGGATATAATGAAGGAAAAAGCCAGGATAAAATTCACAGAACAAAAAAAAATTTTACCAAGTAATAAAAGGTGAATAACAAATAATCGTATCATTCAAATTTATTTCTTCCTCATCTTCTTCTGTATCAGATAATTTATTTTCTTCACAGTTCTCCATATTCGTTCAATTTTCAGCAGCACAATTTTTACGTGTAAAATTGCAAACCAAGCTATTTTCTCTACATCCACATTTTTATATAAAAAAGTGATTTTCATAATAATTTAAAATAAATCGAGAGAAAAAACGCATGCTATTTACAGGGATTATAATATTATTACCTGGCACTTTATCAATAATGATTTTATTGCCTATTCGTATTTAGCGACCTCGAAAGTTCCCGTGTAACAAAATTAAACTCATTTCTATCGATACTTTCTGATTTGCAATTTTTTAATTTTCTATGTACTTTGGAAATGCATTTTTCTTATATATTATACAACATTATTATGCACAAAATACAATTTTTATTTTATCACTATGAATATTATTCACAAACTTTCCTGACACTTTCACGAATCGAATGCAATAAGTTGCACAGCGTTATATTTTGCTGTGGAAAATTAATAGGTTTAGTGCTTTATTTACTCGCCTAAAATGCAATAAGTAATTTATAACTTTTCAAAATTGACAAATGAAGCAGAAAATGAACAATTAATAAGAGATTAAAGGAAAGTGCAGGAACGTGTTGCTACAACGACAGGTATTTATGTAGATAAAGATGTTGCAAAACCTCGTGGACCTGGTAAATACGCATGCCCTAAAAAATAAACGGACCCCAAAAACATTTACCATTTTAATTTTATAGGAAATTAATCAACAGGGTAGGGCACGTACTAATGATATCGAGTATTTCCAATAAACATGACATATTATGTTTTTCTAATCTTAAACATTCCAGTTAGTCATCACATTTTTATTTTGTCTCACAGTGAAAGACGTAATAAAAATTTACGACTTTCCGTCTGCACTATCGATAAGACTTACTGTGTAAAAATGTAAAATATTTACATTGCACTAATTTGGCTTATAAATAAACCTTTTAAGAACTGAAATAATAGGCTTATAAATAAACCTTTTAAGAACTGATAGAAAAATAATAGGATTTTGGTTTTAAATTCAGCAAAATATGTTTATATGAGACGAAAACCTGGAATTTCTTGGGAAAAATATTCCCATGAGATTTTTTGCATAATCACTTTCATAAAATACCGCAGAATAATGTTCAAAAGGTCGCTCAGACAAAAAGTGGCCCTAATTTATTAAACAGTTTTGTATAAATGAATTTTTAGGTTGTGATAAGGGACTCAAACAACTAAAAACAATGTTTTTAAATTAAATAAGCCCAAACTAAAGTATCAGAAACTGATAGAACAAGGTTTGGTGAATTCAAAAATAATTGTGTGTTTTCGAGCATTCAATCAATCATTTTTCGTTTTTTTTTTAGTTTTAAATTGTTTATAAGTTGAAAACGATCAACTTTAGAGAAAAATTACAATTAATCTTTTTTATGCAGAATGATCCAAAAAATGATAAAATATTAAAAACCATTGTTCACAAAAAAAAAAATATAAAAATATTAAAGCTATTTCACTAACGTAAAAACTAGTTCGTCTCTGTCTCGCTACGATAACACACTGAAGAAAACTGCACGTTTTTAGCAATGCCTGATAGCGTTGTTTCGTTCGTAGATCGACGTCACAAAATGATTACGTTAGGTCCACGTCATTATGAATTATCTTTACTACCCAATAATTATTATTTTTAACCTAATCTAATTTTAACAGGTCGTCAAGTTGATACTGGAGAAAGAGTGTTACCTCATAACGGAGAAAATAACATTAATAGTTAATCACATACATATATAATTTACTCAGAAGAAAAGACATTCGTAATTTTGGCTGATTTAAAACAAATCAGAAGCAATCACCGCGTTTTATTAAAAAAGCACGAAATATAAAAATTGTGACCAGATTATTTACGTATAATTAAAAAATATCCTGCCAAAAACTTAGACAATTATTTTCACCGATGAAACCTATTTGCATCCTACTTACACTAAAGAATTAAATTGGAGTGATGCAAGCACAGAAGGTCTTCGAAAATCCGTTTTTAAGACACAGAGGCTTATAATTGTTGGTGCTGCAATAAAAATGAATAAATAAATGGAAATGAATTCTGAATACTGAAAAAAGAAGTGGTTGATAGAATTTGCAAAATTTAACATCATCATCTTTGGCTCTACAACCCTGTGTGGGTCTTGGCCTGTTCAAGAATTAGTCTCTATTCCCCCATATCTTTCGCCCTGGCTTTCCAATTTCTTACCCCTAGATTCCTCAAGTCATCTTCGACTTGAGTTTTAAATCTAGATCTTGGCCTGCCTCTCTTCCTGGTTCCTACTGGCTCTTGATATAATATCTGTATTTGGGGGTCTCCAGTGTCCATCATTTAAAGGTGTCCTAGCCACCTTAGTCTATTAATTTTAATAGACCGGACGATGATGCATTTTTCATAGCATTTATACAACTCAAAATTGTAGCGCCTGCGCCATATACCGCTTTCTTGTACTCATCCGTATATGTGCCTAAGTATTCTTCTTTCAAAGCAGCCCAACAGTTCTTCGTCGCTTCAGTCGCTTTTTACCATAGTCCATGTCTCTGACGCGTATGTCAGGACAGGTTTAGTCAGTAAATAAATAACAAAAATAAAACTTTGATATCTAGTATATAAATTTTATAACTCTCTAAACTAGTAGTTTCCTTCCGCTTAACACCACCACTTATGAACAAATTTTGCGCTCCCACCAATTTTTGTAACAAGTATTTTATTTTATACTCACGCGACTTTATAAATAATTATTATTAAAAATAACGTATAAAATAATAGCCTACCTGTATATTTTATGTAATTTGTATAAATATACACTAAACAGATTTCATTATTAAATCCAATCAGAATTTTAAATTTAACGAAAACAAATCTTATAAAAATACACAATATTGAATACATAATTATATGATAACAGCATTTTAATGGGATGGTTAAATAACAAAAGAGCTATTCAACAAATTACAAAATTTAATTTTAAATCTGCCCTTAAACTAAATACGTCTTATTGCAAAAAGTATTTTGATAGTCATGGGCTTGACATCTCACCTAAGAAGTCAGGTGTACTATTTTTTTAAGACACAGTTTACCAAAAGTTAGTAAGTTAAAATTCTCCCAGCTGGAAATTCCTGTATATAACAGTTTTACATACATACAAGTTTTACATACAAGGTGTAACCTTGGATTCAAAATTAACCTGGAACGAGCATATTAATATTTGCATTACCAAATATGAAAAAAACCTTAAGGCCGTTAATCGATACGATTGGGGAGCAGACCCGAAAATAAACTTATTATTTTACAGAACCAGATCAATTTTGGACCATGGAAGATTTTTCTATGGATCAGTGACAAAATCTCGTTTGATTAAATTGGATCGAATACAATACAAAGCTTTAAGGTTAGTCCTAGGAGCTCTCAAATTTACTCCCCCACCAGCCCTTTTGGTAGAATGTAACGAGCCACCTTTACATTTAAGACGTCTATTTTTAGCAGAAAAATATATTTTTAAATGCCAGTTTAATAACCAAAACAGCTTATTACAAAAAATATCTTGTCTCTCTGTTGTATCAAACAAATAGTGGGCAAATAAAAACTCTCCAACTCTAGCTGTTGCTTTTCCCAATTTATCACAATATTCATTCAATGGAGAAGGGATTCCATTCTTTGGCTCCAATTATGATATACTATATGACTATAAACCTGCTGTAGTAATTCCTTCATCTATTTTAATTGTTCATGAAGATTTAGTAGTACAGAATAAGCTGGAAGACTGTAACCATTCTTGTAAACTTTATACCGATGACTTAAAATCGCCTGCTGGTGTTGGCTGTGCCATTTACATAGACAATATTTAAGATTATTTTCAATACAAATTAAAATCAGATTGCTCAATATTCACAACTGAATTGGTCGCCATTGTTAAGGCGTTGGATTGGATAATTAATAGCACATTATATTTCGAACGATATATAATTTTATCTGCCACACTGGTTATAAACACATATATACCAACAGACTAATTGTAGATGCTCTTGAAAAGCTAAGGATCTTAACTTCTCTAAAAAGAATTGTTAACTTTATGTGGGACTCACTCTAATATTCCAGACAATTAAAAAGTAGACCATTTGGCTACATACGCTGCTTTAGTGGGTATAGAATACAACGAGTTGTCCAAATGGGATTTAGTTTCAGCTAGGAAGAAACATGTTAGACTTAATTGGAAAATTAAGTGGCAATCCTTTACTAACAGTAGCAAAAATACGGACTGCAGTATATATCCAACTCTTCCATCTACTTTCCCAAATGACAGAAACTCCATCTCTCGATAAATGTATACTATGTACGTTAGATGCCTTTTTGGACATGCTACAGTAAACGCTCACCTATATAAAATAAAACTTTCCTAGACTGATATATGTGAATGTAATGGCAGTTATGACTACCTTAACCACTGGATGTTTCAATGTCGGTATAATCAAGGAGCCACAAAATTTTTATTTCAAGCCATCTCCCAACAAAAAATCATACTGCCGCAAAATGTTGCTTCTATTCATTTTTCACTAAAATCACTAATTTTTCAAACGCACCAAACGGAAAATCTAAACTGCCTTTTTCAATGTTGTGTGAATCCGAGATGGTAGGACGTCAGTTGTACTATTTCCCATTTTTTCCTTTTATGCCATTTACCTTTAACCGCTGCCTATATTGTTTGTGTAAAAAAAGTCGCTATAAAGGGCGGCTTAATTCTCAACATAAAATTTGTTTGAAAAATCATCCAATATCAACAGTATCTTCCCACCTTGTTTGAATTTTCCTATACTTCGTCGACCATTTGATTTCTAGTATAAAGCAGCACCTGTTAAGCTTATGCAACTTTTAACTCTTAGAAATATCATTTCCAACACTTTAACTCTGCTGTTGTAGATTTTTGTCTCTATATAAATGACAGAAATAGAAAGAAACATAAGAAATCAGAGCCTTAAGTTCTCGGAAAAGATTGAGAGACAGAATACCAAATAACCAAATAAGAGATCACTGTACAATACAGGATATTGTACATTGGGAATGATAGAGAAGATGAGAATGGGACCAACATTGTACCCGAATATACTTAGTGACTAGCCTGAATAACAAGAGATTTAAGATCAAGAGGAACCAGACCAAAGGAAAGACCCTTTAATGGATGAACATGTCGTAATACCTGGCGGTGAACGTCATAAATATGACTAGAGTCTTAAGATCGGATATCAACATCCTAAAGCAATAAGAATAAAAATATTTTTTGTTGTGTGTGTAGATACTGGATGCATTAGAATGTTTATTTGCCACAAAATATTTGTATTTTTTTTTAATTATTAAGGATAAGATAAGGATAAAAAGACACTTTATTAAGACAAACTAGACTAGGTCACGGGCAGGAGGTATTAACAAATGGGCCAAAACAGATGTTTGGATTCTAATTACATGTTTGTAAATACACATGTATTATGTGTATGACCATATATGAGCTAAATATCTATTTTTGCTTCTAAAACAAACTTGATTAAAATGTTGTATGTTTCTTTATCTTATTGTCCTAATAAAGTAGGGATGTTAGTTGGTAGACAGTATATTTTTGACCCTCTAGATTAGATTAGATTAAGAGAGGTGGCCTTTCGGCCTATTCCACTGCGACGTTTTCAGATCTATTGTGGTCCTCTAGTCCTAGATAACATTCTCTAGCCTGACCCTTTTCATAAAGTCTAGTAGCTTCGAGACGGTACCTTCCATGTAGCTATTTGCCGGTGGATTTTCTTCTCCTAATGCAAAGAACCGCACATTGACGGTCAGACTGTCACACTGACATAAAATGTGCTCTGCTGTTTCTTCTTCGAGGTGACAGAATCTGCACAGGTCATCATCTGATAATCCCATCAGCTTCAAGTGCCTATTCAGCTTACAGTGCCCTGTTAGAAGACCTACTATGACCTTGACTGTTTTCCTGTCTTTGCTTATTAGGTCTGCCGTAAATTTTGGCGAATGTTCTGTAATGAACTGTTTCGCCTGTCTTTGTCCTGGTGAATTCCTCCACCATTCCAGAGATTTGCGAGCTACCCACTTCCTTGTAGCCGTTCTTGTTACTGATTTAGCAACTCCGCAGAAGGGCTCCGGTCCAATGAATGGCAATGATGAGCCTTGTTTGGCCATTTCATCTGCTTTTTCATTGCCCTTATGACCCTCGTGCCCCGGTACCCAGGCTACTGTAACCTTGCTACGGTCTCCTAGTTTATTTAGGGCACACACGCAATCCCATACTAGCTTAGAATTGACCTCTACAGAATTGAGTGCCTTAAGTGCTGCCTGACTATCTGTGAAGATGGCAACTGAACAGAACGTTCTCTCCTGCCTTTCTATTTCTTCCACGCAGTGATGGATTGCAGTTATTTCCGCCTGGAAAACTGTCACATCCTTAGATAGACTTACCGGGAAATTTATCCCTTGATTTGTCCCTACTATGCCAGGTATGCCCAGGTAGCAGCTGCTTGTATGGGTACACCTTTATTCCAGTCTTCCCTGCCTGGTATCTTAATTGTGAACTTATTGTTAAAGCTATATCTCGGAACTGTTGCATCGATAGGTTTCCCCATCACAATATCGGCTTTTAGCTCCTCGATTAGCTTTCTGTTGTCAGTACCATGCATCTGGCTTATATGTCGCTGACTATGGATCAATCTGTGCATCACGGATCTGGCTTCGCCCTGTATAAAGATATGAAGTGGTGGTAGATTCAACAGGACTTCCAGCGATGCAGTAGGAGTTGTTTTTAAGGCCCCCGTAATACACAAGCATGCTAGCCTTTGTGTATTACTTAGCAGCCTTATTGCTCCCACTTGCTGCGTCTTTGTCCACCACGTCACCGAGCCATAGGTTATCATGGGTCTAATAACCCTTGTATATAACCATAGAGTCATTTTGGGGTTAAGTCCCCAATTCTTACCGTACATTCTTCTGCATCTGCCCAAGGACATAGTAGCTTTCTGTGTGGTTTTTAGAATGTGAGTATTCCATGTAAGCCTATGATCAAAATATATCCCAAGGTATTTTGTTTCTTTGGCAAATGAAATCTCTGTTCTTCCCAGCACCGGTGGTTTTAGGCCTTGTAGTGCTGTTTTTTTGGTGAAGTTGACAATTTGTGTTTTCTGAGTATTGACTATCAGTCTCTCTTATTTACACCAGTCGTCAACTATATTTAGGGCTGCTTGTATTCTCTCAGACACTACCTGAGCAAACCTGCCCCTGACAACGATTGCTATATCGTCAGCATATCCTAGGCAATAAAAGCCTTCTGTGGACAGATTTCTGAGGAGATCATCTACCAAGGTTGCCCAAAGTAGAGGGGACAGAACTCCTCCTTGTGGACAGCCTCCACCTACTTTTGCTTTGATGGTTGCTTTGCCCAGAGTGGACATTACTGTCCTATTCTCCAGAGATGCCCTTATCCATCTGCATATTACCGCAGGTGCGCCTCGTCTACTCATAGCCCCTATCAAAGAGTTGGTGGTAACATTATTAAATGCCCCTTCTATATCTAAAAAAGCGGCCATTGCTATCTCTTTGTCTTCCATTGACTTTGAGATAAGCCTATTTAGATCATCCAACGCAGAGTCCGTAGATTTACCAGGTTGGTATGCATATTGACGATTGCTTAGAGGATTATCTTTTAGCACTTCGTCTCTGATGTACCTATCAAGAAGCCTTTCCAGAGTTTTTAATAGAAAAGAAGATAGGCTTATCGGTCTATATGACTTTGGTGTTAGGTCTGATACTTTACCTACCTTAGGCAAGTATATGACTTTGACCTTTTGCCATATTTCCGGTACGATCCCCCATGCTAAAGTGGCTTTGAGGAGCTTGCATAGGTGTGGTATCAATACCTCTAATCCCATATGCAACAGTATTGGATATATGCCATCTGTCCCTGGAGACTTATATGGCCGAAACTTATTTATAATCCATCTAGTTCTGTTTGGTCTTTTGATTGCTGTGGCTATTTTTCAATCTGTAGACCTTGGTCTAGTGAGCCTTTGGTCTATGTTGGTTTGCCTATCTGCATCATCCAGAATTGTTGAGCCCGGAAAGTGCGTGTTTATTAGTTCTCTAAGACTTTCCTCTTTGGTGTCCGTAAATTTGCCATTAGCTTTCTTTAGGAAACCTACTTCTTTGGTTGTAGCACCATCCTTTGCCAGGACATTATGGATTCGAGAACATGCCGGGATATCTGTAATCTCCTCGCAAAACTCTCTCCATGAATTCCTTTTGGCTTTCCGAATTTCTTTATTGTATAGCGTTAGCTTATACCTGTAGGCATCCCAATCTTGGTTACTTTGGCTTTACTAAATAGGCTTCGGACTTCCGACCTTATCTTCCTTAAGCCGTTGTTCCACCAGACTGTATTACTGCCCGTACTTTTCCTTGTTTTTTTCTGGACAATTTTGCTGGTAAGCCGCCATAATAGCTTTGCTTATCGTTTCTGCCGCCGAATCTATCCCCTCTGGGCTTTTAAACGAAATCGTACATTCCTCGAGATTTTTACTGAGGGACTCCCTATATCCTACCCAGTTTGTATCTCTAGGATTCCTGTATTTAATTTCCGATGGAATAATATCAAGGTCAAATCGTATATGTCTGTGATCCGAACATGAGGGTTCGTCAGACACAACCCAATTTGTTATTATATCACTTATCCTGCTCGTGCAGAGTGTTAAATCTAACAGTTCTTTGCGTGACTTAGTGACAAAAGATTCAAAATAGACTCACCCCTTGCATTAATGTTTGTGCTTCCTCACACGGTGTGGTGTGCGTTGGCATCACATCCTATAATGAGCTGTAATCCTTTTCCTAGACAATATGCAACTATGTCGCTTATAATGCTTGGTGGACACAGAGCCTCATCACCTGGAAAGTAGGCTAAACACACCACCAGTTTTTTCTCTCCTACTTCCGTGGTTATAGTTAGAACAGCTGTAACAATATCATCGGTGCAGAGCACCGGGATTAATGTACAATCTACTCTATTACTGTGAATTATACACGACCTTGGCCTTATAGCTTTGGGTGTGTATAAAACCTTACCTTGTTTGGTTGATAGGCCAGCAATCTTCTCACCTATCCTCCAAGGCTCCTGCAGGAGGGCCACATCAATGCCTTCTTGTTTCAATCTTCTAACTAGCGTTGCCGATGCGGCTTTTGCATGTTGAAGATTGGCCTGCAGGAGCCTTATTTCTCTCTTTATTGCGAAGAGATGACCGGTGCTGGATCTGTGGACATTCCTTCTTCCGTGGGTCCGACACACTCTTGGACATTAGTCCTTATGGGTGTGCCAGCTCCACCCGAAGAAGGTTGTTCCTCGTCCTGAACCTCCATATGTAGGGAGGTCTCCCCTGTTTCACTGGAACGAGTTGCTACTGGCTTTTCATTCCGTGTTTTTGTCTTCCCTTCTTTGGGTCAGAACGTTAACCGTCCTACTCCGAAAAAGGGTGACATTTTTACATTCTGGAGTTCTTCTCGAGATTCAGAATCCATCGAGAAGGTCCATAACACCCCTTTCTCTAAAGGTTTTCTACCCCAGACTGTCCATAGATGTGTCCTGAGCCCATGGTTACTTATCCTTAGTCTATTAAGGATCCTTTTGAACTCAAGACGTTCCCCATGCTCGTCCTGTACGAAGACAGTGCATGAGTGCGGCTTGGGTATGTCTTCCCCCTCCACAGCCCTGAGAGATGCACTCTGCCAAGGCCCCAGGGTTGGAATCACCTCCTTCAGCCACCGCGCACTTATGTCGTCCGCACAGTTAAGTTCCAGGAAACCCGGCCTGTATGTACTCTTCAGGAAGCGAACCTGTGGTCCTGCTTCCGGAATTTTGTCATACGCACCCAAGATGGCTATTTCGACTGCCTTAAGCTTGTCTATATCTATCTTGGCTTCCGGGAATCCTGTTAGTACCACTGCAACCTTAACAGAAGCGGCAGCTTCGCTGAAAGTCACATCTTCGGTTCTTGGCCTTTTCCCTTTGCGTTGGCTTTCGGGTGGTGTGCTTCCGTCAGCCTTTTTGGGCCATCGATCTTCTGGGTTTGTATTACTTTTGTCATGGCCTTTATTGGCTTTGACGGCATCTCTTTTGCCCTTTCAGTCGCCTTGATGAAATTGGCCTTGATTACAGCCCTTTTGGCTTGAACGTAATCTTGGCCTTGTTTCACCAGCCTACTGATTTTGGCTTTAGAAACGCCAGATAGCTTTGCAGCCCTAATTTCTTCGTCTGTCATGAAATCAACGTCTTCCAACGCTGTTACTCTGACAGCCTTTTTGTTTCCTTGCCTATCAGCTTGGGAGATTTCTTTAGAAATTCCGGGCCTTTCGGCGTTCGGATTTTATCCAGAAGCTCCCTGCCCTTCGGCTTTAGGAACTGTGATTTTGGCTTTGGAGTTCCCTGGCCCTTCGGCATCGGAAACCCTTTGGCCCTGAGTTTTTTTTTGTATTTGTTTTTGTTTGTTTTTGAGATTCCATATTGATCCCACGAGTAGCTAGGGAAAGACAGTCAACCCCTCGCAGAGCCCCGCTGCGAGGGTAAGGACTAAATACTAAGGGGTGTGACCTGTTGCCCCAAAGGAACCGTTTGCGACACTGTCACCCCAGTGCCTCACAGCCTTTAGCACGGTGTCTCACAGCTTGGCGTGGGGATTGTTTATCGACTATCTAGTCTAGATCCGCTGAGTTTAGTTTCAACAGGGCCACCACGTGAAGGGTGCAATCAAAGATTGATTACACACCCCCAATCATTGTTGGGGGTACCCAGCGGTCTTGGGATAGTTTAAGGAGGTGCAAAGTCCTAAGACTCTCCGTGCAAAACTTGTCCCCTGAGATTTGTTCTTTTCCCGCTCAGCTTTACGCCGATTAGAAGAAGAGCGCATCCCCCGGCCCCTTTTGACCCTCAAAGAAAATGTGATTTATACCGGCTAAAGGTTTTTCTGGACGGTGAGGAAAACACGGAGGATCTAAGATACCAATCCGAAACAAATATGCTGAAAAGCCACCATGATTAAGTTTTAAACGTGATATATTTGATTACTTATATCTATTATAATCCCACGAGTTGATGTAAGGAATGTTTGTCGGTAAAACCAGATGAATTTTAAACTAGAGACTCTCTGATGTAGTTGAAAATTTTCTGTGCTGATTTTCCTATCTAACCCTAACATCAGCCTTATATAAATTAATAAGATTTGATGAGTTGCACATGTTTACTATCAATTCTGAGTGAAGTGCTTTTTTAGCTGCAAGATCAACTGCTTCATTCCCAGTTATCCCTGAAGGACCTCTAACCCAGACTAGTGTAACTTGTACACCATACTCCTGCAGTTTATGTATACTATTTTTTATAGATAGAAGAATATTGTTGTTATATTGATTAAAAGGAGTGCAAAACTGAGAGAGAGTCTGTCACAATTAACACAGATAAAGGTCGTAATTCATCTCGCACCAATCTAAACCTTTCCTAATAGCTATAGTTTCTGCACTAAAAATCGATAAATAATGTGACTCTTGATATTGCTCAACATGGTTAATATTAGAAACTAAAAAGTAACAGCCTGTTTTAAATCTATTTTTTATTCATGCGTATAGATGATGATTTTATTCTCTCCTAAATTATAGAGTATAGATTTGAAAATTTATTTTGATAGAAATATATTATCTGGATATTTTGGAATTATAATGGGTGGTTTAAATATTAAAGCTTTAAAAATAATTTCGTAAACAGGGACTTTTTTGACTATGTATAAGTTTTTTATATCTCTCAGTGTCAATAAAAGCATCAGAAAGCGGGGAAGCCGTTTTAATTCTCCAATATTTGTTTGTAAGATTCTGGACCACTATATTTGATAATTTTTTGACCATAAATGTACTAAACGTCCTGTACTTTATTAGCTGTTTATTGACTAAATACTCTCTTCGAATGCACAAAGGCGGTTCTTGTACTTCAGCGAAAACTGCACAATTGGGTGACGACATCATAGTTCCTAGACTTATTTTAATTGCCTTATATTGAATTCTGTCTAAGATTAATAAGTTTAATTTGCTAGTTGAGGCATAAATAGTACATCCATAATCCATCATTGGGTGGATGTATGACTTATAAAATGTAAGGGATATTTTAAAATCTGTACCCCATTTATATTTGGAAACTACACGTAGAATGTTGAGCCCTTTTTCACATTTTTGCTTTACGTGTTTTATGTGGCTAGTCCATAGGAGTTTATTATCAATATAGATGCTCAGATATTTATATTCTTTCACTATAAGTATAATAAAATGACCTATGGTATACAAATCAGGGGTTTTAAGTCTGTGCCTTGTAAGACATATAACCGCTGTCTTTTGCTGGGAAAAACTATAACCCATAGTATGTAACCAATCACGCATGCAGCAAAAAATATACTGTAAATCTGTCATACATCGTTCATATGAACTATAGATAGTATAGAAACAAATATCATCCGCGTACTGAATAACTTGTATAGTGTCATCCATCAAACTATGCAGCTCTGCTGTTTTTACATTAAATAAAAGTGGTCTCAATATTGATCCCTGCAGCAAACCGTTATATACTGTTCTTGGTCCGTGGAGTACATTTATGTGATCATGAATATATATTTTTTTTTAGAAACCAATTTATTAAGTTATTTGATACCCATTTGCTGATACCCATTCTACACAATTTTGTTTTTAAGATACTCAAATCAACCACATCATATGCACCGTTTAGGTCAACAAATAGGCATAACATGTATTTGTTATCAGGTATGGTAACAGATGCATATTTGTGCATCTGTAACCATATGGGTCAATGCATCTCTAGTACTACGGCCTCTCCGAAATCCATACTATGTAGCGGGTAGGAGAGAATTGCTTTCAATAAAATATTCTAGGCGAAACTTAATAATGCGTTCAAAAGTCTTGGTCAGACAAGAAATTAACGATATAGGTCGATAAGAAGATTGTAATTTTGGATCTTTATATGGTTTTTTATTTAACCTATAACAATATTTTTTAAATTCTCAGCATAATCTTGTTTTACCTACCAGAGCTATACCAGTTGTTAAAAATTTTTAAAATTATTTGTTTAGCTGAAACTGGAAGATTGTTTTAAATTTCATATGTGAAACCATCCAAACTGGAAGCTGTGCTTCTGGTTTGTTTTAATGCCGAAATTAACTCTGAATAGGTAAAAGCTTTAGACATGGTATCTGAAGTAGAATAAAAATAAATTTCTTTTAGATTGTCTACATCGACATTAGAGACCGAAGGAGGGGCCAGCTGATTTACAACATCCTCAATTAAATCTTCGTGTAATGGAGGTTTCTTTTGTTGATGATATTTGTTTCTTATAGCTTTTACACAATTCCAAATGTTTAAAAGGGGCGTAGATCTATTGAGTTGATTAAGAAAGGTTATCCAACTATTTTTTTGTTTTAACTTTGAAAATGAGTTTAGCCTTTACTGCAATATTTTGAACAATATTCTAAATAAAAGACAACAGTGTCTAGGTTTTGCAACTGACTTAATATTTCTGACATTTTTAAGAATGAAACTTAAATGGAATGGAATTAGAAAATTTTCACAAAATCAAGACTATGACTATTAATCAAGAAAGAACCAAGTCTGTGCAAATGGTAACTGACAATGCAGAAGAAAATAAAAGAATCACTCTAAGAACAAATAAGTGATAGAGAGAGAATAAGTCTGCGGAGGTAACATAATTTGAGTACCTAGGATTTACAGTTACAAATAGAGAAATAGAGGCGAAGAGAGAAAAAAAGATAAACGGTTGTTGAAGGGAGCAAAGCAGTGGGATCTGTGGACGGAGTTTTGAATGCCAAAAACGTGTCAAAGCAGCCAAGATTCGAACTTATGAAACCAACGGTGCGACCAACAGTATTATATGCATCTGCAACTTGGATAATGAATCACAAAGAAGAAAAGGCGTTAGAGATTTGGTAGAGTAAAATCTTGAAAACAGTTTTTGATGGTATAAAGGAGGTAAAGGGGGAATGGCGCACGACAACAAATCAGTTGGAAATCTAATGGAGGAGATGTATAAGAGATCCAAAATAATACAGAAAATCATTGCCACACATCGTCATGCAACCGGGTGACAGATATTCATTACGGCATGACACCTACGCGTGGTTGTATGTAAACTCAGTCAATATTAGATGCGATAATACCGTATTTAGAATGCAATAAGAAGGAAACAGTAATTTTATTGTAACTACGCATAAAAAACGTTTTGTCATATGTGTGAGCGATTGAAGGAAATACTCAAAACCATGTCGTGGGCTGGATTAACTAGCTTGAAGAACCTCACTACTTGACCTGCTAGCCGTAGTTTGTCCATCTCTGGACCAAATTTTCTAGTTATTAATAAACAGAAAGTATTCATGATAAGATAAATTTGTATTTAGATTCTACACTCACGCTATATTGCTTAGATATTCTTATTCGGATCGTATCAAATTTTCTAACTTTTCCTCCCGTAAACTAAAGCCTTACGAACCGTCACTGATTATATACTATAAGTAACTGTCAATGTTCTAAACATTTACTTATTAAGCATTGAAAAACTTTTAGTTGGCATGTATAAATTAAATTTTAATACAATTAATCTTTATTAATCAAAACGACAGGTAGAAAAGGAAATAATTCTAATAGTAGAAATGCTGAATAAGCTCCAAATTTTCCAGTAAAACTACAAGAGACGGACCTGAAGGAGATACGAGAGCTGAATACAGGCTAATTGTTAAGCTGTAGCCTTGCCCAGATCTTTAACGGCAGATTATTAATTGTATGTTATTTAGCGTGTAGTTAATGCTTTAATTAATTTGAATTTGCATCGAATTAAGTTAAACTCTAAAAATTTGAACTAATGTTTGAATAATGCTTGTTAATTTATATTTTTTGTACTATAAAATGTTTATATCGCGGAATTCTTCGCCTCTTAATTTATTTATTTATTTGTCTTATCGCATAAAACAAGAACACGTAATTAAAAATCAATATAAAACGTTACATGAAGTATTACAAACGAGCATCTAATGTATTAATAATATAATGTAAACCATTTTCGGTCGCATTCAGGAACTCGTTGAAAACTCCAGGGAATTGCCCTCAGGGGCATTCTTGAACAATATGATGGACGGTCTGTAGTTGCGCACCACAGTCATACTCAGGAGTAAGGGCTTTTTCCCATCTGTATAAGCTGTCAGCACATCTACCGCTACTTGTTCTTATTCTGTTTAGCGTTGTCCATGTATTGGGGGTCAGTTCAAAGCCTGGTGGTTTCTGATCGATACAGACTATTTGGTGTGTTTCCTGTGGTGAGTCGCTCTCCCATTGTCTTCTCCAGACATTGGCGTGGTTGAAATGTTCCTGATGTAAGGAATTGACTCTTAGCAATGGAGGATATCTGAAGCGCAGTCTGTATATTTCAATATCAAGCTTATTATGGTGGACGGGTAGTTGATGGTTAACCTCGATTTTTTGACAATATATTCTCTGAGAATAAAATGACTTCTTCGCAGTTTCGGCGGTACAATGTGACCCAGAATGGGAAGCCAATAGTTCGGTGTGGATCTAATTGTACCTGAGATCATTCGCATTGTCTGGTTTAATTGAGTGGGTGTCAATAATCTTCGTGTATTTGCTATTGAGCCACTTCCTCCATATTTCTTTAAAAAAACTTTCAAATATCATTGATTCTAGTCTAACAAACTACTTCAAAGATCATTTCAAAAAAGCTTTCCTTTCCCTACTTTACTCCCAATCCAATCAGTTATTGAAACAAGCAAAAGACGACCTCCACAAAATAACTCATAGACACAAAAGAGGACTCTTTAATTTCATGGGCACTGTCATCAAGTATATTATAGGTAACCCAGACGTCTCTGATTTAGTTTAATTATCTGATCTATTAAAGTTACACATAGTTTATATAGAAAATAAACAAAATGAAATCATAAAAAAATTTACTAATAAAATATCTTATGAAAATTCTTTTAATGTAAGATTCGATAAGCTTTTAGAAAAAATAAATACCGATAATACCATACTTATCTCGGCCATTAACAAGTTATCCGCTGATTTTGACAGTTACATTATCTTACACAATGAAATAATAAATCTACAAAATATAATTGAATTCATAATGAAACTTATTAGAACTATTACCTTATTCGAATCAAAATTTCAAATATAGTTATTTACTCTAAAACAACTAAAAAATCTGAAAAATAATCTTTTAAATAAAATAAATTTATCCCAGAAATTCAATACTCAGTAATAATGATCACCCATATGAACTTATAGAATCATCTAAAACTTTAGTTTGCGTAACACCAAATACAATGCTCATAATAATCAAAATTCCTATATTTTATGAAAATCCCTACACAGCCTTTAAAATCTACCCAATTCCCAATAAAGATATGATACTACCACCTACAAGTTACTATGTCAATAACAAATAGTTCGACACCTGTATTGGACAAGACGATAGTATAGTATGTTTCCGCCAGGTACAGTCCCAATGTACAGTACCCAATGTAGATAACTGCACAAAAACAATAGTTACTGAGACCTTTTTCCGAAAAACTAGCAAAGCCATATAGCTAGGAATAGTTCATCCAATAAAAATCCAACAATTAGAGATCAAATCAACCAGCATCCGGATGACAGAAGAACCGATAACCATTGAGGGGATCCATTTTGACAAAAAGACGTCCCAAGATATTTCCATTACAAAGATTGTTCCGATAAAGTTAATACCAGATCACTAAATGAAAATTAAAAAGTTAAGAATCCCAGAGACACATGGTCAAATTCAACCCTTAGAAGCAACAGATGTTCTGCACCAGCTATCAATAGGACTAAGCACCTCGTCCATTGCCATAATATTATTTAATTCAGCTCTCTTACTGCTTTTCATAATTAAAAAGAGAAAAAGAATTTCCAAGTTTATCTTTGGAGAGAAGTTGCAGCCTGTCCAAATCCAAATACTAGAAGAGCTGATAGCAGAGGTAACCAAGACTTCGAGGACGAAGTCCAATCTAAAGGAGGGAGGAGAAATGTGACCGTAAGCCCCCTGACTATAAGGAGTCAGCAAAAGCCAACGACCGAAGGTATAAAAGAAGAAGGAAGTGATTATTAATTATTATTGTATCATTGAACTTTAATCATACATTTATGTGAAATTAGTAATTGTAGTTTGTAGTGAATTGTAACCTTATTTTCGAAAATAAGATTTTTTGGGAAATCTAAGTGCAACTTATAATTCTATATATATATACATATATATATATATATATATATATATATATACATATATATATATACATATATATATATATATATATATATATATATATATATATATATATATTTCTAAAGTATTCAACTAGTGAATTCAGAGGTTTAATCAGTCATTCAGGTTGGCAAATAAAAAAAGAAGTCAACTACTTAATAAGTTTATCGAAGACGTTTTGCTTTATATTTCTAAAGCTTCATCAGTTCTCTAAAATATAACACATGACATAGAGTTTATAAGAAATACAGATGTTTATAGTTCATAACTTACAACTCGATATGTAGTATATTATCGATGTTATTATATCTACTGTAAACTTTACTCATTATTTAAAACTTATTTAACAAAAAAAAAACAAAACAAAAAACACACAAACTCTGCAGAAAATAATGTTCATATTCGTAGATACGAAGATTTAAAAATTTTTAAACAAACATTTGGCTTCATTTAGATGGTTCTCCACTGAAGGCAAACAAAGCTCTGATTTATTGCAATCTATGCAAACAACTTGACGCGATACCGAAAATTTTTTAAGGGCCATATGTCCCCAAATTCCAAGGTTTGAGACAATTATGAACTTCTACAGGGGTCATTGCATGATTAGTTGGACGGGTGGATTTGTATGGCGGAAATATTTGATATATTATTTTTAATTTATGTTTTAATGAAACTTGGAAATAGGGGATGATTGTGTTATTGTTTTGAATAGGAAAGAAGCCAAGTTTTAACTGAAGAATAGGTGTTATTTATTTCGTAAGATGAGAGAGTGGTAAATCTGGCTCAAATTGTCGATGTCGGTTCTTTTGTTTATTGCCGATGAGTTCTTGAGGATCTCACACATTTCAATAAAGGAGCGTTTCTGATGGTTATTTTGTTTCGCCATACAGTCAGTATTTTGGTATTTGTGAAGTCAATGTTATGTTTGGTGGAAATGGCGTATTGTGCAAGGGCACAAGAGGGTTTGGAAAGTCTAATGTCGCTTTTGTGTGAAGTTATACGCCCTAGAAGAGACCGACTGGTCTGGCCAATGTAGCAGGAGTTGCATTCTGAACAGGGTATCTGATAGACAACATTAGTGTGATCTAACGAGCTTAGTGAAGTTTAAGACTTGGAGAATAACTTTCCAATGGTTTTAGTATTTTTAGGGATATTTTGACGGGTAAGTTTTAAATAGTTTAGTAAGCTTGTTCGTAATTTGTGGGAAATAGGGAAGAGAAGCATATTTTGTGGCTGGTTTTGGAGTTACCGGGGAAATGTTCGTCTGTATGCTATTGGATATGGAGGCTAGTATTGCACCATTAGGTGTTTCCGAAATAGAATGACCATAGCTTTTAGAGAAAAGATATCTGTTGATGATGGATATGGGGTAAGAGTTATCAATGAATGGATTTGAGTAAATCCAAAGATTCCCTCTTGTATCGCGTATGGGTCAACGTGTGTACTCTAAAGCTAAGAGCCTGTACATGTTTGTATCTTATTGGGTGTGTAGAGTGGTAATTTAAGAACCGGTTGCTCGCCATGTCTTTCCTGTACCACGTAGTGCCCAATGTGTTACTATGTGTGAATATGATTCGCATATCCAAAACCTCCTCAAAAGATTAATTGTACTGGGGAATAAATTAACTAAAGTAGGTACGAGATACCCACTTAAAAACTGAAGGTGTGCTGGCCCTTTTAAATTACCTTCGAAATAGTAGGGTCCAATGATTTTATTTCTTACAATGCCAGCCCATACGTTTACGTTTTGCGGGTATTGTGTATGATGTTCCCGCATCCAGTTGGAGTTTTCTTTTCCCAGTATCTACAATTCTGACGGTTGACCTCGCCATTTAATTTAAATGTAACCTTATCAGAAAAAATAATATCATGAACTAAGAGGGGGGTTCGGTGGCTGTTATCCATCATTATTTCGCAAAATTGTATTCTTTTATCTGGATCATCCTCGTTTAATTCTTGTACAACTATGCATTTTACTTACTTTACTTACTTTTACGTACGTTTTGTACCATTGTTTTGCAAACATCAAGATCACTACTAACCTTACGAACAGAAGTGTGCGCATCTTCTTCAAAAGCAAGGAGAACATCTAATTTTTTAACATAATTTACAGAGGGACGACCTGATTTGCGTGCATTTTCAACCGTACCAGTTTCTCGAAATTTCTTTTCAATCTTACTTACTGTTGACTGCGTGATGGGTATTTCTGGATATTTATCATTAAATAAATTACACACTTCCATCTGAGTTCGCGATTTGTCTCCATACCCAATCATCATGAGTATTTCAATTCTTTGCTTTACACTCAAATCTGCTTAATCTGCACTCATTTCTGCTTAAAATTAATTCTAAGCAATAATACAGAACATTCACGAATTAATACAATTATTGTACTACTTAATTGTTATTAAACTTTACTAAAAATAATTACAGTTTACCAAAAACTAAAAGTAGGCTACTTTTTAGCAATTGATAATAAATAATTTATTTTCTAAGCGCATATCTTTCAAATTATATCCGTTAGATCCGAGTAATATACTTTTTTGAAGTCAGCTCATTTTTATCGATCTAAAAATGTCCTAAAATATAGGGTGTTACATTTAAAAAAAGAGCCGATGACGTCATCACTGTAATGTGTATCATTTTGTATAATGAAATTTTATTGTAAAATGTAGAACATTAAATTTAAAAATCGACGTGTTTTAGATTTTTTTAAAAAGGCTTTTCATTTAGGAAATATCGAATTTATTTCATACTTTACAGACACACTGTATATATGTATATTTGTAGTGAATTAGCAGGTATGAGGTCTGTTGTATATTTATAAATAAAACTCATTTTTTTCTTTACGCGTTTATATTTCACTAATTATTTGTTAACTTCATCAGGAGAAATTACAATATAATTTTAAATAAACTGAATAAAAAGAACGATGTTGTATATTATTAAGCTACAGAATTAAGAGTATTTTTAAACTTCCATGTTCAAAACAGTACTGATAGACAATATCACTTAAGTGTATAATTGTAATTAGTGATTAATAAACACAAAAAGCAAACATAAAAAACACAAGTACATATTTAACAAACAAGAGAACTATTCAGTTTTATACATGTTAAAAATATACATATTTTTACATCCATTTACATACATGTATTTATGCATCATCAAACACTGATAAAACTAAAAGCTTGTTCTTGATTTTGCATATAAATTCACTGATTTTGTAAAATCACTATTTTTTATCGTTTTCTAATTCGTAAGTAGAGTCTGCTTATGCTATGTCACACTAATCTGCTTTTATTTTTTTTTAGAATTTCTTTTTCACTACTTTTACTATTAGAACAGTACAAAATTATGTAATAAAAACTTATGCAAGAAAATTAAATAATTAAAATATTTTTTACAAAAATAAATTATATCATTACGCTAATGTGGACAAGTATTTTGTAGTTTTTATAGTTAATAAAAGTCTCTTTATGGATGCTGTTTGGACAGTGAGACATTGTCTCATAAAGTGATATTAGGCCATTTTCTGCCACCCTTTTATGGATACTCCTAAAAGGGAAAGTGACTAACAAGTAAATTGAATTAAATGTTAAAGTACTCACAAACGAGATACATGAGCACATAAAGCAAAAAAGAAGAATGGTTTTACAGACACTAACATACTAGAGGATATATATATATATATATATATATATATATATATATATATATATATATATATATATATATATATATATAAGAATTACTGGATATTAGTGACTGTGAATATAAACAAGCAACACAGTTTATTAGGGTTGCAGTCAGAAAATTGGCCGGGATGTTAATGAAACACTCTTATGACTTTTTGTCTAGCTTTCGGAATGGTTTTATTCCTTTTTCAAGACACTGTAATAAGAAAAAAAAAAGTGTAAATATTTATAAAATATCACAAATCTTCAGTGCAACTTACTAGCCGTTGAGATTATTTATAAAAGCATAGACACTCAACATTAATACCACACACATAAAATATAAAATAGTGGACAAAATACATTTTAAAATTCTTTAAAACTTATTCCTAATGCTATCTAAAATAACTTATGGTTGCCTACCCTACATTCCAGTTTTGACACTGAAGCTAATGAACATCTTCAAAAATGTTAGTGATTTAAAAATTACAACCAAAAATGTGAAAACTGTATCGAAGTTATACACAAAAACAAAAGATCCTTTCACAATACAGGAGTCATCGAATGTTGTTTATTCTATACCGTGTAATAATTAAATATATATAAATAAATAAAAATATATATAGGAGAAACATCTCGTAATTTTCACAGTAGGGTGATCTCACATCATAGCGATATAAAAACCAAAAAAAAAATAAGATAAGAACCATTCAAAACGTGTTTTCTTGGAAATGTGTTCCATAAAATCTAGTACATGTTGCATCAATAAAAAGTCAGACATAGATAAACTGAGCAACATTTATTGTTACTTACTGGAAAAACATCCAAAATAAAATTAATATCTACCTGTACCCGTACCCACACAAATTACACTTATATGCATGTTGCATATGCATATTGCATGTTGCATACCATTGAGACAGGTTTAAAAATTAAAATTACATAAGATGGGCCTCTAGTATTTCTTAAAAAGAAATATAATATTAAGTATACCTAATTACTTTTTAATCATAGGATTTTTTCTTTTTGTTCTCTATGTGCCAGAGTTAAAACACACCAGTAAAAGATGACAAACAAAATTTTTACTATCTGTACCTAAGTTTTAAAGAATTTTAAAATGTATTTTGTCCACTATTTTATATTTTATGTGTGTGTTATTAATGTTGAGTGTCTATGCTTTTATAAATAATCTCAACGACTATAAGTTGCACTGAAGATTTGTGATATTTTCTAAATATTTACACTTTTTTTTTCTTATTACAGTGTCTTGAAAAAGGAATAAAACCATTCCGAAAGCTAGACAAAAAGTCATAAGAGTGTTTCATGAACATCCCGGCCAATTTTCTGACTGCAACCCTAATAAACTGTGTTGCTTGTTTATATTGACAGTCACTAATATCCAGTAATTCTTATATATATATATATATATATATATATATATATATATATATATATAAAAAGATATATATATATATATATATATGTATATATATATATAAATATATATATATATATACATATATATATATATATATATATATATATATATATACAGTGTGTCAATTTTAAAACTTACAATGGGCTTTATATAAAAGCTGATATCAAAAAATGCTTGAAAGCGTTTCTAGGATAGTAAGGGGGAACTAAAATGACATGAAAGAGAAGTCACCCCCATCACCCCAGACCCTAGGCCCCACTCACCACAACCAAAAATGTTTGAATTGCAAACCGCTACTTGTATAGACTATAAAAATGCTATACAATGATAAAAATAATAATTATACAGGGTTAAACAATAATTGTGAAACTTTAGCTTAAATGGAAAATTGTATGAGGTTTTTGCTGATTCTGTTGATGACCATGTATAATTATTGTTTAATAATTATACAGGGTGTTAATATCAGCCGGCTTACTATGAATTTTGTATTTGTAATGCTATATCCCGGACTATTATTATTAATGATAAGTGCCCATCGGAATTTTTTTTTGTTAAATAAAAACTTAATTTGCGGTTTTTGCAAAACAAGTTGAAAATATCTGTTTTTTGGGTTGTGTGAGATAAAATCTTACTGCAATTGAGCTTATTAGTCAAGCAGAAATAAAAAAAAATGAAAATACTATTTCAATCGTTTAAATGAAAACATTTTGTTTAGTAAAACATTATGATGGTATTAGATTTTTGTTTTGATACAGGGCAGCGACAGCCGCTTATACGTATTTCGACCTCTTTAGGTCTCCTCAGAGCGGTATAGCCACTACTCTGAACCAAAACAAAAATCTTTTCCGTCCTAGACAATAGTTATCAAAATAACTATATACGGACGTTACTACGCCATCTAAAAACAAAAAGTGAAATCAAACGATTTCTACCTGGCAAAACGGAATTCAAATTTTTACCACTGCGCTTCCTAAAACTTGCGAAGCAAACAGCTTAATGAATTGTTTTATTACTTTACTTCGGTTGGAGTACCAGAAACTGAATTCACTACGAATTTTGACCATGATGAACGGCATGTGAAATGCAATTTTAGAGTCTCTTGCCGAGTAATTCATCAAGCTGTTTACTTCTCAAGTTTTAGGAAGCGCAGTGGTAAAAATTTGAATTCGGTTTCGCCAGGTAGAAATCGTTTGATTTCTCTTTTTGTTTGTAGATGGCGTAGTTACGTCCGTATATAATTATTTTGATAACTATTGTCTAGGACGGGAAAGATTTTTGTTTTGGTTCAGAGTAGTGACTATACCGCTCTGAGGAGACCTAAAGAGGTCGAAATACGTATAAGCGGCTGTTGCTGCCCTGTATCAAAACAGAAATGTAATACCGTCATTATGTTTTATTACTTTACTTCGGTTGGAGTACCAGAAACTGAATTCACTACGAATTTTGACCATGATGAACGGCATATGGAATGCAATTTTAGATTCCCTTGCCGAGTAATTCATCAAGCTGTTTGCTTCTCAAGTTTTAGGAAGCGCAGTGGTAAAAATTTAAATTCGGTTTCGCCAGGTAGAAATCGTTTGATTTCTCTTTTTATTTTGTTTTGTATTTCTGCCCTTCTTCAGTTCTACTGAATTGTGAAATAATATATTGTTGTGAATTTATTAAAAGGTTCAATATTTATAACACTTACAGATTTAATTTATTTCTTTATTTATATTAACTTATCTGACAATAATTTATATATATATATATATATATATATATATATATATATATATATATATATATATATATATATCCGTACGTAACAAATTCGCGAGCGCGGGTTCAGAATTAACTGTCCCTTCCAAATAAAGTTCCGTTATTATATACGTGCCGTTATCTCGAAAAATCTAAAACCTTCGATGGCGAAACGGTAAAGGCAAACTGGATTTCCCTCGCATCGGTTCTGGAAGGTCGCTCAGGTAAATCGAGGCCTCTCGTAAACTCTACAACATATTAGAATAAAAACATTTACAGTTTACAGGTTAAAACTATGACTCATATTTTTACGTAACATTGCCCCCCTCTCAAAAGATGGTTCCTCCTGGAACCTTGTCGGGGCTAGAACTGGAACGGTATGCTGGTATCGGCAACTGGACCCTCTTTTACAACTTCCAGTTGTATAAAAATGACAAGGGACGGTTTTCTCTCCGCACCAGTAACTATGCGGATTGCAACAGACTAACACCTGGACTTCGGTGTCTTTAAAGATCTCCTCCACCATATTTCGGATAACCCTCCAATCTAATTGGCGGCACTCCAACTTTGACATGGCTAACTTTTGCACGTCGGACTCTAGTACGTGCTCTCTCAATTGAAGTAAGGCTTCCCATACATCTCGGTAGGTAGGTTGGTCACAGGCAGTGTCTTTTGTTACCAGGTAGAAAAGGTAACGTGATGCATCTTGGAGTTTCAAGGTTTTACCGGGAGCTGGCACCTGGCACTGAAGTTCTGCAACTCGACCAAACTTCCTTCGAAAGACGGATGCCAACCCTGGTGCGTCTTTGATACTGGCCGGGATGGTAAGGGCCAGCGAGTAGTCATCGGGGAGCGCGAGTAGATCTTGCTTTTCTTCAGTGGTAACACCATGTCTTGCTTTACCGGTACCTCCATAGGCACCCATGAATTCCTCAAACGTGAGGTCAGACACGTCTTGGACTTGGTTTACCTCCACTTCTTCATCTACGTCGTGGTCACCTTCAAAAGACGCCAGCCGGTTATGGTGTACTATCATCGGCTTTCCCCTCGGAATCTTGCTTATTCGGTAGATGACATCGTTGATCTTCTCCATAATTAGGTATGGGCCTTCCCAAAACTGCTGCAATTTGGGAGAACAACCTTTTCGCTTCTTGGGATTATACAGCCATACTTTGTCGTTCTTCTTAAAGCAACCCTTTTCGGCTTGTGTATCGTACCGTTTCTTCATTCTGTCGCTAGCGATCTGAAGGTGGGAACGGACCAACTCATGTACATCGTCCATTCTTCTTCGTAATTCGATCACATAATCTTCACCTGCTACATCTTCTCCAGGTTTACATCCAAACTCGAGATCACAAGGTAGTCGCATTTCGCGTCCGAATAGGACTTTGGCTGGTGTCTGGCCTGTTGATTCGTTAACAGCAGATCTGTAGGCCATTGTGAAGAACGGAAGGTATTGGTCCCAGTCTCGCTGATGATCGGACACCATCTTTGTCAAATACTTGCCAACTGTCCTATTCATTCGTTCTACCATACCATCCGATTGCGGATGATACGCGGTAGTTCTTGTTTTCTTCATGCCTAGTCTATCACATATTCCTTGGAATAGATCGCTTTCGAAGTTCCTGCCTTGGTCACTATGGATCTCCAAAGGCACTCCAAATCGGCTGATATATTCTTGGATCAACTTATCTGCAACGGTGGCGGCCTTCTGGTCTGGAAGTGCGTAAATCTCGACCCACTTAGTGAAGTAATCCATTACTACCAGCATGTACTTGCCTCCGTTTTCACTTTCTGGAAATGGCCCAGCGATGTCCAAAGCTATTCTTTCAAACGGGCTTCCAACATTATATTGTCTCATAGGAGCTCTCCTTTTTCGGTAAGGCCCGTTACTCGTGGCACAAATAGTACATTTCTTACACCAGTCTTTTACATCGTCGGAACTGTTCATCCAATAAAACCGTTCCCGAATTCGCTGAAGGGTTTTCCTTACACCAAAATGCCCTCCCGATGGACTGTCGTGTAACTGACGAAGTACTTCCGCTATTCTGCTCTTTGGGATCACCAACTGTCTTCTCTTTTCCGAACCGTCATCATTTTCCAGGACTCGTTTGAGCAAGCCATCTTCGATGATAAATGAGTCCCACTGGGCCCAATACGTCTTAACTACTGAGCATAGGTTTGATATTTCCTGCCAAGGTGGTCGACGGTTTTCCTCTTTCCATTTTCGGATTTTCTGTATAACTGGATCTCTCTCTTGTTCTTCCCTTATCTTAGTAGGCGTCCAGTCGTCGTTGACAATCGTCGTTCTTAGCACTGCTGCTTCCTTGGATTCCGTTTTGTTGCAGTGGGAACACTCTGCTGGGCATGGCCTTCTGGAAAGAGAATCAGCGTTTCTGTGGCTAACTCCGGCCCGGTGCTCAATCTTAAAATCGTATTCTTGGAGTCGTTCGATCCACCTGGCTATCTGACCCTCTGGATTCTTAAACTGCATCAACCACTTAAGGGCGGCATGGTCGGTTCGGATTAGAAACTTTCTGCCATAGAGGTATTGATAGAAGTGCTCTACTGATTTCACTACTGCCAGAAGTTCTCTTCTCGTGACGCAATAATTCCGTTCAGGTTTTAAAAGAACTTTACTAAAATATCCGAGAACTCGTTCCTGTCCTCCTTGAATCTGAGACAGCACTCCTCCAATTCCCACATTACTTGCGTCCGTATCTAAGATGAACTCTCCTTCTGGCAGTGGATACCCTAAAATTGGTGTTGTTATTAAATGCTTTTTCAACGTTTCAAAGGCATTTTGGCAGTCTATATCCCAGCGGTATTCTCTTGCTTCCTCTGTAAGTCGCGTTAATGGCTTAGCGATATCTGCAAACTTCTTAATAAACCTCCGGTAGTAAGTACATAGTCCAAGAAAACTTCTCACTTGATGTTTGTCAGTTGGTTTTGGCCATTCCTTAATGGAATCGATTTTTCCCTTATCCACGGTCACTCCTTCTTTACTGACTATATGACCCAGATAATTGACTTTACCTTGAAATAGCTGGCACTTCTTGGGGTTTAGCATCAATTGGGCAGCTTTAAGTCGATTAAAAACGTTTTCTAAATTCCTCAAATGATCTTCGAATGTCTCCCCCAAGACGATTATGTCATCTAAATAAACCAGGCATGTTTTCCAAGATAACCCTCTCAACACATTTTCCATAAGCCTCTCAAATGTCGCAGGAGCATTACAAAGTCCAAATGGCATAACGTTGAATTGCCACAATCCAGATCCTGTGGTGAAGGCTGTCTTTTCTTTATCGACTGGGTCCATTTCTACCTGCCAGTATCCAGACTTCAAATCTAAAGTAGAAAACAATTTACTTCCAGCCAATGTGTCCAATGTGTCATCGATCCGAGGCAGAGGATAACTATCTTTCTTGGTAACGTTGTTCAGCAAACGGTAATCCACACAGAACCTCGTCGTTCCGTCTTTCTTCTTAACCAGGACCACCGGAGAGACCCATGGACTCGTAGAAGGTTCTATCACCCCGTCTTTCTTCATTTCCTGAACAATCGTTTCAGCTTCCTCTCTCTTCGCCTGTGGTAATCGTCGAGCTGTTTGACGAATTGGCTTAGCATTACCAGTATCAATTTTATGCTTAACAACGGTAGTTCTTCCCGTCTTTCCTCCTTTCAGTACGAAAATATCACGATACTGCCGAAGAAATTCCCTTAATTTCCTTTTCTCCATCTGATTTAGAGACTGTCCTGCAACTGCAACCATTTGGTCGAATTTGTCGTTGGAATTATCAGATGTTGTCGCCTGACGGATTATGGATGTCACAGGTACACAAGTTCCTACCTTTGTCTCTTTCTTGATGGTCACTGGGTAGTCGTTGACATTGATAAGTCTCACAGGAATTTCTTTAGCCGAAGTCACCAATTCCTTTCCAATTATGATTCCACGGCCAACCTCATCGTCGTGGTTCCAAGGCTCCATCATAACAGGTCTCCCTTCGTCCACAATTCCCTGTAGCCGCGCTACTATGATCGTTTCGCTTCTCGCAGGCACGACTGTATCTTCTTTAATGGCTGCTTGCACAGTGTTGTCATTATGTGGATGGAGAAATACTTCCTCGTTGCCAACTTTGATTACCTTATTCTTAAAATCCAATTGGAATCCATGCATATTCATTACGTCCATCCCTAATATAACATCCTCTTCGATGTCAGCAACTATAACAGTATGGACAAACTTTTCTGCTCCAATTCCCAATTGTACCTGGATTTCTCCATGAATGTTGGCATTTTCACCTGTAGCGGTCCGAAGTCGCAACCTCGTTGGTAACAGTTTCTTTCGGCTGTTTATAACTGTCGGGCGTATAATGGTTCTGGTCGCTCCGGTATCCACCAACAACGTATGCTTTTTACCATTTATGTCTCCATCTACATATACACTATCTTCACGACATTTCAAAGAAGCTATTAGTATGAGAGGGTCTTTGGAAAAGTTCTGGGTCGAAGCTGCCCCCCTAAGGCTGACCCGTTCTAGTTTTCCTGATGGTGAGTTTCTTGATTTGCGTCGTACCTAGGGTGCTTACAGGAGCTTCGTACGTGTCCTATTTCGCCACAATTCCAGCATCTGATGGTCTTCGTTTTCTTGTATGTCATGCTTTTCATCATATTAACGAGCTGGTCAAGTTTATCTTCATCTCCTTCCTCTTTTACAGTCCTAACTTTACTGTACCCGCCAGAGGCCTGCGTAGCTGACTCGTATTCGAGGGCGGCGGATAGGACATCAACCAGCGTCTTGTGACGAGCTAATCGCAGTGTTCTCTGCATTTCATGATCACGAAGACCATCAATAAACGTTTGAACGGCCAATTTTTCCATCATGTCTTCGGGAGCTGTTGGATAAGCATATCGTACTAATCTGGCAATATCTACCTCATATTCTTGAAGAGCCTCATCTTTCTTCTGTCTACGATTTTTAAGCTGTGACTGATATACATGCTCCAAATGTTCGTGGCCATATCGCATATTTAACCTCTTCTTCAGTTGTTCGAAATCATCGGTCTCCTCTACGGCTATGGTCTGAAGCACATCTAAGGCATCTCCTCGAAGAGCGATAGTCAGGTTTACAGCCTTTTCTTATTCAGACCATCCATTTGCTCTTGCGGCTGATTCGAACTGTTTCATGTAGTTGTTCCATGATGATTTTCCGTCGAAAGTTGGGACTTTAACATGAATAGAACCTCCACTTCCTTCAAATTTCGGCCGTGTCTCCAACTTACATTTCGTCTCGTCTTCTTTTATCTCCACTGTAATCGGATTGTTACCTCTCTCTGCTGTCCCTGTTTCCTCCAGCTTCTTTTCCATCTCTTTCCATATCTTTTCTTCGAAGGCCAACATATCGGCAGCAACTTGGTTTTTTAACGACGACATTCTATCGTCGAGGGCAGACATCTCAGAAGTGACTTTAGAGATTTCCAAAGAGATGTTAGCAGAAACTTTGCTTTCCAAAGAAGAAATCTCGTTAGAAACTTTGTTCTCCAATGATGCGATGTCACCAGAAACTTTGTTCTCTAATGATGCGATGTCACCAGAAACTTTGTTCTCTAATGATGCGATGTCACCAGAAACTTTGGCTACATCACCAGAAACTTTGGCTACATCACCAGAAACTTTCGAAATCGACGAGAGCACAGCATCTTCAAATATATAAGTCTCTGGATCTAGTCCTTCTTCTAGCAAAGCGTTCTTTAGTCGTTGGACTAACTCAGCCTTTTTTCCGGTAGAAGCTAATTCTCTGTCTTCGAGATGTCTTCTTAAATTAGTCACTGTCAGCTCATAAATCGTCGTCATTTTCACAATTTATAAATATTCACTTGTATTATTATTATAAGTCTAATTTATGTTCGATCTCACTTCTGCCACCATTTGTTGTGAATTTATTAAAAGGTTCAATATTTATAACACTTACGGATTTAATTTATTTCTTTATTTATATTAACTTATCTGACAATAATTTATATATATATCCGTACGTAACAAATTCGCGAGCGCGGGTTCAGAATTAACTGTCCCTTCCAAATAAAGTTCCGTTATTATATACCAGTGCCGTTATCTCGAAAAATCTAAAACCTTCGATGGCGAAACGGTAAAGGCAAACTGGATTTCCCTCGCATCGGTTCTGGAAGGTCGCTCAGGTAAATCGAGGCCTCTCGTAAACTCTACAACATATTAGAATAAAAACATTTACAGTTTACAGGTTAAAACTATGACTCATATTTTTACGTAACAATATAAATGTAAAAAGAAATGTCAATTACAATGGTTTTCATTGTTAAAAACTTATTAGTTAGAAAATACATGAAAAATTATAACTAAATTACAAAAAATGTCACAAGGTTAAGTTTGTATAAAATAAATCGCAAAAGCAAATAGACTCAACGGTGCCTTCTGATCTACTATGTCCTAACTCAATATTCGTCGTGCCGCTGAATAACTGTGTGGTTTTTGGTTTTGAACTACTTTCAACGTTTTAATTACTATTTTCCTTTATTAAAATGCATTAATATATTTTAAATCAGGGTTGATTATTATATTACAGCCATGCTTTTAAGAAGAAGCTTTTGGTTATAACCAAAAAGGTATTCTAGGAGGCTTTCTAAGAAAATGTTGGTTTTCCTTTTAATTATATTTGCCATACATAACCATACTAGAGATTTTTTTAATAGTTAAAAGAAATATTTTTTTTCAAGGTCTTTTTCTCCACAAATAAAAAATATTTTTTGAACAGAACTTTTGTATATTAATGACTATATTTTCTCACTAATTTACGATGTACAATTTAAAATACTGTTTCTCCTGGCGTCATTTTCATGTAGCATTAAAGTTTTATTAATTTATTTACAGAAGAGAGAAAAAGTCGAATTTTTATACTTAAATTAGGTAGTTTTGATTTCATTTACGTTATACAGTTATTGGTTGGTAGGTTAGGTTAGATTAGGTTAACTTGTGTTAAAAATACTGTATTTTACGACAGAACAAGATGATTGATTTAACTTATGATGGATGGAATGAATAGGACTGTGACCTTCTTTTTCGTCCATTTGTAGGTGCTGCTAGCGAAAAATTTCGCCTGACGCATAGTATTGCTCATTTAACGATATAGACATCTGTCGTTTAATAAATCCCCTTTCAGTACCACAAACACTTAATTTTAAAGAAGGAATAGAGCGTGTGTGGCACACCATTCACGACAGGCTGGCGAATTCAGGCATCCACGATATTTCTTTTAATATTAACTTTGTTCTTATGAAAAAGCATCAATTTATTAAAAGTGGTACACCTCTTAAAAACCAAACGTGTCGCCTATATTTTCATAGAGTTCATGATAATTTTTTTGTCACGTCAAATACTACATTGAAAGAAATTGGGAAATAGTGTTCAATAACAACAGGAGTAAAATGAAATAAATAAAATTCAAAATTTGTTCAATACAATTAAATATATTGTTAAAATACTTTGGCAACTTATTACACGTATAAAAACTTAATGGGACAACGTTATCATATCGTGACAAATTAAAATACGCATCCTAAGATTAGCTTCTAACACGGATATTAATTTTAAGAAAATTATTAAAAAATATTTTCATTTTATTGTTCCCTTCTTGAACTTTACGCCTTCGCAATACTGCCCGCGACAAACCGTTAACTTACAATTATTTCAATTCTAAAATCTCCCGATGTTCTTTTGTCAAAATCTTTAGCTAAAACTCCTTCTTTTGTACTGCTTACATGAAAACAAATGTCGTAACAACCCTTCCTATCTCTTTTTGGAATAAGATTTGAAATAGAATATCCTTGGCTATGGTTCTTCCGATGAATTATAAATTTATTTGTACTTACAGATAATGCAAAACTCAAATACTGCAAACTTTTTTCAATTGACATGCTTAGTCCATAAAGTGCCACCACTTTTTTAAACTTTTATTCACAAATTACTTTTATACCCTTTAAAACCGCCAGAATTAGTTTACTTTTCAGGATTGGATGTTCTTTTTCAACAGTTAGCAACAGATAACCACGTTCTCGGCTCTCCACAATCCATTAAAATTCTTCCATGCTCTTTTCTTCAACCAATCATCTTTTAGTCCTTCAAAAAAACCCAAATTCCCGAGTTCTCAAAATTAACTTCCAACTTTTTCAATTTTGTTTTCAATAAACAAACTAACAATGGAACCTTACTAATGAATTTTCTACAAAATTTCCAAAAATGAGTTTTTAAAATCAATATAAGACACAATAGAATAATATTAAACCGTTAATCGCTTTTATTTGGTTTATTCAAACTGTGGAGAAACAGGTACGCGGTTTTCCCATGATTTTTGCTAACTAAAAAAATTATTTATTATATATATGTATATATATATATATATATATATATATATATATATATATATATATATATATATATATATATATATATATATATATATACAAACAATATAGTTTATTAGGGCTGCAGTCAGTAGGTTTGGCCGGGATGTTATAGAAACACTCTTTTGACTTTTGGTCGAGCTTTCGGAATTCTTTTATTCCTTCTTCAAGACACTGTAATTAGAAGAAAGTGTAAATATTTACAACATATCTCAAATTGTCATTACAACTTACTAGTCGTTGAGATTATTTTTCTAAAGCTACATCAACATTAAAAACACACATATAAAATATAACATTTAAAATAATGGACAATATACATTTTAAAATTTAGTTGGAAAGTTAAAATTTTAAAATTTTGTTAGTGACATCTTTTCATGGTCTGTCTTGACAGTATGCAACATGTTTTGTATGCAAGTGTATTACGGTGTGTATATGTAAAAGTAAATCTTTATTTTATTTTTGATGTTTTGTCAGTAAGTAACAATAAATGTTGCTCAATTTATCTATGTCTGACTTTTTATTTATACAAGACGTATTAGATTTTATGAAACACATTTCCAAGAAAACACGTTTTGAATGGTTTTTTTCCTTAGCCAGAATACAGGAATCCTCGAAATTAAATTCATGTTTTAAAGTTAATGCATATTCTGTGAGTTGTAATGACAATTTGAGATATGTTGTAAATATTTACACTTTCTTCTAATTACAGTGTCTTGAAGAAGGAATAAAAGAATTCCGAAAGCTCGACCAAAAGTCAAAAGAGTGTTTCTATAACATCCCGGCCAAACCTACTGACTGCAGCCCTAATAAACTGTGTTGTTTGTTTATATCGACAGTCAATAATATCCAGTATTTCTTATATATATATATATATATATATATATATATATATATATATATATATATATATATATATACACACGAGCTCTTTGAGCTCGTATTTTGCCGTAATTGCTGGTTTTCCATGGTTTTTTATACATCCTGATGATTTCTTTATTCGTTCGTCTTCTCCAAATATTCTCTGCCGTCTTTATTCCTCCTAAGAGTTTTCCTCCTACAAGTATTCAAAATCTGACACTTTTTCAAAACAATAGACAGTCTCTGCTCCTTTCATTTTGATATATTTGTTATTATTTGTTATGTCTCCTCTCATTTCAACATATTGCGTTTTTGTTTGGTTTATTATTAATCCGTATCGTTTCCCTTCTTCAAATTTTTGGAAAACTTTTTTTCCAAACTTTTTCCAAACACTCCAGTGAAATAAAACAACGCATAGGAAAAGCGAGATCGGCGTTCATAATGATGAAGTCTCTTTTCAGAAGTCACGATTTACCACTTGCTACCAAAAGCTCTCTCATTAAATGCTATGTATTTTCGTTATTATACGGAGTAGAGGCCTGGACACTTTTCGAAGCTTCTTTAATAAAACTCGAGGCATTCGAGATGTGGTGTTACAGACGTATTTTAAGAATTTCATGGGTGTTTCGTGTGACTAATGTTGAGGTCCTACGTAGAATAGGTACCGAATGCGAGATTATTAGTGATATAGTTTATATAGTTTATATTAGGAGATATAGTTTGCGCAAGAGCGCAAACAGTTGTTTCTATTCTTGTAGGGCAAGGATATCTATTGTATATTTTTTCATAATTTGGTCAAAGTTTCTTAAAGCTCCCTGCTCATAAGTACTCTCACATTCCAAGTCCAAATTTTCATTATATCCTTGGAGTATTGCCTTTCTTTTGTGTTTATTTTACCGTTTTCCATGATCCTATTCCTTTAACTTGTCGTTTTGGAATCATATCTTTCCAGTTGTTTTTCTTCTACTAGTTTTTTGGCAATTTTTCTTTGGTATTTTCTTTTAGTTATTGTTTTTCTTCATCCCCTCAATCACGAACAACTTCTTATAGCCTATTTTTCTCTGTTTTCCTTACTGTTTCCTTTCTTTTCTATTTTAACTATTTTTTTCTGTATTTCTTTTTCTTTTTTTTCTTTTGCTGTCAGATCAGTATTTATGTAGATGCGATCTTTATGATACTTCAATTTACTTTTCCTATTTAGTATCTCAATTTTATCCGTGAAAGTTTCTGTTTCTATGGCATAGACTGTTTCTCCTATTTTTGTTGCGTTCCTCACTTTTATTTACGCCTGCAGTTCTTGTGATATGAATGTTTCCATGCTTTCTTTTAGTTTCTTATCATCATTTGTATTTATTTTCAGACCAGATATAATCAAACTTTTATTTTTACTTTTTTTCTTCAGTTGTTCCATTCTGTCTTGTAATTGTTTCACATCGTTTTTTAATTTTCTATTTTCCTCCTTTATCTCTTATAGTTGTTTATTATTTTCCATTTGTTCTTTTCTTATTTGCTTTATTTCATTCATCATATCTTCATTTTTTTCCATTAGTTGTTGCATCATTTTAATCATGACATCCTCTTTTACTTCTTCTAAAATATTCATCCTAGTCTCTTCTCTTGCGTTTAGTTTCTTTATCTGTATCTATTTCGCTTCCTGTTCCTTTGTCACTTCTATTCATTTTCCTATATTAATTAAACTTTTTTATTACAATAACAATTATTATTTATTATTTTAATTTAATTTAATTCTAATCTTAACTTTAATCTAATTTATTTTAAGGCCGGATCTGGATTTTTGTAATAAAATTATGTGGCTTTAGTTTGATATCTTATTTCATGTCGACACTAATTACTTTCTTATCTGCCAAAAAACCAAAAAAAGAACGCGTAGGAATGCTTCCTCAGACTTAAAACATTCGCCAAAACCAGTTTTTTAATCTTTCACACAATTATTCATTTACTCAAAACTTGATAAAATTATTAAAATAGTTATATCTTACTTGTCTGAGGGTCTTTCCTTTATTAACTACTATCACCTGTATCCATTTAACTTTTAACACTTATTTTTGAACTCTTGAATTTTCTAATTTGTAATTCCGTAATTATTATTTTATTACTAGTTTTTTTTTTAGTTTTTATTATTAGTTTATTACGAAGCGAAAATCAACGAAACTGCTTATTGTCACTTACAGGACCGTCCATTGTTTATTATTCATATCTTAAATCTAATAAGTATTTTAAATTTAACAAATTCATCACAAGTCCATATCACTTAATAAACACAAAAAAAACAAATGAATATAATTAATTTTTCTATTTCAATCTACATGTAGAAATAACCAATCGTTATAATTTTTGATTATTCTTTCTTTTCTCTGTGTCTTTTTAATATTGTTACATTTGCAATTTAATTTAATTTTACCTTTTTAAAAGCATCGCTCTTAATTTATTGTCACCAGCAAAACATTTAACCTAATATGTATATCAAAATTCAAAATCTTATGTAAAGTAAATTCTTTAGATGCGAGGACAACAAAAGTTATTATCATTATTCAAAAGCAGCAATTTTGTTGTTTATTTTGCAATAACTTTTTTGTTTTGTCCCTTTTTTTTTCTGAAAAAGTTGCCTGTTGGCGTCAAATCTCTAAATATACAATTACTAAATCTATACAATCCATACAATATACAATATACTAATATACTAATATACAATATATACTAATCTATACAATCTCTAAATATACAATTAGTTATTGATGAATCCCTAGATGAGAGTCTGTTTGTATTATCTCATACTACACATTTCAACTGTTAAACCCGTCTATACAGTTATGGCGAAACAGTTCTTATTTTTACTAACTTGATTGGTCTATTATGAAGAAATGTGAAGAGCCAAGATGATGTCCAGGAGCAAATTGTAAAGCCAAACCACTAACATATTGTGGAAAATATACTGTAACATGTAAAAATTGTTATATACAATATCGTAAATGATAAACATATTTTTATTAGATTTAAATTAAAATTTTATTTCCCATAACTTTTTACAAATCATTCATACATGCATACAAAATTATGATATTCTATTTATAGAACGGGTCAAAATTCAAAAATGCAAAGATATAAAACAATTTCGTAACTATTTCCATACTAACAATAATATTATTGATAATTATGTATAAGTAAAATTTTGAAATAATGTTGGCATTATTGGGTTATTATTTTCTGAAAAACAAAAAAAAATTATAATTTCCAACAAAAATCCGTAATAATAATTGAGTATCCGAAATTTAAATAAAGTCTGGTTTGTTTTGACTAAGTTTTTTACTGTTTATGAAATTGGTAGTTACTTAATGGAAATTAACGTTCAATAATAAAAACACAACAATATATTTAAATTCCAGAGAATATCATCAACTTGACACGTTCCGTTCTCATTATGACGGACCGTCTGTTTAGACGGAAGACGTTTGCATGCACCGGTCGGCTCCGATCAGTAGTTCAATATTCGTACACGGTATACGATGGACGACGACGATATTCCACTGCTGTGGTGGTATTTAAGACAAAGAAGAAGAAGACGACGTAAAAGAAAACATTGGGTGCATTCTATTCTACTAGAAAGATTTTTAGCGGGAACATTTGAAACATTAATGGATGAATTAAGAAATGATGAAACAAAGTTTATTTAACTACTTCCGAATGTCTATTTCTGCTTTTAATGATCTCTTTGGACGAATTGCACATATATTTATTAGCTCATTTTGAACTCTATGTGAAGTATATTTTGCTTTGCCACTTGTACTTTTTAAATGATCTATTAGACGAGTGTCGCCAGATTCGGCCCTGAAATTAAGAAGTCTTACAAAATTCCCATCGTTAGATTCTTTTCCACGCAATGCTAAATCGCTCGTTCCACAAAGAACGATTGTTGAAAGAATAGAAAACAATTTAGATCGATTTTCTTCAATTTTTAAATGAACTGCTTTATTTAATTGCAAATCTACACTGAGATTTTTTTGCGATATTACATCAATAAAACTTTTTTACAGGCGATCTAAATAACACACAATGTATGCATAATGTTCCTTGCAATTTTTCTTAAAGTTAAAATTTCTATCTGGATTAGGTATATTTGTAATTAAATTATATTTTTGTGAGTCCGTTAGATTACTAACCATAGTTATATCAATAAAATCACCGATATCAAACTCAAAGTTTTCAATATGTACCGAACCGGAAATTTCACTTGACGTTCCTGCTGCGATATTAGGAGTTATATTTTTTGATTTAGCAGCATTCGGATTTTTAACTTTCAAACTTGGTTTCCTTTTCAAAGCAGGCTCATCAGCCAAGGATCCAGAGGTATTTGGTAAAGGCCTTTTAAGATATTTTCGAATATCCTGCATGTTCAGTAAGATTGCTTCTGCAACTTAAAATAAGTATGAACACATTTTTTAGAAATCTATTTTAGGCCAGTACTACCAGGCCAGCAGTACAAGAGGTTGGAAGTATTGGTAAAAATGTACAATTAAACAGCACATGAAAGTTGGTATCTTTTATAATAGTGCAGTCACTCACAGCTTTTGCTAAGAATTTTAAAGTACCGCTTGGATTGACATGAAATTTTGCATACACATAGTTAACATGTCAACATTCTTTTTTTTTAACTTTTATTCGTTATCATCTTCAGCTCCGCTACGAAACAAGCCACTGATGTTCGTTATGCTGATTAATAAATTAAATTAATTTATTCAGTATAAAATTCCCAGAAATAGTGCAACGCAACGCAATCTCTTCCGTACTATAAATATTTTTTAAACATTTTAATATGGGATCTATAAAAATACTTACCTACCACGATCGATGTTTTCTATCAGTTCAGCAGACGTTAAATCCACAAGCCAACACTCTCTGAGTAACGTAACGCTCTTCTAACTACCACACTGGCGAAAAGCAAACTGGCTGTTTCCATGCACTTTTCCATGGTATGGTAACCCTAGTAAATAAGAATCACTGCGCATCGTCAAGTTATGAATCATATTCCCAAACTTAAGTTTGCCCGAGTCTATCTTCCTACCTACTTTCTGAGAAAATACAGATAAGTTGAATTTTGAACACATCATTATCAAGCCATTACGGGAAGTGGAAGATTAGAGATTTTAGAAAATTATTAAGAAAGAATATTCAAATTACATTGAAAAATTCAAAGAACGAAAATTAACACAAGGAACGTATTGACAAATTTTAAGAAGATAATGATTTCTATAAAACGGGCCTAGAAAACAAAACCCTTTTCTGATTACAGGGAAAAATTTACAGATATTGATAAGAGGATTTAAATTTTCAATTGAAATTCTATTGTGGTATTTCTTATGCGAATAGGCCACTATACCAAATATTTAAGTCAAACAAGTAAAAACGTGTAGCATTTATTAAGCGGATATTTTTTTGTGAGAGTAAATTTTGCATTTGACATGGGACAAAATAAAGTTTAAAATTGTTGGTACAGGTACACTTTCTACCAATTAAGGCTTGATACCTACGACATCTCAAAATCCCTCTTTGCATTGTACAATATTATTATGGTAGGTAGCTACATTCGAGGCATTGTTAAGGAAGTACCTACCGCATTTCTCGGTATTTCGCTAGATTAGTTTCCGGTTGTTTGCTGTTTTGAGGTATTGTTGCAAGTTTCTCGCCACAATATGCGTAAATAATGTATTTTTTTTTTTAAATATACTTACATACATACTGATTTTTTAAATAATATTACTAATGATAGGGGGGGGACAACTGCCCCCTCTTGCCCCCCCCCCCTATGGGCGCCCATGGATATTAATAATACATCGTCGATTTTCTACACCGCATTGTAAAATTATAATTCTGTCCTTTATTGGGCGGTACTGAATAAGAACACTTTTTGTTATTATTCGTACAACTTTTTTTCACGGTATCATGGGTATCATACCAGGTCTCATCCAAATAAACAATATTTTGTTTAAAAATAAAGTTTAAGATAAAATAAAATATAACACCTACCTACCCAAGTTTATGGTTTCGGTCGCTCAGGCAAATATTGTAATCTTACCCAAAGAATGCATAAGTTTGCCGAGACAAGATAACGCATTGTGATTTGTCATAATAGCAATATCCAATGTTTCCATTGGTTCTTGGTCCACGTGGACTGATCAACAATTCGGGCGACTTCCCAACAATACTTCAACTGGGCGACTGCCCATATTTTCAAACATAATATCAGGCACATCTGAATGTAAATATGGATAAGAATATTAAAACTTTATATTATTATACATCTCAGTCATTGATAATTTTGCAGTTAATAACTACTCCTGGTAGAGTACTTTTATTTTAATTTTTATTGCCTGCTTTTATTACAGATAAATATATTTTTACACATTCTGGATAAAACTACAGTAAGACTGCATACAGTACGACTGTAAGAATACACCAATTGGGTTAGTGTATTCTGTGGTCTTATCGAGATACGAGGCGAGTATACCTTTCAATATCTGTTGTATAAATTTGTATTTTGAAAATTTAATTGATTACTAATATTTTAATAGAAATAATTTTTTATTAAAATTTTTTTTATTAAAAAGTAAGAAATCTAGATAGTGCGAAAATACACATGCAAAAATCTTATAGTTAACGAAATAGTATTTACTGTAGTGGTCGATACCATTTACTCAAGTCAGAAGCTTAAAAATATTCGAATTTAAACATATGGAGATTATCCTCGTTTGACAATATAATTGATTAATTTAATATTTGGCATTTTGAGCCTAGATATCCCTTCCGTCGCTTTCTCTGTGCCAGTTCTTGTGGAAGTGATAACTAAGTTTGGCAAAGCAGGCGAAACATTTTGTTTTTCCATTAATAAAGTTGGATTAGAGCAGTCTGGTTGCAATCAAAAACTCGTTATCGCCAGTTTATACTTTCATCGAGACCGGAATACAATAGCCAATCCGGAAAACCACCCCTCAATCATTCCGGATAAAAAACTCTTTGAAAAAGTATGAGAACTGGTCAAGTGACGCTCATTCTTTGTACAAAAAAAAATAAATGAAAACGAAATGTGTTGATAGAAAACGGGAAAATGGCGAAAGGGCGTTGAGTCGATCAGTTTATGTCGTTACTTCCCGACGTTTTCTAGAACATTGTTTCTCAATTAATACAGGTATGTAAATAATATTATTCCTTTATTAATTGCGTTGTGTTAATAATAATAATAATAATAATAATAATAATAATCAAATTTAAAAATTTATGATGATTTAAAATTAATGGCTTCCACTCGAAACCACCTAGATGAGATGCTAAAAACTGTAGAAAATTTCTCAAATGATATCAGTATGAATTTTGGACTAGACAAGTGCCGTATACTAAATATAGTCAGAGGAAAGATTCAGCCCGGAGGTTTCGATATGCAAGATGGCCAAAACATCGAGGCAATGGGTGAAAATGATATGTACAAATATCTCGGAGTAAAACAAGCGCGGAAAATTGACCATAAACAAATGAAAACTGAACTAACTTCGGAGTTCGTACGAAGAGTAAGACAACTAAATCGGTCGTATCTTAATAGTAAAAATTTGTTTAAGGCATTAAATACGTACGCCTGTTCCGCGCTGAGCTACTCATTTGGTATTATAAAGTGGTCAAAAACAGATATAGAGGGTCTTCAGCGGAAAGTAAGAACACTTCTCACAAAGGCGCAAAAACATCACCCACGCAGTGCAGTAGAGAGAACAACATTACCGCGGTATCAAGGGGGAAGAGGACTTATGGATATAGGTGAGCAATTGGATAAACAAATTGCTAATTTAAGAACTTATTTTCAGGTACAGGCTGAGACATCTACTTTACATCGAGCAATTTGCGCAGTAGATGATACGACGCCGCTTAAACTGAGGGAACAAGAAATGCGCATAAACCACCTGACTAAACAAGACAAAATGCGCACCTGGATGAGTAAACCTCTGCATGGGCGACATCTCAATGAGATCAGCCAAGAATATGTCGACAATACAGCGTCGAACTATTGGTTGACATCAGGAAAGATGTTTCCCGAGACTGAGGGTTTCCTACTTGCCATTCAGGATCAGGTTATTCCAACTAAAAATTACCTGAAATATATTGTTAAAGATCCTCAAGTCCAAAATGACAAATGCCGATATGGATGCCAAGCCCAAGAAACCATCCAACATCTTACCGGTGGCTGCCAGGCATTTGTCGGTACTGATTATAAAGAACGCCATGACTCAGTAGGAAAGATTATCCACCAAGAACTAGCTGACAAACTGGGACTTCTCCAAACCGACCATCTTCCTTATTATCAATACGTCCCTGATAGAATGCTTGAAAATGACAACTACAAGCTATACTGGGACCGCACTGTGCTTACAGACCAACCAGTGGCCCATAATAGACCCGATCTCATACTAGTTAATAAAATTACTAGGCAAACAACACTTATTGATGTGGCGATACCCAACACCAATAATTTACGTGTTAAATACAACGAAAAGATCGCCAAGTACAGAGATCTAGAAATACAAATCAGGAGACAATGGAGAATGGAAAGTACCCAGACGATACCCATTATTCTTTCTACCACTGGAGTCATCCCGAAGAGCCTCCTAGAAAACATAAAAAAGCTGGGTCTAAACGAACATCTATATAAGATTATGCAGAAAGCTGTGTTACTTTCGACGTCCAGATGCGTACGAAAATTTTTGGGAGATACACCGACATACCAAGTCACCTAGGACTCGATAACATGGAAAGAGTCCCACCAGAGCTCAATCCTTTTGATACCGTAGGTATCTGGGATGAGTGAATTTTCCCCTTAGAGGGAGTGTGAGCCGTATGGCTAAATCTGGATAATAATAATATATGAGGCGGTTAAAATAACAGTGGTGCATGTCATTTTAACATCATTTTGAGAAACAGAAGCTTTTACTAAGATCACTATCATTAAATCCACGACAAATAGATCATATTAATTATCCCTTACCTGTGTCAGTAACGCGTACGTGAAACTCTTGATGGCGGTATATTGAACTAATTTATAAAGAGGAATTTAGAAAAGGGGTTCAAATGACTTGCACCATTGTTTCATCAAAAGTTTATTGGACAGAAAAAAATACAGAAAATCAAATTAACATAGTGTACAAACAACATTGCGGTTTTTATGCCCCAGGTGTGTTACTCGCTGAAAACTCATAATCTCAAGCTAATCTCTCAATGGTCCTGAAATCCGTTTAAGAGAATTAGATGTAATATGATTATTATATACAGATATATACAGACATATCTCGTTTTTTCATACAGGAAGTGCGCCGTATATGGAATACCGTTTTGTATTTGGTTTGTAATTTTTTTGTTTCTTAAAATAATGTGTGATTCTTTATTCATAAATACACATTAATGTTTTATATATCAGATTTTAATATTAAAAATAGGAAAATCTGTATACCGGGATAGTCAAAAAGTGACATCTGAAAAAGGTAAATTTTTCACCTAATATGGAATAGGTACTTAATATGGAATATGTTGTGATCCTAATATGGAACACAGTAATATGCATTTAAATAAAAAAATAAGATTTAAAATAAAACACTATCTATTTTACGAAATTCTTTATTTTTATGTTTTAACTTATTAGGATTTAGATACTTTCTATCCCTTGACAAAACATGTTAATTGTATTTGCGAATCTCACAAATAAAGAAATCAGTTTCACACCCGGAACAATCTATATGGCACCATTCTTTGCAGACAACGCACTGTATCCACTTCTTTTCTTCTCTGTCTTCCAAAAATTTTCCATCGCAATAGAAACAAGTAGCATCTCTTCTTTACGATTGTCTGCTGCAATATCTATCATGTCATCATCATCGGAAAAATCGTCTTTGAAACTAACTGATTCGGATTCTGAAGGGGAATCTTAAAATATTATCTTCTTCTTCGTCTTACGTGGATGCTGGTAACTACAGGATGGTTGTTGGTTATCTAATGAATCTATTAGTACTTTCCGCTTTACTGTTTTGGCTTGTTTTGAAGAAGAATTTGTTGAAGTTTCTAAAGCGTCTTTGTATGGAGACGAGGTAATAATCATTGCTTTTCCAGGTGCCCTACCCCTTCGAGGTCCTGTCTGTTTTTGAAAGGTTGGCACCGGTGTAATATTTTCGGGTCCAACAAATTCATTTTTGTCTTCACTATTATTGTCGGCAATATTTTCATCTACTACATATTGATCTTTTTCAGTATTTTCTTGTTCTACAGCAATGAAATCACTTTCGTTAAAGACATATCGATTTATAGGAAATATTTTGGTCTTTCTGAAGCCATTAACGGCTATTGTCCCAATTTGTACCTTAAGATACGCCTTTCCAAATAGTTCAGCAATGTCATAATATGTAATTGGTCTTTGATTTGACCTTAAACATAATCTCAACATCTCACTATAATGGGTTTTTAAGGGTCCCATTAACGTTTTATCTAAGGGCTGCATGTGGTGGGTAAAATAAGGAAGCAAGGACACTATGTCAACAAAATTCTTCCTTGCCATATTTATCAATTCTAAATTTCGACAATGTGTATGGTGTCCGTCTGACACAAGCAATACTGGATCGTTTTGTGATGGATTTACTTTTTTAATAAAATGTGGGAGCCACTGTGTAAAAATATGGGTTTGAATCCATCCACTTGGATGACACACAATTTTTGAACCAGGAGGAGCACCCTTTTCTAATAAAACATTGTGTTTTTTTCTGGAAAAAATCAGATATGGTGGAACAAAAGTTCCTCCGGCACTCATACACAAGACTGCTATGACTAAAGAACCTCTTTCTGCAGAAGTTAATGCTCCTACCTGCTTCGAACCTCTAAGCGCAAGAACGTATTGGACTTTAGACTGAACAATACTTAATCCAGTCTCATCCACGTTGAATACTCTATCAGCTGAATAATTCTGATTTTCAAATGCTACCTCCACAATATCAAAGAAATGTGTCACGTTTTCCTTATTAAAGTCTTTGGCTCTATGGATGAATGTTCCAGTTAGCTTTCTAACAGAAATTCTATCCTTGTGTCGTTTCAGGAATAAATTCAACCATTTTCTTGAGGCACTTTCCTTTTCTTTTGAAAATGGATTGGGTATTTTAATAACAGTAGCCAGCTGATAAGCCATACTTTTAACATCATTTCTTGTTAACCCGTAAAATTTTTTTCCATCAAAAGTAGTCTACCAACTGATCAAGAAGAAATTGAAGACATAATGAGATGTCTGGAGGAGAAAAGCAAAACATATGGACTAAAGCTAAATAGCAGTAAGACAAAGATCATGATAGTAGGTAGAGCTCGGAATAATCTTTAACACATTAAAGAAATTGGGGGCTTTGAAGTAGTAAATAGTTTCATATACCTGGGTTCCCTAATAACAAATGACGGAGGGTGGGACAGAGAGATAGGTAGAAGGTTGACTATTGCTAGAACAGCTATGATGAAACTGGTAACAATTTGGAAAAATTCCAGCATAACAATACACACAAAACTAAGGCTGGTAAGGACTCTCATTTTTCCCATAGCCACATATGCATCCGAAACGTGGACCTTAAATAAAGCGGATAAAAATAAACTAGACGCTTTTGAAATGTGGGTATACCGCCGCATGCTAAGAATATCCTGGATTGATCATGGCACTAACGTATTGATATTAGAACAACTTAAAGTAAAGGATAGATTGCTTAAAAAAATACAACATAGATATTTGCAGTATTTTAGACACATTGCTAGAAGAAGAGGTACGATGGAAAAACTGATAGTCGAGATCTCCAAGCCGTTGAGTAGATCAAACAAAAATATTGATTAACCAAGGGTTACATGAAGCCGAACAACTAGCCTAGGACAGTTAAGGATGGAGGAAACTCGTGAAAAAACTGTAAAGGCCTGATGGTGTCACCACATCCCAAAAGGGATTAGGACTGAGGAGGAGGAGGAGGAGGAGTATGCTATATGGTAATTTATATTGCACCTTCCGTAACCGATCAACGCATTTCACTAATACCCAATATTCTATATCATGGTGCTCTATCTCATATGTTACTATACGTTTTTTTTTAATAACGAAGATGATGTGTAGTGCTCTTTTGAAAGTGTCGGTTTTACTACTCGGGGCCACCGTTGAATTCTTCAGCTATAATGATATTTTCTTGGGCAAGTATAGTCAAGTAACTGCTTATCGTAATCGAGGACGTCCTCCAACAAGGTGGTCAGACGACATAAAGCGCATCCAGAACAACACTGATCGAATGTAACGAATGTAACGGAATTATTTACCGAAGGCCTATGTTTTGTAGTGAACTCAAAACATCTAATGATGATGATATTCAAGTAGGTTTCTGTCTTAGAGTCAGCAACCTCTAATTTAGGAGTCTTACATGGCCATGTAGGGTATCTGTTAAAAACATTAACATCAGACGATCTTATTAACAAATATGTAAAAAATAACATATTTTGTACCATTTTAACGCTTTTTACCCACATATTTAGTGGCTTGACTCATATACACTTGGTAAATACACTGACAATAGACTCTAAAAATGTTCTGTTGTGATGTAGCCCGAAAAGGTCTTTTAATTATATACCTGCTATAGAGGATTTTTAAATAAAACTTTTAATAAATTAATGTTGATTTGTAGGTAAGTCAATTATATTTTATTTATATGAAAGTATTACTAGAATAAAATATTTATTTTTGTACTAAACCTAAGCGTTTATTGTGATTTAGTCTATTTATGGAATTTTCCCGTATAATAAATAAATAAATAAAATAAAATAAAATAAAAATATCAATGTTTTATTCTTTTGGTATTGGAAAGATCTAAAAAGAGGAATAGTGTATCTAGATTTTCTCTATCTGAAAAAGGCCTTCCACCGAGTGCCGCATGACCTTATCTGGAATGCCTTTAGATTACATGATATTTCCGAAGCCTACGTGTCCTGGGTGAAAGTTATTTACACCAACGTCACAAGATGAGTCCGATGGCTATTAGGAATATTTTTATCGGATCGGCTCTATCCCCGCTCCTCTTTATCCAATTCAGGAATACGCTCACTGCTGACCTTCAAGAACCACATCCATAGTTTCTGTTGTTTGCCGATGACGTCTTGCAGCAGCAAACTCAACAATATAAAGCACGGCTCGTCAGCTATGTGTTGCGGCTAAACATCAAAGAGACCGAGTACATCGAATGTGGATCTCAAATTAATAGCACAATCACCATCGACGCAACGGTGAGAACCTCGAGACATTTAAGTATCTGCGTTCTGCCATTAGCAGTAGTGGAAGCAAGTAACATACTGGAGTATGTTACCGATCGACTCAAAGAAAATATATACAAAAGTGTTAGACGCCGAGTGGCCCGATATGGCTCATAATGCTGGCTAGTCACAGCAAAACAAGAACAGGCTAAGCATGTCATAGAAAAGAGGATGGTGCGATTAATATGGATTTCCCGAATGACCACGTCAAGAATGAAGATATTAGGAAAATAATGGGAATTTCGCTAATTACGGACAAGATGTGGGGAAATCGAGTAAGGTGGTGTGGACTTAACATAGATATGAAGATCGTCAATGCTATGTCAGATGACGCCCTGGAGCGAACCATCTATACAGGACAGATCAAAGCAACGGACTCTGCAATAATGCAGGACTAACGCTAGGAAGATGATGATGATGACTTAATCTTAATCTTAATTTCAAACGCTCAAAATTTTTCATCTTAAAATAATCTGAGGTAATCTTTTTTTTAATTACAAGATTTTTCAAAACTTTCCACAAGGAATTAAAAGAAAATTAAAAATACTATTTTTCTTCAAGTTTTGAGCTACTTAGCGAGTGGCAATATTCACAGATTTTTATCATATATTATTATTTTAAAGGTCAAATTTCTAAAGAAATTTCTAATTCACTTAAGTATCGGAAAATACTACGCTTTCAAATACCTCTAATATCTACTTGAAACTCTAATCTCTTACCTCTAATATCTTACGTCAAGATAAAATCGAATGGACATACATCCGAGAACATTGCCACTTGGATCCAATCTTTTGATCACATCTGCCGGAATTGAAAAACAACAGCTTGACATCTAGCTTGAAGATATCGACGTTTCTTGTCGTTTTACATGACGTTTGAATTGGAAAACTACGTGTTGAGAAATTCGTAAAGTTTATGTAAGAGTTTCAAGCGGAATGATTTTTAATTGTATCCAAAGTTGTTTTATTTAAACAGTTTTTAGTAATAACGTCTTTCACTAGATCGTTTTTCGCTCTATGGTTTTCTTTCAATAATTTTACGGAATAGAACTCTTATACGAATTGAATCTTTTGATGATATTTTGTTGTGTTATATTTATTACCTTATAAAAATATACCTCATCATTTATTTATTCGCATTAACTAATAAGAGTTATTAGCGATATAAGTTACATTACATTGCTCTACAAATATATTTACATTACAATTACAACTGATGAAATAGACCTACATTCTTCAAAAAGTTTATAACATTTACCATTACAGTCTTCTTTCAAAATAGAGGTGAGGTTAGTTGCAAGGTTATGGTTAGTTCTTATATTGTTGTGTTTGTTACACTCCATTAGTATGTGATACACACTTGGGTCTTTATTACAAAACTCACACTTAAGAGGATTAACTCTATCAAATAGGTAAGAATGAGTTAGTCTTGTATGACCCATGCGTAACCTGTCAAGTTTTATTTGGTTCACACGACTTATATTCAGTTGTTTCACACTCAGTTTTATTGTTTTAAGTTTCTCTGCAGTCGTCTTTCACTTGTTTTGCTACATACACATTATTTTATTTTTAATAACCGCTTTCATATCACTCGCTACTACTTCGCGCAATATTGTTGCTTCGGTGCTGGTTATTGATTCTTTAGCATACAAATCTGCTTTTTTATTTCCGTATATGCCTACTATTGCCTACGTGTGATGGAACCCATAATAATTTAATTTCTAATTGGTTAAGAAAAACTAATTCTGATTTTATTAAGCTGGCAATTGGATGTTTAGAGTATAACTATTTGATGGTGTGGATGGAACTTAGATGGTCTGTAATTATTATTACTTTGGAGTGATGAGTCGATTTTGCAAATCTTACTGCTTCCAAGATGGCGTACAGTTTGGCTGTAAGAATGCTATTAAACGAAGATAATTGAAAAGTTTTAGCAGCGTTAGGAGATATTACTGATGCTCTAAGATGTTGGTCTGTTTTTGAGGCGTCGGTATATATAGGAAGATAATCGTTATGCTGGTTGATTATCTCAAGAAAAGCCTGTTTAATGTATTTATGGTTTATTTCAGTTTTGTTGCATTTATATAGGTCAGTATTGATTTGAAATGGGGAAATTTTCCAGCGAGGAGGTGTTTTGGTATTTGATGCAAAGAAATCTGGTAGTTGTATCTTAAGGTTATTTGTATATTGTCTAATTCTTTCATAAACATGTTGATCTTGCCTCCTAATTAAGTATATATTAGGGAAACGGCTGGTTTTGATATTATAGTTGACTAGATTATTATCATTTGCAAGAGTAGCTGACGCATACGATAAACTTAAGTACATTCTCCTATATTCTAATGATGGTTCTACCGTTAGGAATTGAAGGCTTATGATAGGCGATGTTCGGAAAGCTCCTGTGGCAATTCGTAATGCACTGCTTTGTATGGTATCTAGTTGCTGTAATAGAGATTTTTTAGCGGAAAAATAAACAGTAGAACCATAATCAATTTTAGACCTAATTAGACATTTGTATAAATATATGAGGGTAGAGCAGTCAGCTCCCCAATTATGAGCGGCGATGGTTCTTAATAGAATTTTTTAGATTTTGACATGTTTTCTTTAAGTTTACAATATGGTCTCACCAGGTTAGTTTTTTTATCAAAAGTCATATCTAGGAAGCGAATGCTATTTTTAAATTCTAACGGTTGCCCTTGGAGGTATAATGATGAATTTATTTGCAAATGTTTTTTCGAACAAAACACACATTTTGTTTTAGATTTAGAAAAGTTTAATCCTATGGATTCTGACTAGCGACCTAAGCTATCTAGTGAAGTTTGAAAATGTTTTTGGGTAGATGTGATATTTTTCCCTTTAGCAAATATAACCAGATCATCAGCATAAAGTCTTCCTTTCACTAGTGGGGAGCATTGATTTAGAATATCATTTATGTAGAGCCTTGCGGGATGCTGTTTATTTGTATTTTCTTTGAAGATAAGATATTATCAACTCTGACTTGAAAGTTTCTAATTTTAAAGAAGTTACTAATAAAGTGTAAAATATTTCCTTTTAGGTTCCACTTGTGGAGTTTTCCTACAATGTTGCGTCTCCATATAGTACCATATGCTCTTGTTATATCAATAAATACTGCGATACATTCCTGTTTGTTTGCAAAAGCTTCGTGAATTTCTGACTCTAGGTCAATCAAGTTCTCAGCTGTATACCTATTTTGACTTTGGAAACCTGATTATAATAAGTTTATTGTGATGTTCTAGGTACCAAAGTAATCTTTTGTTTACCATTTTTTCCAACACTTTGCACATAACAATTGTTAACGATATTGGTCTATATTATTCTGGGATAGTTCGGTCATTGTCAGTTTTTAGTAATGCAATAATTATGGCTTCACGCCGACTTGAAGGAAATACATTTTTAGACCATATGTGATTATATATTTGTAGTAAAAACTCTTTGGCACTCTCGGGCAAATTCTGAAAAAAAAATAATGGGTATGTTGTCAGGGCCTGGTGCAGATTTCTTAAATTTTTTAAGTGCATCGTCTAACTCTGTTTTTGTAAAGTCTGTTTATTGAGTTGTTTGTATAATCATCGTAATCCATTAATTATTTTTCTTTGATGTATTTTGTTTCCAGGAAAGCATCACTACAGTTGTTGTCACCTGAATTATTTTCATATTGGTTTGCTAATATTTCCGTAATTTCTGCTGTATTTGTTATTATTTTTCCATTTTGTGTTTGCTGAACAGAAATTTGCTGTTATAATACATTCGCATTTTGTCTTTTTTGGGGAAATTAACATGTTAAATTTTCTGGCAGTTATATTAAATTAGTGCAGCATACGTGGTAGATCATATTCAATTTGAGTTCACGAGAGTAGTACTGCATCGTCTGCATAGCAGATTATTTTAAGTTGTTTTTCTCTAATTTGGTATCCTTTTTAGTTCTGATTTTTTTTATTGTTTCATGTATAATCAGATTGCCCAATAAAAGACTCATAGATTCCCCCTGTTTTATCGCATCGCCAGCTTTAATTGGGTCGGGGCGTTCTTCTATTTTTACTTTTATATATGTGTTGTTCTGATAGATATATTCGATCGTTTTGATTATTCCTAGAGGTATCTCTCTTGCGTAGAATAAGAAGATAACGTCCTCTAATTTTACCCTCACAAATGCCTTTTTAAGATTCACGAAACATAAATATGCCGGTTTTTTTATTCTAATGATTTCCCTTGCACTTGCCTGATTATAAATATAGCGTTCGTGCATGATCTTCCCGACCTAAAACCGTATTGTATTTCGGCTAGTGTTATAATTGCATTCAGTTCATTTGTTATCACTTTGGTTAGTGTTGTGTATTTTAATACGTTAATTTCGTTAATTTTTCAATACGAATTGTCTCCCTTTTTGAAGGGAGGTATTAGAATGCTTTATCTTCATTCTTGTGGTATTCTGTTTTGTTCTATTATTATTTGGATTAGTTTTAATAGTTAGGAGAAATAGCTGGCAGTCAACATCGCAAATACTGCTTAATCAAAGAGGAAATAATCAAATCAAATCAAAATATAAAAATAAAAAAATCAAAGTCTTAAGACCTAACCTACGAAAAAGAAGAAGTTTTAATAGTTGTTTGGTTAGATATGTTCCTCCGTACTTTAGGACTCCATTCGATATTCTGTCCTCTCCTTGTCATTTTCTATTTTTTAAATTTTCCTAACCCTCCGGCGGCCTGCAATCGGTCATGTATACCGCCTTTTTACTAATTTCAAGATTCTGTAAGTTAAGTAAAATTTTAAAGGAAAATTCCCAGTGGTTTGCTGTATACCATAGTTTAAAAAAACTTACAATAAAGTGAAACTTCTTTTTGTAAAATGGTATAAATAATTTTATAATAAATAATTTCCATCTTTTTACAAAAATAAGTTTTTACTTCATTGTAAGTTTCTTTTGTTTTATTTTATTCCGTAAAGTATCATTAGTTACATGAGCTTGACCATCCCGCTATTCTCAAATGACTATATTAGGCTACTTACGACGCGCGAAGCACCTACTGCGTCGGCATATGATTTATTTAGTTGTCAATGAATTAATAGGTGATACATTTACGGCATGCCGTGCCACAACGCGCCCGAAGATGGAAGTAAAGTTAGTTTTGAATTTTATCTGCTTTTCTTCTTCAAGTGCCCTGTCCGTTGAGAACGTTGGCTATTAACATGGCAATTCTGATCTTGTTTGCGGCGTTTCTGAATAGTTCGACCGATGTAAGCCCGAACCACTTCCTCAGATTTTGGAGCCACGAGTGTCTTCTCCTGCCTGGCCCTTGCTTACTGTCTATTTTTCCCTGGACAATCAATTGCAGTAGACGGTACTTATCGTGTCTTAATATGTGGCCTATATATTCAAGCTTTCTTTGTTTAATTGTATTCACGATTTCTTTCTCCTTTCCGATTCTTTGGATTACCTCTATGTTGGTGACATGTTCGGTAAAGGATATACAAAGAATGCGTCGTCGGTACACCCATATTTCGAATGCTTCTAGTTTTCTCGTGAGCGTCTCCGTCAGCGTCCAGGCCTCCACACCATACAGTAAGATCGGAAAAATGTAGCATTTAACTAGACTTGGTTTTAGGGAAAGAGACAAATCCCTACTTATGAGGAGCTTTTTCATATTGCTAAATGCTGTTCTAGCTCGTTCTATTCTCGCCTTAATTTCTGTGGCTTGTTCCCATTTTGCATTTACGTTGGTGCCAAGGTACACATAAGATTCTACATGGTCAATTAGTATGTTACTTATCCGTAACTGTCGAGCTATCTGCTTTTATTACTTTTTATTTAGTAAAAAGGTTTGTTTGTGATAAAAGGTTGTCTAAAATCTAAAATGGTGACGTCCAGACTTATAAGAGTTGGCTAATAATTTTTTAGATGTCGAGGATATAGTCGACTTTTGTGATTAAGAGAAAGGTGAGGTTTCACCTTTCTCAGAACTATCCGGATTCTATGAAAATGCAGGAATTTGATTTTTTATTCTATATTGCCAAATATGACGAAAATATATGTAAACATGCAAAAGGCATAATACTAAGATTACCAGCTGCCAAGCTACAGACCTATTTCACTTTTTTAAACTAGACGAGAGACTCATACTCGCCAGAATAGAAAAAAATGCCAACAAACACCTCATCCCACAACAAGGAGGATTCAGACGTGCGAGTCCTCGCACTAACAGAACACATTGAAAAGGGCTTTAAAGAAAAACTTATAACAGGGGCTGCTTTCGTAGATTTGACAGCAGCCTATGGCACAGTACGGCACAAAACATTTCTCCGCAAATTATGCGACATTTTCAATGACCAACATCTGGGTAAGGTCGTATATTCCGTACTGCAAACAAACGTTTCAATATATACACAAACGACCAATCTACGCTGACCGAAACCAAGCACTTCCTCTAGGCTGACGATCTTGCAATACGTGCTCAAGGAAATAGTTTTGAGGAATGAAAGGAGAAACTCAAAACTTCTTTAACAACAATGACAGCACAATTCTCTTCTCTTCTCTTCTCTTCTCTTCTCTTCTCTTCTCTTCTCTTCTCTTCTCTTCTCTTCTCTTCTCTTCTCTTCTCTTCTCTTCTCTTCTCTTCTCTTCTCTTCTCTTCTCTTCTCTTCTCTTCTCTTCTCTTCTCTTCTCTTCTCTTCTCTTCTCTTCTCTTCTCTTCTCTTCTCTTCTCTTCTCTTCTCTTCTCTTCTCTTCTCTTCTCTTCTCTTCTCTTCTCTTCTCTTCTCTTCTCTTCTCTTCTCTTCTCTTCTCTTCTCTTCTCTTCTCTTCTCTTCTCTTCTCTTCTCTTCTCTTCTCTTCTCTTCTCTTCTCTTCTCTTCTCTTCTCTTCTCTTCTCTTCTCTTCTCTTCTCTTCTCTTCTCTTCTCTTCTCTTCTCTTCTCTTCTCTTCTCTTCTCTTCTCTTCTCTTCTCTTCTCTTCTCTTCTCTTCTCTTCTCTTCTCTTCTCTTCTCTTCTCTTCTCTTCTCTTCTCTTCTCTTCTCTTCTCTTCTCTTCTCTTCTCTTCTCTTCTCTTCTCTTCTCTTCTACCTGCAGAATTCTCTGAGACCGAATCCCTCTAAAACTCAAGTCTACGCTTTTTACTTTTGCGCAAAGGAAGCCAAACGAAAACTCCAATTTGCGTGGAATACATTAAAACACACAAACCAACCTATATATCTTGTAGTAACTCTGGACTGGTCCCTCACCTACAGACAACATTGCATAAAAACGAGAGTGAAAGTAACAACTAGGAACAGCATACTTCGAAAGCTAACGGGAAGTAAATGGGGTGCACGTCCTGGCGTTTTAAGAACAACGGCACAGGCACGTTGTTTCTCAACTGTTAAGTTGATACTACGCTTAATAAGACATGCAGGATAGTAACAGATCGCGAACGAGCGGTATGCCCTATACAAAGCTCGAACACCACGAAAGCGACTAAAATCCAGGAAAAGCTTCCTTGGAACAGTGCAGGATGAACTATAGGGGAGGATAGAAAACTATAAATAGGATAAGAACGGGGGTCGCTCCAGTAAAATCAAACACGGCAAAATCGGGAAAAATAGACCAAGATAATGTGAACTGTGACTGTGAAGAAACACAGAAAATGGAACATCTTCTTACATGCAGAAACTGTCCTCAGCGATGTACTCTCGAAGACGTGTGGCTCGCCAACAAAGATGGAACCGACGTAGCCCGATACGAGCCGAAGTTTTATGAATGACATGACCGGACACGATAAAGTAAAGTAAGTACCAGCTACCAAAATTGTACACCTACTCATGTGGAGAAAGAGGAATATTAAGAAAAAATAATATTTTTTTAGGAATACGATTTGTTATGTTGTAAAATAATATTTTATTTTTGTACTTTTTTGAAATATATAATTTGATTTAACTATCTCAAGTTTACGATTATTTAGAACTTTATATTAAGGATAAATATGCATCTTTTGAATTTAATTTATACGCTTTTCTACTTGCGGCAAAAAATGCCGCCGCGCGCCTACTCTTGTGATTTTTAAGAGTGCGCCCGCCCGAGTATTGTAAAGTAGTAAAGTAGTGTTGTGAATTTATTAAAAGGTTCAATATTTATAACACTTACGAATTTAATTTATTTTTTATTTATATTAACTTATCTGACAATAATTTATATATATCCGAACGTAACAATTAAAACGCGAGCGCGTCTTCAGATATTAACTGTCCTTTCCATGAAAGCTCCGTTATTATATATCAAAACACAGCCGGTCGATAATTCAGCCTGATTATACTAGAAGGTCAATCCGGGTCATCGGTTCGACCGTTTTCTGGAAGGTCCGTTCAGGTAAATAGAAGCCTCTCGTAAAATCTAAAACATAAACATGTGAATAAAAACATGTTTACAGGTTAAAAATATGACTCATATCTTTACGTAACATTGCCCCCCTCTCAAAAGATGGTTTCTCCTGGAACCTTGTCGGGACTAGAACTGGAACGGTATGCTGGTATCGGCAACTGGACCCTCTTTTACAACTTCCAGTTGTATAAAAATGACAAGGGACGGTTTTCTCTCCGCACCAGTAACTATGCGGATTGCAACAGACTAACACCTGGACTTCGGTGTCTTTAAAGATCTCCTCCACCATATTTCGGATAACCCTCCAATCTAATTGGCGGCACTCCAACTTTGGCATGGCTAACTTTTGCACGTCGGACTCTAGTACGTGCTCTCTCAATTGAAGTAAGGCTTCCCATACATCTCGGTAGGTAGGTTGCTCACGGGCAGTGTCTTTTGTTACCAGGTAGAAAAGGTAACGTGATGCATCTTGGAGTTTCAAGGTTTTACCGGGAGCTGGCACTTGGCATTGAAGTTCTGCAACTCGACCAGACTTCCTTCGAAAGACGGATGCCAACCCTGGTGCGTCTTTGATACTGGCCGGGATGGTAAGGGCCAGCGAGTGATCATCGGGGAGCGCGAGTAGATCTTGCTTTTCTTCAGTGGTAACACCATGTCTTGCTTCACCGGTACCTCCATAGGCACCCATGAATTCCTCAAACGTGAGGTCAGACACATCTTGGACTTGGTTTACTTCCACTTCTTCATCTACGTCGTGGTCACCTTCGAAAGACGCCAGCCGGTTATGGTGTACTATCATCGGCTTTCCCCTCGGAATCTTGCTTATTCGGTAGATGATATCGTTGATCTTCTCCATGATGAGGTATGGACCTTCCCAAAACTGCTGCAATTTGGGAGAACAACCTTTTCGTTTCTTGGGATTATACAGCCATACTTTGTCGTTCTTCTTAAAGCAACCCTTTTCGGATTGTGTATCGTACTGTTTCTTCATTCTGTCGCTAGCGATCTGAAGGTGGGAACGGACCAACTCATGTACATCGTCCATTCTTCTTCGTAATTGGATCACATAATCTTCACCTGCTACATCTTCTCCAGGTCGACACCCAAACTCTAGATCACAAGGTAGTCGCATTTCGCGTCCGAATAGGACTCTGGCTGGTGTCTGGCCTGTTGATTCGTTAACAGCAGATCTGTAGGCCATTGTGAAGAACGGAAGGTATTGGTCCCAGTCTCGCTGATGATCGGATACCATCTTTGTCAAATATTTGCCGACTGTCATATTCATCCGTTCTACCATACCATCAGATTGCGGATGATATGATGTAGTTATTGTTTTCTTCATGCCTAGCCTATCACATATTTCTTGGAATAGATCGCTTTCGAAGTTCCTGCCTTGGTCACTATGTATCTCCAAAGGCACTCCAAATCGGCTAATATATTCTTGGATCAACTTATCTGCAACGGTGGCGGCCTTCTGGTCTGGAAGTGCGTAAATCTCGACCCACTTAGTAAAGTAATCCATTACTACCAACATGTACTTGCCTCCATTTTCACTTTCTGGAAATGGCCCAGCGATATCCAAAGCTATTCTTTCAAACGGGCTTCCAACATTATATTGTCTCATAGGAGCTCTCCTTTTTCGGTAAGGCCCGTTACTCGTGGCACAAATAGTACATTTCTTACACCAGTCTTTTACATCGTCGGAACTGTTCATCCAATAAAACCGTTCCCGAATTCGCTAAAGGGTTTTCTTTACACCAAAATGCCCTCCTGATGGATTGTCGTGTAACTGACGAAGTACTTCGGCTATTCTGCTCTTTGGGATCACCAACTGTCTTCTCTTCTCTGAACCGTCATCATTTTCCAGGACTCGTTTGAGCAAGCCATCTTCGATGATAAATGAGTCCCACTGGGCCCAATATGTCTTAACTACTGAGCATAGGTTTGATATTTCCTGCCAAGGTGGTCGACGGTTTTCCTCTTTCCATTTTCGGATTTTCTGTATAACTGGATCTCTCTCCTGTTCTTCCTTTATCTTAGTAGGCGTCCAGTCGTCGTTGACAATCGTCGTTCTTAGCTGCTGCTGCTTCCTTGGATTCCGTTTTGTTGCAGTGGGAACACTCTGCTGGGCATGGCCTTCTGGAAAGAGAATCAGCGTTTCTGTAGCTAACTCCGGCCCGGTGCTCAATCTTGAAATCGTATTCTTGGAGTCGTTCGATCCACCTGGCTATCTGACCCTCTGGATTCTTAAACTGCATCAACCACTTAAGGGCGGCATGGTCGGTTCGGATTAAAAACTTCCTTCCATAGAGGTATTGATAGAAGTGCTCTACTGATTTCACTACTGCCAGAAGTTCTCTTCTCGTGACGCAATAATTCCGCTCAGGTTTTGAAAGGTCTTTACTAAAATATCCGAGGACTCGTTCCTTTCCTCCTTGAATCTGAGACAGCACTCCTCCAATTTCCACATTACTTGCATCCGTATCTAAGATGAACTCTCCTTCTGGCAGTGGATACCCTAAAATTGGTGCTGTTATTAAATGCTTTTTCAACGTCTCAAAGGCATTTTGGCAGTCTGTATTCCAGCGGTAATCTCTTGCTTCCTCCGTAAGTCGCGTTAATGGCTTAGCGATATCTGCAAACTTCTTAATAAACCTTCGGTAGTAAGTACATAGTCCAAGAAAACTTCTCACTTGGTGTTTGTCAGTTGGTTTTGGCCATTCCTTAATGGAATTGATTTTTCCCTTATCCACGGCCACTCCTTCTTTACTGACTATATGACCCAGATAATTGACTTTACCTTGAAATAGCTGGCACTTCTTGGGGTTTAGCATCAATTGGGCAGCTTTAAGTCGATTAAAAACGTTTTCTAAATTCCTCAAATAATCTTCGAATGTCTCCCCCAAGACGATTATGTCATCTAAATAAACCAGGCATGTTTTCCAAGATAACCCTCTCAACATATTTTCCATAAGCCTCTCAAATGTCGCAGGAGCATTACAGAGTCCAAATGACATAACGTTGAATTGCCACAATCCAGATCCTGTGGTGAAGGCTGTCTTTTCTTTATCTACTGGGTCCATTTCTACCTGTCAGTATCCAGATTTCAAATCCAAAGTAGAAAACAATTTACTTCCAGCCAATGTGTCCAATGTGTCATCGATCCGAGGCAGAGGATAACTATCTTTCTTGGTAACGTTGTTCAGCAAACGGTAATCCACACAGAACCTCGTCGTTCCGTCTTTCTTCTTAACCAGGACCACCGGAGAGACCGATGGGCTCGTAGAAGGTTCTATCACCCCGTCTTTCTTCATTTCCTGAACAATCGTTTCAGCTTCCTCTCTTTTCGCCTGTGGTAATCGTCGAGCTGTTTGACGAATTGGCTTAGCATTACCAGTATCAATTTTATGCTTAACAACGGTAGTTCTTCCCGTCTTTCCTCCTTTCGGTACGAAAATATCACGGTACTGCCGAAGAAATTCCCTTAATTTCCTTTTCTCCATCTGATTTAGAGACTGTCCTGCAACTGCAACCATTTGGTCGAATTTGTCGTTGGAATTATCAGATGTTGTCGCCTGACGGATTATGGATGTCACAGGTACACAAGTTCCTACTTTTGTCTCTTTCTTTATGGTTACTGGGTAGTCGTTGACATTGATAAGTCTCACAGAAATTTCCTTAGCCGAAATCACCAATTCCTTTCCAATTATGATTCCACGGCCAACCTCATCGTCGTGGTTCCAAGGCTCCATCATAACAGGTCTCCGTTCGTCCACAATGCTTTGTAGCCGCGCTACTATGATCGTTTCACTTCTCGCAGGCACGACTGTATCTTCTTTAACGGCTGCTTGCATAGTGTTGTCATCAGGTGGATGGAGAAATACCTCTTCGTTGCCAACTTTGATTACCTTATTCTTAAAATCCAATTGGAATCCATGCATATTCATTACGTCCATTCCTAATATAACATCCTCTTCGATGTCAGCAACTATAACAGTATGGACAAACTTTTCTGCTCCAACTCCCAATTGTACCTGGATTTCTCCATGAATGTTGGCATTTTCACCTGTAGCGGTCCGAAGTCGCAACCTCGTTGGTAACAGTTTCTTACGGCTGTTTATAACTGTCGGCCGTATAATGGTTCTGGTCCCTCCGGTATCCACCAACAACGTATGCTTTTTACCATTTATTTCTCCATCTACATATACACTATCTTCACGACATTTCAAAGAAGCTATTAGTATAAGAGGGTCTTTGGAAGAGTTCCGGCTCGGAGCTGCCCCCCTAAGGCTGACTCGTTCTAGTTTTCCTGATGGTGAGTTTCTTGATTTTATTGTCTTCTTTTTCTTGCATGTCATGCTTTTCATCATATTAAAAAGCTGGTCAAGTTTATCTTCATCTCCCTCCTCTTTTACAGTCCTAACTCTACTGTATCCGCCAGACGCCTGCGTAGCTGACTCGTATTCGAGGGCGGCGGATAAGACATCAACCAGCGTCTTGTGACGAGCTAATCGTAGTGTTCACTGCATTTCATGATCACGAAGACCATCAATAAACGTTTAAACGGCCAATTTTTCCATCATGTCTTCGGGAGCTGTTGGATAAGCGTATCGTACTAATCTGGCAATATCTACCTCATATTCTTGAAGAGCCTCATCTTTCTTCTGTCTACGATTTTTAAGCTGCGACTGATATACATGCTCCAAATGTTCGTGGTCATATCGCATATTTAACCTCTTCTTCAGTTGTTCGAAATCATCGATCTCCTCTACGGCTATGGTCTGAAGCATATCTAAAGCATCTCGAAGAGCGATAGTCAGGTTTACAGCCTTTTCTTTTTCAGACCATCCATTCGCTCTTGCGGCTGATTCGAACTGTTTCATGTAGTTGTTCCATGATGATTTTCCGTCGAAAGTTGGGACTTTAACATGAATAGAACCTCCACTTCCTTCAAATTTCGGCCGTGTCTCCAACTGACATTTCATCTCGTCTTCTTTTATCTCCACTGTAATCGAATTGTTACCTCTCTCTGCTGTTCCTGTTTCCTTTATCTTCCTTTCCATCTCTTTCATCTTTTCTTCGAAGGCCGACATATCGGCAGCAACTTGGTTTTTTAACGAAGATATTCTATCGTCGAGGGCAGACATCTCAGAAGTTACTTTAGAGATTTCCGAAGAGATGTTAGCCGAAACTTTGCTTTCCAGGGACGAAATCTCGTTAGAAACTTTGTTTTCTAATGACGCAATGTCACCAGAAACTTTGACTACATCAGAAGAAAATTTCGAAATATCGTCAGAAACTTTGTTCTCTAATGATGCGATGTCACCAGAAACTTTGTTCTCTAATTTCGAAATCGACGAGATGACAGCATCTTCAAATATATAAGTCTCTGGATCTAGTCCTTCTTTTAGCAAAGCGTTCTTTAGTCGTTGGACTAACTCAGCCTTTTTTCCGGTAGAAGCTAATTCTCTGTCTTCGAGATGTCTTCTTAAATTAGTCACTGTCAGCTCATAAATCGTCGTCATTTTCACAATTTACAAATATTCACTTGTATTATTATTATAAGTCTAATTTATGTTCGATCCTACTTCTAACACCATTTGTTGTGAATTTAATAAAAGGTTCAATATTTATAACACGTACGAATTTAATTTATTTTTTATTTATATTAACTTATCTGACAATAATTTATATATATCCGAACGTAACAATTAAATCGCGAGCGCGTCTTCAGATATTAACTGTCCCTTCCATGAAAGCTCCGTTATTATATATCAAAACACAGCCGGTCGAGAATTCAGCCTGATTATACTAGAAGGTCAATCCGGGTCATCGGTTCGACCGTTTTCTGGAAGGTCCGTTCAGGTAAATAGAAGCCTCTCGTAAAATCTAAAACATAAACATGTGAATAAAAACATGTTTACAGGTTAAAAATATGACTCATATCTTTACGTAACAGTAGTCTGCTCCTGTTTGATTTTGAAAGTGTTTCATTTTTATTAGTTCGTTTATCTCTTTTCTTCTTTTCTTTGTTCTCTGATTATTCCTTGTATTTCTTTTTATGTTCAATAGAAGTAGTGTTCCATTTATTTTGAGAAGCTCTGTCAGTTTTTCCTTTTTGTTTGCGTGACTAAAGTATTCGTTTCATTTCTGATTAGTTTATAGTGGTTAAATACCTGTTGTATTTATTGTGTTCTGTATTCAAAAAGGCTTTCTTCTTTTCTTAATATTTTGTCTTCATTTCCTTTCTAAATCATGGGGTTTTCTTTTTTGATATATTAGTATTCGTTACTTTCGTCTCTCCAAGTGATTCTATGGCTGCGGTAATTATGTTATTTTTGAGTTTTTTTCAGCTTGCCTCGATGTTATTGTCTTGGTATATTTCTTTATCAGCAATCTTCTCTGGTACTCTTTTTCTGTGTAAGTATTTCGTGGATTTCGTATTTAGTCCTTCGACTCTGAATTTTGTTTGTGTTGGCGCCGCTTTCTTAGGTGTAAAGTACCTATATCATGTTCATTTTTATTTTACATATAACAAATATACATTTAATAAATAGATTATAGATAAATAGATAGACAAAAACTAAAATTATACACAATGTCATTAAAAAACTAAAATTAAATATAACCATAATAAGTCATAAAATGTTAATATTAAAACCCCCAGTGTACATTAACATCAAAATTATAAATAATGATATGAGCATATACTACCAGCGAGATACTGCTCTATCAATTATTAGGTTAGGTTAGGACAGTATTTATTACACGACACTGCTATTTTACTAATTTGAAGTAAGTTATGTACATTGTCAATCTGATTTGTATCTAATGCTGAAATTATGTCTTCACAGTTCGCCTGCATATCCAAATTCAAAATATATGTGCTTGTTTAAGGATTACTATTGTCATGTTTTAATTTCCAATTATTGTTGTCAGTATGTAAACTTTCATGCACTTGATGTCGATACTTTCACAGATTTTTCATTTTTATTACTACGTCATCTATAAATTTTGGGCCAGATAACCATGAAATATTCGTGTACCCCTTCAACATTAATTTCAACGAATATTTTATTCCTTTTGTATTAAATTTGTATATTTGTCTGTAGTAAATTTATGCAATATATACATTTTATGGTTTTGTAGGCTTATTCCAAGGTCTGCTTAAATTAATATTTTTTAAATGGCCCGTTGTAATGAATTGTTATAATAACAAGTATCGCGATAAATAATGTAAGAGTGAGAAAATTAGTCATTTCATAGTGCGTGGCTGCGTTTATGTGAGTAAGTGTGTATGTGGTACTGGTGGATTTTTCACCTAAAGGCGGGTACACATTTGCGAGCAGAACTGTTCGCGAACCGTTTGTGAACGCTATATTCGTTAATGTGTACAGCAGAAAAAACCGCTTGCGTACTGTTTCATCGTGACTCGTCGCGAACCAAATTGTTGCGGTTTATTTCACGACTTCAAAGGAAGCTCGGCTTTCAGTTTGGACGGCGCTTACTAGACGCAGCGAACATTTTTATTGTGTCATCAAATCGACATTGTGTGAATGACGTGTTCCTTCCTAGAGAGACGTGAGAAAACGGTAAACTGATTATTGTCATGGACGTATAAATAAAGATAAAATCTTTATTTATACGTCGATGATTACTGTACATAATTTTATTTTTGTTAAACAAGCAAAAACAGAAACATAAATCAGTACCCAAATTATAAATAAAATGAATCATTTCGCACACCTTAAAGGTGGGTACACATATGCGAGCCGAACGGTATACGTACCGTACGCGTACAGATCCTTGAAAAATATTCTACATCGTACTGATCGCATACTTATCTCGATCCATGGAAAGCGACAAACCAACAACGAACCTTAAAGGTGGGTACACATATGCGAGCCGAACGGTATACGTACCGTACGCGTACAGATCCTTGAAAAATATTCTACATCGTACTGATCGCATACTTATCTCGATCCATGGAAAGCGACAAACCAACAACGAACACACATGTGCCAAATGATTCATTTTATTTATAATTTGGGTACTGATTTATGTTCCTGTTTTTGCTTGTTTAACAAAAATAAAAATATGTACAATAATCAGTTTACTGTTTTCTCACGTCTCTCTAGGAAGGAACACGTCATTCACACAATGTCGATTTGATGACACAATAAGAATGTTCGCTGCGTCTAGCAAGCGTCTAGTTTTAGTAATGTATTTCTTCTGTTTATCATTAAAAATTAATTGATGGTCGTGGGTTGTATTTTTGTGTTTTAATAATTTAATAAAATACATAATCAGCAAAAACCTTATTTAAAACATGCGAACGGTTTTGCAATCATAATCAATACAGTGTTTATACTTGTTTGGCATTGACTGTTAAATAATTTGTGTTCGATTGTTTTGTCTGTTGTACCCTCGTCCTTTTTGAGGTGTAGTAGTTGTATATAAGTACCTATTTTTTATAGTTGTGTAGTGAAGCGGTGCTTTAAAGCAAAATGAGTAATTTGGAAGAAAATAAAATACAGTCGAAAGGTAGAGTGTTATCTCCAGAAGAACGGCGTTTAGTTCTAAAAGTTGAAAGTTATTTCAATTTGGAAAAAAATAATATGGGTCCATTGACATCTGTTATGGCAGTTCAGATCTTGCGGTATCTCAGAGAGGACATTCCGAAAAATTAATGAGTAAGGATGAAATAAATAAAGTTGTGATGGGTAGCTCTTTCGGGGCGACAGACTCAGTAAAACACAGGTTTGAAATAAAAATAAATCTATTAAGTATATATATACAATAAATAAAAACTAAAAAAAGGAATTCTACGTTGTATACTTATAAAACAAAAATAAAATGAATTCTACGTTTCCGTCTGGGTCCCGCGATGAATGAATTCCCCGGCAAACGTCTATAAAAGAAAAGAAACTAATTATTACTAATGAAGAAATGAAATAACAGACCCACGGTAATGTTCAATACACAAATACCGATGGGTTCCGCTTGGCTAAGGACAGAGTACGATCCTCAATACGGAAATCTCTCTGTCCGGCTTGGCTCTGTGCAGATCCACGGTAATGTTCAATACACAGTACCGATGGGTTCCGCTTGGTTAAGGATAGAGTATGATCCTCAATACGGAACTGTCTCTGTCCAGAATGGCTCGCAGGTTCACTACACCGGCGAGTCAGGGAGCCTAGAGCGCTAGCTACAAGACTGTCTAATTCCGCTATTCACACGCCTTAAATAGCCGTTTGAATCCCACTACGCCGTCAGGTTGTAGAAGTGGATGCGCAAATATTGACACTCCCACGGTTCGAACTGTTAAACGATCAGAGCATCGTTACACCCCCTTCTCTTTGAAAAAAAAAAGTAACATACCTTTTTTTTGTGTATATGGTGTCTACAGCCTCGTGATGCCATCTATCCCTCTCGGTATCTTTATTATGTCTTCCATGTTTGATGTTGATGAACTGAATTCTGCTTGCTAGCATTGCCACTTAAATACCGTTTGGTTGTGGTGGAGATTGGATTTCTGTAGTAACATTTCCCCCCTCCCATGGTTTTAAATCTTTTACATGCGCCGTCATCTGCTTGCGGCTACTACTATCGGCCAATTTCAGTTTTACTATTACTGGTGATATCACTGACGTTACTATGTATGGTCCTGAGTACTTCGGCGCTAGTTTGCTGTTGAAAGCTGCACTAGCCGATGATATATGGTGTTCCTTTTTCATGACTCAATCTCCTGGATGTGGCTGCCAGTCTCTTCGTCTTAGATCGTAATGTTTCTTTTGGTCCTCGAAAGCGTGTTCCATGTGCACTTTCGCTAGTTCTCTTAACGCTTCTAACTTGTTTAAGTTTTCTGCATACCCCTGTATATCTTGTCCATTTGTCGCCTCTGTTGTGTCTAATTCCCTTCCGAAATTAAGAAGCGCTGGTGAAAATCCTGTTGAATCGTATCTTGACGAATTTATGGCGTAGCAGAATTCTGGTATGAATTTGTCCCATTCTTTATGGTTATCCTCCACGTAAGTAGCTATCATCGTTTTCAGTACTTTGTTCATTCGTTCTACTGGATTGCATTGAGGTGAGTACGGCGGTGTTAGAATGTGATTTATGTTATAGGACTTTAGGAACGTCTTAAAATTTCCGCTTGTGAATTGCGCGCCGTTGTCCGAGATGATTTTCTTCGGGATACCGAATTGCATGACTACTTTTGATCGTAGAGTGTCGATGATTGAGTTCGTAGATGCTGCTCTTATTGGCTGGGCGACGACCCATTTGGTAAACCGGTCTTGCACGACTATTAAGAAAATGTTTCCTTTTGCAGATCTTGGGAATGGTCCCATTAAATCAACTGAGACAGTATGCCAAGGCTTTTCTACAGTGGACGGTTGCATTTTCCCGGCTGGTTGCATTTGAGACGGTTTATATTGGAGGCACTTCGTACAGGCTCTAACGTAGTCTGCAATTTGTTTAAACATCTTAGGCCAATAGTACTTTTGCGCTATTCGGCAAATTGTTTTTGCAATTCCTAAGTGGCCTGCTGTGGTCGAGTCATGATTTTCCTTCAAAATATCTTTCCTTTTATATCTTGGTACGCATAATTTCCATGGGTTATTAAACTCTGGGTCGGCTAGATTACGGCTGCTCCAAACGTGTTTATATAATTTCCCGTTTGATATTTGTAAATCCGGGAAATCGTCTGGGTTCTGGAGTACATTCCTATATAAATTATCGTACCAACTGCATGATTCCAGTTCTGATGCTAATAATTCCGACTCTGGTTCTTCGCTCTGGTTTTCTTGTGGTTGTCGTGACAAAGCATCTGCTACCTTGTTGAGGACTCCCTTTCTATATATTACCTCGAAATCGTACTGTTGCAGTTCTAAACTCCACCTGGCTAACCGACCTGACGGGTTTTTAAGGTTCTTCAGCCATTTGAGGGACTGATGGTCTGATATGACCTTAAAATTGTATCCTTCTATATACGGCCTCATTTCCTTTATCCCGTACACGATGGATAGACATTCTTTTTCCGTTGTGGAATATTTTGTCTCGGCTGGTGTGAGGGTTCGACTAGCATATGCAATTACTTTATCCTGGCCGTCGTATTTCTGTGTTAGTGCAACTCCAAGTCCACAGTTCGACGCATCTGTTTGCAGGTAAAATGTTTTCGAAAAATCGGGGCATGCTAATACTGGGGCCGATGTAAGTTTTGATTTTAGCTCTTCAAACGCGTTTTCCTGCTTATCGGTCCATTTCCATCTTATCTTCTTCTTCAGAAGCATGTTTAGCGGTCCTGCTATTGTCGAATAGTTCTCTATGAATCGGCGGTACCATGATGTTATTCCTAGGAACCGGCGGAGTTGACGCACATTTCTCGGTGCTGTAAGTCCGGTTATAGCGTTGGTTTTCTCCGGGTCGGTTTTTATTCCTTCTGCTCCAACCACATGTCCTAAGTATCTGAGTTCTGACTGGCAAAACGTGCATTTCTCGAAGTTCAGCTGTAATCTGGCTTCTTTCAGTCTTCGGAAAACTTCATGTAGGTGATTTAAATGCTCTTGGAGCGTTTTAGATATTACTACGATATCATCCAAGTAGGCAAACGCGAATTCCATATCGGGAGGTATTACCTTATCCAGTAGGCGTTGAAAAGTGGCTCCTGCGGAATGCAGTCCGAATGGGGTGGTTTTGAACTGAAAATGGCCTTTTCCGGGTACGCTGAATGCTGTCACTGGGCGGCTTGTTTCTTCTAGGGGTATTTGAAAATATCCCTGTTTCAAATCGAGGGTCGATATAAATTTGCTTCCTTAAGTCTATCCAGAATTTCCGATATTCTGGGTAACGGATATGCGTCCTTATCTGATAGTTCGTTGACTTTTCTAAAGTCAATGCAAAATCTGTACGAGTTATCCTTTTTCCTAACTAGTACAATCGGTGAACTCCAACCACTTGTGGAGGGTTCGATGGTTCCTTCTTTTAACATTTTGTCCACTTCTTGGTTGATGATCTGTAGCATTGCGGGATTGTGCCGCCTATAAGGCTGCTTGACTGGATCGCACTTTTTCTTCAATTTTATTTCGTGTCTTATTAAGTTCGTGGGTCCTGTTATGTTCTCAAACTCCCTTAGTTCTTTTCTTAGGAACCTTTCTAACTCCGTATTTTGAGTGGAGTCTTTTAAAGTGTTACATGTCTCTTCTTGATGTTGTATGTATTGTTCGGTCGTATGTTTATCGAATTTAAGTTCAATAGAATGGTTCCTGAGGAATTCCACTCCTATTAATGCATCTTCCGTCAACCCTGGCATTACTATGAATGTTTGTCGGGTTTGTAACTTATCGATCTCGTATTCAATTGTCAACTTCTGGTTAAGCTCGATTGACGCTCCATTTGCTAGTCTTGTTCTCCCGCTGTAGCTATCTAGAGAGTCCTTGTATATTTGAGCTATTCTATCCCCGACGTAATTTTTAGTAGTTCCTGTGTCTATGAGCGCTCTGTATGTAATTTGCCCTATTTTTAGTGATGCGAACAGTCAAATGTCATTGCTTGCTGGCTGTGTAACGGCGAAAACGAATGGAGTCGAATCTTGTTTTACAGACTGGGACGACTCCTTGTTTCTCCAGTCTGTAATTCGTTTCCCTGACGCCTGAAACAGCAGTCGCTGCTGTAAACCCCTTCTCTGCCGCAACGCGAACAAAACTTTTTCCATGGGTTTTTGCAGTTTTTACGGCTGTGACCTGGCATCTTGCATCTAAAGCATGCCGTTTTCGCATCGTACTCTGCTTGCTCCGTGCGTCTCCAGTTTCCACGGCAAATCTGATTTGCTCGGGTCTTTTCGTCTTCTAGAGCTTCGTATTCTTGGGCTAAATCCTGTAATTCGGCTAAGTTTCCGAAATCCCGGCGGCGAGCATAAAGCTTATATTCTGGTAACAAATTTTTGTATATCCTTTCGAGTTCTTGGTTTTTAGAAAAAGATCCTTCTCGTCTGATTAATGTTTGAATCTTCGTGATATATCTATCTACTGGTTCGTTCTGTCTCTGTTTTCTGTTTAGGATTTCCTCTTCTAGTTGTAGCAAATATTCCCTGGGATAGAAAGCTTTTTTAAAATCTTCGCTGAAATCTGTCCATGACTTCCAATTTTTGTTATTGTTTCTGTACCATAACAAGGCGTGGTCTCCTAATAATTCTGGTAATGCTCTTAGTAGATCTTGTTTATCGATCTCGTAGGCCAAACTTAATTCGTCTATCCTCTCTAAGAATACTATTGCATCCGAATGTTTCTTGTCGAAGTGTGTGTTCCACTTTCGTACTTGATTTAGCAATTCTGGTTGCCCCATTTGTTTCGTTATTGTTAATTCCTGTAATTGTCTTCGGATGCCCGAAATCCACTTCCTGGGCCAGTGTGTCGGATTCTGTTCCCTTGGAAGTTTTTTCTTTTGGGATTGTTCCTGTAGCTTCCTCGCGATTTTTAAAATAGGTTCTGAGTCGTGCTCTCAATTCGTCGACGGTTCCCTTGGGATCTAAGCCGTATTTTTCGGCCTCGCTCTGCAATTCCTCTTTGCAAAGTCGGTTTATCCACGACGTACCTGTTACTGAGTCTGTGTCTTTATCTGTCGGCATGTTATTAATTTTTGCTCGGGCGCCAGTTTGGGATGGGTAGCTCTTTCGGGGCGACAGACTCAGTAAAACACAGGTTTGAAATAAAAATAAATCTATTAAGTATATATATACAATAAATAAAAACTAAAAAAAGGAATTCTACGTTGTATACTTATAAAACAAAAATAAAATGAATTCTACGTTTCCGTCTGGGTCCCGCGATGAATGAATTCCCCGGCAAACGTCTATAAAAGAAAAGAAACTAATTATTACTAATGAAAAAATGAAATAACAGACCCACGGTAATGTTTAATACACAAATACCGTTGGGTTCCGCTTGGCTAAGGACAGAGTACGATCCTCAATACGGAAATCTCTCTGTCCGGCTTGGCTCTGTGCAGATCCACGGTAATGTTCAATACACAGTACCGATGAGTTCCGCTTGGTTAAGGATAGAGTATGATCCTCAATACGGAACTGTCTCTGTCCAGAATGGCTCGCAGGTTCACTACACCGGCGAGTCAGGGAGCCTAGAGCGCTAGCTACAAGACTGTCTAATTCCGCTATTCACACGCCTTAAATAGCCGTTTGAATCCCACTACGCCGTCAGGTTGTAGAAGTGGATGCGCAAATATTGACACTCCCACGGTTCGAACTGTTAAACGATCAGAGCATCGTTACAAAGTAAGCAAGAGAAATCGTCAACATCTAAAAACTTTAGATTTGCACCAGTCAATTAAACTTTCAATTAAAAATATTATATATAATATGTATAAAGCCAAAGAACATGTAACAGTTAGTGCTGTGTTGCAAAAAATAAAAGACAAGGAACTGTGTGATATTAGTTTAACAAGTTTGTGGAGAGTGTTGAAACATTTAGGTTTTCAATATAAAAAGACAAATAATAGACAAGTATTGTTTGAACTCTCCACGACGTACCTGTTACTGAGTCTGTGTCTTTATCTGTCGGCATGTTATTAATTTTTGCTCGGGCGCCAGTTTGGGATGGGTAGCTCTTTCGGGGCGACAGACTCAGTAAAACACAGGTTTGAAATAAAAATAAATCTATTAAGTATATATATACAATAAATAAAAACTAAAAAAAGGAATTTTACGTTGTATACTTATAAAACAAAAATAAAATGAATTCTACGTTTCCGTCTGGGTCCCGCGATGAATGAATTCCCCGGCAAACGTCTATAAAAGAAAAGAAACTAATTATTACTAATGAAAAAATGAAATAACAGACCCACGGTAATGTTTAATACACAAATACCGATGGGTTCCGCTTGGCTAAGGACAGAGTACGATCCTCAATACGGAAATCTCTCTGTCCGGCTTGGCTCTGTGCAGATCCACGGTAATGTTCAATACACAGTACCGATGAGTTCCGCTTGGTTAAGGATAGAGTATGATCCTCAATACGGAACTGTCTCTGTCCAGAATGGCTCGCAGGTTCACTACACCGGCGAGTCAGGGAGCCTAGAGCGCTAGCTACAAGACTGTCTAATTCCGCTATTCACACGCCTTAAATAGCCGTTTGAATCCCACTACGCCGTCAGGTTGTAGAAGTGGATGCGCAAATATTGACACTCCCACGGTTCGAACTGTTAAACGATCAGAGCATCGTTACAAAGTAAGCAAGAGAAATCGTCAACATCTAAAAACTTTAGATTTGCACCAGTCAATTAAACTTTCAATTAAAAATATTATATATAATATGTATAAAGCCAAAGAACATGTAACAGTTAGTGCTGTGTTGCAAAAAATAAAAGACAAGGAACTGTGTGATATTAGTTTAACAAGTTTGTGGAGAGTGTTGAAACATTTAGGTTTTCAATATAAAAAGACAAATAATAGACAAGTATTGTTTGAACTCTCTAATGCTGTTTCAAAACGGTGGCATTTTTTATGAAAATTCATGAACAATAAAATGTCTGATAGTCCGAGGCAAGTTCTATTTTTAGACGAAACTTGGATTTTCGCTAAAGGAAATATGTCAAAATCATCTTGGCAAGATGGCATCACGAAATGTTATTCTTCTAGTCGTTCCGGTTATGGTAAACGCTACATTATACTTCATGCTGGAAATTATGAGGGTTTTATTCCTGACACTAGTTTAATTTTCTCGTCCACAAAGAATACAGGTGATTACCATGGAAATATGGGTGCAAATATTTTTGAAGAATGGTTTGAAAAAAATTTGTTAAAAAAATTGGAGCGACCATCCATATTAGTGTTGGATAATGCATCCTACCACTCAAGAGTAGAAGAGAGATTTCCTTCAAGCAGCTGGACAAAAGAAGAAATAAAGCTGTGGTTGACAGAAAAGAAAATTTATCACAGTGACATATTTTTAAGTCGATTTACTTCAAAGGTGTTGGGAGCACAAAATTCAAAACAATTTTGTTACTGACCAAATGGCTCTTAAATATGGCCATGAAGTTCTTCGACTTGCAACAATGGCAAAATTGTATTAGACATACTTAAGACATGATCGTTCAGTCTTTTCAAACCGATCGAGTTATAGATGAGGTCCGGTCTCTAATTATTCGGATAGACAATTCAGATAGTGACGACTCTGCTAGTGAAATATCAGACAGTGAATAGGACAAATCGTTTGCTAAAAAGAAGAAACAAAAAAGTGTTTCTGGAATTCAATTCGGACTTTGTGGTGTGTTTAAGTTAAACGATAAAGTACATTCGGTCTAATTACTGGACTGCATACTCTGAATAGCTTTGGTATTAATTACTGGACACATGTTTAAACCTTTTGTTTTGCTGAAAACTCTGAAGTGATTTAGTGCCAATTTGTTTCAAGGTTATATTTATTACAGTGCAGAAAGTAAAGTCTTGGATGTATTTTATTCAAATTTGGACATACCAGCAACTTGGCAAGTATTTTCCAATTTAACTGCATGCAAAACCATTCGTTTAATTTTTACTCTACGCAAAATAGAGACTTATAGAGACCTTGATGAACATTTGATGCCGACAAATAATTTAGATTATTCGAAATATTCCGTTCCACTTCTTTTAACCGCCCTATATATACATATTGTGTATATAATATTACAATATTATACATATTGTAAAATCCAATATTATTATTGAACATAAAATACAGGAAATTAAATATTTTTACTTTTCAAGCGATCGGAATTATATTAACGTCCCACTGTTTGAGGCCCACTGATCATATCTTAATTACATATCGACTTTCATAGGGTAAAAGGAGTTATACCGAATATTGATGAGTCTTGGTAAATATAGTGGATTAAATTAAAAATAAAGAGTAAGTGAAATATAAGACTAACAAAGCAAATACTATAAAAAGAGCCTGTTAAATATTGTCAGTTTAAATAATATAAACTTTTCATAACCTTAAAAATAACAAAGCAGGAAGCAGGTATATTCAAAAAACAAAGGCAATTTGCTTTCTTATCGAAACTCAAATTAATTAACCATTTTAAGTGGCCATACACTATTTGAAATATTCTGAATAAAATAATGGAAAATATTGTAGTTACAAATAATGAATTGTTGGAAGAAATAAGAAAAGTAAACAGCGATCTAAAGAATTTTATTCGGGTTTCAGAAGTGATATTAACTCTACAAATTGAAGAAATACGACGCAAGGTAAAATATTTACAAAAAGAAATTGAATACTTAAAGAAAAAAATAGAAATCACTGAAAAATATAAAAGACAAAATAAAAGAGCCATTTTTGGGATTGTTCGACTAAAATAAAAATTACAAATTCAAAGTATCATTGATCAACTGAACAATCTGTTAAGCATATCATTTCTTACAAAATTAAAAGTATTGAAAAAACTAAAAAAATTAAAAGGAACAAGTATAAATATTGCGCAAGACCTTACAAGAGAGCGACAGGAAGAACATAAAATACTACGTAAACATCTACTACTGGCTAGACCGGAAAAAAACAATACCTGCTTTATAAAAAATCATAAACTTTACATTAACGAGGATTTCTATACAGCCGCAGACCTCCAGCAAGAATCAAATACAGAATTGGAAAATAGAACCATCAGTAGTGATCCGAGAACCCCCATTCTTAGACAAGAAAAATCGAGAATATCGAAAAAGAAAAATTCAATAACAAAAGAAGACACTACAGAGGAGGAGAAGGTCCAAGGACTACAGACAGGACATAAATTAAAGGAGGAGAACATCAGAATCAATCCTAATTCTCGGTCCAATCCAAATACTGCAGTTGGTAAGGAAAGAAATCACTCTATTGCAAATAATAAAACAAATACTCTCAACAAAGAGAAATTACATTTAAATAAAAAACCATTTTATAAAACAAGACATAATTTGAATTCAAATAAATAAACCAACTGGGTATTCCACTAAAATTAAATTATTTTGGACATATTACCTACCTTTGTGTTTTATTCCTTTTGTTCTATAAATTGTGATTTGTTGATATAACTAAGAGTACATATTGGTTTGATTAAATTTTGATTTGATTAATTGGTTTGTTGATATATACACTAAGCGTTCAGATTGATTTTATTAACTTTTTATTTAAATAATAAAATTGATTTATTGATATATACACTAAGCGTCCACTGTTTGATTTTTTGTGTTCCGTTTCTTGTGTTATATACATTGTGATTTGTGGATATATATACATATTATAGTTGTTTTACTAAATAGTGTGTAATTTATAAGATATGTAGATTTTGAAACTTATAATACTTACGAGATAAATGAAATAGTGCAACTAAATGAGTTTATTGAACTGAAAAATAATCAAATTAACTTAAAAATAATTCACCAAAATATTAGAAGCTTAAAAAAAACATTGATTAGTTTAGTGCAGTATTAAGTCAACTAAATTCAGATTTTGATTTGATAGTACTAACTAAAACTTTTAAACTATGTGATGTACGATATTACAATAAACATAACTACATATTCTTGTATAGTGATTCAAATTCCAATAGAAATGGCGGGGTAGCAGTATATATATAAAAAAACCATTACTTTTTTGCATAAAAAGGTAATGATTAATTACTTATTCAAGTAGAAAGTAATAAAGAAGGATGGAAGAAGAAGGAAGTATAAAGAAAATCTTAGTTACTTGTCTTTATCGTTCACTATCTGGTGATGTGGAGGAATTCCTTGAAGAATTAAAACAATATTTAGAACAACAAAAACAAGAACGGTTAGCGTGCCATATACTACTCTGGGACATTAATATTAATAATACGGATATAACTAATGAACGTGCTTACGAATACCTTAATTTGGTGTATGAATACCAATTTACATCAATAGCCAACAAATATACAAGAATACAGGGAAATTCTATAAGTTGTCTTGATCATATTTTTTTAAAATCACAGTGAAACAAAAACGGGTGTGGCAATCTAGTGGGACTGCCGGTAGAAGTTATACTTTTATACACGCGTTCGCCGTTAAAAATTTATATATGAGTCAATCTGCACAATCATTACATATGTAATGCTATAGGTAAGAGAGGGAGCAGAAAGAGAAAAAGAATTAGTTATATAGGTATATGGTGCGTCGTTTGCTGTATATAAACATTTGACCTGTAATAGGAGTATAGTAAATGAAGGATTGTATCAATATTTTAATGAAAATATATATTTTAATTTTTATATGTATAAAAGGAGTTGAATGCAAAAAAAAATTTTACACATACTTACTTTTACTTTACTTTACTTAATCAGTAGACCCATTTGTACCTTTCGGTGTTGGGCCGTTTAAAATACAATTCATTACATTACACTATTTGACAGTCTTTTGAGGTGTCCTAGCTCTTAACGAACTTTCTCCATTCCTTCCTATTGGATGCCATCTGTGTTGCTTCCTGCCAAGTCTTACCCTTACTCTGTAGTATCTGCCAGATGTCACTGTTCCATTCTTTAATGGGTCTTCCTCTTCTGTTCTTCCCTATTGGTTTGGCGTCCCACACTCTTTTAACTTGTCTATTATTGTCCATCCGGGTTAGATGTCCGAACCATGCCAATTTTTTCTCTTTGATTGACTCGAGTATCGGTTTGATTTTGAGTCTTTCTCTTATTTCTTCATTTCTGATTCTATCAGTTCTTTTTACTCCTATCGTTCTTCTGAGGTATTTCATCTCTGCCGCCTGAATTCTGCTCTGATGTCTTTTGTTTAATATCCAATTTTCTGCTCTATATGTCACTGTAGGTCTATATATTGTTTTGTATATTGTCATCTTGGTCTTTGTTGATATTTCTTTGTTATTAAGGAATCCTCTATTTAGTGCTTGGAATAGTTTTCCTGTGTTTTCCATTCTGTTGTTAAGATCACCCTCGATGTCTCCTTTGTTGTTGATTACTGTTCCTAAGTATTTGTATGAATTTGTCTGTATTATTTTTTGTTGGTCTATCATTACTTCTATTTGATCTTCCGTCCCTTGTTTCCTTGATATTTTCATTATTTGAGTCTTCTCTTTGTTTACGTTTAAGTTGTATTTGCTTGCTTCTAGGTTCCATTTCTCTAAGTTGTATTTCAGTTTTTCTGCAGTTTCCGCAATTAATACTATGTCGTCTGCAAATATACACATCTCAGCATTTATCATTTGCATTCTGTTCCAACCGATGCAGTATTTCTTGAATGTTTTCTTACATTCTTTCACTATCTCATCTATTACATTACATACACATACTCTGCAGTAAAATTCATTATTTATTTTGTTTTTGATTAATATAAAAACTACAATACAATACATACACTGCAACATAATTCAATATAATAATACAATATAAATTAAAATGTAATAATCATAAGTATTTAAAACTGCTAATATACATTTATAAGTTACTTTACGAAGATAAAAATAAAAAACCAACAACTCGGATTATGTTGTAAATTTTCATTTTATTTAAAATTTATGTTTTTTTGCGTATATTACATATATTTAATAAGATTAACGTGAGGTTTTTAAATATTTCAAAAATAAAAAAGAAAATTCGTAATTGGGATTCGAACTCACAACCACCAGCGTATGAACCAAACACGTAAAGAATTTGCCAATTAGACATGACACTAACGGATTTCAAAATTGACAGTTCTTGGTAAAACAGTGATTATTTTGAAAATACAAAAGCCTAAAATAATTATAAACGTTTAATTTTAAACAATACAAAACATATCACATTAATATTAATACATATTATATTATATATAATATATATATACAATATTATATAATATATAATATTAAATATATAATACAAAAGAAACATTTTTATTCTCGAGAGAGGAAGAGAGAGAAAATATATCTTCTGTCTCTCTCTTACTCATTATCTTCCATATGTAATGGTTTCACAGATTCACTTTCATGCAAATTTCCAACGCCGACCGTACGTATAGAAGTATAACTTCAAAAAATTTTTTTGGACAACTAAAGCAGCAGTCGTGGACACACTAAGCAGAGAACAACACATAATCAATTACCAAGAACTAAAAAAACAAAAGTTGTGACTGGTGTGAATATAATGCCTCTAAAAATGTCAACGTCAAATTTAATTTGTTATGTAAAATTCTTAATAAACTTACAATAAAAAAAAGTTATATAAAAAAATACAAAAAACATGAGAAGAAGCGCCAAAGTTAGATAACTGCAGGACTGGTTAAATCCATAAACAAAAAAAATCTCTTGTATCGTAAACATGTTAAAAATCCTGATAGTGTTAATAAAAAAATGAATATTTTAGTTATAGAAAACACCTAAATATATCAATAAAAAATGCTAAGAAAAATGACTTTAGAAATGAAATTAAGAAAAACAAGAATGTTTCCAAAAACCTGTGGAATATTGTTAAAAATTTGACAGGTGAAGAAACCGAAAGAAATATTATAGAAATAGTTACACAAGAAGGAACTACTGTAACAGATGGTGAAACTATCTCCAATTCATTTGCTCCTTATTTTACATAAATTGAAGAAACTTATGCCAAGAATATAACACCACCGACATCGTGTTTTCCACAATACAACAGCGTGATGCATTCTATGTATTTAAGACCGGTCTCTGAAAGTGAAATTGAGGGAATTATTAAAACACTTAAACACAGAAACAATAAAAATTATAGATAAACAAATCATCAAACCGTCGGTGGAACTAATAAATTAAATATTTAAAACTGGTCAATGTCCAGACAAATTTAAGGAAATAGTTGTAATTCCTATATACAAGAAAGGAGATAAACTAAGTTTGTCAAACCACAGACAGTTTGTCTTTCTTTGATAAACACAGCATATTACCGTCTTCGCAGTTTGGATTCCGTGAACGTTTATCGACAAATGACGCAATAATAGAAATCACCAATGAAATATACAATCGAATTAACAATAGCCAACCTACTACTTGTGTGTTTCTAGACCTGGCAAAAGCATTCGATACTGTAAGCCATCCAAAACTACTAGAACCACTAGAAAATAGTGGAATACGCGATACTACTCATAATTTACTAAAGTCTTACTTGGACAAAAGACATCAAATTGTTACGATAAATAATGTAAACAGCAATAAATTTCACTTAAGATGCGGTGTGCCCCAGGGTACAGTATTAGGACCACTAATATTCAATATCCATGTCAACGATCTATATAATCTTAATACTGAGGGGAAGATAGTAAGTTTTGCCGATGACACTGCAAGTTTTATATAGCGCAGACAATTTGAAACATTTAAAGAATAAAATTAAGCTAGATATGCTCAAACTAATAAAATGGTTTAATTATAAGGGTTTAACCATTAATTACGAAAAAACGTTTTTTGTTCCGTTTTGCAGTTACAAAGTAACACTACCTTCTTATACTTCTATAACAATTAACAACACAAAGCAAAACACAATTATTATAAAATCAAGTAACACTATAAAATATCTTGGAATAAAAATCGACTCTCATTTAAGATGGTATGTAGAGATGTAGATAAAATAATAAAATGTTTAAGAGCTTTAGTTCCAAGGTTTAAATTTCTCAAGTCTAAAATAGATTTAAAATATTTAAAAATTTTATATTATGCACTAGTTGAGTCTAGAATTAGATAGAATTCTTGGGTGGGGCGGTGTACAAAAAACTTATTTAAAGAAAGACGACAAAAAAAAAATTGAAAATAATAATTAATAAAAAAAATGACATACTCCTCTCATTTATTATTCTGTGATACTAACGTAATGGATACGAGGCAACTTTATATGTATTCCCTGCTACTGTACACATACAATCATAAGCATATTCTGCGTACCTTACTTCATTACTGTTAGACTCGCACTAAAACCAATCAACATGTTCAATTGGGAAATATTAAGAAATCAATAGGACAGAGATCTGCTATGTATCTTGCTTCAAAAATATTTAATTACTTGTCCAACATATATAAGACTCTCTTCTCTAAGATAATAGAAACATATATGGATTCAAATCTTCCAGGAAGTATGATCAATAAAATAATTAAACATAAGTTTGCCTGCATTTCAATATATTTTTACTGACGGCTCTAAAATTCAAAATAAAACGGGTTGTGCAATATATCACTGGAATTCTGATTACAAAGAATCATGTCGATTGCACAATGAAGCTTCAATATATACTGCCGAACTATCAGCTTTATTTCTTGCGTTAAAATATATAGCCTCTAATGGTATGAATAATTATATCATTCTGACTGATTGTAGAAGCATTATGGACAAACTTACTTCTATTAAAACCACAAAAAACCTAAACCATATTGAGATAGAAATAAAGAAGTTACATTATGATATTATTTCCGCAGGTAGCTCGATTATTATTTGTTGGGTAAAAGGACACTCTGGAATATTAGGAAATGAAGAAGTCGATAAATTAGCTAAATCTGCAGCTTTAACCAAACATAATATAAACAACATACTTCTTCCAGTAGCAGACATAGATAATATCAGTAGAAACAACTGCAAACAAAGATGGCAACGTTTATACAACCAAAGTACAACTGGAATAAACTTTAGAGCTTGCCAACCACTAATACCCAATGAGAGATGGTTCAAATATGAGACAAATAGGTTATTTATAAAAACAATAAACAGAATAAGATCAAACCACGCACTCACTCCTGCATACAAACACAGCATAGGTATTACTGATAACTAGACTTCGGCAAATATGCATATTACATATTTTGCATATTGTGCATATTTCATATTTTGGCATATTTGTATAAAAGTTTGCATAAAGTGCATAAAAGTTCAGATTTTTATACTGTATTTGAAAATTTTTAAACATACCAATTTATTTCAATTCTTGTATAAAATTTTGTAGTCATTTTAATCAAGAAATGATCTAAGTACGTAATCTCTACAGGTACAAAACATTTACAATTTCAAAGAAGATCAATTTAAGTAGCCCTCAACATTCTTAGAAAGTCTCGGTCACTGAGGCATTCAGTTATTGGATAATCGCTAAGGGTTCGCTCATTTGCATTTTATGATCTAATCCCGAAATCTATCTACAATTTATTGTATCTTAACAGCAGGTAAACGGCTAATAGTTTTGTTCCTAATTTAGGGATTTTCCAAAATCTCCCAGTTTATTGAATTAGGTACCTAAACATTTCTAATTTGATGCTCAGATTTGTGTTAGTAACAAAAACTAATTTGTGGATTAATACTGCATTTAAAACACTTAGCGAGTGTTTTTTTTTCCAAACCAGTTATTTGATTAACCAAAAACACCTTGTATATTTTTATATTTTAAAGGTTGGGTTTAAATAAAGGTTTTTATTTTTATTTATAGATAGCATGTGAGAAGAAATTTCAGATAGACCAACATGTGAGAACTGCTTCACACATTGCAAAAAAAGGAAAAATAGGAGAAAAACATCAAACTTCAATGGCTAAATGTTTCCAATCTACTTCAAAAAAATTAGATGAGCAAGAAACTTTTAATGAAGACTTGTGTCGCGCATTAGTGTCTACAAACATATTGCTTTCAAAATTAGCAAATGTAAATTTTAGTTCGTTTCTAAAAAAATATTGCAAACTTAATGTTCCAAGTGATCGGTCTCTAAGAAGAAATAATGTGAACGGGCTATACTCGTCGGTGTTAATTAATATTAAGGAAGAAATTGCAGATAATTATTTTTACATATCTGTAGACGAAACCACCGATTCCTCAGGAAAGTATATTGCTCATTTATTGATTGGTGTTCTTAAAGAAGATACCTTACCAAAATCTCATCTTATTTCATGCCAGCAACTTGAGAAAACAAATGCTTTAACAATTTCGCGTTTTATACAAGAAACATTAGCAACTTTTTTTTCTTCCGACAACTATTCTTTCTAATAAATTACTGCTTATTTTATCGGATGCTGCTCCTTATATGGTGAAAGCAGGACAAAATTTAAAAATATTTTTCCCAGATTTAATACATGTTACTTGTGTAGCGCATGGATTAAACAGAGTTGCAGAGGAAATACGAAAAAAGTTTCCTCTTGTAAATACCATGATATCCAGTGTCAAAAAAGTATTTCTTAAATCTCCTATAAGAATTCAACTTTATAAAGAAATGCTACCTAACATTCCTCTTCCACCACAACCTATTTTAACGCGATGGGGAACATGGTTAGAAGCAGCTAATTTTTATGCAGATCATTTTGTTAAAATAAAGAACATAATTAATACGTTAACAGATGAAAGTTCCCAATCTCTTTTGGATTCTAAACAAACTTTTCAGAGTAACTTGCTTCAACAAGAACTTTCATTTATAAAATCAAATTTTAGTTTTGTTCAAAAAACAATTACTCAGTTAGAATCACCAAAACTGTCATTGTTCGAAAGTACAGCATTAATAAAAGAATTTGCGTCATGTTGTCGGAACGTTAGAGGTAATATTGGAAAAGATATTTAAAAAAAATTTGAAGCTACTATGGAAAAAAATAAAGGTTACCATATTCTTTCTGAAGTAGTCAGTGTTCTAGCTGGAAATATTTCGGAAACAATTAATTTAGAACCAAATGTTTTGATTAGTTTGAAAAATGCTCCCGTTACATCAGTTGATGTTGAACGAAGTTTTTCCATATATAAATATATGTACTCAGACAGAAGCCACAAGTTTTTGTTAGAAAATTTTGAACACCACTTGGTCATTTATTGTTACCATAATTCTAAATAAGTTTATTCATACTTAAAAATGATGTAGTTACTTAAAATAAATGTAAATCTTAATGAATAGTAGGAAATATTTAGTTATGTACACTTTTTTTTTTTAAATAAAATTGTTACTATTTTACGATTTTTTTATTTATTTGTATGCATATTTTGTAAAATATTTGCATATTTTCGGGTAAACACGTGCATATTTATGCGCATATTTTCTACATTTTTATTTGCATATTTGCCGAAGTCTACTGATAACTCATATTGCTCCTGTGGTAAAGTGGGAGATCTGCAGCACTTTATATTGGAGTATGGACAGTACAAACAAAGTATCAAAATGATGTATGAAAAACTAATTGAGCTAAATTGTTCATTGCCTGTCAATTTAAATACAATTATTTTTTCAAATAATAAGCAGATATTAAAATGTATATACGAATACATAACATCCTGTAAATTTAAATTATAAGTAGTTTTAGGTATTCAAATCAAAAATTGTAAATATGTCAAAAATTGAATGTGTATACTAACATATTACTTCCTGTAAATTTATATTATAAATAGGCTTAGGTAATAAAATCAAAAATTGTAATTACCACAAATAGTCTGGCTAATTGGCTATGCCAAAGCCATTATACAATAAAAAAAAACATATATAAAATATATATTAATACTCTTAATTCAATAAATATGGTAAAATCTATATTTAAAAAGTATGCGTTATCCCTAGATCGTTTGTTTGTGCATACACTTTTCGATCTGACTAATTAATAATGATCAAAATTAAAATAAGAAGAATATTTACAATAGAGTGATTTGTTATATTCGTTCGTATAAATATAAAAAAGTTAAATACATGTAATATACATATTATACAATGTTTGTAGATTATTATACACCTAAATAAATATAATTAAATGTTGTCACACACTATTCCCGTGTTCGACCAATAGGTTTTAACGGGTATTAAGCAAGTGTTTTTTTGATTTTTGAGTGACAAATGTAAAATTAACATGTATGTAAAAAATTACTAATTATAATTTTTTCTTGTACATTGAAATCAATAAACATTCCAGATTTAGCCATACGACTCACACTCCCTCTAAGGGGAAATTTCACTCATCCCAGATACCTACGGTATCAAAAGGATTGAGGTCTGGTGGGACTCTGGTTTCCATGTTATCGAGTCCTAGGTGACTTGGTACGTCGGTGTATCTCCCAAAAATTTTCGCACGCATCTGGACGTCGAAAGTAGCACAGCTTTCTGCCTGATCTTATAAAGATGTTCATTTAGACCCAGCTTTTTTATGTTTTCTAGGAGGTTCTTCGGGATGACTCCTGTGGTAGAAAGAATAATAGGTATCGTCTGGGCACTTTCCATTCTCCATTGTCTCCTTATTTGTATTTCCAGGTCTCTGTACTTGGCAATATTTTCGTTGTACTTAACACGCAGATTATTGTTGTTAGGTATCGCCACATTGATTAGTGTTGTTTGTCTTGTTAGTTTATTAACTAGCACGAGATCTGGTCTATTATGTGCTACAGTTTGGTCTGTGAGCACAGTGCGATTTCAGTATAGCTTGTAGTTGTCATTTTCAAGCATACTCTCAGGAACGTATTGATTATATGGGAGATGGTTTGTTTGTAGAAGTCCCAGTTTAAAAGCCATCTCTTGATGGAGGATCTTCCCTACTGAGTCATGCCGTTCCTTATATTCAGTTGCAGCAAATACCTGGCAGCCCCCTGTAAGATGTTGGATAGTTTCTTGGGCTTGACATCCATATCGGTATTTGTCGTTTTGGACCTGAGGGTCTTTGACGATATATTTCAGGTAATTTTTGGTTGGTATAAACTGATCCTGAATGGCGAGTAATGAACCTCCTGTTTCAGGGAACATTTTTCCTGATGTCAGCCAATAGTTCGACGCTATATTGTCGATATAGTTTTGACTGACTTCATTCGGATGTCGCCCGTGCAGAGGTTTACTTATCCAGATGCGCATTTTTTCGTTCTTAGTAAGATGGTTTATGCGCATTTCTTGATCGGTGTTGTATCATCTACTGCACAAATCGCGCGATGAAGAGTAGATGTCTCCGCCTGCACCTGAAAATATGTTTGTAAATTAGTAATCTGTTTTTTAATTGCTCGCTTATATCAATAAGTCCTTGTCCTTCTAAATACCGCGGTAATGTCGTTCTTTCTGCTGCACTTCGAGGATGGTGTTTTTGTGATTTTGTGAGGTGTGTTCGTACTTTTCGCTGAAGAGTTTCTATATCCGTTTTAGTCCACTTAATAATCCCAAATGAGTAGCTAATCACGAAAAATGCGTAGGTGTTTAATGCCTTAAACCAATTTTTACTATTAACATGTGAGCGAAGTAGCTGTTTTACTCTTCGTACGAACTCTGATGTTAATTCGATTTTCATTTGTATATGGTCAATTTTTTGCGCTTGTTTTACTCCTTGATATTTATACATGTCATTTTCGCCCATAGCCTCGATGTTTTGGCCATTTTGCATATCGAATACTCCGGGCTAAACCTTTCCCTTAACTATATTTAGTACACGACATTTGTCTAACCCAAAGTGCATACTGGTATCATTTGAAAAAGTTTCTACAGTTTTTAGCATTTGATCTAAGTGATTTCGAGTGGAAGCCATTAGTTTCAAATCATCCATATACAACAGATCATTAAGCTTCTTCACTACAGTATTGTTGTTTTTAATGCTAAAACCTGAATCAGTGGAATTCAATAGCTGGGATAGTGGGTTCATCGCTAGACAGAACCACAATGGACTCAGCGAGTCTCCCTGGAATAGGCCGCGGTTAATTGCGATATTTTCCGTTTCGATATTGCTTTCACCAGGTATTTGGAGATGAATTTTAGTATTCCAATCTGTCATTAAACATTACTATTATTATTATTATTATTTACTAAAGAAAGGATCAAGTTTCATGAGCTGAAATTTCACTCGTTAAAAGTTTATATTTAACCTGTTGGTTTGTTTTTTAGATTGTAACTTAACATTGAATATACTTATTAATTGATTAGGTGGCACGTATAATGGGTGAACCAAGAGTACTTCTTGAATACTTTTATATATATACATATATTGCATAATGAGACGTATTATATCCATTATAATTTTCCTTAACAATTAAAATAATCTCAGTTTCTGCCTACGCTTATATCTCTATTTAATTTTCCAATATATTTCGCATCCCTATCATTTGGTTTTCATAATCCGTAACATTATCTGGTTGTAAACGCTCGCTCAATTATATCAGTATATTGGATGAGTTGCAGTTCTATCCATATATCATTAATAGTACAATTTTTCTTCGGTGATGAATTTTAAGCGATTAACTAGCTTATGACATCTCGTCGATAGACCAGGATATTTGGTCCATGTTCTTACAGTTTTACTAAAGTATAAAGTGTAAAGAACTAACTGATTATGAGGATAATAACCCGATGAAAACTTTAATTTATGTAGGTACATATAAACTTTTAAATACCATTAAAAAATGTTACATCGAACTAACCAATATCTAAAGAAGCTAAATTTGAAACCTTTTATGCTTTTATATGAGTTAACTTCTGATAAGCCTTTTTTGCTTCACATTGCGTACAATATCACTTCCAATTAATATACCTGTGGAATATTTTTTTTTAATTAAATTGTATACATTTGTTTTTTGTTATTTTAATAGGTTTTACTTTGGTGCAGACATAAGTTGAAAATTTTCTTCATATGCTCTAAAAATCTGTATCCTCCAATCTTTACGGCTTCTATAACGATATTGTCGTCTCAAGGCGCTTTGTTTCTTTTCATTTTCTTTACTGCGTTCTTTGTTTCGTCTGTTAACAAATCAGGTATTAATTCTGATCCGTGCTTAACTAATATTTTTTTTGAATGTTCTAACTTTTCTGTTAGTTGCTTATCATAATTTTGTTGACTTCTTTATAATTCCGTATAGAAATCTTCTACTACCCTAACTAATTCATCTCTGTTTGGTGATGTTATTTCCATCTTTCTTACAGCAGAAATTCTTAGAGCAGGGTTAATAGCTAAACCAATTAACGGTATGTTACCTGTAAAGATCATAAATGCTAATAAAAAAGAAATAAAAATTAAAAATTTTATCCCGAAGATAGAAAATTTGAACAAAGATATATTGTGTATGGTAGAACCTAAACAATCAGTGAACAGAGTCTAATGACTGCTCAATACAATAAAAACGGAAACGCTAACAGAAGAAAAAAGATCGATCGAGAAAATTTATGCCAAGTAGATAAAGAAAAAATTGTGAATCGATTAATAAAAATATAAAATTGCCTATTTAGAAAATGTCTGTTATATATAAAATTTAAATTGCCACATATTTTCATATTATTATTTTATTTCATGTTATTTTAGAAACATTGACTGGTTTAAAGGGAAACGGGAAACGTAGGAAATCAGTCTATGGGAATTTCATTTCAAGCGAAAGTCCATTCAAACATCGACGTACATTAATATTCTGATTTTATTGAATGGTTCATTATTTTCCTTTTCTGTGAAGAAAGTCTATGGTGCAAACAGGCTTACTTTGGGAGATGTTTCTCTAGAATAATTTTTGGTGTTTACGTTTACAGTTCATATAAAATAAAGTCATTTAAAATTGAATGATCATAGAGTTAAAACGCTAAAGGAATATGATATTAATTAAAAAAATTGCATTTCAATTCATTCAAAATTGTTATAATATTTCTCCTGTTATAAAACATTTTAAATTATTTTTATCCTTTCAGTAAAATTACCTGGTGCTTAATGTATTCTGATGATAAAGTGTTAGTGGAAACACTGAAAGCGATTTAGAATAAAAGAGACAAAAGAATACAAGAGTGGGACAAGCTCTTAAAAAATATATTTAAAACTTATAGTAGAATATATAAACAGAGTATTTGGATTGTTTATATTATAGAGTTACCACTACAAATAAACTGAAAACTTTGAATGGTAAAACGATTGTGAAAAGTAATAGTTTACCAAAATGAGAGAGCATAGGTTAACCCATTAACGCCTACGGGTCCCATATGGGGACACAAAACCGCCCTCTATTTATGTGCGTATACTAACTGACAAATTTAATTTGAACGCCACTGGCTGAGAACTAATCGTTCGAAATGCTCATCGGATGCGCCTGACAAGATCAGTTGCTTCTCGTACTCGCGAGTGAGAGGTTCTGCTATTTTCTATTGGACTGATTATTTTCGATGACGAAAATATGGACATCCCGTTATCGTAAGTTAAATTATGTCGATCTTATTTATTTTATTGTATATCTAGGCGATCGATTGTATTTAAAAAACGTATTTTTGCAATACTGTTTGTTGATTTTCTAAATATATGGTTCTAGTTTTTCATAATTTTGTCGTAAACGTCACTGTCACCATATGGGTCCAAATACAATAAAAACATGGGAGGCACCGATCTGATGGATGCAAATGTATCTTGGTATGTAGAGTATATTGATTATAATAATATAACAACATACATTGTTTCAGTTATCGTATTGGTGTAAGATCAAAAAAGTGGTATTCACAGGTAAGATATTCACATATCTTATTGATGTATCTATACAAAATGCTTGAATTCTCTACCGCAAAAGTGGCAGAAATATCAGCCAGTTGGAGTTTAGGCGAAGTATTGCTCAGGTAATGTTATAATTTACTACATATTTACGTAGTCTTACTTGTTACTGTGATTTTTAGACATATTTGGCAAATTACAAAACGACAGCTAAAGGTCCAGGTCGAATGCCTAAAGCTGCTGGAAGTAACAGCCGTGTTGGAGACGATGTCAGATTTGATGGGCTAAACCATTACGTAGTAGTAGTGCCAGAAGGAAAAAGAAGAAGATGTGCCGGGTTCAATTGTATAAGCAAAGGGCGTACAATGTGTATCAAGTGCGATGTTGGTTTAGGTTTAGAATGTTTTATGAAATTTCACACACACACTTAATTCAGATAATATTTTGTGTATACCCTGGAACGCCTACAGGGCCCATATTGTGACAGCATGTTTTTTGTATATTTTGAAATAAAAATTTATTTTTTTCCAAACTTAGGTTAATTTTACGCCTTTCTTTATGAAAGTTCAAAAAAAAATCGTAAATTCAAAAAAATTTTTTTCTCGGCGTTCATGCCGAGAGCATCCAGACAATTAGATTAGCAGAAGTAAAGGGGATTGATATTGGGATGACCCAAGATAGTAACTTATAGAGAAATGTAATAACGAAAGCGGATTTTGCTTAGGGATAAAGGCAAAGAGACTTATGATGATAAAAAAAAAGGACAATATATACGAGCCGTAATAGGGAAACATAGCAAACATGAAATGTTGAATGATAATGGACAAAATATTGGATAATAAACTTAATTATATATAAAGGAATGATTGTAACAAGCATCCAACTACGTAGAAAAGAAAAACCTAAGGTGAGATAGATTTCGTCAGATGAAACAAGAGTAAACCAGTGTGATCATTTTATAATACAAAAAAAAACATAAACTACATAAGTACAATTGGAAGTAGATGAGGTGCGGACTTTAAATCGGACCACTTTTTGGTACAAATTAAAGGCAAAGAGCTGAAGCAAGACAAATTAAAATACGAAAAAATGAGCAACGAGTCATTTCTATATGGATATTTTGAAGGAAGAAATTATACAAAAAAAACAGAGAAAATGTAACTGACAAACTAAATATACGAAAGCAGGAAGTTTATGGAGAAGAAATGTAGGGAGATATATAAATAAACATAGTAGACTGTGGAAAATTGGTTGAGCAATTTGGAAAAATAAAACAACAGTATTTAAACAAAAATGGAAATATTCTTACAAAAGAATATGGAGAACTTGGACAATTCGGAAAAATACATGCCGGTGAAAATGAGAGAGCTGATAGAGAAACAGGGGAAATACGACAAGGCTATTTCGGTTACTAAAGTTAGTAAAAGTTACTTAAAAGGGAAGACGAATCTGAAAAAGAAATATACAATATAGATGAATTATAGACGAATAAAAGCAATACCAACAGAGCATCTGCGTCTTTTTCTTTCGCTCCTTATAATCTATCAGGTGTCGGAGTGTGATTAATTTTTATCATTTATCCATTTTTTCCACTCTCTTCTCTTCTTTGCCCATTCCTTAATCTTCTCTACTAGTTTTTCTGTTTCCTATCTATATTCTGCCATTTGGTTCAGCCAAATGTCTTCACTCCAGTCTGGTTTGAGCCATTTCTAACACGAGACTGAACCAATTCATTTTTTCTTTTTGATTTTTGCCAATATTGTTTCTTGAGCAATTCTATTTTTATTTCTTCATTTCTCACTTTATTCCGTTTAGTCTTGCCTGCTATTTGTCTAATATGTTTCATTTCTATTTCATTCGAATGTGGTTACCTTTTCTAAATCCTTTCCCTTGCACTAATTTTGTTTATGTCTAGGGCACATATTATTTATTTTCATTGTTGCCTTTTATATTTCCTCCGTCCGTTTATTAACCAATTTTTGCAATAAGAACCAAGCTTCCACTTGGAGAAGATCCCAACTTTTTACCGAATGTGGGTTCCTATACCCTATAATTGTGTAACAATTGGCTTCCTTTTTTCATCATCTCTACTATTTTGTTAATTATAATTATGAACAAGAGCGGACTTGGACTATCTCCCTGGCTTATCCCATTCCATATCTCAAATTTCATTGATCCCTTTCCTGATATCTGCACTTCCGCTTTTACCTACACATGGATTTAGTTGCTGATATTGTCATCAAGTGCCCTAGTCTCTCGACCAATAGCACGTACTGATGCGCATTGCCCCGCCTACCTTGACTCGGACATTGTGTATAAATAATCGCACAATATTTGAGTGAGGATCAGTCGTTTGACTATGGCCTCACCTAGAGCATAGTATGCTCTAGGAAGTCGCCGGTTAGGGCTCTGTTCCATTTGCTACCGCAAAATTTTAGACTCTGTAGCTAGTCTTTGCTTCAACAAGTTGTTTTATTTCGATATAAGAACGATGGTCTACGATATCACACATATCAGAAGATATACACCAAGTCTTTATCAAGACTTGGACAAATAAATCAAATCCAAAAGTTAAAATGGATAAATGCTTAAGGGTTATAAGCCCCTAGGCAGAGCGTACAACAGAGTGGATAATTTCATAGGTCCACTCTTGCTGCGACGATATGGTGCCCCACGTTGGGCGCCATATTACCAGGTGGGACGTAAGGGCTTGAAAATTCACTGCCACTTAAACACTCCCACGGTGACTTACATAGGGACTTCGACCTGTCAATTCGAAGAACCCTCTGCGTAAATTCCATTGTCTATGAATTAGTGATGTTTCTCACACAAGTAAAGTAAAGGTAGTAAAATAAAAGGAGCAGAGTCTGCTCTCGACTATCAAATAGAGTTTGTGCACCCTGGGAGTCCGATTTCGGGGCTCTTCTTCACTCTACGATCTTAGACTCTGTGGCTGGATTGTTTTTTCATCCTCAAAAAGTGTTTTATTTATACCAACATCAAACCAACCACACTAATTGAAAATAACGCGATTGCGGCTAGGACATAACAACTTAACCCATAAACACCTCTTTACGCGAACTGTGTTAACGATGTACAAAAATTGTGAATTAACCCTTTCCCTGAAACATACATTAACTCAGTGTATACTCCGTTGCAAGATAATTCGGATGGAATTCCCCAGATTAAGAGACTGGGCCGATATCAAGCACAAAATGACTGCACTCCCTTAATGGTGCAACGAATAGCCACCCTTAGTCTTTCGTTACATTAGGTTCAATTTTAAATTTTATCCAAAGTTTAAAGGTACTTTACTAAATGATACACAGTAGGTGTAGCTAGGTACATATTTCAATTTTGAGTTGTTAACGATTGGTAAATAAAATTATAAGCATAATTTTGTGAACCGATTTAAATTTAATCAGTGGATTGCATTTGTACTTGGAATTCAGAACTACAAATTTCTAGGTACGTAAAGCCAGTGTTCATAATCAAGAGATTATAACATTTCTTGGAATTTTATTTAGGTAAAAGGATAATGCTTACTTAATATCCAATTATTACTAAATGGACTTCTGTGAGAAGAAAGTTAATTTGAAAGGAACTTCATTTTTCTTTTGTCGTTCATTTAGAACAGAAGTTAGTGTAATAACTATAAATATGAGTGATATAGAAATGATTAGTGACGATGTCCTGTACATTCCTACCACTATTTCAGGAAGTGAAGGAGAGTCTGAACCTGAAAAACGTTCTGGTTATATTTAACTCACACACGATGCAAAACAAATCGTGCTTCACGTTCTACTAATGCCCTAAACTGTCAAAGCGATTGGTTAATCATATTTACCAATTAATTAATTCATAAAAAACCGAGCAGAATTCCTTAAAAAGTAAAATTACATATTTTTTCTTAGGTCTTCTTTCGACGATGGTTAAATCAGAAGTGATCAAAAAGACGGTTTTTTTGACACAAGTGCCATGATCTACTGTGTACGAACTTATAAAAGACGGTCTAGTGTTGCGAAAAAAAGAAAGGATTCTGGTGCCCATCGAGTATTATCGAATTTTCATTTATCAGCTATACGGGAAACAATATATCATATGTATTCAGTGAATAACTTATCAACTTTGAATAAACTGAGTGAATTAAGGAACGAAGAAATAATTCCCGAGTGTCATAAATCTACTTTTTGGAGGTTTTTAAAATCTAATGGTTTTATGGCTAAAACAGTGAATAAACGGCATCTGGAATCCAGCCGTTGAATAAAGCGGTTCGATTATTTGGAGAGTCTAAGGTCTTTTAGGAGTGAAAAGAAGAACTTGTATTATTTGGATGAAACTTGGTTCCATCATAACCATATAAACCCAATGTTGGACGGATGGTAGTAAAAATTGCATCACCAATATTCCTCCCCCCAGAGGGAAGAGAATTTGTATTTTACATTGTTGGGGAGAATCAGGATGGGTAGAAGCTGTTTTATTACTCTCTGCTAAGAGTGTAAGTTATTATCGCTTAGATTATCATAAAGATATGGACAGTACTTTGTTTGAAAAGTGGTTTGAGCAGCAATTACCACCTAAATTAAAAAGAAATAGCGCCTATTATTTTGGATAATGCTCCGTAACATTAATTGTATTATATATATATATATATATATATATATATATATATATATATATATATATATATATAGGTAACATATAAGGTAACACAGTGTACAAAGAAAGATGGAAACAGAAAGTGCTAAGAACAATTGAGGCGTTTATTTTAGAAGCAACATAAGTCCAAAATTTACGAAAACGCGATTGTGGCGTCATCATGTAAAAGACACTGAATTCTATCACCCCAAAGATTCGTTTCTCCCAAAAACATCACATATCCCCCGATATGTAGCACTAAAATATCGGTATTTCTGTAAAAAGGACATATGTCCTATTCGTTTCTTTTAAAAACTACATAGGTCGATGTACTAATGTTGTTTTTAAAAGGAGCTACGCCGAGAGAACAGCCCACTGGTAAGTACCGAACGACTTCGGCACGTATTGCCGGCGAGTTCTCATTCTCATCGGTCTGTTCTCTCGGTGTAGACAGGCAGAGACTTGTCAAATTTAGTAACGTTGTTGTCTTATTACGGAACGGTTGACACGGTTGTGTTGTTAGTCTCGTGTTATATTTTAAGTAGTTTCTTCAGTTTTGCACTGTAAGTTATGAATATGGAGAATGCAGTAGCAAGTGGTAGTGGAGTACAGCAGGCGCCTAGGCGTAAAGTTAAAAAAAAACCGAAGGCCAATTTAATAAAAATAGCCAAAGTAAAACACGAGAAGCATATTAATCATAAAAGAAGACTAGTAGAAAACCGCACTCTTGGAAGAAACTGCAGGTAAATAATAGCTTTAACGTAAATATTGAATATTTTTCTTACAATATATTTTTTGTTATAGATGTAAACGGCTCAAGTGTGATGAAAATATTAGTAAGGAAATAAAAGTGGTTTTATTCCAACAGTTTTATAATATGAACAATAAAAATGAGCAAGACACTCATTTGTCTGGTCTAATAACTATAAAACCAGTAAATAGACGCCGCACGAGAAATAGAAATGTGGGTACTGAAAAACCACATGCTGTAGGATATGCATTCCAAATAAGATATGAAGGAAAGGAAATAGAAAGTCTGTAAAGAGGCATTTTTGGGCATTCATGGTATAACTGTTGGTAGACTTAGACGCATACAAAACCATTTGGTCACACGAGGTATGGCGCCAAGAGATTTAAGAGGAAAAGATAAGAAAAGGTCAACTGATTATTTCGACACCGTAGTTAATTTAATAAAAGAACATATTAAGTCTTTTAAACCAAGGCAATCCCATTACACACGACGCAAAAATCCACTTCGTTTTTACCTGCCGGAAGGTTTAACCATAAAAGACATGCATTCTATGTTTTGATCTGAATACCTGATTAATATCCCTTCTAAAAACTACTAGAAAATATTCACATCCAACTTTAATATAAAGTTTGGTTTCCCACGATCCGATACATGTGCTCGCGATGGTGGTACCACGTATTCGGTATACACAATCTTGGTACAGATGAGGCATTTATTTACACCTACAGTGAAGGACAAGCGAAAAAAGGTGCCAACGATGTATGTTCCATGTTGTTACATTTTAATAACAATAATAACTTTACGACCAGGAATCTTGTACTAATAAGTGATGGATGTCCTGGGCAAAACAAGAATTATGTTATGTTGCACTTTTTATTTATTCTTGTCCATGTACTTAAACTTTTTGACGCAATTAAGTACCTGTTTCCGGTTCGGGACCATTCCTATCTCCCAAATGACCAGGACTTCGCACTGATCGAAAAAAAGAAACGCCATTTGGAAAGAGTAGAGACACCTGTGAAGAGTGAGACAAAATGTTATTGTCAGTACGAAGTAAACCCTCCAAATTTTCCTTAGTCAAAATTTACCCCTCAAAGTTTTTTGACATAAAGCTAGCCACCGATCAATACTTTCTGAAAATAGCTAAACCATCAATTTCTCTAAAACTACTACTACTACTGCAGAGACTGCTGTAGTGAAGTTGAAGGATACCTACAATGGTCCATGGAGATCCTCTATTGTCAGAAGTAAAGTAGCAACAACTAGTTTAATAAAACTCACACCAAGTTATTTGCAAGCTGTGCCAATTTCATCTGCTAAACTGAAAAGTTTAAGGGATCTCTTACCGTATTTAGGAAATGCAAAAAATCGAAGCTTTTATGAAGGCATTTTTACACGACAAAATCTGCAGAGCAATGATGCCTTAGAAATCGATGAAGATGACAACAGTAGTGGTAGTGATGAATCCTAATTATTTTTTGTAACTTAAAATTCAATAAAAACTTAAGTTGATAACATTACTTTTATTTTTTCTTTTTTTTAAAAACAACTTAAGTCCAAGATTTTTGTTTTTTTTTATTAATATCATGAGATTTTATCTAAAAAGTAATAGGCAGAAAACCTTTATTTAACTTATATTCGTCACTGTACAATTTAAAAGTTTTTGGAAATATGGTAATAAACTCGAAAGAGCGTTTTTTTCATTTTCTACAAAATCAAAATTTTGGACATATTGTTTCTAAAATAAACGCCTCAATTATTTACGTAGGTATTAATACAGAAAATTAATAGAGAAGAATAAAAGAAGAAATAAAAATGTTATACAATGAGCCAAAAATAACACAATTTATGTCCCAAAAAGTACGTATATAGAGCATATGGAAAAGAAGAGAATACCGAAATTATTTCTCCATAGAAAGGTTACAGTGCATTATCAAATTATTAGAGCCACCTAGTAAAATTCACCTTTTTGACTAAAGCGGTATATAATTGAGCTACAAATGAAATATATTCATGCGATTATTTCTTTTTTATCATATTGTAACACTTTATGAAATTGCAATAAGCTTGGCAAACACAGCTGGTATTACACCAGTTATACCATAACTGTAACTGTCTTATGGGTAAAGCGAAAGAAATCCCACAAAGTAAAAAAAAACGGAAATAAAAACTTTATTATTGAACACTAATCAATCTAACAGAAATATAGCAGTAATCTTAAAAGTTTCAAGAGCAAGAAAAACTTGATGAAAATTTGGATTTGGCCCTACGGCGCAATCAAAAATGTGGTCGAAAAAAAAACTTACAATACCTCGGGACGAAAGAAAAATTAGCATAAACAGAGTATCAAGCATAAATAGAATTTAAGCATTAGAAATGTGGATTCATATACGAATGCTGAGGATGCTTAGGAGAAAAAGTAATAAGGAAGTACTAAGGAGGGTCAACAAGGATAAAAAATTGCTAAAAACTCTTAAACATTGGAAAATATCTTATCTGAGACATACAGTGGAGGAAAATTGATTTAAAATACTTCAACTGATCCTTAAAAGCAAAATAAAAGGCCGCAGAAGTGTAAGAAGAAAACAGGTTTCTTAGTTAACAAACATTCGTGAATCGACTCAGATATCAAATTCAGGACAATTATTCCATATGGCAGACGATTAAGAAGCCTTCACAACGGTGATTGCCCACGTCGGATAATTCTAACATGTCGGGTGAAGAAGAAGAAGACAGACAACATCATTGCAGGATTTAAACGAAAATGATGCAGGAGTCTAGCGTCAACATTTCATCAATGCTAAATCACATGGTTAAAGATCACAAAGATTGGACCATTAAAGATTGGAATCAAGTAAATAACATTAATATAACTTTATTTTTCTTTAATATAGTTTACAGTTAATCAAGTTGTCCAGGATTCTATATTAATCTTATAAGGGGTTTGTTTTTCGGATGGAACTACCGTGCCAATTCTCATGGATAGAGCTAAATTTATGAGGAGGAGACCTGGGTAGAAATACATAAAAGATTGTATTTAAAAAAACTGTAAAACACCCTCTGAGTATCATTGTGTGGTCCATCACAAGCAGTCAAGGAACTCGAAGGATTTACATGTAGAGTACGTAGAGTATTTGCGAGTACCGCAAACAAAAACGCTTTCACAGGCTCAGGAGTTTTCGCTACCGAATGACAGTTTCACTGAAGATGTTCGACTGGCCTGGCAATTCGCCAGACTTGAAGTGGATAGAATATCTTTGAGAGCCAATAAAGAAAGAAATATCTAATGAAATTATAACCACAACGCGTCGGCTGGTCGAGCGCTTAATAAAAGTATGGTACAGGAGTAAAACAATTAAACAAAACTGCCAAAAATGCATAGAGAGTATGCAAAGAAGGTGCAAGGCAGTCATTGCTGCAAAGGGTGAAACTGCCAAAGTAGTAGAAGAGAAATATACACAAAAATATGTTTTACAGTATGCTTAAGTGTATACTATTATTAAACAAAAAGTTAAATTTTACGGGATGGCTCCATAATTTAATCACCCACTGTAAAAAGAAAAGATAAAAAGTTAGACGTTGGTTAAAATGAAGTATTAATTTAAAACAACATTTAATTTAAAAAGGATACAGATAGAAGAATGAAAGAGAGGCAAATACAATAGAACTTTGAAAAATTAAAGGCAAATATCGAGCACAATTTTCATAACAATCAAATCTTGCCCAAGTACTTTCGCTTTCTACAGCATCATCAGGGCATTTCGTCAAATTTGGGCTATCCACTAAGCGCAGAATGACAACATTCTCTGTTGCCGACGAGAATGTAGCGTAGAACAATTTTAAACTGTTTGTCCTTATTTTAGTGTAGTATTATGTACAATTTTTGTTTAATTTTCATGTGTATTACATTCTGCGCTTGCTGGATAGCCCAAATTTGACGAAATGCCCCTGATGATGCTGTAGAAAGCGAAAGTACTTGGGCAATATTTGATTATTATTAAAATTGTGCTCGATATTTGTCTTTAATTTTTCAAAGTTCATTTATTCGAGCATTCAACCTTATATCAAATACAATAGAAGCAGATGAAAAGAGGTCGTCAAGGAATGTAGAGAAAAATTCAATATTTATTACATTAAATTATGCCTAATTGTAAAATGTATAAATAACTTAAATTAAAATAATAAAAATAGCAGACTTTAGACGCCCACTGTGTAAACTTTAATTAAGAACAGTACAAAGTACAACGTTTTCCAAACGATTATATCCAAATTCTTGCATTTCACGCAAAAACTTTTCCTGAATCTCCCCAGTATCCCTTTGCGAGGTATATGTAGTTAGAATACTTAATACGGACAATCGACCTTGCTATAATGAAAATCATTTGGTATGCAAATTAATAAGACACCGTAATTCAAGGTATACAAGAGTTTTACCCCGTAACGGCAAAGGACAAACGTGTAGGGTCTTTTCGTGATAAGTGCTCATCTGAACGAAAGTGCTATCTCAATCACTCAATATGCTGCAGCGATTGCTTTTGTCCTGTAGCTTATTTATTGGCACTTTTAGGACCTCTCGATTAGGCTAACCCTAACGCAGGGGTTGTTTACGGATTGGAATTTTTTATTTATTTTAAGCAATGTGTCAAAACACCCAAATATACGCGAATACTCAGCCAACATATATGTATCAAATACGTTATACATGTAAAACAAATAAAAAGGAAAAACAATATCATATACTTTTATAATCATTATGTACCTTTATTTACCAAAGTGTAACGAAAGATAATATATTATAGTATAGTTACAAAATTATGAGCACTAATTTCCAAGAAATAGTGATTAGCGATTAGCATTATTCTTGATCTTCCAGTAGCGTACAAAAAAAATTTTGCAAGAGTTTGAGCTACACTTACTTGTATTCAAGAATTTTTACAAATCATATGTACTACTATTCTCTCCCTAGCGCTAAAAAATTTCTAAACACATATGTGGAATCAGTCATAACGCAACTGAATAATTAAGCCATAGGATTATATGGACTAAGAGTAAGGCAAAATATGCATGCATAATATATGTATATAAATTGAATATATATATATATATATATATATATATATATATATATATATATATATATATATATATATATATTTATGTGTTCCGAAAAGTTTCTATTCTATTACAGGAAAGCAATACTATTACAGGAATTAACCTCACCAGTCTTCCAGGTTGAACCGCGTTGATTATTATTGCGCCAAGCTTTCGAAATCCTCTTAGATGTCTTCTTCATTGCTTCCGAGGTATCAGTCTCCCGAGTCCCCAGAAACTACGAGACTGATCACTTATGAAAGCATTACTGGTGCTGTGAATAGAGGACGGGTGATTTATACCGTCGATGGTGACATGGCTTGGATGGCGGTTGACGTAAATATACTATAAAGTTTATAATATTAAAACGAAAGTAAAATGTTCAAAATTACGTTCAAATAAAAGATTAAAATCGTGACACGATATGAAATAATTTAACAGCAAGTAAACGTACTTGATCTATAACAGCAACAAGATAAATGGTGTATTGTACTTTATCCCAATAGAATGATAGCACCAACCGCTTTTGAAAAGGATGTCATCAACGACACAGGAACTACAGGAACTACAAAAGTATTGATGATGGAGCAGCCTACTGGATGGAACGACTGATGGTGACTGAGTGATACGGCCGTTGGGCCAAGAGTTGTTTTGTACAAGCTGACGCTAGATGTGGGCGATAATTACCCAGCGATTTGCACTTTTTACAAAAGCTATTTATTTTTCTATCGTTCTAACCACCTTTTCCTTTCATTTTTTGGCTTTTTAATGACAAGTTGTCACCCAAATTTATCATACTCTTGAAATGTACCGCTCTATTGCACTAGAGGTTGGTATTTCGCCTTGCTGTTCTGTCATATTGACCTCAAGGCCATGTCTTTTCACGTTGTTTGCGTGGGTATTACACCGGTTAATTCATTTACCTGCGCATTCAGTAAGCTAAAGACTGGTAACTTCATTTTTTACTTTTAAATACTATATTTTAATCTTAAATAATTCAAATATGTTACCTAAAGTCAAAATTAAAATTCAACTGATTATAAATAAATTGTTGGAAGTGCATCTCATGATCTTTCTAGTTCTCTACATATAAAATTTTTAATGTTTTTTTACTTAATTTTTTTATAATAACTTTTTATATACATGTATGATTATCACATGTTCTTTTGCTGTGCTAATTCTGTTAATTTGTAAACTATACCTAGTTTCAATTAATTGTTTATACAACTTTATCTCTAAATGTCCAGTATCGTAAGCTTTTTCACACTTTTATATTATTGACTGCTACATGTCTTTGTAAGGTAACACACATGTTTTAACTTCTCTATGGATGTTTGGTTTCATATTGTTCTTTTTAGATGAACTGATGATGCTTTCTGAGCAGAAAGCGAAACGTCTTCAATAAACAGATGAAGTAGCCACCTTCTTTGTCTTTTATTTCTCCACTTTGACCGAAAAACCCACCACTCTTCGAGTGTTCCTTAGTTTATATTGGATTGACGGTTGTACTCCTTTTCTCGTTCTATATATATATATATATATATATATATAAATCAAGTGCTATACATAGCACTTGATTTAACTGTGTAACGATAAGACTACCAAAGAGAATTGAAATACTATTGTAAAAATAATACCTCAATCAACCATGGGAGCTTATTGTCTATACCTTGCCTAGCTCAGTATCTCAAGGGTGAGTTCGTCTTGTCTTAAACTAGGGATTGAACCTGAGTTCTCAGTTGATAGCAAATAAGACAAATTTTAACCAATCATATTTATTTAAATCAATAAAAAAACAATAATTAACCCTGCCAAAGCTTAACAGTTATAAGTGTTACTTATTGCTTCGATGGGCGGCTTGTGTGTTCTAGCTGTTGGATCCTCCACTTAGAAGTTGTGACTTCTGGAGAGCTGCAGTCACACGTGGCTGTATGTCCTGACTAAGTTTTGGTGTCCAATAAACCAATAAATTCAATAGATCCAATGAAATGTCCAATAAAAATAAAATGTTCAGTAAACCAATAAGTTTTATATCTCCAATAAACTAATAAGTTGTCCAGTAAACCAATAAAGTTTTGATATCTCCAATAAACTAAAAGGATAAGAAACAACATGCATTAGAAACACATCAAAAAGAAAGGTTTAACTTCCTTGCCATCTTACAAAATTACACTTAAACAAATAGCGTATGGCAAGGATAAAATGAAATATGAATGTTACTACTTAGTTAAATTCTGTTAAAAAGTCCTAATGCATATATCAGAAAAAAATGTGCTTTCGAAAGAAAGTAAGGTTAGAAATATTGGAAATGTGGTCAGAATTATAGAATAAATATCACAATGAAAGTACTTACCCCAAGAGAAGTTGTAGACCATAAAAATGAGTCTTATAATAATTTTTGCCTTCTTTTATAAATTTCAAAAAGAGGCAAAAAAATAATCCCACTACAGAAAAGTTGTTTTGACAGAAAGTGGGAGACTGAATGAAGTTAGCACAGATGTCATAGAATGTTGGTATAGATATCATGAAACTAGCTTGTCAGTCAACACAGAACAGAATAGTCTGCCGAAAAAAAGTGAGAGGGCAAATATTTATTCTATGGGACAGAAAGAGAGAAAATAAAGACAGAGGAAGAAGAGAAAAAACAGGGGCGCCAACTATTTTTATAAACAAAAAAATAGTAAAAATTAAACTGAAGATAAAGAAATTAATAAATTAATAAAGAAATTAAAATGAAATAATTATTAAAATATAAATTAATAGAGATGTGACGTTTATAACGTTACACACTCCTACCACCCATCAGAAAAATTTCGAACACAACTGAGAAATTTTTCTCAAAGAAAACAAGAACACAATGTTCTACCTAGGAATAAATATATGCAGTAGTAATCTGTAGTAACAAATCAAAAATAAATACTTTATAACAAAGCAATCAAGTTAAGGAATATAATAACAAAAGAATGATCATAAAAAAATTTTTAGAGTATTACTCAGGGAAATTGAATACTTCCCAACGAATTGTAGTATCCGTCAAACTAAAATTTGTTATGTGTTATTTAAAAAATATATATAACAAAATAATTAAATTAATGAATATAAGTAATTAAGTATACATTACTATTCATAAAAAAATTTAAAGTATAACTCAAATTTGCTATATTTAAAAAAATAGCAAAATAATTTTCAGATGTTAATCTGGGGAAAATAAAAAAAATTACCCAATGAATTGTAGTATTCATCACACTAAAATTATTAATCTAATATTAATAAATTACTACAGAGAATATCTCTGGAAAAATAAAAAAAATTACTCAATGAATTTCAGTATTCATTACACTGAAATTAAATAGGTACTGTTATAAAGTAAGCAGTAAGATGGTGTAGCATAAAGTTTATAATAAAAATTTAATAATTATAATATACAGTTTTTGAGGGGAATGCTCAGGGGAATATAAATGCATATTACCCAATGAATTTTAGTATTCATCAGACTAAAAATGAAGGGAAAAAATTAATTTAAAGTAATCGGGTATCTGTAGACTTTGGTACTGTACATGGACCCTACCAAAGGATCAATTGAAACCATGTTGGTATGAACGCAGTAGCCCATAGCCCACGGTTAAACCACGACAGCGCTCCTCGGAGACGACAGCCCTATGTGCCATGAACCCCCCGACGCCATACCCTGGAGACAACCCACCATTTAAGGAAGATCCAGTGGTACGAATGTACATCTGCATCAAATCTCAGGCCCACAATAACAAAAATAATAATAACAAAGGGGCAATGCATCTGATATATTCAGATATACATTGTTGAAAAATTCTGTCTTCAGAAATTCTTCTTCGGAAGTACAACAACTTCCTTTGCAAAATAGCATTCTATACACATAATATGAAGTCTAGTTAATAATCAAAGTCAAAGGTAAGTATACAAAAATAAAGACAAATAAGCAAAGTCAGGTAAATACATAATATAGAGATCATATCTCACAAAAATGAATAGTTAATGGATACTGCTAATGAATGAACCTCAAAAAAAAATTAGTACTCAGGATAACTGAGTACCTAAAGTAAGGTAACAATAATATCAAAATTATAAAATGAGTAAAAGCATGTAGACATTGATATGCAAATGTAATTATTGATAAACAACTCAAAAATACATATAAACTTTACTTGATATGTCAAATAAGACAAAGTTCTACACAAAAGAGATATAGTAACTGCATAAAACAAGTCTTAGAAGACTAAGAGTAAGTTAATAATGAAAATAAGATAATGATACATAAGAAATGTTATTCTCACTAAATATAAACCAGGGATCTACACAAAAGAATAAAGTACTGCATAAATACAGTTTACAAAAATATAAGAAAACAAGTGAAAGTAGGTATACTACAATTAAACTTCAAAGCGCCATAATTCTACACCAGATTTCTAAAAGTAGATGCATAGAATTATTTTAACTCCAAAAGAAATAAAAAAAACACATCATCCAAAAAAAAATATATATATACCTACTACGGTATATTAATTGTCTCTAAAAGACCAAAAAGGAACACAGATTCATATAATCTGGCCCAAAATCTCCTTAGGATATATGTATCCTAGGAAAACTAAAACACCATGTATGCAACTAACCATGTTGTCATACATAAAGTGCTGGATGAGGCTTTTAATTGTATCAAAATCAAAAACAATTACCCAAAGTAAAATAATAGAAATATATAAACAGTTAGGGTAATGTCAAATAAATAAGATTAATATGTTTATCATAACTACAGAAATATCAAAATATAAAGAAATAAAATAATAAAAGATAATGCTTTACCATATTATACAACATTATTGAGACTCATCATCACTAGAATCAGTAACATCTAACTTAATATCTTGCACATGAAAATTACCAAGGTCTTTACCATCTAGATCCTTAAGATTATATACTAAAGGAGATAAAACTTTATGTATAATACAGGGAATAAATTTGGGAGCTAATTTAGCAGAAAAATCATCCACAGCTTTTGAAAGGATATTATTTTTCTTCCAGACTTTGTCACCTACATGAAATTTTACATCACGTCTACGTAAATTGTAGCGTTTAGTGTTGGTATTGTAAGAGTGACGTATTCTCTTCTGAACTTCATTAAATATAGGAGAAATATTCTCTAAAGGCTTGGGATCAAACAATTTATTGTTAATATTAACAATATTATTAGATGTTTCTTTAATAGCACCAAAGAATGAACCATCAACAGGAACATTTCTAGCAAATGTTAAAAAGGAAGGAGATTACTTCATGTTTAGCTAGACGAATAGCTTGGGCTATTTTAAAAATTTCCTTGTCCCAATCTTTATGATTGTCCTGAATAAAAGACCTAATTGCAGTAACAATTGTCTTATTAACTCGTTCAGTAGGATTAATCTGAGGAAAGTATTTAGCATTATACCAAATTTTTTGTACCTTGTACTTTTCCATCAAAGTTTTAAAATCTTTGGAAACAACTTGTTTTCCATTATCAACTGCAAAGATCTGTGGTACACCAAAAATAAGAAAAACTTGATTTTCGATAAACTTGACAATAGCTTTAGAAGTAGCATTAGCCAAAGGATGTACAAACATGAACTTTGTAAACCAGTCAACAACAACTAAAAGATAACGATTTCCATTTTTAGATCTAGGATATGGACCAAGTAAATCAGCAGATAAAAACTGAAAAGGAAAATTAATATCACGATATTGTCCCATAAGACCAGCTGGAGGTAAGTTACTAGGCTTGCAAGAAGCACAAACTTTACATTTATGAACATAGTTCACCACAAATGATCTCATTTTAGGCCAGTAATACAATTCTGAAATCCTAGAAAGGGTTTTAAAGACACCTAAATGAGCAGCTGTAGGATCATCATGATATATTTGCAAAATTTCCTTCCTATGTGGAGAAGGAACAAAAATTTTCCATTCTGGAGAAGAATCGGAAAACTTTGAGCTAGAAAAAACATGTTTATAGAGAACATTATCCTGAACCTTAAAAGCAGGATATAAGTTAGGATTAACTGTAACTTTCCCTATCATAGTCCTATACCAAGCATCTGTTTTTAAATTAGATAAAATCAAGAGAGAAACTTGAGATGCTTCAGGAATTCTTGAAAGAGAATCAGCTACTACATTTACAGAATCACTACGATGAGCAGAGTTAAGTTGTGACTGCTGAATGTCAGGAAGATTTTCAGCACTGCTAATAGTATTTACTACACAAGTAGATAAATCTGTAGCCTTAAATGAAAAATTTGAGAAATCCAAACTAAGTTTAAACAAACGAATAAAATCCATACCTAATATCATCTTATGTGAAATAGAAGGAACTATTAACACTTTAAGTGATTGAGTTTTACTCAATAAAGTAACAGGTAACCAAACATATCCTAAAATACTCTGAATGTTTCCATCAGCAGTAGTGAGTTGATTTGAAACATCATAATTAAGTGCTAATTTGAGTTTTTTAAGTAAAAATAAAGAAGGAGAACCAATAATACTAACATTACTGCCAGTATCAAGAAGTGCAGAGATTGTTTCACTACCTACAGAAATAGAAATATATGGTCTATTATCATTAGTATGAACATCTAATAATGAAGTAGAATTTAAATGTACCTTAGAATTTAAAGGACCACTAGAAAGAACAGAAGTACTAGAAGAAGGTAAAGTTTCAGATTGTACTGAAGAAAAAGTGCTTAAATTATCATTAGATATAAAAGAAGTAGTTATTAAAATATAAATTAATAGAGATGTGACGTTTATAACGTTACAACTGCTTATACACGCAAAGCGTTCTCGATGTTAAGCAGCCCTTCAGCAACCACTTTGTTGTCTTAAAGCTGTTGGAAAATGTTGATCCCATCTTTACTCTTACTATAATACTGATATGCATATTTTTCACTGCTGTTATCCATTTTTAATTTTTATTTTCTTCATTTAATAATATTAATACTAGAGCCGCTACTGACTTAAGGTAATTAAACTGGCTTATCGGCGTTTTTATTTGAAATAAAAATAGATCTGTTGTTGTTTAGTTTTCAATAAAATCCTTTAAATGGTGTTATGTGGATCTAATAAAAATTATACTTACAATTTTTCTCTTATGTAATTAGAAAACATTTTAATTTCACTCTTAGTGTAAACTTGTATTTCAATTTTTGGTATAAACCAACAAAAAACACGTTTTATTCGGAGCTGAAATTTATGGACACTTTACTAATGAGTACCTTTTTTCAAGTCATATCTATGTTTATTATTAGAAATAAATTTTATTTATCGTCAAAACTAATTTATAAGCAAGTTTAATTTTAGTTGTTATTGTCGTTGATGTAAATTGGTTTTTGTTACGTAAACATCAAAAAAAAATTCTGTGCATGCCAGAATTGATGTCTTCAATGTAAGGCAGCAACTGGGAGTATCAGAGATAGTGTTATCTATTTTTGATACTCTACAGAACAATCAATAATAACGTTTTTAGTCCCGGCCGAAAGTGTTAGCTCTACTTTATGTATGATCTTTAACAAAATCCTATTGACTAGTATTATGAATTGGTAATAAATAAACTTCATAATTCATAATTAAAGCTCGGATTTATAGGCAACAAAAATTGAAGAAAAAGGCGCCTATATAGGCAAAGATTTTTATTAAAAAAGACAGGAATATTAACATTTAGGCAAAATATAGGCAATAAAGGAATATAACTTAACGTAATATTAACTTAAGGCAGGTATATTTACACATCATAATCATAACATTAGTATAAATAAACTAGTAACTAAATAACTGTAAATTAATAATTAAACATTGTAACCACTTAAAATTTTATCATTAATAGAAACAACTAAATGTTTTTTAATATTTTCGGTATTAAAACTGTCGATCACTTAAAATTAATTTGTACATTGAAAACGAACGTTCGACATCGACAGATGTAATTGGAGCATATTTCAGAGTGGATAATAAATCTGGCATAATTTGAAATCCCTCGGAAAATGTCCCATTCAAAACTTTAGCAACATTAGATAAAAACGAAAAACCTTCATTCTTGTCGAAAACATATTTCATTTTTTTTTAAATTAATTGACCGTTACTTTCAGGTACCGATTTAATTTTCGTCTTTAAATTACCTATTAATTTTACTGACTCACATAAATTTTTCTCTTGTTTTTCTAATAAGGTAATTGTGGTAACTATTAATTTATAATTGTCATTGATATAAGCGAGTTCCTGTTTCAATTTGGGATTTTTTAATATTTTTTTTTGCTTCTCGAATGGCTTCGGAAATATCATCAAATTCTGACATAACTAATTCTATTTCATTGCAGTGTTCAGCTTCGAGCCAGGTTCCCCACCTTGTAATTACTGGTTTAGGTGGCAAAGGGACACCGGGAAGTCTTTCTTTATATATTTGCACCCTCAACGGAGCCTTTACAAAAACTTTTTTCATAAAATTTATAAAATTATTTACCAACGGAAACAGATTTTCAGCAATTCTTTTTACCCCGTGGGCTACACAAGTGCAATGAATTAAATTAGGATAAAAAATCTTTAAATTAACAGCAGCTTTTAACATATATGCCGCAGCATCTGAAAGCATTAAAACTATTTTATTCAACGGTATAGCGTTAGGTAAAAAGAGGTTTGTTAAACTATCTTGTATAAATCGACTTATTGTTAAATTGTTTGTTTTTTCCAATTCTTTAACGGCAACTAAATAAGGTTTTCTCGCAAAGTTTTCGTTCAAAATTCCAATCATTAAATTAGCTATATATCTGCCGCATACATCTGTCGTTTCATCCACGATAATATACAAAAAATTGCCCTCTAACTCCCGCTTAATTTTTGAAATACATTCCACATAACATTTTTCCACAGTATGTTTTCTCAATGTACTCTCGTCCGGTAAGGATTTATTAAGATATTTTTCGAAAAAGCATTTAAAACTAGGGTTATTAACTTTATATAGAGGAATGTTGGATGCAATCATCATCTGGCATAAATCAAATTTAATGCGTCTTCCTCCTTTTTTTTGAACTGCTTAAACTATCCCGCAGAGATATTTGAGCTAACTTAGAGGAATTTAATTTTTCCAAATTACGTTTATGAAGTGGGGTTCTACAATGCTGGTCAATAAAGTACTTTTTTCTACTTGAAATCTGAGAATTTAAAAAAAATAATTAGAATTCTAAAACCGCTTTAGAATTTAGTTATGTTGTGGAACGAGAAAAAAAGAGAAAAAATAAAAGTTACCGATTTGCCGAATGGTTTACAAAATGCTCCATCTCCTTCTAGAGAATGTTCCGAATAAGGTGCGATCCATAGCCTTAATTTAGATGTCATCCTTTCACACAAATGTCTAAAACGTTTTAAAACGTGTTCTTTGCTTTTCGGTATACGCAACAAAACTAAACTAGGATATAGCAATTTGTGACTAAACTCTGATAAAGTAACCGACTGTACAACTGATAATAAACTAATAAAGCTTAGGGATTTCCAAATAGTTAACCCTCAAGTCTCGATCAGGTACATTTTCCTAGAAATCTGTTATATAAACAAAGCATTGATATTTTATTATTGACCCAAAATTTTATTATAGAATGGTTTAGTAATAGAATAATATCATGGGTAGTACCATGAAATTTTAAAAAAAGCACAAATAGGCGGAATTTACGAAAAAAGGCAAAAAGAGCAAAAAACAATTATAATAGGCAAAATAGGCATTTTGCCTATAATCCGAGCTTTATTTATAATGTAAATGAAGGTTTTTGTTGGTGAAAAAATATTGTAAAAGTTTGAAATTATAGAGATGCCATTTAAGAATTTTATTATTTTCACGTATAGAAGAGTTTTTAAAATACTTCAGGTAACTGAGAATTTAATAGCCGAATTCAAAAAAAGAACTTTTGTTTTTGTTACTATGTTTTTTATTTATAATGTATTAATATGTTTTTTATTAAGCACATTTTTAATATTATTATTACAGTATCAGAAGGCTCCATTCTGTAAAATGTAGCTCCTACTAATAATTTTTTTTCTCACCTTGTATCTATATAGAAACTTAAACATAAGTGCAGTTTATGTTTTCTTCTTTAATAAATTACTTTACCAAAGACAGAAGTTGCAAAAAGGGAGGAGTTAGCCCCTAACTGCAATAAATATCTCCTAAATCCTTCTTAATTAAATAAAGTTCATGTTCTCTCTCCAAACTTAAATTCCCATCCTATAAATAACTGTTCCTGTCATAAAATATATAAAAGTTGTTGGGTAATTTCTCAATTATCTGTCTAAGATAGAAAAAGTGTGAGATAGCCGCAATAAAACACACCTGCAATACTAAATCCACCGATCTCTTAGCGAGAGCTTTACGATCAGACAACGCTGTGGATTTTTAAATTATTTGCCTTAAATAGCGCAGTAAAAGTTAAAAAATGAATCAAACTTTTTTGAGAAAAAAAACTACAACAAATTTTTGTATTTAACAGATTTAAGCAATTTTAATAGATAAGGTAACTGTACCTTTTACCGACCACTAAGGTTTTGCTTATGAGTAGACTCAATAATAAGAAGAATACATTTTTATTTTTCTTTGCATAATTTTTAAAGATAAGTGTTAATCTATCGGATTTAGCTAGTAATATAGAAAAAATAATATTATCCCAGTTTGATTCGTTTTTAAATGTTTCAATAATGATGTACAATTTTATTAAAATGCTCCCATCACCGACCAGTTTGAAAAATACTCACTTATCACCGGCCGATTTTTTTGCTATTACCGACCACAAGCACCTAATTACCGGACATTTCAGTCCTATCAGCGACCTTCTTGAGGGACTACTTATTTAAGTAATCTACAGCATAATATTAACTTATTTATTTAAAAATAATCATATCTACTGGCTCAATTGAAAAAACAAGGGCAGTTGAAAATTTTAATATTTTTAAAAATATAAATTCATAATACAACAAATAAAAAGTTACATAATATATTGGGCATGTATAATAGATTCAACTTTGGTATGAAATAATTTTATTTTTTTATTATTATTTTTTTTATTGCATCCATCTCCGGAATTACATAGATGCCCCTTTTATTCACGTGTTTTGGAAGACTAATTTTTGAAAACATTTCATTTTCTGAATATGATAAAATATCCTCTTTTTCAGACCATTTCTAATGTGAACCACTTTTTATTGTAGTCTTCACTCTTAATAGCGTATCATCAAAGCCAAGACTCACTCGGGTCTTAGTCTCTCATCTTTCTTTTCTTATTCTCCAATGATTTTTCTTGTTTTTTTTTTCGTCATCGATTTTCCGTTGGTATTTTAAAAATTCTTCCGATGTGGTGACTGCAGGAGTAATTTTGTTCACTACCTTTTTATTTGCTTTATTATATATTTTTTTTCAGGACAGAATAAAGCTTTTTTGAAAGGAGTTCTTTTCGAGGGCGTCTCCAGTGCAGTTTTTTTCTTTTCTGAAAGTTTATCTTCAACAATGTTTTCTTCTGGGGTAGTATTATGCTGCTCCAAGAATGGAAGCTTAATCGTTGCTAAAAGAGGCTACTTGTGCCAGTTATTGGAAACAGAGTACCTATCTTCCGAAACAATGGAGTTTTCATATTCTGCTTCCTGCACTAAAGTACCATCAGGCTGTACCAGCATGATTTACTCATTGTCCCAAATAGAACTATCTAAATCCAAATTAATGTTGGAAATCTCATTATATTCTGGCATATTTGCTTCTAGAGTAATGGGTATTATTTTTAAGTTGATTGTCCGTTGTTATTTTTAACTTTTCTCCAGAAATAGAACAATCCTTTGTTTAAGAGACTTTTTTTCCAAGTATCGCCACAATTATAAAGTTCTTCTAGAAGTTGTCTGTCAATTCTGTTCTCGATTTTAACTAAAAATGGACTCTTCTTTAAAACACCTCTCATTTCTTCTTGCGTTTTGGACTCAACTTGAGTAAGTAGTTTGGTTTAGTCAAAGTTATTCTGATTTTATGGAATCAATCCACAAGTTCTAAAACCATTTCTTACTGTATCCTCGGTAACGCTAGCTTTGATACATTTGTCCAGTTCCTCTGCAAAATCTTTCCGTTTTAGTTTTTTTGCCACTATTCTCAATACGCCAATGATGGATCCTGTTTTTCAGGAAAGTTTAATCGGCCTAAAAATAGCAACATCTAGTGGTTGCAATAGATGTGTAAAGTTAGGCAGAAGAGCAATTAGTATAATACCTTTGCTTTTGCAGAACTCAGTTAGATGGAGCGTTAAATGTGAAGAATGCCTATCTAGAAAAAACACAACAGGTAAAGGAACTTTCTTTTCAACAATCCATTTTTTATAGATATTTGTAATGAATTCATGAAAACATTCTCCAGTCATCCACCCGGAGTCTGAATGGCCAATACCGCAGCCCAGAGGCATTTTCAAATGAATACTGGCTGGTATTCTTTTATAGGGAAAGAGAATAGTAGGTTTCACAACTTGTCCTTCTGCCGAAACTGACAAAAGTAGCCAAAAATATCATTGGCAATTCTGGTACAAACTTTTTTCGAATCTTTTCTTACGACTACACATTTTTCTTTTGGTGAAAGAAAAAAACTGATTCGTCGCAATTTAAAATTCTTTTTGGGTTTGATAGAACTTCCTTTAAATTATTTCTTTTTAAATAGTGTGAAACTCTATCAAACCAACCTCTTTCACTTTTTTCTGTTATATTTGCCCGAGTTTTGGTCATATTTTGATATACTCGATGAGAGAGCTCCGGATGCCTGGCGAAGAAATTTTCATACCAATGATGACCTGGAATTCCGTCTTTAAATTTATTTGCTCGTTCTAGACGGCGAACTAGTTTTGCAACACACCCCAACAGTTGATTTTTTGTTACAGGAAAACCAACAGTTTCTAAATATAAAATCCAATTTACTATGGTTTTTTCTTCAGCTGTTGTCAGGACATAGTGGGTCCACTTGTAGCATCTTCTTTATATTCGTGATGAATTTTATCAACTAGGGTGCTTTTTGGAATTTTGAATTCTCTGGATACTTTTTCAAACGACATTCCATCTCGAATTGAATCAATCCAATGCTTGCTGAAGAGTTTCATTAGTATAGTTTTTTCATTTTTCAGACATAGCTCAAAAATTTGTCTTGAATCTGGAAAGAAAAATTCATAATATTCTCGGTCGGTAATAGGTCACAATATATATTTCTTGTACTCAATTACCGAACGTGAAAAAAGTATTATTTTGGGAGACTACCACGAATATTATTATCGTTTCCCGTTCAAAAACAGACTTTTGAAAATCTGACACGTAATATATTATTCTATTTAAAAGTAATTCTTCCAAAAAAAATACAATTTTTGTCCAACTTATTACTTGTATTACTTCTTTTAATTGAAAATTAAAATCTAGTCTAGAATATTTTACAATATTCAATGGCTGCATTTCCCTTATTCCGACCGCCCGATCGGTAAAAGGTTGATTTTAAGTTTTAAAGCACCCTTTACCGACTGTTCTTTAATTGTAAAGAAATTTTAATTAGAAAAAATCATTAACCAAGGAACACATTAAATCTTTAAAAAACATGGTTTTGTGCTATTTCTTGTTATAAAAGTGCAATACTAACTTTGATAATATTAAGAAATGCTTAATAATGCCAACACACGTGCACAATGATTCTTATAACCTGCCTTACGGAGTCTTGCAACACCACTGCAGAATCCGTTAAAATTCAAATTTTGCATTAGTCAGTGGCTGGCTTATGTTTGTAATGTTGCCATATCTAGGGTTTATAAAACGAAACTGTTAAACGTTTCAGTAGTTATATATATTTTTTTTTATTTAATTTGATGACCTTGGCCGAGCCAATTAGCCAGACAAATTTAAAGACAAACAATTTTTACAATCAGAGGAATTTTTTACAATTAGAGGAATAAACATATAATCATCCGTACAATCTAACGTGCAATTAGTAATAAATTACAACTTATTTTTTAATTATTTTTTTTTCCTGCGCTAAGACATAAGACCCGATTCAACATCTCGGAGGTTTACATCTTCCTTTTTTTTATATTTAATTTTTTTTTTTTGCTATAATACAATATTTACTTGAATATAAGTTAGTTTTAAGGTACAATTTATATTTACAGTTTTTGATATGTTCGTAAATCGTTTTTAATATATTGATATCTCTAGAGAAAATCAAATTATTCAGGTAGACGGGAAGTGGAATTTTTAATATAATAAGATTATCATAAAATTTGTTTATGTTTACTGATTCGTGGGAACATTCAAGAAAAATATGTAATAAGTTACCTTCTTTTCCACACTTGCAATTAGGTGACTCCGCGAGACCCAACTTGTACATATGAAGGGGGGTAAGAGCATGATTAGATCTTAATCTGTTTATAACCCTTATGAAATGGCGATTTGATAGAGTATGAAACCATCTTTTTATGGGTATTTCAGGCTGCATTTGTTTGTAATTATTTCCAGTTCTCGTGTTTCGATAATATGTTTGCCATTTTTCTTTTTGATGCTGTTTACTAATTATATCAATGTCTGAAAAGGGGAGTAAGTTCAAGGGAGCTTCTTCGCCTATGTCTAGGGCAGATTTGGCTAGGCTATCTGCTATTTCATTGCCCTTAATGCCCGCGTGTCCCTTTATCCATGATATAATAATGCTTTTCCCTAAATTTGTAATTTTATTGTAAATAGTCATAATTTCTAGTTCTATATGATTTAGTTGTTTGGACCTATGTACGTTTGTTAGTCTGTCGACGACACTCTTACTGTCTGTAAATATTATGCAGCTGTAGGGTTCGTTACTATGTATATGCCTTAATGCAAGAAGAATCGCTGTCATTTCAGCAGTGTATATCGATGATTCAGCTGGCAATTTCAATAATTTTTTAAATCCACTTTGAACATTAATTAATGCACATCCTACTTTGTTTTGTACTTTAGATCCGTCTGTAAAGTAAAACTGATAATTTGGCCATTTATGCCGTGTAAATGATTGAAAAGCGACTGGATCTAAATTACTGTCCATAAAAAAGGTATTAATATGTTTTGAAAAAAGCTCTTCTAATATATGGGAATACATAGGTGAAACTTGATTTTCATACGTATAGAACAGTAGTTATATGGACTTTTCATAATGCGTCTAATACTGAAAAAATTTATTGCGGTCGGTGATAGGAAATGGTCGGTAAAGAGTACAGTTACCTTATGTTATGTATTTTAGTGAATATAACAGTGTAATTTATAACAATCATCGCTGTAGTTGTAAAGCATCAACTTATCATCAATGACCCTTAGTAAGCACGTAAACCAGTGGTTTCCAATTTTTTTTATGCCATGCCCCACCTTAGTATTTCGTGGTCTTTGGTTTAAAAACATACATAACTTTTAATGTTCAAAACTTGAATTATTCACTTGAGAAACTTAAATGATAGGTTTTAGGAAGAAATCACTAGGAAATTGTTAACGAAACAATAAGTCAATTTTCAAAATATATACTGAAAAACTGAAATTCAAGTTTATTATTTATAAGTCAATTATTTTAATAGATCTTCTTATATTAATTTATTATTTTAATTTAGTGAAATCCTTGCTGCACAGATATTTTATATTAGGTTCCAATTTGGTTACCTGCAGTCTCAAGTCTCCACGTTGTGTTATATCCAGCCGATAGTTTTCTTGCATATTTGGTTGAATGTGGGTATTTGATTTCTGTTTCCTTACAAATCCATGTCATCGCTCCATTTATATTAAAAGTTTTAGCTTACTCATTATTATGCAATTCTACGAGTTCTTCTTGATACTGCATATTTTATATATCAGACAAATCCACTAACACTAGCTGCATCATCCATGTTGGAAAATCAATTTTTTTTTTAAATCAGAAAATATTTCTTTTAAATCAGTCGATAGAATATTCAGATCATTGACAAAAATAAGTAAAGCGGTATCAGTTACTTACTTCTCATTTTTGGAGCCTATAAAACTGTTTGTTGTTAACAAATTAACAACTTTGTTGTTAATTTGTTTGTGACATAATTCAATATGGGTAATAAAACCAAATATCTTCGCTTTTGCATAGACAAGAGTTTTATTTTTTTCTTGAAATTGCTTATTTAATATATTTAGTTTTTCAAATATATCGGCTAAATTCCTTACACATGCTTTAACATCGACTATTAAGAGGTACTTCGTTTCAGGTTTGTCCCTTAAAAAAACACTAGATGTATTAAAAAGTTCCATAAATATTTTTAAGCAGTTCCCTTTAGATAGTCATCTTAGTTCAGTATGAAGTAAAAGTCTCACGTGGTCTTCATTTTGTTCTTCACAAAATGGCTTAAAGAGACACTTAATAGCATCAACATACTGTATTACTGAAAGTAGTACTTCATTTAGAACAGACGAGATCTTTTTAGATACCAAGTTTTAACTATGAATAACACAATGCACAAGAATCATTTCTGGATTCGTATTTTTCATCAATTTTAATCAGCCATTTTTCTTGCTCACCGTATTACGAGCATCATCTTCAGAACAAGATATTATATTTTTTATTGGTATATCATTCAAATCTAAGTAGTTTTTTAGCTTATTATATATATATATATATATATATATATATATATATATATATATATAGTATAGTATATATATAAAGTAGTATATATATATACATCCCGCTATCATTAAGAGCTCTTTTCACGTTGCAGTAATTTAGCATCACCAAGAAATGCTATAATTTTCTATTTATAAGTCGTGTATGTTTGTTTAGTGCACCTTTGTAGGCTTGGCACCGTTGTCGGTTTTTCAATAATCCGATTTTTTTATAAATTAAATTTTTTACATCAAACCATCATTTTAACATTTGGAGGTAAAATTACTGTATTTGGTATCATTTTAAAGCCAATAGATGTTGCCAGTGTTAATACTGAAATAATATTCGAAAACATAAAAATATCGATCGGTTTGGGTTCAAATGAAGACATTGAAACTACCTGCCGACCGGCTGGGGTCAACCAACTAGTTTTTTTATATCAACGTTCAGTTGTTATAATTATTCAGTTTAGATATTTTTTCCCAGAGAGTTGTGTAGAGGAATATTTTACATATTTCAATTTCCAAGCAGTTTAATCGAAGCTATCAGTGAATAGTTTAAGATAAATATTAGATTTTTATGGGATTAGGTCAAAAATATTGGTTGTGATTGGGATGAGAATCACATTTTTAATTATTTAATGTTTAACATTTTGATTTCAATTCAGGAAATCGTTCTCAAAAAACGTTTTTTATACAAAATGTGTATACACATTTTTACATCATTTGTACAATAAACAAGGTTAAATATTGGAAATCGTATCGTTAAATATTAGTTAATTAAAAATGTAATTTTCATCTCAATATCGACCAATAATTGTGGCATAATCACATAAAAAAATAATATTTGACTTTGACCATGCCATAAGAAAGTAGTTAACGGAACCTCGCTAAATAGTTTTAAAAAATCTTACAGAAATTTAAATTTTAAATAGTATGCGGGGTAGCCGACGACAAATTCGTAAAGACGTACAGTTGATTTTGCTTTGTTTTTTTAAACAATCTTAAAAGGCAAAAAAAATTTTGCTTATAAAACGTTTTGTATAAATTCTAAAGAAAAATAATTTAAATAAAAGTTGTAGACCATAAACAGTTTTCTATGTAGAGAAATACCAAATTTAAATACATAAATAATTGAGATAATTCCAAAAAACCATAAACTCTAAGATATTATATGTTTGTAGTAATTTATAAATGTTAATAACTTTGTTTTTTGACTAACGACAGATAATATAGCTACTTGAAATCATGGCAATTGATGAGTTATTAAAGTGTGCTAAATATCAAGCAGATCAAAAAATATTTTACAATTTATTCAATTTGTTTATCACAGAAAACGATTATTTAAATAACTGTACTTGTCCAAACTCGTATGACTCTATAAGTATTTTGTAACTTGCAATCGATTCTTTGCGCTTTCAGTTTTAGGGTATATTAAAAAAACTTTTAACATATCATTAAATTTTTTATTAAAAACCAGTTTGAATAGGGGACTTTTTAGTTTTTAGACCACTTAACGTTTTTTTAGTTTCTTTGACAAGTGAGGATTCGGTTATTTCTTCATATGGGCTATGAACAATTGTCTAGTCAAGTCAACACTATTAGAGAAGTTACCTATACTTTTCCAGTAGTCATGCAGATGGTTCATTTTAATTGTCCCCATATGGAACATAAGCTCGAGAAAAGTCTTAAATTCTGTTTGTGTTGTATTTCGTCAGTCACTTCCACCATTCATTTAATCTACATCGTCCTCGCCCGATGCTTCTAACAATGATTGTAATTCAGCAGTGGTCAATCTACGTTTATGTTCACATCTACCTTTTTTAGATGTCGGAGGCATATTATTTACATCTATTTCTTTATAAATACTCTAACTCACTTTTACGGAGGTAATTAACAATAAAAACGTTCTACTGGAAACTATCAACTTACGACTTCCAATACTATAAGGCCACTTGAGGCACAATACGTTTTTACTCAATAATAGTTCCTGTATAAGTAAAATTGTTTTTAAATGTGCTTCATTGGAGCACACTAGATATATTTCAGTTTTGCCATCACATTCTTCAGAGTATGTTTTAACTTTTTTAACTTTTCTATCGGCCTTTCTACTAGTCATGCTTCTTCTTAAAACTTTGTAACATCGTGTACACTTTCTTCTTTTTGTATTATCTACATCGCTTTGCCTTAGATGGTATTTTTGGGTGTAACTGGTCATGAGGTTACAACATTTCTTTATTTGTAAATGCCTTCGCGAACTCCAGTCTGAACTCAAGGATAGGTTGTCGCTTTTTTTACGTTTTCTATTATTTAGCAACTAAGCATTGACTACTGCGGTATTAAATATTAATTCCATTGCCACTTTCCGGTACCACTTCAGAATTTTGCGTATTGGGCTTTGGTAAGAAGCCACTTGATCACTAAAATCAACACTCTTTTTCACCAAGTTATAATCGTTTCTTGAACAATGATTTCAATTCATCGACCAATATTCTAAAATAAGGTGTTATTACGTCGTCCGGAATATTATAAACTGGTTCTCTTTCATAAATCATTGGAAATATGGTTTACACTCTATATTTAGAAAAATCTTCTACTGCAACTCTTGTTCGACCTAAACTAAATTAATACACAAAACAAATGAATCTATTTTTTTTATAGAAATGCAGATTCCTGTCGGCTTTTTATCAGTGCGGCATGAGTCACTGGTGTCTCGTATATCTGGACCTCTTATCGCATTACAAACGTAATTCTTAATTAGCAGTGCGGTACAAGATACATTTATGTCGTATAATATGAAAGCCGTAATAAGACCATAAGACCGTATGTTATAAATAAATATATTCCTAAAAGAATTATCTTGAAACATGAAATAAATACACTAAAAAAGTGCAATATTAAGTGTTATTTAAGAAATGGTATGTCATTCACGACGGGCGTACAGTTAAAAACAAAAGTTTTCAGTGTTCTATTGCTTGATTATTATTATCTGGTATTCTGAAAATGTTGACATTTTTTCCTGGTCTGATCTTCCTCAACTAATGTCATCTTTCTTAATTTGTGGGTTGTGTTGTTCAGGTCTCTTTAAGTGTTTTTGTTGGTATCCATACTGAATGATCTTCTTTAGACAATGTACTAATGTAGTGTTCAAATGTGGCATTGCGTGCGTCATGTAGCGCTGATGTTAATTGTCTGATTAGTCGATTATATTTGTGTTCGTCATTAAGATTTCGGCTTCTTGGTCATCTAACTCTTGCTCTTCATTTTTCGACTATTAGTTGTATAATATAATTCGGAGTGTTACTTGTGTTTTCTTGATTTGGAATTGTTAATCGTGTAGCTCCATATGAAATAGTAAAAGATGAAAACGGCAGCATATTCATCCATAAAAAAAGGAAACGCGATAAAGATATCTGAAACAACTGTTTTATGTTATAAGAGATGAAATAGTCCGAAATTGCCAGGTGAACAGGGTACTATGAAGAGGAAGTAGAATTAGCTATGAAACAGCTTAAATGGGGAAAAGAAGTAAGCTTAGACCAAATACCAGCAGGAATTATTCAACTGGGGAAAAAATTAAACGGATAACAATATTCACTCCGTTTACAGAAAAGGGGGTGACCCGCATAAATTTTAAGAACTTCTTTAATAGCCTCCAGTCAACAATTTCCTAATCATGTTTAAAAAACGTACGGAATGCACTGTATATACTAACCCAAACCGTCAACATACTTGTTGTTGCAGTTATGTATTACGATCAACTTAAAGGTTATGCACGACTCCCCTCGTATAGGTACACAGGCATGCACCCGTGCGGGAGAAAAAAGATTTGTCATAGCGTTACATTATGTCACATTTTAACGTTGAATATTTTATGGTCCCCTTTGGATTATAAAACGAATGATCGACTTTTTCTCGCACAGATCCCGCCTATGTAACTTTACAAAGCGAGTCGTTTGCTGGGTATTAAAGAAACGTCTATGGCCATCATATAATTTTACGCTATTTCACGTTCTACGACGCATTCCACGTTTGACACACTGTCTTGTTTAGTTTTCTGTCATTTTATTTGTTAAATCCTATCTCATTCTCGTCACAGCGTCAAGGAGCAGTAAATGTGTGCAGTGAACGGGAGGAATATGTTTAACAGTGAACGTTGGAGATTTTTCGAGTCTTTCATATTTTCTTCTTTGAGTGCCTCTCCTATCGGAGATTGGATATCATTAGGGCGATTCTAATTTTATTTACTGCTGTTTTGAATAATTCACTCATCACTAACTCATCAGGTGGCCAAAGTGTTTAAGTTTTTTTTTTTTTTATATTCAGTATAACTTCTGGATCGTTATGTATTCTATGTATTACCCCTTCATTTGTAATTTTATCCACTCAACTTATTTTTAGTATACGGCAGTAGCACCACATCTCAAAGCTTTCAAGATTTGTAACATTCTTCTGTTTAAGAGTCCATGCCTCAACACCGTAAAGCTAGGTACTGAATACATACTAAGTAGTTAACTAAAAGTGGACGTATGCAAAGAGATGTATGACGTAATCGTATGGTATTCGCTAAATCCTGTCACGTAATATGCCACATACCTCTGTGCGTAAATTCGTTTTATTGCTGCCAGTTTAAGGTGTTATTAGATGCAGCCATGTTGAATTTCTCTCCACTATCGTATTATCTTCGTTAAATCCTATCATTTTAGGCTCCATATATCCTGATTAGACCTATAGGACCGGAGATACGCAACTAAGGCTCTTTTGACATAACATATATAGGAGCAAAGATATATACCTAAGGTCCTTTTGAGGTGTTGATGTATTTGATTTCTACGTCGTAGTATTCTATTGGTTAAATGTTACCATTTGGGGTACTGTACGTCACGATTGGACTAATAGGATCGAAGATACATAACTAAGGCCCTTTTGCCAGGCTACTCTATTTAGTTTTTGTATCTCATTGTATTCTATTAGTTTAATTCTATCATTTGAGGTACGAAACGTCACGATTGGACTAATAGGACCGCAGATACATAACTAAGGCCCTTTTGATAAGCTGATGTATTTTATTTTTCTATCTTATTGTATTCGATTGGTTAAATCCTATCATTTGAGGTACTGTACGTCACGATTGGGCTACTAAAAACGAAGATACGTAACTAAGGCCCTTTTAACATTTTGCTGTATTTGATTTCTATCTCATTGTATTCTATTAGTTAAATTCTATCATTTGAGGTATCGTACGTCACGATTGGACTAATAGGACCGAAGATACATAACTAAGGCCATTTTGACATACTACTTTATTTAATTTTTATACCTCATTGTATTTTATTTGTTAAATCCTTTCATTTGAGGTACTGCACGTCATGATTGGACTAATAGAACTAAAGATACACAACTAAGGCCCTTTTGACATTGTTCTGTATTTGATTTTTGTATCCCATTGTATTCTCTATGTTAAATCCTATCATTAGAGGTACTATACGTCACGATTGGACTAATAGGACCGAAGATACGTGACTACGGCCTTTTTGACATGTTGCTGTATTTAATTTTTTTATTTCATTTTTTTCAATTCGTTAAATCCTGTCATTTGAGATACTGTACGTCACGATTGGACTTAAAGAAACGAAGATATATAATTAAGGCCTTTTTGACATGCTGCTATATTTGATTTTTCTGTCTTATTGTATTTTATTGGTTAAATCCTATCATTTGAGGGGCTGTACGTCGCGACTGGACCAATTGGAGCGAAGATACAATAGGTAGTTGCAATATATCATAACCCGTTACTTTTAACCAACCATGATGCCAGAATGATTTGTGGATGGAAAGAATATATATATATATTCTTAAATTTACTATTTCATTGTGGGTAATATTATATTCAACAGCGATGCCAAATTTCTGATGCTAAAATGATTGATAATGAAAGTGGGATATACATTTTCATGTATATAATAGCAGCGAGTAAACGGTAAAACCCTGAACTAAATATATATAATATTTTCACTGTACCATCATTTTAGACTCAAACATTTTCTGGAATAAACTTGTATAACTCAGTAAGGGATAAAAAGAGAAAGCGGATATTTTAAAATATCAACACGGTATCAACACTCTAATCAATGAGATGGTTAAAATTCTTGTAACAAGTACAGGAAAAAAGTTATTAAGGTCTTGTAAAGTAGCGTCGATATACAGATGCTACTTTGCAAGACGATGCTAAATTGATGGTAAAAGCATAATGTATCGATGCGAAAATGATAGTATGATGTATATATATATATATATATATATATATATATATATATATATATATATATATATATATATATATGAAAATTACTGAGTTCTCGGGAAGAACCGCGTTGAGAATTTAAAACTCGACGTTTCAGTACCCATTTTGGAGCCATTATCAAGAGTGATACGGTTCGGTTCGAGTTTGGGGTCTCAATCTGCCTACTCCCCTCACTCGAGACGTACCAGTATCGTGTTCTATATTGCAAGAACTGTCTCTCGGCACCGAGGTCTCAATCTGCCTACTCCTCAGTGTCGAGTGACAACCGATCTTACCCTGTGTGGCTGCTTTTATACTCGCTGTATGCGCGGGAACTGTATGCGCTGACGTGGTCTGAACTGACGTGGCCTGAGCGGTGTGGGCGGGGGTCGCTGAAGCAGGGGTCGCCATGTTGCCGGCAATCGTTTCGCGTCATCGCGCGTGTTCAAGCTGTTAGGCCGTTTTTCGATTTCGATAGCTTCACGAATGATTCTCGCTTTTAATGAGCGGATGGGAGCGATGGTTTTTGCTTTTTCGAAATCTATTTTGTGGCCTGTCTGAATATGATGTTGGGCTAGGGCTGAAGTGGTATCGGAATGTTTGACTGATAGAGAATGTTCGTAAATACGGTTATGAATTCGTCGGTTTGTCTGTCCTACGTATGTACGTGGGCAACTGGAACAAGGTATCTCGTAGACACCATGGTCTTCATTGGGGATTTGGTCTTTTACGGATCTGACGAGATTGGACAATTTGGAGTGAGTGGTGAAGATGGTTTTGATATTAAGAGGGATAAGAGTTCTACTGATCTTGTCAGTGACACCTTTAATGAAAGGTAGAAAGATTTTGGGTTGATCCGGCGGCAAGGTTTCTTTTTTGGAAGGAATGGGGTTTAGAAGTTTTTGAATGCTTCTATTGATCTGGGTTTTGTGGTAGCCGTTTTGTAGGAGTGTTTGTCTTATTGAATTGATTTCGGATGACCTGTGATTGTTGTCGCTAAGTCTTATGGAACGGGAAATAAGAGTGTTGATGACTGAATTAAGTTGCGCGGGGTGATAATGTGACTGGGCATTGAGATAGCGGTTTGTATGAGTGGGTTTCCGGTACACGGAATAGGAAAAACTGTGAGGTGGATTTTTCTGAATAAGAACATCAAGGAATGGCAAAGACGCTTCAGACTCAACTTCCATCGTGAATTGAATGCTGGGATGTATTCCATTCAGGTGGGAGAGGAAGAGATCTAATGTGTCTTTACCATGGGGCCAAATGACAAAGGTGTCATCAACGTACCGTAACCAGCAGGTGGGTTTGAGATTTGACGAGGACAAGGCTACTGTTTCGAAATGTTCCATGTAGATGTCTGCTATTACGGGAGAGAGGGGCGATCCCATTGGTGCACCTTTGATTTGACGATAGAAATGATTTTGGAACGTGAAATATGTATTAGACATGCAGTGTTTTATAAGAGATAATGTGTCTTGGGGAATTTGATGTTAAGAGTCCAAGATGGAAATGGTTTCATCGATGGGAATGTTGGTGAATAAAGAAACAATGTCAAAACTAACTAGTATATATATATATATATATATATATATATATATATATATATATATATATATATATATATATTTCGTAAGCTACAGCTTACGAAAAATACTCTTAAAAAATACAAAACCGCATCTACACTGAATAACATTCTTAAATATAAAAAGATAGAAGCTACAACTAAAAAAATGTTTAAACACAAAGCCAAAACAACATGGATTAAATTTTGCTCCAGTCTTAACTCTAGTTGCCCATCAACTCAAATATGGAAGATGGCTAACAAATTAAATAACAAAAACACAAACATCAAACATGCTCCTTCCTCAGTTGCAGAAGATATTCTTCAGAAGTTATGCCCACCATTTGTTGACAAACATATACCTCACATGGGTTTACATTCAGAAGAACATTATTTATTAAAAGAAATAACATCATCCGAACTGGAATATGCTATCAAGATATCCAAAAACACAGCTCCAGGTCCAGATCAGATTTCTTATATTATGTTACAAAAAATGGGTATAATGGCTAAAAGACTACTACTTAATATTTATAACTGTATTTTGCAAACTATAATACCTCCTTACAAATTTAAATATTGCTTTATTATATTAATTCTAAAACCGGAAAAAGATAAAGATAATCCGGAAATCATATAGATCAATAACATTATTGTCACGCATTTTTAAAACATTTGAAATAATTCTAAAATTGAGAATGAAAATTTGGTTAAGGTGGCATAATATTCTACCAGCAACACAATATGGATATAAACAAGGCTTGGTTTATCTAATTCCATGACAACAGGTACATTGTTCATCGACATAAAAAGTGTATATGACAATATTGATTTAAATATACTCTGTGATAAACTTGTGTTTCTTGGCATTCCAGAATCGATAGCATATTTACTATCAAATCTATACAAAGACAGAAGTGTATCGATAAGAGTATTCCACAGGGAGCTAAGTCCACTCCTTTTTAATTTGTACACATACGATTTGCACAAATTATGGTTTCCCAATATTGTTTGCCTACAATATGCTGATGATATTGTCATCTACTCACATAAGAAAACCTACAGTGAAAGCACTACTGAACAAAACTGATCAAAACGCATTTAATTTTTATCGAGCCTGTATAAGATCTATTATAGATTACTGCTGTTTGGTATATGGGTCAGCTAGCATAACCAATTTACGTAAACTTGATATAATCCAATTTAAAGCTCTAATAATTGTGTTAGGATTGATGAAAAGCACTACAAATGAAGCCACCCTAGTTCTAGCATCTGAAAAACCACTCTCATTGCGCAGAGAATATCTGGCAAGCAAATATTTCCTAAACCAACATCATCGTGGTACTTATAATGCAAAAATAATGCAAATAAAATTAAATACAGCTGATTGAACATCCACATACTTCATTAAAAAAACTCTTCACAACTTGCAAGAGCAATTATAACTTGCAACGAACCAAGTTAATAAATTCCCCTTGTAATCTTATCTGGGAATCGTTGGATATACCACATCTAACAAAAGTGTTTTAGTTACAAATATTATTATTCCTAAATAACAAAACAAATTTTGTTACACTATTCACACAAAAATCTTAAGTGGCTATTCAGACTATATTGTGATCTATACAGACGGGTCAAAATCACCAACATGTACAACCAGTGCTTACTTTGTACCAAAAATAAAGATAAAAAGATCATTTATTTTAAATAATCAATCCAGTATATTTTCTGCTGAAGCATGTGCTATATACAAAGCCCTTGAATTGTGCTGTGAAAACCAGTGGAACAAAATTGTCATATGCAGTGATTCACTGTCAGTATTACACTCCTTACAAAACTTTAAATTCACAATTAATAGCAATATATTTATATTAGAAATTTTTCAACAGTTACTAAAACTATCAGATCCATATATTTAAATTTGTATGGGTTAAGAGACACTCAGATATTTTTGGCAATACTATTGCTGATTCTATAGCTAAAAATCCATTACAGCTCCCTAATATGGTGATAGAAGAATTCAACACATATATCCTACTTGCCTATATCAAACAACATATTAAATTTAAATGGGACAGACGATGGATTCAGTTTGGTGAAAGTACAGGCACTAATTTATACAAATTACAACCAACAGTAGCTGTAAAACAATTTTACAAAGATGTTACACTAAGCAGAAACACAGTGTCAACTGTCTTAAGATTAAAAGTAGATCATGGATGTTTTTCGAAACATCTACACAAAATAGGAGTTCTCCCTATAGACCGAGGTGAGTGTGGAACTAGTATAGCTGATTTAAATCACATATTTTTCAACTGCCCACTACATCGTAATACAAGCACGTCGCTGCTAAAAGAATTGATAAAAGAGGGTTTAAGTACACCATTAAACGTAAATCTTCTATTAAGTGAAGACAATATAAAAAATTTTAAAATCATTATGATATTTCTTGTTAAAATTAAATAAAAGGTATGAGTGTAAAATTGATCGTATGCATACACATTTCCTTTGTATGTTTACCGTATATGTTGTCCACCTACCTAACTGTGGTTTATGTCTTGTTTGTTAAAATAAAGCCGCTCTGATGAATCTCTGAGCGTTAAAAGTGTCACCCTTGTACAATCCTGTATGAATGAATACTAATATTCATATGTAATTACGTGGCTAAAGGTTACAAGCCAAAGCTAATAAGCAAAAAAAAGAAAACAAAGATATTAATAATTAACTACTAAAAAATTTAGAGGCTGTATAAAACAACAGGTTAATAACATTAGTAACCAGTCCATCGAGGAGCAGAATGTGGATCTGATCACCATTTACTTAAAGCGTCACTACTATTTACATTTAAAGGAAGCCAACGACAAAATGAAAACGAAAGTTCAATGATACTGCAAGACATTTCAACAAAGAGATATAATCTACAAGGTTTTGAAAATGAGTCTACCCAGTTTCTGTATCGAATGAGGTTGAATCTGAAATTGCACGATGTTTGTTACTCCTCACCAATTAATACGTACAATGAAATTATGAAAGCTCTTGACGAAGCTGCAATGGAAGCTATTGGAGAAGTGGATAGCATAAAAAATAGAAATGAATGGTGGAATAAAGAAATAGAAGATCTTGTGGGTAAGAAGGAGAATATGTATAACAAATGGCTAGCAACAAAGGACCCTTACTATCGACAACAGTACAACAGCTTAAACAAAGAAGTAAAAAAAGAGGTAAATAAAGCCAAAAATGAGATGTGGAATAAAGCTTGCGATAACGTAGAAAATTTTATGGGTACAGCAAGAAGTAAAGAAGCCTGGAAAACAATTAGAGGTAGTAGAACATATAAAAAAGAATGCAGTAGGTTAACTCTAATAGCCCCAGAATTATGGGTCGAATATTATGAACAAATGCTGACAAAAGATCGAACAGAATTCCAAGATATTGGCTACCAAAAATATGATATTTTCTCCTGCGAAGAAACTGAAATAACACCAGAAGAAATTAAAAAACACGCCAACGCTATGAAAAATGGAAAGGCTCCAGGACCGGGGGGAGTACCCATTGAACTGATTAAATATGGCCCTGACAAACTATTTCAGCTATTGGCTTATACTTTTAATTTATTCTTGAGAGGAGAAGAGCTACCCCCAGAATGGAAAACTGCATATATCAGCAATCTATACAAAAATAAAGGCGACAGAAAAGATTGTAAGAAGTACCGAGGGCTTAGTGTAACTAACTCAATCTGTAGAGTCTACGGGAAGATAATTAAAAGCCGAATTGAAGATTGCTGGGAAGACGCTGAAGATCAGAGTGGCTTTCGTACTGGTCGTTCTTGTATAGACAATGTGTTCTGCCTAAAACAAATAATAGAAAAGCGGCTGGAACATAATATGGAGACACACATGGTATTTATTGATCTTCAAAAAGCGTATGACAGTGCCCCATTAGCCAAGCTATGGCAGGTGCTAGAAGACAAGAATATTCCACCGATTTACATTAATGCTGTAAGGGAGTTGTACGATGATATGACGAGTGTAATAAAGATTGGACAAAAAGTGACAAAAAAGATAAAAGTGCCCAAAGGACTTCGCCAAGGCTGCTTCATTGCACCTACACTCTTTAAGATTTATTTGGAGAGGGTTTTGGATATTTGGAAAAGAAAATGTGAACCTATGGGTGTTAAAATTGGAGACCATACACTGTACAGCTTGCATTTTGCTGATGACCAAGTAATACTTGCAGAAGATCAAGGTGATATCCACTACATGTTACGAAAAATAGATGAAGAATATACTAAGTGGGGCTTATCAATTAATCCATGAAAAACAGAGTACGTAGTAGTGGTAGGTGAAGGAAAGCACTTAGAACTAGGAAGCAAACAAATTCAAAATACTGATAGCTATAAATATCTCGTAAACATTACAAACAATGGTCGGAATACAAAAGAAATAGCTACTAGAATTGGTCAAGGAAATTCAGCAATACGTCAACTGAATAGTATACTTTGGAATAACCACATCACCCGAAACACAAAAATTAGGATATACAAAAGTATCACAGAAAGCTTGCTACATATGGTTTAGAGCTTTGGGTAATAAATAAAAATGACGCATCCAAAATAAAAGCAATGGAAATGAATAATTGGAGAAGATGTTGCCAACTCACTAGAAGAGATAGAGTAAGGAATACTGAAATCAGAGAGCGTATGGGCATAGACATTGACGTCCTAGAAACTATAGAATGCAAAAGGCTGAAATGGTATGGCCATGTAGAAAGGATAAATGATCAATGATGGCCAAAGAGAATGTTATAGTGGGTCCCCACCAACCGCAGGAAAAAGGGAAGACCAAGAAGATCGTGGAGACAAGAAGTAAAAGGTGCAATGGAAGATAGGGGTCTACAATATATATATATATATATATATATATATATATATATATATATATATATATATATATATATATATATAAATATATATAAAACAACATACATTTATGTTCATACACCATCCATTATTTCAATTTCTTTTATATTAGTATTTATTTCTTTTCTGAACATTTTTCGTAACTGGACTATTACACATGCAAGTAGATTTAAGATAAGCTGAATCGTGATCGTGAATTTCAATAATGCTTTTTGCCTTAACTTTGGGCTTGTAAAACGGACGGAAAATCGATAAGGTTCAACTTTTCCATCGCCTTTCGTATCCTATTAGTCGTAGTTGTGACATCTTTTTTAACAGGAAAATCTCTAATACTTCCAATCAGCTTGATTAGCCGAGACTTTTAACATAATTTGACATGCTGTAAGAAGTTAAGTTTAAGTGGTTTTTTACGCTTCCAGAATTTTAACTTCAATGTTTCTGGACTAAGCTTTTCCTCGTCAAATATGTCGATAGTATGATGGGTTAAGTATTATTATATAATAATATTATATGTAATCATCTTTACTGTACGCCTAAATTATTAAAACTGTTTTGTTATTAAACATACAAGCATTAATAATAATAGTCTATTTCGATGAAAATTAGTGATTGTAATAATTCCGAAATTATTTTTAATATGAATGAGTAAAAATTTCTACTCCTGAGGTAAAATAATGATTTTTAACAAAATACCATTTTATTTACTACCTAAACACTATTAATCTACTAAACTAACTACTAACTTAGTAAGAAAATACCAGCACCTTAACTAACTAGTCCGCTAATCTAGCTCACTTCGTTCGCCCGCTGAAGCTCAACTAGTCAGTTAACCTGACAAATCCTATTCCAACGCAATCTAACCAAACATAATTTTTACATCTTTATAGTGGGGAAGGAAAATCTGCGAGTAGACAAGTGTGGACCAGGTGGTGTTGCGTTACTAAAACCATAACCCATGCCAGGATGAAAGGAGTTGAACATTTCATATATACTGAGGGATTCTACAGTATTTACTGCCTTCTCTCGTTCAACCGTTTCCATCTCTCTCTGTTGTCCAATTCTCCATCGTTTAGGCCTCTCTTACTCATGGCGTCGTGTACTTAGTTCCTCCAGGATCTTCGGGGTCGTCCTCTTTTCCTCGTTCCTATGGGGCTCCATTTGGTTATTCTCTTTATCCATCTGCTGTCGCTAGTTCTTCTTACGTGTCCATACCACTTTAGTCTTTTTTGTTCTATATATTTTAGTTTGTCTGTTTCTATTGATGTTCTTTGCTTTATTTTGTTATTACTTCTCCTATCCATTTTTGTTACTTTGCAGCATCTTCGCAGTCATTCCATCTCTGTTGCTACTATCTTACTGTTGCTGTTTTTCTTGTTTATAATCAAATTTTCAGCCCCATAATACTGCGGAAGTATTATGTGACTGTTCCACCAAGATAGTGATTTTCAAGAAAATCTGAAAAGAACTAAATTATGTACTTTGTTAGAAACCTATCCAAAGAGATTTTTGGATTACTTAAGATTAGAAGAAAAGAGTTAACTGTTTCCGGGTACTGCATTTTATCTAAAAGAGAGGAAGAGAGAGAAATATATATCTGCTGACCTCTCGAACTACAGAGGTGTATTGGAAAAATTGAGCTTATCGAAATACACACCAGACGAATGGCCACTTTTCATCGACAGTTTAAAACGTAATTTAAAATTACTCCTTATACAAGTTAATAAATTTAAGTCAATAACTACTGGCCGCTTTACCAGTATGAAAAAGGAATATCAAACAATGTCACTAGTCTTGAAAAAACTAAAAAATGAAAAAAGAACATCAGTTGAAGAAAAATTCAACACGTCATAATTTCGACGGAAAGAAAAAGGATTACGAGAATAGGAATGTGAACTATACAAGGAATCAAAACTAAATAAAATGAAAATATACACACATATGGAGTAAATAAAAAATAGATGGAGAAAATACATACAAGATTAGCAGCATATAAATGAACGAATAATGGAAATTAGGATAAACATATTTGGACAACTAACAGTAATTGTAGGAGTGTATGCAATGAATGACAATGCGATCGTGAGAGAATAGGAAGATTTTTTTACATACTAAAATATGTATTGGACAATGCACAGGAAGAAAAAGATTTAAACAGTCACATAGAAAGAAATATGAAGATATCGTGAGACAATTCAGAGAAGATGAAATTAGAAACGACAATAAAAGTCGGCTAATTAAAATATGTCGATAATACGATTTGGCGATAGCTAACACAAGATTTCAGCATAAAACATACATGGAATACACATGGAACCAACCTAATAGAAACCAAAGATTAATTATTAATTTAACAATGCTAATAAAAGCCAGCAAAACAATGAAACAAGATGTAAGAGTATACAGACAAGCAGAATATGCAAGTAACCACCGATAAATACTATGGAAATTAATATACATGGGAAGACGACAAAAAGACAATATCCAGAAAATAATGAGATGTAAAAAATCGCAAATACGAGGCATTAAGTAGAACTTCTACAATTCAGTATTTAAACATTATATCAGAAAATGCTACAGATGAACAAATAATGGACCCCAACACAAACAAACTAGGTGCTTATCGGTATAATGCCTTCAATAGCAAAAATGTTTTTCACAGTTATAAAAGAACAAATAGAACAAGACATGGACCATTATGGCGAAGAACAAGCTGGACTTCGAAAAGCCAGATCATGTCTAGATAATATATTCATCACAGAGATAAAAGAGAACAGAACAAAGAGAAAAGTACTAAAACATATATGACCTTTATCGACTTGTAAACAGCACGCGACAGCGTTCCTCTGGAAACAATTACGGGAAGTAATGAGAAGAATGCACGTTAGAGAGAAATGGGTGAATATAACGGAAAAACTGTTAGGCAATAAAATAACAGAAACAATTGCCGTAATACAAGGTCTCAAACAGGGATGTATCACCTACACTTTTTAACAAATATATGTATATTGTTATGATGTATTGTTTGTGAATGATGAGCAATGAGTATTTTTAATAATATAATATATAGGGTTTTTATCGCGGTTCTCAAGGAATTAGTTTGTAAGTACTTTTTTAAATTATCTTTATTATATCTATTATGAAACACACATATATATCTAACCTAGCCAATGTAAATTTAAAATAAACTATCTTTAAATTGAAATTCTTATGAAACTAATTAAATTCTATAGACAATGTAAAATTTAAACAAACTATCTTCAAAATTGAAATTGTTATGACACTAACTAAATTATATTAACAAATTTTTGTACCTTTCTGTCACTGAATGCCTAAATAAACTGTTTTCCACTGTATGGATTATAATCACCACTCAATGTCTTCTTCGCAGCTTCGGTTATCCTTGTTTTTGTGAAATTACTTTTTCCAATTATCAGCTTCCAAAAATTTAAGATATTTTACTTCACCAGCATTTATAAACCACCAAGCAAACCAGCAAACATTTATATTTATTCTTCTTTTCTATATACCAATATCCAATCACCAAATATATTATTTAATTTTAATATTCAATTAATACTTCTTCCATTATCCAATCATCATTTATACATAACATAATTTTTAATCTTTAATAATATTTTCTTTATACTGTTTCTTAATCTTGATTTAACTCACTATATTGAACAATTATAACTCATTGACTGACTCTAACTAACTTTCATACTAAAAAACTGGCCATTATAGTAACTGTAACTCATAACTGATTGACTAACTGAATGGACATCTTGAATTCAAATCACCGGGTATTTATATCTTTTTCCATGTTCCAGAATCATCTAGCAAGAAATCATGTTCCATTTGTTCTATTAAATACATGTCTGAATTTTCTGGAATAAACCATTTCGCAAACAAGGCCATCTCCGGTGATCTAGAGAATTCCTTACTTTTCTATTGATAATTTTGTTGACATTTAGGCTTTTCAGATCAGAATATACACTTAAATCAGTAACTATATATAAATTAAACATTTTAAACTAACATATTATTATAACCCCACTTTATATTCCTAATTATGAATTTCTATCTGTCACTTTCAAGAGTATGTATATCTGTCTGTCACTGAACTGTATAGTTGGTTGCCTAATCACATGGCTCACTTAAATATATTTACAACATTATAATTATTAAAATACAACTTTTTACAATTATTATATGATAATTTCTTAAAAATGCCCTCACATAAATATATTTTTATAAAATTCTCTAGTATATAACTTATTAAAATAACCAAATACTTTTTATATCTAATATTATCTAGTAGTGTAATGTTAGGTCTTTTATGTATTTATAATTATTTATATTTTGGTGTGAATTCCTTAAATTTATAACGTCTTGTTCTTATCTTAATTCATTAAAAGGCACAATAATTTATATCAATTTATTTAACGAATAATACACAATATTTATATAGGCGAGCGTAACAATTAAAATCGCGGCCGCGGGTCTTCAGAATTAACTGTCGATTCCAAACAAAATGTCCTGTTAATATATGCCAGTGCCGTTATCTCGAAAAGTCTAAAACCTTCTTGAGTAGACGACGGCGAAACGGTAAGGGCAAACTGGATTTCCCATCGGCTCGCCTCGAACTTTCGAAATGTTGTTTTTTTGGAAGCTTTCGTTCAGGCCTCGCACAATCTACAACATAACAGAATTAGTCATAATATTTACAGTTATTTTAGGCCAGGATTTTTATCGTAACATTGCCCCCCTCTTAAAAGATGGTTCCTCCTGGAACCTTGTCGGGACTGGAACCGGAACTGTATGCTGGTATCGGCAACTGGACCCTCTTTTACAACTTCCAGTTGTATAAAAATGACAAGGGACGGTTTTCTCTCCGCACCAGTAACTATGCGGATTGCAACAGACTAACACCTGGACTTCGGTGTCTTTAAAGATCTCCTCCACCATATTTCGGATAACCCTCCAATCTAATTGGCGGCACTCCAACTTTGGCATGGCTAACTTTTGCACGTCGGACTCTAGTACGTGCTCTCTCAATTGAAGTAAGGCTTCCCATACATCTCGGTAGGTAGGTTGGTCACGGGCAGTGTCTTTTGTTACCAGGTAGAAAAGGTAACGTGATGCATCTTGGAGTTTCAAGGTTTTACCGGGAGCTGGCACCTGGCATTGAAGTTCTGCAACTCGACCAAACTTCCTTCGAAAGACGGATGCCAACCCTGGTGCGTCTTTGATACTGGCCGGGATGGTAAGGGCCAGCGAGTAGTCATCGGGGAGCGCGAGTAGATCTTGCTTTTCTTCAGTGGTAACACCATGTCTTGCTTTACCGGTACCTCCATAGGCACCCATGAATTCCTCAAACGTGAGGTCAGACACGTCTTGGACTTGGTTTACTTCCACTTCTTCATCTACGTCGTGGTCACCTTCGAAAGACGCCAGCCGGTTATGGTGTACTATCATCGGTTTTCCCTTCGGAATCTTGCTTATTCGGTAGATGACATCGTTGATCTTCTCCATAATGAGGTATGGACCTTCCCAAAACTGCTGCAATTTGGGAGAACAACCTTTTCGCTTCTTGGGATTATACAGCCATACTTTGTCGTTCTTCTTAAAGCAACCCTTTTCGACTTGTGTATCGTACCGTTTCTTCATTCTGTCGCTAGCGATCTGAAGGTGGGAACGGACCAACTCATGTACATCGTCCATTCTTCTTCGTAATTCGATCACATAATCTTCACCTGCTACATCTTCTCCAGGTCGACATCCAAACTCGAGATCACAAGGTAGTCGCATTTCGCGTCCGAATAGGACTTTGGCTGGTGTCTGGCCTGTTGATTCGTTAACAGCAGATCTGTAGGCCATTGTGAAGAACGGAAGGTATTGGTCCCAGTCTCGCTGATGATCGGACACCATCTTTGTCAAATACTTGCCAACTGTCCTATTCATTCGTTCTACCATACCATCTGATTGCGGATGATACGCGGTAGTTCTTGTTTTCTTCATGCCTAGTCTATCACATATTCCTTGGAATAGATCGCTTTCGAAGTTCCTGCCTTGGTCACTATGTATCTCCAAAGGCACTCCAAATCGGCTGATATATTCTTGGATCAACTTATCTGTAACGGTGGCGGCCTTCTGGTCGGGAAGTGCGTAAATCTCGACCCACTTAGTAAAGTAATCCATTACTACCAATATGTACTTGCCTCCATTTTCACTTTCTGCCATCTTCGATGATAAATGAGTCCCACTGGGCCCAATACGTCTTAACTACTGAGCATAGGTTTGATATTTCCTGCCAAGGTGGTCGACGGTTTTCCTCTTTCCATTTTCGGATTTTCTGTATAACTGTATCTCTCTCCTGTTCTTCCCTTATCTTAGTAGGCGTCCAGTCGTCGTTGACAATCGTCGTTCTTAGCACTGCTGCTTCCTTGGATTCCGTTTTGTTGCAGTGGGAACACTCTGCTGGGCATGGCCTTCTGGAAAGAGAATCAGCGTTTCTGTGGCTAACTCCAGCCCGGTGCTCAACCTTAAAATCGTATTCTTGGAGTCGTTCGATCCACCTGGCTATCTGACCCTCTGGATTCTTAAACTGCATCAACCACTTAAGGGCGGCATGGTCGGTTCGGATTAGAAACTTTCTGCCATAGAGGTATTGATAGAAGTTTTGAAAGAACTTTACTAAAATATCCGAGGACTCGTTCCTGTCCTCCTTGAATCTGAGACAGCACTCCTCCAATTCCCACATTACTTGCATCCGTATCTAAGATGAACTCTCCTTCTGGCAGTGGATACCCTAAAATTGGTGCTGTTATTAGATGCTTTTTTAAGATCTCAAAGGCATTTTGGCAGTCTGTATCCCAGCGGTATTCTCTTGCTTCCTCTGTAAGTCGCGTTAATGGCTTAGCGATATCTGCAAACTTCTTAATAAACCTCCGGTAGTAAGTACATAGTCCAAGAAAACTTCTCACTTGATGTTTGTCAGTTGGTTTCGGCCATTCCTTAATGGAATCGATTTTTCCCTTATCCACAGCCACTCCTTCTTTACTGACTATATGACCCAGATAATTGACTTTACCTTGAAATAGCTGGCACTTCTTGGGGTTTAACATTAATTGGACGGCTTTAAGTCGATTAAAAACGTTTTCTAAATTCCTCAAATGATCTTCGAATGTCTCCCCCAAGACGATTATGTCATCTAAATAAACCAGGCATGTTTTCCAAGATAACCCTCTCAACACATTTTCCATCAGCCTCTCAAATGTCGCAGGAGCATTACAAAGTCCAAATGGCATAACGTTGAATTGCCACAATCCAGATCCTGTGGTGAAGGCTGTCTTTTCTTTATCTACTGGGTCCATTTCTACCTGCCAGTATCCAGACTTCAAATCCAAAGTAGAAAACAATTTACTTCCAGCCAATGTGTCCAATGTGTCATCGATCCGAGGCAGAGGATAACTATCTTTCTTGGTAACGTTGTTCAGCAAACGGTAATCCACACAGAACCTCGTCGTTCCGTCTTTCTTCTTAACCAGGACCACCGGAGAGACCCATGGGCTCGTAGAAGGTTCTATCACCCCGTCTTTCTTCATTTCCTGAACAATCGTTTCAGCTTCCTCTCTTTTCGCCTGTGGTAATCGTCGAGCTGTTTGACGAATTGGCTTAGCATTACCAGTATCAATTTTATGCTTAACAACGGTAGTTCTTCCCGTCTTTCCTCCTTTCGGTACGAAAATATCACGGTACTGCCGAAAAAATTCCCTTAATTTCCTTTTCTCCATCTGATTTAGAGACTGTCCTGCAACTGCAACCATTTGGTCGAATTTGTCGTTCGAATTATCAGATGTTGTCGCCTGACGGATTATGGATGTCACAGGTACACAAGTTCCTACCTTTGTCTCTTTCTTGATGGTCACTGGGTAGTCGTTGACATTGATAAGTCTCACAGGAATTTCTTTAGCCGAAGTCACCAATTCCTTTCCAATTATGATTCCACGGCCAACCTCATCGTCGTGGTTCCAAGGCTCCATCATAACAGGTGTCCCTTCGTCTACAATTCCCTGTAGTCGCGCTACTATGATCGTTTCGCTTCTCGCAGGCACGACTGTATCTTCTTTAATGGCTGCTTGCACAGTGTTGTTATTATGTGGATGAAGAAATACCTCCTCGTTGCCAACTTTGATTACCTTATTCCTAAAATCCAATTGGAATCCATGCATATTCATTACGTCCATTCCTAATATAACATCCTCTTCGATGTCAGCAACTATAACTGTATGGACGAACTTTTCTGCTCCAATTCCCAATTGTACCTGGATTTCTCCATGAATGTTGGCATTATCACCTGTAGCGGTCCGAAGTCGCAACCTCGTTGGTAACAGTTTCTTTCGGCTGTTTATAACTGTCGGGCGTATAATGGTTCTGGTCGCTCCGGTATCCACCAACAACGTATGCTTTTTACCATTTATGTCTCCATCTACATATACACTATCTTCACGACATTTCAAAGAAGCTATTAATATGAGAGGGTCTTTGGAAAAGTTCTGGGTCGAAGCTGCCCCCCTAAGGCTGACCCGTTCTAGTTTTCCTGGTGGTGAGTTTCTTGATTTGCGTCGTACCTAGGGTGCTTACAGGAGCTTCGTACGTGTCCTATTTCGCCACAATTCCAGCATCTGATGGTCTTCGTTTTCTTGTATGTCATACTCTTAATCATATTAACGAGCTGGTCAAGTTTATCTTCATCTCCTTCCTCTTTTACAATCCTAACTTTACTGTACCCTCCAGAGGCCTGCGTAGCTGACTCGTATTCGAGGGCGGCGGATAAGACATCAACCAGCGTCTTGTGACGAGCTAATCGTAGTGTTCTCTGCATTTCATGATCACGAAGACCATAAATAAACGTTTGAACGGCCAATTTTTTCATCATATCTTCGGGAGCTGTTGGATAAGCATATCGTACTAATCTGGCAATATCTACCTCATATTCTTGAAGAGCCTCCTCTTTCTTCTGTCTACGATTTTTAAGCTGCGACTGATATACATGCTCCAAATGTTCGTGGCCATATCGCATATTTAACCTCTTCTTGAGTTGTTCGAAATCATCGGTCTCCTCTACGGCTATGGTCTGAAGCACATCTAAGGCATCTCCTCGGAGAGCGATAGTCAGGTTTACAGCCCTTTCTTTTTCAGACCATCCATTCGCTCTTGCGGCTGATTCGAACTGTTTCATGTAATTGTTCCATGACGATTTTCCATCGAAAGTTGGGACTTTCACATGGACAGAACCTCCACTTCCTTCACATTTCGGCCGTGTTTCCAACTTACATTTCGTCTCTTCTTCTTTTGTCTCCACTGTAATTGGATTGTTTCCTCTCTCTGCTGTCCCTGTTTCCTCCATCTTCCTTTCCATCTCCTTAATCTTTTCTTCGAAGGCCGACATATCGGCAGCAACTTGGTTTTTTAACGAAGACATTCTATCGTCGAGGGCAGACATCTCAGAAGTTACTTTAGAGATTTCAAAAGAGATATTAGCAGAGACTTTGGTTTCCAGCGAAGAAATCTCGTTAGAAACTTTGTCTTCCATAGAAGCGATGTTGCCGGAAACTTTGTTCTCTAATGATGCGATATCACCAGAAACTTTCGAAATATCGCCAGAAACTTTGTTCTCTAATGATGCGATGTCACCAGAAACTTTCGAAATCGACGAGAGGACAGCATCTTCAAACATATAAGTCTCTGGATCTAGTCCTTCTTCTAGCAAAGCGTTTTTTAGTCGTTGGACTAACTCAGCCTTTTTTCCGGTAGAAGCTAATTCTCTGTCTTCGAGATGTCTTCTTAAATTAGTCACTGTGAGCTCATAAATCGTAGCCATTTCCACAATTTCCACTTATCCCACTTCTGATACCACTGTTAGGTCTTTTATTTATTTATAATTATTTATATTTTGTTGTGAATTCTTTAAATTTTTAATGTCTTGTTCTTATCTTAATTCATTAAAAGGCACAATAATTGCGCCAATAAAATAAAATAAATTTAACAATTAAAATCGCGGCCGCGGGTCTTCAGAATTAACTGTCCCTTCCAAATAAAATGTCCTGTTAATATATGCCAGTGCCGTTATCTCGAAAAGTCTAAAACCTTCTTGAGTAGACGACGGCGAAACGGTAAGGGCAAACAGGATTTCCCATCGGCTCGCCTCGAACTTTCGAAATGTTGTTTTTTTGGAAGCTTCCGTTCAGGCCTCGCACAATCTACAACATAACAGAATTAGTCATAATATTTACAGTTATTTTAGGCCAGGATTTTTATCGTAACAGTAACTTATAAATTATTTTCTATAAACACCAATCATATCAATATATATATATATATATATATATATATATATATATATATATATATATATATATATAAATATATATATATATATATATATATATATATTGTTATGATATGTAAAATCGAGAAAAATATTGGTTTGTTTAAAAATATTTCAAAGTTCAAAAACATTAAAATAATTCAGATAAGTAGGATAATATCCAACAAACATTTCGGAGAAGGAAAGTTATTAAATCCTTGAATTACCTGTACCAAACAAAATGTAAGCTTTACATCAATCATTTCTTTGTTAAACTTGAGTGACCCGCATAAGTTTAAGTGAAACAAAAGACAAATTGAAACGGGTTTTTACAAATGCATTAGTGCAGTGATTAAAGACAATAGAAGATATTTTAGAAAGAGGTTTTTGTTAGTTTTTAAGATTTATAGAAAAATAGTATTTGTAAATAAGTTTTAGGAAATTTATAATTATAGGTAAAAATTTGTTTGTTATCGAAATGAAGAAATGGGGGAATTGTGACGAGTTGTGATTGGCGGAGATTGAAAAAGGTGGGATAAGTGTGTGGGAGAAAGTTTAGCGAGATTGAGGAGAGAAAAAAAAGATATAGTTAGTTGGTTTTCGAAATCTGTAAGAGGAACAAGGATTGTTCTCTGGCGGTTCCTGAGAGGTAGCAAGCAGTAGTGTTGAATGTTAGTGAGTTTTTGTGGAGTTAGTGTATCTGACAGAAGCTGGAGCAGCAAAATATTGTAAGTCATATTTTCCTACTTATATTCCAAGAGTCACTATTCAGGCCAACGAGAGATTCAGTTTATCGTAAAGAGAAGATATTCCAAGAGTCATTTTTCACTCGGGCCAACGAGAGATTCAGTTTATCGAGAGGAGAAAGGCTATCATAATTTGAATGATTTGTGCTTTTGAAGGAGATCATTAAAGACGATATACTTGCAACAATCTGTTGTACGATTGCTGATTACATAGGGAGCGGTTGAGAGGAGATAATATAGTCTACAAGGAACAAGGATTTGGACCACTCATCATCAGAGAGAGATATTTTGTTTCTGCAGTTTTTTTTTCTTTTATTGATAACACAATTTTTACACGTAATTTAGAAAGGATATAAATATTTTGATTAGGAGAGTTAGAATAGTTTGGATTTTGAGTTTTCAATTAATATTGTTTGTACCATTAATTTTGATTGTTCACGTACGGAGAACAAAATTTTGAGAATCCTTATATGAGATTTGTTTATTGAAAACTTTTGAGTGTGAATTATTTCATTAATTTTTTTTCAATATATAGTGTTAGATCATATGTGTTTTTTATTATTCCGGTATTCTCTGGACCTTACCTTTCACATGTAATAGCATAGATATTGAAGCACGAATTTTAACCCTGAGATAAAAGAATTATAAATTGTGATAGAGTCATAATCACATCATTGAAATAATTTTAATTAATCAAAAATTAATTAGCTAATTATTCCTTGGCGCACCAAGACTTTAAATATCACAATAACTGGCTTCCAAAACGTGGGGCTTGAAAATATCGCAGCTTTACATTTGAAGGAAGGGAAAGAGATCTGGAATAAGTACAGGTGATCCAGAGATAAAAACATATAACATTGAGGGAATTTGAATTTGAAAGTATTTTGATAATTTTTTCCAGGGAATATAAATTTGATTTATTGATTGATCGTAGTTAGTGGATATTTATTGCTATTGAATTATTTAATTTATTTTCTTTACCAATCGTACATTTGATATTTATTTTGAATTATTTGAATTTTACTGATTGCATATTTGATATTTGTCGTAAAAATTTAATACATTTGGGGAGAAATATTGTCGTGTTCTGAAACATATAGAGTGTTGTAAAATTTCACATTTGGCGGGGACAAAAACAATAACAAAAAGTAACAACATGTCTGTCACAAGGAGGCAAAGTAAAATGCAGGAAAGGAAGGAGGATAACAGAGAAGATGAAACAATTTTGGAAGAAGTATCGGATAATGAAGGAAATGTGACAATAGTTGAGGAGAAAAAAGAACTATCAGGAATAGATAAAATATTACAACTAATGCAACTCCAGTCACAAAAAATGGATAGAAATCAACAAGAAACATCACTAAAAATGGAGGAAACAAAACAAACAATGGATAGAAATCAACAAGAAACATCACTAAAAATGGAGGAAACAAAACAAACAATAGAAGAAAACCAACGGGAAACAAAACAAACAATGAGCAATATAGAGCAGCGTCTGGAAAACTATGAACAGGAAATTAGAGGATGTGTTGAGGGGATAAAGAAAGAACTGATACAACAAATAGAAGAGATTAATGAAATTAAAAATGATATGAAAGAACAAGAAATGAGAATTAAAGATAATTTGGAGGAATTAGAAAGCAAACTTGAAAATGTAATGAAAGATAGTAAGACGGTCCAGAAAAAGGAATTAGAACAGTTAGAAGAAAAATTTGAAATGGCGCTACAAGAAGACAGGAAGGAAGTAGAAAGAAGATTAAAGCAAAATGAAAAACAAATGGCAGAAATTGAACTAAGAGGGGTAGAGAGAAAAGAAGTTATCATCCATGGAACAAGCGAGGCGAAAATACAATTTGGCGGGGATATTCGGAAAACACACCCAGTACCGTTTGTTAAAAATTTGAAAACCAAATTACAACATATTAGATATTTTGACGATTGCAAAGAAACAATTAGAAACCATTTGAAAGAAGGAGCAGCGTTATGGTATGAAAGCAAGGAAGATGAGTTTGAAAATTGGACAGATTTTGAAAATAAATTTCTCAACTATTTCTGGGGGAAAAATAAACAGAGAGAAATCAACCAAGAGCTACAGAATGGAAAATATCACGAAAAAATGGGAATATCTGAAGAAAGATATGCTTTGCAGATATATAACAATTCAAAATATCTAGAATACAAATATTCTACCGAACAGCTGGTAGAAATGATCAGCAGACATTTTGAGGAAACGTTGGAAGATCACGTGATTTTGAGAAACTATCAAGATATTGATAGTTTGTGCCAATTCCTTCAATTAAAAGAAGCGAAAAGAAAAGAAATGAGAAATAGAAGACAACATGACCAATATAATGGACCGGAAAGAAGGTATTCATCAAATTATGACCAGAGAAACCGACATCCCAGATCAACAAACGAATATAGGCCGAGAAATTACAATAATTACAATAGACAACAAAATTACGATAACCGGAATGATACACAAAATAGAACAAATGAAAATCACAACAGGAATAGAGATGCACAAAATCCTCCGAATAGGAATACGAACGAACAAAGGGACGATAGAAATAATCAGAGATTCCAACGACAAAACAGAAGAGAGATGAATCATGTGGCAATAGAAAAGGAGGAAGAAGAAGTATTCAATGAATCCAGACAGGATTTTCAATAAGGCATCCACTAAACAAAAGTAAAAAACTCTCCGGTATATTTTGTCACCCGAGAGAGTTTATACAGTTGGCGGGAAACGAAAAACAAAATTCTAATTCCAGTCTAATTTTTTTAGATGCATTTATTAAACATAAAGCGATTAAAATTCTGATTGATTCTGGATCGGAAATTTCGTTAATCAATAAAAAACTAGTAAAAGAATTAAATATGGACAGATTTGTGTATAAGATTCCGAGGGTTGCTTTAGTGGGTGCAAATAATAAAAAATTGACGACAGTAAACGAAGGTTTAGGAGTACGGATCAGAGTGGGAGACCAATTCTATATTATTCAATGTGTGGTGATCGAAGATCTAAATCATGATATGATAGCGGGAATTGATGAATTGAGTGAAAAACATATCACCATCAATTTTTCGGAAAATCAACTGGAAATCAGAGCAGAACCAGACAACATAGAAGAAGAAAAGGAAACAGATAGGAGAAAATTTTCTGAAAGGATAAATGGACAAGAAAAACATAAAGAAATCAATATGACGGTAGAGGATAAATCGAAAGCTCAAGAAAAAAATCAATCCGAAGAGGAAAAGAGAATAAAAAAAAAGAAGAAGAGTTCGAAAAGAAAGCAGGAAAAAAAGGAAGTTACAAGCAGAAAAATGGAAGGAGCCGAAACATGGTGCTCGGAATACCAGATAGAAATTAAAGATAAAGAAAAAATAGAAGAAGAAATAACGGAAGAGGACAGAGAAGAAATGGCAATTATGGACGAGAATCCAGAATTTTGTGAAGAAGTAATACGGACAGTGAACACATGTGAACAAACTGAGGATGAAAGAAAAATAATATGTGGAGAAAACATGGAGAAGGAAATAGAGAAGATTTTAGAAAATTATGGAGATCTTATTAATGAAGAAAGCCGAGTGGCTAAAAATTATGAACATTCTTTTAAAGTTAAAAACTTAGAAAATTTTAAATCGAAAACATATCCAATCCCGTATAAATACAGGCAAAGCGTCGGACAGGAAATTGAAAATATGATCAAAGACAAGGTGATCGAAAGATGTGACTCTCCATATATCAACCCGATAGTATGCGTAAAAAAATCAAATGGTGATTTGCGATTATGTTTAGATGCAAGAAACATTAATTCGCACACAATCGCGCAATACGAAGCGCCTTTGAACATAGAAGCCATTTTTGGACGAATCACAGGATCACACATTTTCTCCAAAATCGATTTGAAACACAGTTTTTGGTTAATACCTTTGGCAGAAAAGTGTCGAAATTATACCGCTTTTTCTATCGACGGAGTGGTGTACCGATTTAGGGTAGTACCATTTGGACTACAAAGTGCATGCGCTGCTTTGGTTCGCGCATTACACACAATTTTAAATAGGCATGGAGAATTTGTTGTACATTACATAGATGATTTATTAATTTTCTCACCGGATATAACAAGCCATCTACGACATATTCATACTGTTCTCGAAGAACTTGATCAAGCCGGATTAAAATTAAATATTCAAAAGTGTCAGTTTTTCCAAAAAGAGGTATTGTATTTAGGATTCAAATTAGACACAAAAGGGATTAGTCTTGCAGAAGATAGAATTGAAGTCATAAACAACTACCCTAGGCCAACCAATTTAAAAACTTTGCGGGGATTTTTAGGAATGGTAAACTATTTCAAAAAGCTGATACCAGACCTCAGTACAAAAGAAATACCGCTAATAGCATTACTTAAGAAAAATGTCAGATGGAAATGGGGAACGGAACAAGAAATCGCTTTCAAAAATTTAAAAGGAGCGTTTTCCACAGCTGTAAGAGTGCACCACCCAAGATATGAGCAACCTTTCATTCTCAGGACCGATGCTTCCATAAAAAAATTTGCAGGAGTGTTATCACAGATACAAGACGATATAGAGGTGCCAATATGTTTTGTTTCCCGTGTAACCAAAACGTATGAGAGAAAATACAGCGTTACTGAATTAGAGTTTGCCAGTGTGTTATTTTGTGTAAACAAATTACGTTTTTACCTACTTGGGGCAAGATTCACCATTGAAACGGACCACGCAGCGTTGATACACATAATGAAAAATAGGTTGGTAAATAATAGAATTCATAGGGGCATTCTTTTACTCCAAGAATATGATTTTGAATTTAAATATATCAAAGGAACGGACAATATTTTGGCTGATGCGTTGACGAGAGATGAACAATTCCGCAAAGAGGATCACAAAACTCTCCACGTAGGCATGAACATAATGAGAGAAGAAGCAGGCTTATTTTCGTTGGCCAAAATCAGGGAAAATCAGGAAGAATTGAATGAAAGAGAAAAGCAAAGGGCTGAACAAGAAAATAACCTATATTTTAAGAGGGTCGATGGTAAAGAACTCTATGTAATCACGGAGCAAATGGCAAAAGAAGTTTTTTTAAAGTTACACTGTGACAACGGACATATTGGAAGTAGAAAGGTATGGCTTATGTTCAGGGAGAACTACATTTGTCGACAGGACTATACAATAGCCAAAGAGGTGACTCGAAATTGTGTGACATGCCAAAAGTGTAAAAGTAGGAACTTTAAAAATGAAAACGTCACAAAAAACGTCGTAGCTCGGAAGAAACTGGATATTGTTGCTATTGATATGTTGAGCGATTTGATACCAACAACTCAAAGGAATAAACACATATTAGTTATGGTGGACCTTTTTTCAAAATATGTTAAATTGTACGCATGCAGAACCACAAAAGGAATTGAAATACTTAGGAAGATAGACAATTTTATAGAAACGGTGGGAAGACCAGACAATATTTTATTGGACAATGCGACATATTTTAGGAACGAACGTTTTAAAAGGGAATTAAGAGAGAGGGGCATCGATACAAAATTTATAAGCATCCGTCATCCACAGAGCAACCCATCGGAGCGTTTTATACAAGAAGTCACAAAATTTCTACGAATTGCCGCGGAAGAACATCATCGACATTGGGACAGAAAAGTGTTTGAGATCGAGACCTATTTGAATTGTGCTCCAAATACGGTTACCAAAGAGACGCCTTTATATATAATGAAAGGAACAATGCCTACAAGACCGTGGGAAGACACCGCCCCCAGACAATACGAAGAAGTGATCGAGTTGGTTCAAAGAAGATTGAGACGAAGTGGAGAGAAATATCTCCAAAGACAAGAGAGAACCCGAAGAAGAAGGCCGATCAAATTCCAGAAAGGAGATAAAGTCTTAGTGAAGGCACTGAGGGTGTCGAATTTACAAAATGATATTTGTGCTAAATTGATGCCGATATTTGAAGGTCCATATAGGGTCAATACGGAAAATGGGGTAAATAGTTATGAATTAGCGCACATAGAGACAGGAAATATACGGGGTATTTTTAACATTCACGACATCTATCAATATCATGAATAGATTTTAATAACATAGTGAAATAATTTGATCCTAGAAAACTTTTGTCATTTTTAAAATTTAACAAAGAGTTTTCGGCAGATCAAATGGCGGGGATTTGTTATGATATGTAAAATCGAGAAAAATATTGGTTTGTTTAAAAATATTTCAAAGTTCAAAAACATTAAAATAATTCAGATAAGTAGGATAATATCCAACAAACATTTCGGAGAAGGAAAGTTATTAAATCCTTGAATTACCTGTACCAAACAAAATGTAAGCTTTACATCAATCATTTCTTTGTTAAACTTGAGTGACCCGCATAAGTTTAAGTGAAACAAAAGACAAATTGAAACGGGTTTTTACAAATGCATTAGTGCAGTGATTAAAGACAATAGAAGATATTTTAGAAAGAGGTTTTTGTTAGTTTTTAAGATTTATAGAAAAATAGTATTTGTAAATAAGTTTTAGGAAATTTATAATTATAGGTAAAAATTTGTTTGTTATCGAAATGAAGAAATGGGGGAATTGTGACGAGTTGTGATTGGCGGAGATTGAAAAAGGTGGGATAAGTGTGTGGGAGAAAGTTTAGCGAGATTGAGGAGAGAAAAAAAAGATATAGTTAGTTGGTTTTCGAAATCTGTAAGAGGAATAAGGATTGTTCTCTGGCGGTTCCTGAGAGGTAGCAAGCAGTAGTGTTGAATGTTAGTGAGTTTTTGTGGAGTTAGTGTATCTGACAGAAGCTGGAGCAGCAAAATATTGTAAGTCATATTTTCCTACTTATATTCCAAGAGTCACTGTTCAGGCCAACGAGAGATTCAGTTTATCGTAAAGAGAAGATATTCCAAGAGTCATTTTTCACTCGGGCCAACGAGAGATTCAGTTTATCGAGAGGAGAAAGGCTATCATAATTTGAATGATTTGTGCTTTTGAAGGAGATCATTAAAGACGATATACTTGCAACAATCTGTTGTACGATTGCTGATTACATAGGGAGCGGTTGAGAGGAGATAATATAGTCTACAAGGAACAAGGATTTGGACCACTCATCATCAGAGAGAGATATTTTGTTTCTGCAGTTTTTTTTTCTTTTATTGATAACACAATTTTTACACGTAATTTAGAAAGGATATAAATATTTTGATTAGGAGAGTTAGAATAGTTTGGATTTTGAGTTTTCAATTAATATTGTTTGTACCATTAATTTTGATTGTTCACGTACGGAGAACAAAATTTTGAGAATCCTTATATGAGATTTGTTTATTGAAAACTTTTGAGTGTGAATTATTTCATTAATTTTTTTTCAATATATAGTGTTAGATCATATGTGTTTTTTATTATTCCGGTATTCTCTGGACCTTACCTTTCACATGTAATAGCATAGATATTGAAGCACGAATTTTAACCCTGAGATAAAAGAATTATAAATTGTGATAGAGTCATAATCACATCATTGAAATAATTTTAATTAATCAAAAATTAATTAGCTAATTATTCCTTGGCGCACCAAGACTTTAAATATCACAATAATATATATATATATATATATATATATATATATATATATATATATATATATACAAGAGAGTATATTACAAGAGAATATATTATATTTAGTATATTTCGCACATGACCAAGTCATTTCTGCACATTTCTGTTAATGTTATATATGAATATGAGCTACTGGGCTCAAGATAAATATCTGTGAGACCGACTAACTATGTATTGGATCCGAGATTGCAAATTAGAAATTTTAGAAGTCGAGACTATTAATGATTGTAAGACTTCTACATATTTAGGGTCAATGATAAGCCGGGATGGTATTTGTAAGAAAGATATAAAAATGAAAATAGCAGCGGGAAACAAACTACGAAAACACTCCATGGAGTGATATGGAGCAACACTAACAAAAGAAAATAAAAAAGCATCTTTCATAGCATAGTGCTGAATATTACCGTATATGGAGCTAAAGTATGGTCAATGACACCAAAAATACGAAATAAAATAACAGGTTTAATTTAACTTTATGAGAAGATGTTTAAAAATCACCAGAGATGATAAAATAAGAACAGCTTAAATATGACACAGAAAGGAAATATAATGCTCATTTCCAAAAAGGTTGGAAAACAGAGCCCTGCAGTGGTACGAGCATATAAAAAGAATACCAGAGCACAGGTAGCCGAAAAGAATATTGGCGTGGGACCCGCTAAGAAGAAGGCGGAGAGGAAGAACTGCTATCAGATGAAAAACGTACATAGGAAATGTAATGATAGATAGAGACCTCCTCCATAGCAGCACTTTATCCTCACTTGGAGAATAAAGTGCTGTGGAGGAGGAAAACGCGATCTCATAATGGAAAAAAATCGAAGAAGAAAAATATATTGTCACATATATATATATATATATATATATATATATATATATATATATATATATATATATATATATATATTGTGACGATTAGGGTTTATAGAAAATAATTTATAAGTTATATACTACATAATATTAGATATTTGGTTGTTTTAAATAAGTTATATACTAGAGAATTTAATAAAAATATATTTATGTGAGGGCATTTTTAATAAATTAGCATATAATAATTGTAAAAAGTTGTATTTAGTAATTTTAATATTGTAAATATATATAAGTGAGCCATGTGCTTAGGCAACCAAAAATACTCTCGGAGATTGACAGATATTTATACTCTGAAGTGACGTTTAAGAATATTTACGAATATAAAGTGGGTTATAATAATATATTGTTTGAAATGTGTATTTTATTAAATTAGAATGTTAAGTTACTAATTTAATTATATATTCTGATCTGAAAAGCCTAAATGTAAACAAAATTATTAATAGAAAAGAATGGAATTCTCTGGATCTCCGGAGATGGCCATGTTTGCGAAATGGTTTGTTCCAGAAAATTCAGACAAGTATTTGATAGAACAAATTGGAACATGATATCTTACGAGATGGTTCTAGAAATCCAAAAACATATAAATACCCGTGATTTGGATTCAAGATGGCAGTTTTTGGGCAGTTTTTAAGTTTTTTAGTCAGAAGTCAAGCAGTTTATTATGAAAGTTAGTTAGAGTCAGTGAATCAAGTACAAATAGTCCAATAGTTTAATATAGTGAGTTAAATGAAGATTAAAAATTATGCATATAATTTAATGCACATTTATAATTATACACAAATAATTATTGAAGATAAAAAAAGGTATATTGGAAGAAATTAAATTATATTATGGTTGGAGATTAGTATAAATCAACTTATAATAATTGGATATTGGTATATTGAAAAGAAGAATAAATATAAATGCTGTTTGCTGGTTTGGTTGGTGGTGTATAGATGCTGGTGAAGAAAAATATATCTTAAATTGGTAGAAGCTGATAATTGAAAAAAGTAATTTCAAAAAAAAAACAAGGATAACTGAAGTACGAAGACATTCAGTGGTGATTAGAATCTATATACTTAGTGGAAAATAGTTCATTTAGGCATTCAGTGAAAGAAAGGTACAAAATTTTGTTAATATAATTTAGTTAGTGTCATAACAATTTCAATTTTGAAGATAGTTTGTTTAAATTTTAGATTGTCTATAGAATTTAATTAGTTTTATAAGAATATCAGTTTAAAGATAGTTTATTTTAAATTTACATTGACTAGGTTAGATATATATGTGTGTTTCATAATAGTTATAATAAAGATAATTTAAAAAAGTACTTACAAGCTAATTCTTTGAGAACCGCGATAAAAACCCTATATTATTAAAAATACTCATTGCTCATCATACAAAACAAACAACACATCATAACAATTTGGCACCCAACGCGGTGGCTCTCTATTTAAAAGAATTAGTTTGGGAAGATAAGTGCTCTCATATAATTAAATTAATTATCAGTAGAAAGAAAAAATTATAGATTTTATTTTAATTATATTTGAACAAGTAAAGTCTCAAAATGTCTCAAGGAAAGAAAGGTACAAGAAGCAAAAAGAATGAAGAAGATGTGGAAGTAGAAACACAACCTATACAAGAGGAGAGTTTAGTTCAAGTTACACAAGATACTGCAGAAATGAATCCAGAAAGAGAGGAAAATGTCAATATGGCAGCTTTGATGTCATTAATGATGCAGATGAACAAGACAATAGAAGAGAATTCAAAAGAAATCAAAGAAGACATAAAAAAATTGGAAGAGAATTCAAAAGAAGTCAAAGAAGACATGAAAAAAATGGAACAGAAATTGGAAGAGAATTATAGAAAATTAGAAAAGAAAATAGAAGATAATAATAATAAAATTGTAAAACAAATGGAAAAACAAATGGATAAAAAACTTGAAGCTGCAGAGAAAAAAGTTGCAAATGAAATAAAAAGTATACGGAATGACTACAAGAAAAGGATAGACAATGAGAGGACAGAAGTAAAGAGGATTATTCAAGATAATAAAATAGATATAGAACAGAAAATAGAGTTACAGAAATGTAACTTAGAAGTAAAAATTAATGAAGACAGGAGAAACACAGAAGAAAAATTAGACGATATACAACAAAATATCCAAATAAATTGTAATCAAATAAGAAATGTGGAACAGAGAATAGATGATATTTCACAAATGAGAGACATAGGGAGACCTTACTTAAATTTAACAAATGAGACTGGGATTAAATTCTCTGGTAATATAAAAAATTTGCATCCTAGAGTATACATAAATAGTTTAAAACATAAATTAAGATTTGTGAATAATATTAATGATATTAAAGATTATATTAGAATGACATTAAATGACAATGCAGCAACTTGGTTTGCTAGTATTGAAAATGATTTAGATAACTTTCAAACATTTGAAAATAAATTTTTAAATTATTATTGGGGTGAATTAGAGCAAGCAAGGTTTAGAGAAATTCTATATTTTGGAAAGTATAATCAAAATTTAAAATCAAATATGGTAGATTATGCATTGAAATTGATAACAGTTGCAAAATATTTAGAACCACCACTTAGAGAGGATGAAACAGTCTTAAATGTATCTAGACATTTTGATGCTGATGTTGTGCAAACCGTAACTGTACAAAATATTCAAACAATAGATAGTTTTATTAATTTTATTCAAAGAATACAAAGAGGCAATATGACAAGTAATAATAACAACAGAAAAAACAATAATAACTTTCAATATAATAAAAATGATATTCAACAATATAGACAATCATATAACATTAATACTAGGTATGGTAATAATTTACAAAATTTTAATAATAATAACAGTAATCCAAATAGACAGAACTTTAATAATAATACTAGTTATAATAGACAAAATTTTAATAATAATACTAATTATAATAGACAACATTTTAATGACAGTACTAATAATAATAGACAAGATTTTAATAATAGAAGAAATACAGAGCGACCTAACTATAACAGACAGGTAAATTGTGTTCGAAGGAATAGAAGCTGTGAAGACAGGGAACAAAATAGTACAAGGCAGGAAAATGTGAGTAGAAGTCATAGTAGGGAAAGACATAGGACATCAGATCCAAGTGGTCAGATACAATCTGACAATTCTAATAATCAAAATTTTGTGCAGTAAACTTTCTGAATTACAAGTTAGGCCATTGCTATTATGAAAAACCTTCTGAATTTATTTCTTTAGATGAAGAGAAAATTATTGAATCTATTAATTTAATTTATATAAATGCTTTGGCCAAAAATAAAATGATTAAAATTATGATAGATACTGGTTCAGAAAGTACATTAGTCTCGGAGAATTTTATTTTTAATACATTAAAACTATCAGATATAATAAAGATTCCAAAAATTAAAATTATTGGTGCAAATAATAAGAAGTTGGGTGAAATTGATAAACTAGCCAATTTTAAAATTAATATTCTTAATAAAGAAATTAATATGCAAGGATTTATTGTCAAGGATTTATGTGTTGATATATTAATGGGAAATGATGAATTGGAAAGGAAGAAAGTAAAGATAGATTTTGAAGAAAAAATGGTAACTTTGGAAGGGCAAATAATTAAATTTATGCAGAAAGATGAGGTAGAAGAAGGAATAAGAGTTGATAGGATATTATTAAAAGAAAATAATGATGTTTATGAAGAAGAGATGTATTTTGATGATAGGGAAATGTCCCAGAAGAATGTAAAGAATAATTATTGTAGTGAATATTTAAGGAATGGAAATTTTAAGCAGATAGATGCCTACGAGGCGGAGTGCGTAAAATTGGAAGCAAGGAATAATGAGTACATATTGAAGAATAATGTGATTTGTAAAGAAGAAGATATGATGAAAGTTTTAAATTGCCCTGAAGAATATAAATCAATAGTCATTTCCATATTGCAGCAACACAAGGGACTTGTCAATAAAGAAAATAGAATTGCACAGAATTATATCCATAGTATAAAAGTTAAAGAAGAAAAAGATTTTAAAACAAAATCATACCCAATACCATATAAATACAGAGAAGAAGTAAACAAAACAATTAATAATATGTTAGAAGATGGGATCATTGAGAAGGCAGACACACGCTTTATTAACCCCATGGTAGTAGTACGAAAAAGATCAGGTTAAATCAGGTTATGTTTGGATGCAAGGAATATTAACAAGATTACTGAAAAGCAATTTGAAGCACCAATGAGTATAGATGGAATATTAGGAAGAATTACAGGAATGTCATTTTTCACTAAAATTGATTTACAGCATAGCTTTTGGTTAATACCTCTAGAAAGAAAAAGTAGACAGTATACAGGATTTCAGATAGATGGAGTAGTATATCAATTCAAAGTAGTACCATTTGGACTTCAATCATCTTGCAGTGCTCTATGTAGATGTCTTCATGATATTTTGGATCAATATGAACATTTTGTAATTCACTACATTGATGATATATTAATTTTTTCTAAAACAGCTGAAGATCATGAGAAACACTTAAAAATTATAATAAATAGATTAGACAAAGTTGGACTAAAAATAAATCAAGAAAAATGTACATTTTTTCAAAAAGAAGTCATATATCTAGGTTATAAACTTAACACTAAGGGAATCGAAATGGATCCAGAACGGACACAAGTCATTCAGGAATATAAAACACCACACAATTTAAGAACTTTAAGAGGATTTATTGGAATAATTAATTATTATAAAAGGATGATACCAGATCTAAGTATAAAAGAAATTCCATTACTTGAACTACTGAGAAAAGGTGTAAAATGGAGATGGGATCAGAGAAGAGAACTAGCATTCCAAGAAATTAAAAACATTTTTCTGTCAAATTTGAAAATATACTATCCTGACTACACACAGCCATTCATATTAAGAACAGATGCATCAATAGAGAGATTATCAGGGGTATTATTACAAATACATGATGGGGTCGAATACCCAATACAATTCATTTCAAGAATTACAAAGCCACATAAAAAGGGTTACTCAGTTTCAGAATTAGAACTAGCAAGTATAATACACTGTGTCACAAAATTAAGATTTTATTTGTTGGGTAATGAATTTACAATAGAAACAGATCACCAAGCTTTAACGTCTATATTAAATAACAAATATGGAAACAGTAGAATACATCGGTGGAGTCTAATACTTAGTGAATACTGCTTTGAAATCAAATACATTTCTGGAAAATCCAATATAGTGGCAGATGCTTTATCAAGGTTAGAAAATACACCACAAAAAGGGCAGCGAACAATAAAAATTGGATTAAATCAATTAGTAGAAAGTACTGGATTATATTCTAAAGAAGAAATTATAAGAGATCAGATCAATTTGAGTGAAAAACAAAAAGTCCTTAGGAAAGATGGAGTATATTATAAAATAATAAATGGCATAGAAGTATATGTAATAACTAGAACTTTAGCAAAGAAAATATTGAAAAATTTACATAACAATTATATGCATATTGGTTCAAGAAAGCTATGGATGCTATTTAGGGACAATTATTTTGCAAAGAATGACATAAGTATAGCAAAAGAAATTACTACCCAATGCCCAATATGTCAACTAAACAAAGAAAAGAATTTCAAAAACCAGAACACATATAAATCTAATGTTGTATATGAAAAACTAAATACAGTTTCCATGGATTTTATTTCAAATTTAGTTCTCAGTCCAACAGGAAAAAAGCATATACTAGTGATAGTTGATTTATATACAAAATTTATTAAACTATATCCCTGCTCCAGAACAAATGTTAAAACATTAAAATTATATATTAATCAATTTTTCGAAGAAATAGGACCATTTAGAAATTGCATAATAGATAATGCTACATATTTTAACAACCAAAAATTTCGGACATTTTGTGAGAAAAAGGGAATCAACATTCATTTTACAAGTATCAGACATCCTCAGGCAAATCCTGCAGAAAGATATATTAAAGAAGTTATAAAATATTTAAGGATACTGTGCCAAAATCAACACGAAACTTGGCAGCAACATATACCACAAGTAGAGTATTTTTTAAATAATACACATAATTTGAATACAGAGGAAGTACCAGAATATTTAATGTTTGGCCATATAGGAAACAGAAAGTGGATTAGTGAATATAATCAGGATATGTTAGAACAAGTAATGCAGAAAGTGAATAACCGAATTAGGAGGAAAGCTGAAAAATATATCAGAAGACAAAATCGAAATATAAAAAAACCAATCACATTTCAAAAAGGAGACCTAGTGTTAATTCGTTCACTTAGAAAAAGTAATGTTAAAGAAAACCGTTGTAAGAAATTACAACCAATGTTTGAAGGTCCATATACAATTGAAAATCAGAATGGACTAAATAGTTATGTGTTAATAGATGCAGAGAACAGACTAAGAGGCATATTTCATATCAACGACATTTTTCAATATCATGAAGAGATTGAATAATGATTTCTATACCTTTAACACAAATATAATAACACTAATAACTTACTGATATATCCATTTTATTCAATAGACTTGATTTGTTAAATGGTAGATGGTAGATTTCATTATTTTGAATCAATTTGACATCATACTTGTTGAATTTTGTATATATGGAAATTAATTTGTACCCTAAAAATCATAATTTGGGGTTAGACACAAAATTGATACTATAATTGCTATAAAAATGTCTTTCTAATATAATAAAGTGAAAAAACTTACCAATTTATATTGATGAAAGTTATTTTGAATGGAAATAATTCTTAGATTTTGTCTATAAATAAACAGAACACCATATCGATTATATTTTTAATTAAGGTTATATTTTATTCTCTGATATCGCATCCATTGCTCCATTTGACATGACAGTTTGACCATAGAATAGCCGAACTGTACTCCGTTGTCCTCTGTTTTGACATAGACAGCGAACAGGGATGTATTTAACACATTTTAAATAAAAAAAAAAAAAAAATTTTGATTTATTAAATTTAATAAGGTATGAGAAAATTAATATTTAAAAAAATAATAAGTAAATTATTTATTTTAAATATTATTTTGGGGTATTGTGACGATTAGGGTTTATAGAAAATAATTTATAAGTTATATACTACATAATATTAGATATTTGGTTGTTTTAAATAAGTTATATACTAGAGAATTTAATAAAAATATATTTATGTGAGGGCATTTTTAATAAATTAGCATATAATAATTGTAAAAAGTTGTATTTAGTAATTTTAATATTGTAAATATATATAAGTGAGCCATGTGCTTAGGCAACCAAAAATACTCTCGGAGATTGACAGATATTTATACTCTGAAGTGACGTTTAAGAATATTTACGAATATAAAGTGGGTTATAATAATATATTGTTTGAAATGTGTATTTTATTAAATTAGAATGTTAAGTTACTAATTTAATTATATATTCTGATCTGAAAAGCCTAAATGTAAACAAAATTATTAATAGAAAAGAATGGAATTCTCTGGATCTCCGGAGATGGCCATGTTTGCGAAATGGTTTGTTCCAGAAAATTCAGACAAGTATTTGATAGAACAAATTGGAACATGATATCTTACGAGATGGTTCTAGAAATCCAAAAACATATAAATACCCGTGATTTGGATTCAAGATGGCAGTTTTTGGGCAGTTTTTAAGTTTTTTAGTCAGAAGTCAAGCAGTTTATTATGAAAGTTAGTTAGAGTCAGTGAATCAAGTACAAATAGTCCAATAGTTTAATATAGTGAGTTAAATGAAGATTAAAAATTATGCATATAATTTAATGCACATTTATAATTATACACAAATAATTATTGAAGATAAAAAAAGGTATATTGGAAGAAATTAAATTATATTATGGTTGGAGATTAGTATAAATCAACTTATAATAATTGGATATTGGTATATTGAAAAGAAGAATAAATATAAATGCTGTTTGCTGGTTTGGTTGGTGGTGTATAGATGCTGGTGAAGAAAAATATATCTTAAATTGGTAGAAGCTGATAATTGAAAAAAGTAATTTCAAAAAAAAAAAACAAGGATAACTGAAGTACGAAGACATTCAGTGGTGATTAGAATCTATATACTTAGTGGAAAATAGTTCATTTAGGCATTCAGTGAAAGAAAGGTACAAAATTTTGTTAATATAATTTAGTTAGTGTCATAACAATTTCAATTTTGAAGATAGTTTGTTTAAATTTTAGATTGTCTATAGAATTTAATTAGTTTTATAAGAATATCAGTTTAAAGATAGTTTATTTTAAATTTACATTGACTAGGTTAGATATATATGTGTGTTTCATAATAGTTATAATAAAGATAATTTAAAAAAGTACTTACAAGCTAATTCTTTGAGAACCGCGATAAAAACCCTATATTATTAAAAATACTCATTGCTCATCATACAAAACAAACAACACATCATAACAATATATATATATATATATATATATATATATATATATATATATATATATATATATATATATATATATATATATATATATATATATATATGTCAAGTTGGGGATTATATAAATTTGCTACGAAGATTTTTCTTGGTATTACCTTTAAGAATTCTATCGGGTCCTTTTGTGTAATAATCCTGTTAAATGTGATAGTCATCAAAACTTTTTTATTCTACTACCCGATCTTGCCTAACATTGGTATTTATAGTAAGTTATATCTTTCTAAATATTTGACACAAATCAGTATAAAGAAATAAAAAATTTACAACATTGAACAACATCCTACCTCCTTATTTTTATTTTATTTAGTTTTGCTTGAAATTAGTTCTATTAATTTCCCATCGTTTGCAAAATATCACAGGTACTGTAATACATTTTGGTTTGTTAAAGAAAATAACACCAAAATACAAATTCGGCTTACTTTTATGCCAACCCTTCTGAAGCTATTTATTCCTATCGTCGTAAAATTTCGGTATTTAATAAAATTGTGGTTGCAGAAGGCGGTCCCCAAAATTGACAAATGATAACCGCATTTAATGAAAAACGATAGCATGACTTTATGACCAAAAAGCAATAAACGGAATTGTACAGATATGCGTAGAATTTTAGTGATCAGTAAAAGCTTTGTGTTGTTCTGTACTAGGGTGAAGACCAAATGACCAATACTTTTAGATACATCGCTAGAGATTATTTTATGCTTATAAAAAGTTAATATGTTAACTATATATAATTATATAAGAAAAACAAGACCATAGATTGTCTTTATAATGGAACTTAAATATATTTGAATTTTTCTGAAGTATATAATGGGAATTATTTAAGAAAATTATATTTGCTTTTTGATTCGCTGCTATTTTTGCTGCATATTCTAAGCTTAAAGATGTCTTCTAATATCAAATGGAAGTTAGTTGGAGTCGACGTATAAGCTCTCAACGGGAGTTAAAAATATGTAACACTAACTCCTAATAGTAAATCAAAGTAGGACTCCATTTGGATCAATATATAACAGGAGAATGACAACGATTTTTTTTAATAAACTAGAACTCTCTTAATAAACAATAACTTCTGTAGATGTGAAAAGATATTTTTCTACTTACAAACATATGTATATGTTACGAGCAATGTCCGAAATTGGACAATCCTAGCATTGTACAGAAAATCTTGTCCACTTGTATTGTACCCCTTTACTGTACAATCTCCGAAATATATATAATCGTCGGACTTTGTATAAAAGAATTGCTGTACTATGTTCGAACTTCAATAAGTAGAATTGCGTTAAAGTTTGAGATAATATTTATATCAGATATCGATTTTTACAATTATTCCCCATTTGTTATTAACGACAAACAAACATCAATTGAGGTTATAAATCCATAATTAATCAGCGTTTTTGACTTCTGGATTCGTAGAATTAAATTATTTTAAATTATCATATATATCTCTTGAAAATCTAAGATGTTCTACAAACATCTTCCTTATATTATAGTGACTATCTCTTGAAGCTTTGAACTGTTTCACTAACAATATATCTATTGTAGAACAATTGGTCCTCCACGTCTGGGTGTTGGGAGAAGGGCTACCGACCCTACCCTGTAAAAAAAAAGAATTATTACGGCAGACCGGACGAACCTTATGTAGACGATCTGGCAAACGAAAAAAGGATATTTGATTTGAATCATGGAACGTGGCAACATTGCAACATACTCTGTAGATGCGATGAGATGCCTCTTAGATACTCTCAACAAATACGATATGGACATAACAGAAGATACGATGGAAAAGGTTCGGTACTATCCAGAAGAATTTAAATACAATATACTATAGCTGCCATCAAATGCAACATATTTTTGGTGTAGGCTGGTTAGCAAAAAAGTTAGTGAATTAATAATAGGTTTTAACGCTATAGATAAGACAATGTGTGTTCTAAAAATACGTGAAACTTTCTTTAACTATAGTCTCATAAATGCACATGCTCCCACCGAGAATAAAACAGACACAGGAAAAGAAGAATACTATGGGAAATTAGAACAAATATATAGACAATGTCTCAATAACGACTTTAAGTTGACTATTGGGGACATAACCGCTAAGGTAGGACAAGAAGAGATGTACAGACCAACCATATAATATCATAGCGTGCATGAAGAATGTAATGATAATAGGACGAGACTTGTAAGATCTTTGCATCTGTCTCTGTCTTGGGCGGCTTGCATCCAGTTATTGGTAACTCGATTCAGGTTATTACTCCGTCTAGTTGGTGTGCGTCCTCTGCTCCATATTGCTTCTTGCTTTAGTCTTCACTCTAAAATACGTTTTGTCAATCGGTTGTCGGATAATGTGGCAACGTGTCTTGCCCAATTTCATTTTAACGACGCGTTCTACGACACGACATATTTTTTCGTTTGGGATTCGGTCTCTCAGAGAGACACCCAACATCTGGCGCTCTATAGCCATCTGAGTCACGCGAATCTTATTAACTACCTTTTAAATTAGTGTTAATGGTTCCGCTGCATAAGTGAGTACAGGTAACATACATTGGTCAAATATTTTTCTTTGTTTGGTCTGGTTATCTCTGCCCAACCGAATTTCATATCCTAGGTACTTATACGATATAGTCTGCACAATATCCCTTCCATCAACAGCAATATTTCGATTTAGCACCAGATTAGTTATTATTTGCGTCTTGTTCATATTAATCTTTAGTCCGACCTCCAAGGAAGCGTGATAGCTTAGTCATTTGAGATTTGCAGATGACGATGTCATCTGCAAATATCAAATGACTGAGCTTCTCTCCATTTATGTTGATACCATACTCGTTCAGATGTGCCTTCTTACAAGTATGTTCTAAAAGCGTCGTGAATAGCTTTGGAGATACTGTGTCTCCTTGCCGCACTCCTCGCTGTATACATAATTTATTTGTTTCTTGTTCAGATAGTCTTACGCTAGCTGTGGCATTTTGGTAGTTATATTTGATTATGTTAGTGTAGCGATGGTCTATTCGGCATTCTGTTAATGCTTTTAACATTTTCTGATGGCTTATGGTATCGACTGCTTTCTCGTAGTCGACAAATATTAGTGCCAATGGTTTGTTGAATTCTGCAGACTTCTCTATCAGGTTCTTTATCACAAGTAAGTCTGGATAAAGCCTGGATAATTTTATTTCCACCTAGTTTGATCGCTTCGTTCACTACTCCGTCATCGCCAGGGGGTTTGTTACTTTTCATTTCTAAAAGTGTGGTTTTGATTTCGTATGGAGTTATTTTTTGGTATTAATTCTGATCCCTGGTTTGTGATTTTGGGCTGATCTTGACTTTGGTCGGTGCGCTCATACATTTCGCGATAAAAGGATTCTACAACCTCAAGGATTTTGGTTCTATCAGTAGTAATGTTTCCATCTCTGTTTTTTATTTTGTACATATTTTTGTTTCCTATGTTGTCGTATTTCGCCTTAAAACTTTTAAAATTTTGTTTTCTTTAATTATATTAGTTATTTCTTTTGTATTGTTTTTTCTTACGTCTTTTCGGATTGACCGGTGGATATATTTATTTAATTTCTTCATTTTTGTGTAGTTGGAGCCGTATTTTTCCGTCAGCTGTCTTCTTTTACCTATTAGCTCTTTGGTATTTTGGCTTAGTTTTTCTGTATTGGTCAGAATGGTTGGGCAGCACTCTCTTTCCGTTTCTTATAGAGCCTTCTCTATGCCATCATTTGCTTGATCTACATCTTCTATTTCGTCTTGCAAGTCTACTATATGTCTGGTTAGTGTATCTTCATACCGGTCGTTGTTTTCTGGGGGAATCCATTACTTTTTTCTTGTTTTTAGGATTATCTTTGTACTTTCCAATTTGACATTTAATATTATCTTAGCTCGGATTAGTCTGTGGTCACTTCCTATTAAAAATTTGTTGAGTACTTCGAAGTCTTTGGTTATTTCTTTTCTCTTTGTTATGATATAATCTATTTCATTTTTGACACTGCCATCTGGGCTGATCCAAGTCCATTTACGCTTTTTATCAAGAAAAGAGTTCATCATGAATACATTTTCCTGATGTAAGAAGTTCAGCAAGCTTTGCCCTCATATATTTCTTTCTCCATAGCCCTAATTACCCATTGCTATTTGTGCATCATCTTGTTTAAATCCCATTTTCGCATTAAAGTCGCCCATAGTTATTGTGTAATGTGCTGGTGTGGCATGTAACGCTGTTTCTAGGTCCTCAAAAAGTTTTTCAATTTCTTTATCCGAGTGGGTAGTCGTTAGAGCATATGTCTGGATTACCTTAAAGTTATATCTTGCATTTAGTTTGAAGATGAGATATACAATCCTGATGCTTATGCTGAAAATTTCAACTATATTTTGTGTGTCCTTTCTATGTATAATGAATCCTACTCCACCATTTCAGGTATTTTCTTCACCTCTAAAATGAAATACGTGTCCTTATTTAAGAATAATTTGGGCTTCTTCTCTTCCTCTTATTTCATTGAGGTCGATGATGTCCCATTGTACGTCTTTCAGCTCTTCCTCTAGTTCCATCATCTGGTCTGATATAAGAGTTCTAACATTTTATGAAGTAATATGCATTTGTTGCTATTTGTAGTAGCCTGATTTTTTTCAGGGATTCTTAGCACCCTCTGCTCCAGACCTGTTCCAACCACTACCTTGGTTGGGGTTGGAGCCACCGGAGACTGAGGGCCGTTCAGTAGTTTCGTCTTTCATGGAAAATAACTTTTGGGGTTTTAATCCATTAAAACGCCACGCTTGGCTAGTGCGTGTTGGTTTTAAGCAGGGGGAGAAAAGGGTAGAGATAAGAATGCTTTGGGTTTGGACATGGTTTCCCCAGGGATGGGAGGCTGAGGAAATCTATGAGCTCGCGTGGGCAGGTGTGCTATTTCTGAAGTAGATCTATCCCCTGCCGGAATCGCAAAGAAGTATCTACCCGCTACCCGTATCCGCAGATCAACTGACCCAAAATCAGATAGATATAGGCGCTAATATTGATTCCGATGACTTTATCAAAGGTTGGAGTCTCAGAGTACGTATATCAAATGCCAGGAACGATAAGACTAATCCAAAAATATACAAATATAACATTGATAAATTAAAGTGTACCGATATCGCGTCGTAGGAAATTTTCAAATATGTTTAGATTGTGAGCTATTAGAAAATCCCTGAAGTAAAGTAGATATTACTGAATTTAACCCAAATTGGGAGTTTATAAAAACCACGCTGCAAAATACCGCAGATGAAGTTTTGGGTAAGGTACCCAAAGGACAGTGAAATAACTCGTTTAGTAAAATCAAGTAAACAAAGAGAAGAATAACGCGTATCAGAAATAATCAACAGAAGGACTAGGAGCAATGTTAAAGAATATGGAGTAAAGAGAAGATAGAAAAAAAGAAAGGACAAACAGAAAAAGCAAACATAAATCAAGAAAGAGTTCATAAATCAAGAAACCACAAAGTAGAAGTACTCAAAAGGTGGCAGGAACACTTCAGTATGTTACTTAATGAAGACAGTAGAGCTGGAGGTAGAGATTATATGGAATTAGAACTAGCAAATTCGAAAGTAACTAATAAAGTAATTCAATCTCTATTCAAAAACAAGTCACCCGGAGCAGATAACCTACCCGAAGAAATATTTTAATCTGGCGGTCAAACATTTGTAATCCTCTTTCACAAAGTATTAATGCAGGTAAGGCAAGAACGCGCTTTACCAGAAGATTAAAATACTGAAATTATATGCCCTATACCCAAAAAGGAAACGTACTTAATTGTTCCAACTTTAGAGGCATTTCCCTTCTTAATACAGCATACAAAATTTTGTCCCTGATACTTAACAAACGATTAGCACAGTATACTGAGAATATAATAGGATTATACCAAAGAGCCTTTTTAAATTGCATTAAAGGCATTGATCACATATCATCCATGAGACAAATATTAGAAAAAACGACCGAGTATGACATAGACTGCCATTAGGTCTTCGTAGATTTTAAGGCAGCTTACGATAGTGTTGACAGACCTCAATTATATTCGGCTATAATCAAATTTAAAATACCAAAAAAAAGTTGTAAGAATTAATTAAAATTACAATGAGAAAAGCTGAATGTAAAATGCGAGTATAAGGGGATCTTTCAGAATTCTTCTTCTTAAAGTTCAACCTTTTTTTTTAATTTGCCGTATTGCCAGATTCCAGTAAGAGCCTAAGAAGGTATCCATTGAATTTTTGCAGGCAAAGTTGGGAGAAACCTTTTTTAGATATCTAACGCCACGGAGCAAGACACCCTAGCATCTTCTGGATGGGTAGAATACTATGACCGAAGACTCCAGGGTAGTGCCGGATTAATCGTGTTCCGACTAAAACCTTAACCACCGTTCCAGAGTATTTTTTCCACTAAATAAACAACTAAAATCCTTATAATAACCGTTACTTTATAAAAAGAATAACTATATTATATTAAGGAAAAACTTAAAAATACCCGTATCTATCACCGTATATCAGAAAAAAATTGTTTAAGAATTGCCTATTACCAAAAAAAACCAAAAGAACGAAAATATTTCCGTGAGGCCATAAATTAATTTTGGTACTTACCTCATTTTGGTTCTTGGCTCTTGAGAAAAATAAACAAGATTTCAGATCGCTGGTTTAATTTTCTCCTATGTTCTTCTGCTCCTTTTTCTTCATCACCCTAGAGATCAGAAAGTGTACTTCTCTCCATCCTTTCACTATTCTCATCATTATGTTTACCATGTTTCTTTCATCCAGCCTGAAACCCATTCGTTTCTTAAAGTCTCCCCTCTCATTTGCCCATCTCTGGCAGTAAAAAATGTGGTCAGGAGCGTTCGGTACCCCACAAGCAGTACAGTCTGCCGAAGCAGATTTGTCTATTCTATTTGTGAAGGTGCCAAAACTACCACCTCCAATCAGAAACTGCATTAGGAAGTAGTCTAGTTATCTGAATTTACATTCCCACCACGGCGTTGGATCGGAAATAAGCTCCTTCGTTCACCTCGTCTTTCCGCTATCATTCACCCATTCTTTTTGCCACTCCTCTATGGTTCTCCATGTCTCACCTAAATTTCCATCCATTATCCGTACATACACCCTCGCTCGCTCTTTGCACAACAAGACGATCAGTATCACCGCTACAATGAAATACAGAGCCTCATTTGAAACCGTCCAGTATGTGCTAGATACCCCGAGTAGCATTCGCCTTTGCGAAGTCTCCATCAGCTTAGCCTATTTTGCAGTTTTCAGTGCGCTACACCACACGGGGACAGCGTAGCTTACCACGGACTGGAAAACTCCATTTAGCACCGTTATTTTGGTGCTACCTGGGCATCCAATGTTTGGCATCAGCCGTATCAATGCCTCCAGACCTCGGTTCGTTTTCTGTATCATCTTTTGGATATGTACTCCGAACCTCAGTCCTTTCAACAAGCAAACTCCGAGATACTTAACCGATTTAACCGGTGCAATCTCCACACCTTCCACTATAAAGCGAAGAGAGGAGTTGTTCCGGCTCTCTTTGAGAACTACCAACTCAGTTTTCTAGCTAGCTGAACCAACTGATGATGATAAGAAGCACCTAAATGTCTTCTTCTTCTTCTTAGTCAGTCGATTCGGACATCATGTCATCTTCAATTCTCAATCATGTTTCGTAATTTGTTTTCATCTTTGTCTGTCTTTTGCAAGTCTAAAGCGTTGATTTAGCGGGGCTCCGACTTCTTTTGTAATGTGGTCTACATATCTTGTTGGTGTTCTTCCCTGGAGCTCTGACTCCTTTTTCGGTAACACTGTTTCGTAACTTTTTGTAACGTGCAGCTATCAAAGGATCGACTCGTTAGTTCTTCTTGAGGTCTAGAGTATTCGCAACGATATTCATCAGCAAAACATTTCCAACGCCTCTTTGGTATGTTTCTCAACTTTCTTCAAGGACTAGAATTCAGAGCCATTTAAAAAAATAAAAATTGCACGAAAGTCTAATTTTAGCACATTTTTCATTAACTAAAAGTGTGATTTAACAGGACATTTAAATACTGGTATTAAATGTAATTGACGCTCTTGTAAATGAACATCTTACTAGTATTTTCCAAAGTATATTTCTAAAGTATTTAACTATGACTAGAGTTTGAGAAGCAACTATTTATAAATTCTTGAAACTACGAAAGCAAGAAACGATTAGAGAAATTAGTAAAGTAAACTCATGGTTTCCTCCACTGAGGCGTGCAATACTCGTGTAAAGCCTTAAGGCTGGCTCATGTGCAGTTTTTTTTATAAATTTTTGTACAAAACTAAGACGACAATTTAACTTTATTTATATTTTTTCTGCTTAACAGTCCTGTATAAAGATTGTTGTAAACTACTAACATAAAATTGCAATAATATATATCGAGTATAGTCCAATAGGTCTCTAGGAAAGCTTTTTATGTATTTGGCAGATACACTTGTTATCTGTTTAAGATCTGCACAGTATTTTCAGATAATGTTTTCTGTTGTTTTCTTCAGTATATTCGCAGAATGTGCAGGTCTTTGTCATACCACAATATAGCTCCGGCCTAATAGGAGAAGTACTAGCCTCTTGTTAGTAAAATTATGAGCAATTCCTCTTCATCGTAGCATCCATCCTCTATATTTTTAATTCCGGAATATTTTACCAAATTGAGTCTAATTTTTTTTTACTTTAAAGAAAGTTTTTCCGCAGTAAGCAGCATGAATTTATTTAAAACAAATGTATTATTGATCAAAATCAAATTTATATCGACGATATAAAGTAACGGTTCATTGCTGATTGTTTGTTAGCTTGCCTCAGAGAGTCCAGTCCACTAATGAAGTTATTATCGAATTATAGAACCCTTATTGAGATTTAGGGTTACTGCGGCAATGTAAATTTTAAAAAAGCTTTGCATTAATTTACTATCAGGACCGACCTGGCACCATTAATAAAAATAAAAATTTCACAGTTAATGAGATTACCTTCTTCTTTCTTCTTCCATTATCACGTTTAAATGCTATTGTTTTATTGAAGCCCCGTATGTTCGAACTACAGAGCCGTCAAAAAAAAAATCGTAATTAGGGTAGGATATGAAACAATATTTCTGTGCGTATAATTTCTGTACATATAATCTAATGGTTAAAAATTTTCTGCTTTCATTAAAAAACAAATTAAAGCATAAACTAATACATGATTAGGTCCTTTTGGTTATCTATGTAATATAAATAGGCTTAATTTTGCAAAACAAATAAAAGTCTTAATTAATTTTTAATCTCAGGGCTATTTTTATCGTCAATTTTTCTACGTGGCTTCAAATTAATATCTATACTATTGCCTTTGAGGGAGAAATGGACAATGGGAAAATAAATAAATTTGTGATAATAAATTATCAAACAATTTTTAAAAATAATTTTCAATTTATTAAATCAAATAAATTTATAATTAAACCAAACATGTAACCTATGCTTTAATACGTAGAATTAGACTTAAAAATTCTATTGTTCATACAAAAATTATCAATACTTATTATGACTTTTACTCAAAAAGAAGATCTCTTATTATCAGCATTGCTGATAAGGCTTTGATAAGTGATCAGTGTAGTACTGTCTGGAGACTCGGGAGACTCAGAACTCGGAAGCCCTGAAGAAGACATCGAAGAGGATGTCGAAAGATCGGCGCAATGATAATCAACGCTTTTAAAGACGATTTTGTTTATTTTCGTGCTAATATCGGTGAAATAAGACACAAGTTTGAAGAAAAATTACCATTTAATTATTATTTTGTATGCTTTTTAGCCTATATTACATTAACGAAAAATAAAAATTTAAATAAAATAATATTAATGTTAAAAAAATTAGGAATTTCAAAGTTACAACACTTTTGCACGGAAAAAATTGTAAAAAGTGTAGACACACTTTCTGTTAGTTGTTGTCCTCTTCTTGACCATCTTGGGCCAGAATATTTTCATAAAAACTATTGTAAGCTTCTGGTATCATACTCTAATGGCATAAGTATACCAAATCTTTCTTTTTGGCCATTTGAATTTTTGGCTGTTCTTTGTAGGCAGGTTTAAGTAGCACTTCTCGTATATTATGTGTATTCCGCGATGATTTTTTTAGATTAAAAGAATTCCATAGTTCGTCATCATAGTTGTACTTAAAGAAAATTATGTGCGGACTATCTTTTCTACATTGCAGAATTTTTATATCTGTCCTTTATATCATACCTGTGAAAAATAATAATGATTTTAAAGTTAAAACAAACAATAATTGAGTAAGAAACAGAAGAATAGAATATAATGACCACGCATTGAAAAAACAGGTAGACATCGCTACACCGAAAGAAGAAATTGAAACAATCTCTGTAAATAAGTAGTAATATTGTTATCGTGCGGTTTCGAATATAAAATTATTTTAATAAATAAACTTTAGTATTATTGTTTCTCTAATACATTGTGTCTATGTACTTTTAATCATTTCGCTTAAATCAGAAGTATTTTTTTGAACGCCCTAGAACGAAATTTTGAGTTACTGCAGTCTTGCACTGAGGGTGCGATTATATATATTGTTATGTTTCTTCTTTCCCAACCAAAGAAAAATAAATAAAAAAAAAATCCATCGAAATAAAATTTCAAGATATCAATATAAACAAATTGTATATAGTAATTTAAGATAAGATTTAGTGTAGATAAGAATAGAAATTTGTTTGGCAAACGACCTTTCTCCGTTGCAAACAAAATTATCAAAAAACCTTTGTTTAGAATTAGAAGACATTTTACCTGTAAGTTAATCTTCTTATTGTTTGTATAGTCGAGTATTAAATGACCATATTCTAATCTTTTGAAATATGTATAAATGATGTATCGAAAAAAACCAATTTTAAAGTAAGCTATTTAGTTTTCTCTGAAACCGAAATTAGGCTTTTCCAAAAGCATGGTAAACACAATTTAAGCTTTTTGATTGGACGGTCGTTTTTAAATGGGAATTTGGGAGTCGATCATGAAACAGGAGAAGTTAGTCATATTCTGGTCATCGAAAGGAAACAGTCGTTTTTCTCAAGATAGGGTGTGGTTCGTGAGTTTGGATACCGGCGTAACGAAAAGAAGTGAATAGTTTGAAGAAGGAGATAACAAGTAGATTAAAAGAGGTCCTTTTATCTACCGTGGGCATTTTTATAAAGTATATGTGAAAGTATTCTTACGGCATCAAGTTGACAAAAGGAGGTCCTGGTGTCATAAATAAGTAGCGGAGCTTGGAGAAGGGAATCAGGTGTTTTGTGTGTAGTCTGCAGGAGGTTTGCAGAGACGTAAAGAAGGAGCCGAGGTGCCAAAAAGGGGAGATCACATTTTTGAGGAGACTGGATTTTTCTGGGTATGTTCCAACATACAACTCAAGAAGAAAATAAACTGTAAGTGTTTGTACAATTGAATTTTATATCTGCGAAGGATCGTTTCGACATCATGGTCATTAGCATTCAAATTTAAGAACTGAGGTTTTGTTAGGCTAATCAAAAGTTTAAAATTTTGTGGTTTCTTTTTTTCAAGTAAAGAAAATTTTAAGTAAAATTGGTTTTTCACGTAATATAAATGTATGTAGCTTTATAATCGATAAGATAAGATAACGACAGAATTTAATAATTGTTTTATTCGTTGAGATAAAATAAAGAAACGTAAATCTTTGTAATATAATATATTTGTATTCTTATCCTTTTTTTTTTTTTTTTTTCTCTATCCCGATAAAAGACAACTAGAAAATCTTTTGAATCCATCGAACACAGGTAATATAAGGATTGTTTTACTTTTGATAACAAATAAGTTATAATTCTTTTTTATTGGCTCAATAAACTAAGTTTGAACTCAAAATAAACAATCATAACAAATGGCCCCCAACGTGTAAGGCGTAGAAAGTATTTCTAGTTAAAATTTAAACGGATAGAGAAAGAAAGCAGATTGATTGAAAATTTATTTGCCGATGGTTAAAGTTTATAATATTTGCTTTTATGACATTACATTTCAAATATCTCTAGGTACAAATTTTTACACAATATAATTTATGATATTTGATTGATTTTTACAACTGACAAAAGTTTTAAAATTTTATTGCATTTATTTGAATTTATTGCATTTGGGATAAGAGGAAAAGTTTTCGTCTTTGCAAAATTACTCGAATTTCATATTTGGCGGGGATATTATTGCACAAATTTCAAAGCTTCATATTTGGCGGGGATAAATAATCTAACGAACATGTCGACCACAAGGAGTCAAAGCAAAATGCAAGAAAGAAAGGAGGATAACAGATTAGAAGAAACAATTGTTGAAGAAGGATCGGATAATGAAGGAAATGCTACAATAATGGAGGAAAGAAAAGAAACAGGGATGTTAGAAAAATTATTAGCAATGATGCAAATACAGACACAAACAATAGAGAAAAACCAACAAGAAACATCACTAAAAATGGATGAAACAAAACAAACAATGAGAAATATAGAGCAGCGTTTGGAAAAATATGAACAGGAAATTAAAAGATGTGTTGAGGGGATAAAGAAAGAACTGATACAACAAATAGAAGAGATTAATGAAATTAAAAATAAAATGGGAGAACAAGAAAAGAAAGTAGAAAATATGATGAAGGAAATCAAGATTGGCCAGAAAAAGGAATTAGATCAGTTAGAAGAAAAATTTAAAATGCTGCTACAAGAAGACAGGAAAGAAGTAGAAAGGAGATTAAAGCAAAATGAAAAACATATTGCAGAAATTGAACTAAGAGGAGCAGAGAGAAAAGAAGTTATCGTCCATGGAACAAGCGAGGTAAAAATACAGTTTGGCGGGGACGTAAAAAAATTACACCCAGTAATTTTCATTACCAATTTAAAAAAGAAAGTACGACATATCGGTAATTTCGAAACAGCAAAGGAAACGATAAGGAACCATCTTAAAGATGAGGCAAGTTTATGGTTTGATAGCAAAGAAGAAGAATTGCAAAATTGGCAAACATTTGAACAAAAATTTCTAAATTATTTCTGGGGGAAAATACAACAGATAGAGATAAACAAGGAATTACAAAATGGGAGATACCAGGATAGTATAGATATATCAGAAAAAACATATGCCCTACAACTTTACAACAATGCAAGACACTTACATTACAACTATTCGTCCGAACAGCTAGTGGAACTAATAGCCAAACATTTTGAAGATACCTTAGAAGATCACATAACTCTACAAAACTACAAAGATATTGACAGTTTATGTCAATTCTTACAAATACGAGAAGCAAAATTAAGAGAAAGAAAAATGAGGAGAACGCAAGAAAATTATAGACAACGAGAATATCAAGACTATAGAGATAGAGGACAAAACTTTAGGAGAGAGTACACAAGAAGAGAATTTGTCCCGAGGAGGGAAAACGAAAGTAGAGACAACGGAAGAGTAAACTATGAACAAAGAAATCGGCAATGGAACGAAAACAGATATCGAGAGAACCAGAATAGAAACAACACTCGCACATATCAGGAAAACCGAAATAATAATAGAACGAATGAACCGGAAAGTCGCGGAAACCAATACGGGTCCGAGAGACCAAGAGAAAATAGAAGAGCGGTCAACAACACACACATAGAGGAATATGAGGATGAGAGACAAAGCGACAGAAGTAGAACCGAACAAGAACAGCAAGCGTCTTTTCACGAAGGCGCTCACTAAAGACAAAGAAACAAACAGGAATTTTTTGTCACCCGAAGGAATTTATTAAATTGGCAGAAAATAAGGACAAAACAAGTGGAGCAAATCTGAAATTTGTAGATGGGTTTATCAACGAGACACCGATTAAAATTATGATTGATACTGGATCGGAAATTACACTGATCAACAGAAAACTAATAGAGGAAGTTAATTTAACGAATTTGATTTACAAAATTCCCAAGGTAAATTTAGTGGGCGCAAATAAACGGACTTTGGCAACGATAAATGAAGGAATACGAATAAAAGTACGATTTGATAAGAAAATTTATGCACTACAATGTGTTGTGATGCCAAACATGTCGCATGATATGATCGTAGGAGTGGATGAATTGGCAGAAAAACATGTGGTGATTGATTATAAAAATAACACGATGAAAATCACAGAGGAAAAAGAAGAAGAACAGGACAGTCAGGAAAATGAACATGTGAAAAAGAAAATTGATAGTTCGGAAAAAGAACAAACAGTGGAAATAAATTTGGCAACGAAGCGAGGACAAAGAAGAAAAGGAAGAAAACTTAAGAAAAGGATAAAGGAAGTCACTACCGGAGATTCCTCAAAAGAAGGGATAAGCCCCGAAGAAGAAAAAGAAATAGTGTCAACAAAGGAAAATGAAAAGGATATGATTGAAACAGTGGTATTTAAGGAAGAGATTGATGAAAAAGAGGAGAAAAAATGTGCGATAAATATGTGTCAAGAATCTGAGGAAAAAGAAAGAAAATTGATATGTGGAGAAGAAAAAGAAAATGAGGTGAGCCTGATGTTAAAAGAACACGATTTAATAAATGAGGAAAACAGAGTGACAAAAAAGCACCAACATTCCTTTGAGGTTAAAAACTTGGGAAACTTTCAATCGAAGACGTACCCGATCCCATATAAATATCGACAACAGGTGAAAGAAGAAATTAAAAAAATGTTGGAAGACTATTCTTTATTGTTTTTGCATAGAGAAAAATCCCTAAATAATTCAGTAATTTTTATCATATGCAAAGGTGGGGATTTGTTATGTTTCTTCTTTCCCAACCAAAGAAAAATAAATAAAAAAAAATCCATCGAAATAAAATTTCAAGATATCAATATAAACAAATTGTATATAGTAATTTAAGATAAGATTTAGTGTAGATAAGAATAGAAATTTGTTTGGCAAACGACCTTTCTCCGTTGCAAACAAAATTATCAAAAAACCTTTGTTTAGAATTAGAAGACATTTTACCTGTAAGTTAATCTTCTCATTGTTTGTATAGTCGAGTATTAAATGACCATATTCTAATCTTTTGAAATATGTATAAATGATGTATTGAAAAAAACCAATTTTAAAGTAAGCTATTTAGTTTTCTCTGAAACCGAAATTAGGCTTTTCCAAAAGCATGGTAAACACAATTTAAGCTTTTTGATTGGACGGTCGTTTTTAAATGGGAATTTGGGAGTCGATCATGAAACAGGAGAAGTTAGTCATATTCTGGTCATCGAAAGGAAACAGTCGTTTTTCTCAAGATAGGGTGTGGTTCGTGAGTTTGGATACCGGCGTAACGAAAAGAAGTGAATAGTTTGAAGAAGGAGATAACAAGTAGATTAAAAGAGGCCCTTTTATCTACCGTGGGCATTTTTATAAAGTATATGTGAAAGTATTCTTACGGCATCAAGTTGACAAAAGGAGGTCCTGGTGTCATAAATAAGTAGCGGAGCTTGGAGAAGGGAATCAGGTGTTTTGTGTGTAGTCTGCAGGAGGTTTGCAGAGACGTAAAGAAGGAGCCGAGGTGCCAAAAAGGGGAGATCACATTTTTGAGGAGACTGGATTTTTCTGGGTATGTTCCAACATACAACTCAAGAAGAAAATAAACTGTAAGTGTTTGTACAATTAAATTTTATATCTGTGAAGGATCGTTTCGACATCATGGTCATTAGCATTCAAATTTAAGAACTGAGGTTTTGTTAGGCTAATCAAAAGTTTAAAGTTTTGTGGTTTCTTTTTTTCAAGTAAAGAAAATTTTAAATAAAATTGGTTTTTCACGTAATATAAATGTATGTAGCTTTATAATCTTATTATCATAATAATTTGATTTATTTTCTTGTATGCTGATAGATAAGATAACGACAGAATTTAATAATTGTTTTATTCGTTCAGATAAAATAAAGAAACGTAAATCTTTGTAATATAATATATTTGTATTCTTATCCTTTTTTTTTTTCTCTATCCCGATAAAAGACAACTAGAAAATCTTTTGAATCCATCGAACACAGGTAATATAAGGATTGTTTTACTTTTGATAACAAATAAGTTATAATTCTTTTTTATTGGTTCAATAAACTAAGTTTGAACTCAAAATAAACAATCATAACAATATACAGTAGACTCCCTCTATAACGAGAACTGAAATGACAGACTAATTACCTCGTTATAAGCCGATCTCGTTATATCAGACAATAATAATACTGTGCATACATATGAATCTGTAGTTGTTTAAACCATTAACTTCCTATAGTGAAGCCATTCGGAGCAATATAAGATGCTAATAAATATTGTTTGAATGGCGTTTTTGAAACAAAGTTATTTACTTTTATTGTCAATGAAATATATTAAAACATAAAAGAGTTGTTTCCTTTTATTATCAATGATATACGTTAAAACAAAAAATCTGTACTAATATTTTTTTCCAACTACATAATGTATAAAGCGTATTTTCAAGGATAACATAAACTATTGCTTCTGCAATTTTAAGAACTCTGTCATTTTTAACTGCTTTAAATGGTCCAGTATCATTCTATCATATTTTCTAAAGATGTGAAACAGTTGTCTTTATTCATTGTAAAGAAGTTTATTGCGGGCTGCAGTTATGTTTATTGAGGGGCTGTTTGAAAAGGTATTTATTTATAGCCACGACTGGACCAAAAACGTAAAAAACACGTTTTTGGATCTTATTTTCTCTCATAACCAAATTTGCCTCGCTATAGACGGTTATAGTTCAATAGAAATTTCACGGGACATCTAATGTATCTCGTTATAAGCGAAATCTCGTAATAACCGTGTTCGTTATAGAGGGGGTATACTGTATATATATATATATATATATATATATATATATATATATATATATATATATATATATATATATATATATATCTACGGCATAAAGTGGACTCCGCCCATGTTAAAATTCAGGTTCAAGTGAGCTCCGTGGTCAAGTCGACACCGATATACGGAGCTCACTTGACCATTCCATAATATTGGCTCTGTCGATTCGTCAACATGTATAGTTTCATAATTTTTAAAAATTTTGTGGAGCCCTTAAGTACCCCTGTATCATGAATGTATATTGCTTAGTTCACGTGTATATCTTATAGGGGTCGTTCAGATCTTTTTCATTGAATATTGGAACCATAGGTATATCGGTTTAAGTAAGCTCTGATAGTTTGGCAACTCTGCCATTAAGCTGTATACTTCTCGCGTATAGTCTGAACGGTTTATATGGACTCCTTATTTTTGTTATCATTCAAACGCATTACATTGTGTAACAGATATGAATACTATTAACTACCTGTTTTTGGTAGGTACGTGCTTTTCTAAAAATAGCTTTATAGATACAAAAGGATTTTGTTACCAAATTGGATTTTTTTCACATGCGGAAATTTCCTAATGTATTTTGTTAACGTGAGTATGTCTTCATACGTTTTATTTAAGAATTCGATAGATAAGAACTTCTTTTATTTTATCCATTGTTTTATGATATCTTTTATACAGATTTTTTATTATTTTATTTCTTGTTTTATCTGTGTACTACAGATAGTAGTGCACAAAAAAAAGAAGAATGCTTAATTTATCTAACAACAATTATACCACTTCACCCATATTACATACTGAATGTTTTATCTCCTATTTAGGGGTAATATGTAGTCAATATAAGTGTAGTTAGTGTCAAATTTGCAATGATCAATATAAGTAATAGCTTACTGACTGTACTTTACATGTTTAGTTCAAATAAATAAACCTTGTCCCTTCAGAAAAGAGCGATTGGAATGGCAAAGTCAACTAAGAAAGTGTAATGAATCTTGTATCACCCCAGATTCACACAGGTTAACCGGTGTTTGAAGGCAAGAGTCCTCATTGCAGATTTAAGGAAGATAACTACCATAAGGAAGTTCCTTTCGAGAGTTCAGATGGCGAGAAGCAGCTTATTTTTTTTTTTGTATGTCTTGCAGATGTGTTGGTCTAGCTAGTTATTCCTCGATTCTAGTCATAAAATGGGTTGTTATTCGTGGAGTGGATGTTACGAATCTAGACTTTGTTTCTTTTGTTCTCTAGCTACTTATCTTCGGATATTATGTGGATTGATAACTACGATATTGTAGAGCTTATGTATGGATGTGAGTCTTAATATCCGCTGAATTTGGCTGACTAATTTATAGCTAAATCTACGTATTAAGTATGTATTGATATCACCCATACAAGCAAGGTATATTCGGCAGCAGAAGCATAGAGTTCAAGCGTCTACGTTTTAAGAGTGGAAGGATGTGCTTCCCATTTTTAGCTGACAAGTTCGCGAAGAATATTATTTTTCTAGTTCTAGTTTTCCATTTAGTTTTAAACAAAGTTCTGTGAATTACAAAGTGTGTTTAAGGATTTCATGACACTATTGGTTCAGGTATATGTTCATATTTGTGAAAGCGTCTCTGTTAGGGACATTGAAGGAGCCCGCCTGACTTTTTCCAGGGTTTGGCTTAAAATTAATTTATAATCTATTTTTATTGTGTTTAAGATATGATATTTAGATTTTTCTCCACTTCAGCAACAAAATTTTTTGGTTGTGCAACAATAGATGTATCGTCTACAAAATAAAAGTCCTAGTATTTACTGGTATGGGTTGTGTAAATATTATACAGTGTAGGTGCCATTACGGTACCCCAAGGAAGACCGTTCTACTACGTTCTCCATCTTCATCTTCTATTCTTATCATTGAGTGATACGGAAAATCTTCTGTTGTGTAGGCATACGCGGATAATACAAGTGAGTTTATTACCTAAGGGGATATCACATAGATTTTGGAGAAATGTGCTTTAATTTAAGGTGTCGTAAGCAGAATTTAGATTGACAAATACCACTCCTCATGTCTGATATTTTTCATATGCGTCTTTGCTGTGTTGGGCAAGATTTAGTATGTGTAACGAACATGATCTATCCTGTCATATATTGCCACTTTTATCTTTTAATTGAAGTTTTTCTTCTAATATCGGTTTATATTATGGATCATATGCAGAAGTATTTTGTATAGCTGAAAAAATAAATAGATATATTGGCCGATAGCTTTTGTGGTCGTTGGGGTTTTTGTCAGGTTTAAGCAAGGCCACAACTTTGTCTTTGCTTTGCTTGTCTACACACTTTGTATATTAGCCATTGTTGTATTTTTTTGTCCAAATTTTATAATTAGTTTTGTGCTTAGATCCTCAGTCAGGAGCCGTAATATTGTTCATAATATACGTGGATAGTGGATCCAAATTCAACATCGTTGAAAGGTTTCCTCAGCTGACTTGTTTGTCCTCTCTCATTTTATGTTTTTCTTTGCCGGCATTTATTATGTTTATTTCGTTATTTTCAGCGATCAGCTTAATACCAAATACCCTAGGTTTAGTCCTCTATTTGCTTCCTGCAGTAGAAATACGTCACTTAAGTAAAGTAGAGTGTCTTTATCTGTAGATATGTCCTTAATATTTATAGACATAATTAGAATAGTTGGTCCTAAAAAGGACCGAATTGATAAAAATCATATTGAACGGGTGATTGAAGAATTAACCGATTTAACAATTATTCATTACCCAGAGTACGCTCGATTGCGATGGTCTTATTGTTACTTCAAATTTCGTGAAGGCTTCCACGATAAACTTCATAAAATGACTAATCTTTTACTTTTCAATAAAAATTTAAATTTTACATACTGTTACTTTTAGACGATATTTCGAGTCAGATTTGTTTAGTAATAACTGTACTTAATATATAGTCTCTTTGTGAAATGAGCTTGTAATATCGGTTTACAACACATATATGGATAATAAGAAAATAAACAGGTTAAAATGTGACAACAAACTGCTATATAACAGTACGAGACAATATTCATAAGCTATCAGCTGTAAAAGTCATTGCCTTTTTTCCTGTCGTATCATATTTTAGCATATCATATTTTGAGTGAAATTGATCCTAAATTCGTCTAATAATATTAAGTTTTTAAAACAGCTGTGTTTTTATGCTCATTCGTTCAGCCTTTGTAAAGCAGTCTGTGTAAATATAAGGGATTTATATAATCTTTTCATTTCGTACTCTTTTCGTTTCATAATTATAGTTTTCTTGCTTTTATTTTCTATGGTAATACATATACATACCCAATTCAAAAGGGTGAAAATCAGCGAGTTCTAAATTGAACATAAACATTATTCTCTCTTTCTCCCTATACCTTATATAAAGATCATCGTCATCGTATAGTCCGAACGCAACAAGATTCTATTGCCTTTTCTTGTTTTTTTTCCTCCTCATTCCTATTGAAAATAAAGCCACGTAAATTCCGTTTATAAAAGTTATGTCAATATTTCTGAAGTGCCTTTCCTAGGATAATTATTTAAGCCTAGTTCGTTTGATTACATGCAATTGATTTGATAGTCCACAACAGATAAGTATTGATTTTAGGAAGGATAGCAGGTGTTGATAAATATGATGGGTCGATAGATAGTCCCGTTATTCCTAAATCTAACCGTATGTTACCTCCCCCTTCATTTGTGGAAGTCCTAAGGGCATTTTTTCTTTTGGGGCATCCTCCCAATTTAACTTGGCAATGCAGTAATTATAGAGTCTTTGGATAAAGCCAGCGCAACTTTAGCATTGAGATTTAGTTTCTTGTACGACGTTGCTATCTTTATATATGTGTTTGACCTTGTAAGTCGGAAAATACCTCTGCTGGCTTTTCCAGCAATCCTGGTCTAATTAATACGTTCTCGTCACGTATCCACACATTAGCACTGGTTTGATCACTATTTTATATAAAATATCCTGATTTTAGAGATTCGAATTACACTTCTGGATTTAAATTGCCAAACTTAAATGGAGCTTCGCGGGGTCAGACTGCTAGACAAAAAGACCAACGTTGGAATACTACAATACAACATTGGAGACCTTACGAAAGTAAACGACCAAGAGGAAGACCACAGATGAGATGGGTTGATGATATTAAAAGAATAGCTGGAACAAATTGGAAATATGTTGCTCAGGATAGAGACCGATGGAAGGAGTTAAGAGAGGCCTATGTCCAAACGTGAACGACACAAGGCTAAGAAGAAGAAGAAGATGCTTTTTAGCAAGTTGGTACTTGCTCTTACTTCTAAATTGACAGATCAGCTGTTTAACTGCCTGTACTAAACTTTCTTCTTTATTTTGCAAATATATATATAAAAACTAATAAAACTCTGGCATGCCGTTGATTAAAATATTGGATACCCTATACTATTGAATCAACGGAAATACTAAGATCACACGGGGAGAATATTATGGGTTATTTCTGGTTTCGTCATAATTTACACTGAAATTACTAACAAGAGAGTGCTCTCACTTCCACATGTCCAAATTGATATATAGTACCAACAAATGCTAGTTATATACCATCAGTACTAATAAAATAGAAACTATCAAATTAATGTCAATTTCTTTGAATAATCAAAACAATCGAAAATATATACCAAAACAACACAATAAAAGTAAAAGTAGAAGAAGAACTAACCGACCCTATTGAAGCTGGCAATATTTAGCTTCAACTAGCAATTTAAATTAAAGGACCAATTTGACAAAAATCATATTAAAGGGGTGACTGAAGAATTAGCCGATTAATTAATTAATCATTACCCTGGATATGCCCGATTGTGGTGGTCTTCTTAGTACTTAAATTTTCGTAAAGGCTCGTTCTTTCAACCCCATAAGTAATGCCTAATGTTTTACTTTTTATTCAAAATTTAAATTTTACATGCCGTGTATTACTTTTTGACGATATTTCGAATTAGATTTGTATAGTAATAATTTAAGGTATTAAAGAGCCTCTTTGTGGAAAATAAATAAGTTTGTGATATGGTTCGCAACTCATAGGTATATAGATAATAAAAAAATAAACAGTTAAAATAAGTGTAAAAAATTTCAACTCTATACATCGGCGCCATTGTTCAGGTGATGGGTTTATCACAGATATCAAAGGTTACATTTTAATTTAAGGTTCTATTTGCGTATTTTCAATATTAAAAGAGTAGGAAAAGACATGTTTATGCTTTTATTATTTTTTTAAATCTATTCTATTTCCTTTCTAGAGTTCCGTCTTGTTTGAACGACCTGTGTTCTTTTTTCAATTGGGCACTTGTCCAAGGCTATGACAAATACTCTCTCCTCTGCTATTCTACATTAATATGACTGATTCATTATTTTCTCTAAACACTCTGTCCTCTGCTATTCTACAATAATATGACTGATTCATTTTCTCTTTCTTGCAGCTATTTTAATGTTTATCCTGTGTATCTTTTTCTTCTTCTTCTTCTTCTTCTTCTTCTTTTTATATAGACATGACTCTGTCTGTTTTTCAATGTGCCTCCAGTAAGTTGCCGTTCCATGGTTTTCGTGGTCTTCCTACTGATCGTCTTCCTATTGGGTAACCTTCTCTTGCCGTCTCTAATACTCTATTTGTTGTCATTCGACTTATATGATCGTTTCATTCTACTCTTCTATTTCTTAACCAGTTCTTGATGTTCTCCACCTTGCATCTACGTCGTATATCTGTACTTCTAGCTCTGTCCCATGGTGTCTTACCATCAATTTTTGTGTTTTATCTCTGCTGCTTCTATGTGTTCTATGACCTGTGTCAGGTCTTGTTTCTGCTGCGTATGTCATTGTTGGTCTGATAACTGTTTTGTAAATTCTGCCTTTGGTTTCTTTCCCGATATTTTTATTTCTTCATATTTTTCATTTAGGCAGCCCGCGTCTCTGTTTGCTCTATTCAGTGGATCTTCCACATCAGTTTCGAGCTTTCCGTAGCTAGATAATGTGATACCTAGATATTTAAACTCCATCACTTGTTCTATTAGCTGACCTTCCAGCTCCAATTAAGATCTTAGTAAACTTGCTGTTATAACCATGCATGTTGTCTTTTTTTTTGGAGAAATTAACATGTTAAATTTTCTGGCGGTTATATGAAATTGGTGTAGCATACGTTGTAAATCATCTTCACTTTGAAAGAATAGTATTGCGTCGTCTGCATAGCAGATTATTTTAATTTGTTTTTCTCCCATTTGGTATCCTCTTTTATTTCTTACTTTTTTATTATTTCATCCATAATTTGGTTGAACAATAGCGGACTCAGGGAATCTCCCTGTCTTATCTCATTGCCAGCTTCAATAGGGTCGGTTAGTTCTTCTTCTTCTTTTACTTTTATTGTGTTGTTTTGGTATATATTTTCGATTGTTTTGATTATTATATAAAATTGACATTAATTTGATAGTTTCCATTTTATTAGTACTGATGGTATATAACTAGCATATGTTGGTACTATATATCAATTTGAACATGTGGAAGTGAGAGCACTCTCTTGTTAGTAATTTCAGTGTAAATTATTACGAAACCACTAATAACCCATAATATTCTCCCCGTGTGATCTTAGTATTTCCGTTGATTCAATAGTATAGGGTATCCAATATTTTAATCAACGGTAAGCCAGAGTTTTATTAGTTTTCATATATATATTTGCAAAATGAAGAAGAAAGTTCAGTACAGGCAGTTAAACAGCTGCTCTGTCAATTTAGAAGTAAGAGCAAGTACCAACTTGCTGAAAAGCATCTTCTTCTTCTTAGCCTTGTGTCGTCCACGTTTGGACATAGGCCTCTCCCAACTCCTTCCATCGGTCTCTATCCTGAGCAACATATTTCCAATTTGTTCCGGCTATTCTTTTAATATCGTCAACCCATCTCATCTGTGGTCTTCCTCTTGGTCGTTTACTTTCGTAAGGTCTCCAATGCTGTATTGTAGTATTCCAACGTTGTTCTTTTTGTCTAGCAGTCTGGCCCGCGAAGCTCCATTTAAGTTTGGCAATTTTTGTTGCTATGTTCTCGACTTTTGTTTTTGATCTTACCCAGTCGCTCCTCTTTTTATCTGACAGTCGTATACCTAACATTGCTCTTTCCATTGTTCTTTCTGTTGTGGCTAGTTTATTCATGTTTGCCTTGGTTAGGGTCTAGGTTTGCATTCGATATGTCATGATAGGAAGGATGTATTGGTTGAGCACTTTGCTCCTTAAGTATTGGGGTATTTTGCGGTTCTTAAGCATCCAACTAAGTTTTCCAAATCCTGCCCATGCTAGTCTTGCTCTTCTAGTAATTTCCGCACTTTGGTTCTCTTTGTCAAGTCTCAGGATTTGGCCTAGGTAGATTTACCTTTTGGCCTGAAAAGCATACCAAACACAAAAGGGATAATAAAATGTACTGCACAAACTATTGCGATATAAGATATATATATAAGCTATATATCTGTTAATTATTAGGATATACAGTATTTTTTCTAATACACCTGGAACGATTGAGTGAATAGGTGAACTATCAAATAGGAGGCTATTAGTGTAGAATTAGAAAAACTAATAAATTGTTGATCAATTATTTACTATTAGGCAGTTAATGAGAATTGTTGGGAATACAAAAAAAACATTAAACTAGTTATTTATAGATTTTAAACAAACACATGATATAATCATAAGAATAAAACTATGAAATACCATTGCAGAACTAGGCTTACCTAAGAAACTAATTAATTTAACAAGGAGTAATCTCAGAGATTTCAAGGAAAACTGTCGACTTATTTTCAAATGTACTGCAAAGTGCTTTAAAAAATTTAAACAAATTAGCGTAACATCTGTTTTGAAAACTAAATATTATGAGACGAATTGGGGATATTATATTACACAAACTAAACCGCTTGCCTACAAAAAATATCAGGAAAATATGATACGGCGAAAACGACTAATGACTTTACAGCTAATTGCCACATAAGTATCAATGTAACTATAGCTCACAAAATGGGTTCAATTACATTGCAATTTTTAAATTTTTCGTGATAAAATGAAGTGATTGATTGTTGTTTTGAAAAGGTAAGTTGTTTTTTATTTTTGTATTCCTATCATCTGATATTGTAATATCAACAACATAGTAATACATTTTAATTGTTGAACAAAAGAGAAAATAAAAACACTTTTCGTGGTGTGCCACTTAACCATACACAAAATCGTACACAAATAGTCAAATGGTAGTAAAAGTTTCCGATATAGGCCGCCAGACGGCAAAGGCATCGCCGCGCTCGATGTCTATACTATGAAATGTTTTTCATATAGTCTTCGGATCAGATTTTTTCAAAACATTAAATTACATCTTTTTGTCTTTCTTTATTTAGGCTAACCGCTACTGTTTTTTTCTTCAGCGTTTCTTCTTAATCTACATTAATGTTATATTTACAATTCTTTCTGGAACGAGCTATAATTTTTCTCAAATAACCATTTTGTGTGGTTTAGTCGCCTTACGGTTTAGCGTGCTTTGGCTCTTTAAAGTCCCTTTTAATATTAATATCGTTTGAGAAATTTTTCCCAGATGACTAAATAAATTTCTTTAACATACAAGAGAGAGGACGTAGAGTAGGGCATAACGTAACTTAGATGTTGAATGAAAACTGCAAATTGCTGCTTATATTGATAAATACCACTCCTCATACCTAATATCTTTTGTACCCATCTTTGCTGTGTTGGGCAAGATTTAGTATTGGTGACGTACATGATCTTTCCTGTCTATAGCAACTTTTGTCTTTTAATTTGAGTTTTTCTTCTGTTTTACCTCTTGAGCAGTATTTTGTAAAGCTGACAAAATAAATATATTGACCGATAGCTTTTGTGGTCGTTGGAGTTTTTGCCAGGTTTAAGCAAGGCAACAACTTTGTCTTTGCTTTGTTTGTCTGAAGACTTTGGATATCAGTAACTGTTGTATTTTTGGTCCAAATTTTATAATAAGCTTTGTGCTCAGATCTTCAGTCAGTGCCGTACTATTCTTCATTATATACGTAGATAGTGGATCCAAGCTCAACATCGTTGAACGGTTCCTTCAGCTGACTGGTTTTGTCCTCTCTCATTTTAAGTTTTTCTTTGCTTCTTTGCCGGCAGAGATAGCACTTTTACATTTATTATGTGATTTTCAGCGATCAGCTTAATACCAAATACACTATTTTTTGCCCTCTATGTATTTTCTGCACTAGAAATACGTCACATTTGTGCTAAGCGCATATGTCTGATAAGGTTAAGTAAAGTAAAGTGTCTTTATCTCTAGATATGCCCTTAATATTTATAGACATTATTAGAATAATTGATCCTAAAAAGGACCGATTTGACAAAAATCATATTGACCGGGTGATTCTGATTAGCCGATTAATTAATTATTCATTACCCAGGGTACAACTGATTACGGTGGTCTTATTTGTACTCAAATTTTCGTAAAGGCTTTTCTTTTGAACCCCATAAGAAATGGCTAATTAACTTTTCATTAAAAATAATTTTACACACTGTTACTTTTAGACGATATTTCGAATCAGATTTGTATAGTAATAAGTATAGTTAATATGGAGTCTCTTTGTGAAAAGTAAATGAGTTTGTAATATCGGTCACAACTGATATATGAATGATAAGGACATAAACGGTTAAAATAAAGTGCACAGAATTTTAACTAAATATATCGGCGCCATTGTTTAGGAGATGGATTTATCCCAGAGATTAAAGGTTAAATGTATATTCCAGGTTCTATCTACGTATTTTCATTACTAAAAAAGTATATTTAAAATAAAGGCCTTAAGATATATTTAGATTCTATGGAAATTAGAATCTATGGAAATTAGCAAATTAAAAAATACATACATAATTATTCTGAATGACAAAATTGAGACAAACAGTTGCCCCAAGTATTGTTTATATTGTAAAGGTTATCGTCATAGTATAGTCAGAACGCAACAAGGTTCTATTGGATTTTCTGCTTTTTGTCTCCTCATTCCTATTGAAAACTTAGCCACGTAAATAACGTTTTAAAAATATATATCAATATTTCTGTAGTGCCTTTCCTAAGATAACTTTTTTTAAGCCTACTTCGTTTGACTACATGTAATGGATTTGATAGTTCCCAACAGATAAGTATTGATTGTAGGTTGGATAGCAGTTGGTTGTACAGGCATGTGTTGATAAATATGATGGGGCGGTAGGTAGTCCCATTATTCCTAAATCTGACCATATGTTACCTCCCCTGTTGATTCGTGGACGTCCTAAGGGCATTTTTTCTCTCGGGGCATTCTCCCAGTTTAACTTGGCAATGCAGTTATTAGAAAGCCTTTGGATGTAGCCAGCGTAACTTTGGCGTTGAGATTTAGTCTCTTGTATGACGTTGCTATCTTTATATATCTGTTAGACCTTGGCATTAGTTCCGGTTCGGTATTGGTTAGTATTCGGACCTTTGTAAGTTGGAAAATAGATCTGATGGCTTTTCTAGTAATCCTGATCTAATTAATACCTAAGTTTTACTTACATTGTTTTGTCAGCGTTCTCGTCGCATTTTCAGTCAATAGCACTGGTTTAATCACTGTTTTATATATCCTGATTTTAGGGATTTGTATTAGACTTCTGGATTTAAAAGTGTTATGTGGGTTATATTTACATCAGTTAGCTACCTGAATATATACCCTAATTTAATAATAAATATCTGGGAGCTTACATCAACAAAGAATTAGATTCAGACTAAGACTAAATGGCAAGGGCAGCGTTCTTAAAATTCAAGCAATTGTTCTGTGACAAAAATCTTAATACTGCGCTGAGACTGAGGTTTGTTGAATGTTACGTCTGGTCTCAACTATTGTACGGAGTAGAAATATGGACAGTAAAAGCGCAAATAGTTAGGAAGCTTCAAGCCTTTGAATTTTAGATATACCTGGAACACATACTAAGGAATATAAAGTCTTCTGCAGGCCATCATGCAGGGTAGAGTCGATGGCAAAAAGGGAATAGGTAGAAAGAGGAAGTCATGGTTGCGAAATATTCGTGACTGGACAAACATGACTGTAGACGAATTATTCCACGTTGCAAAAGACAGAGATACTTTTAGAAATGTGGTCGCCAACCTCCGTTAATGGGGACGGCATAGGAAGAAAAATAATGATACGCTAAACAAAAAAAACAGAGATGAAGATAGGCGCCAAGAAACTCTGTGTTATAAAACAGTTGAATAAAATACAGATTCTCGATTCAAATATTCAAAAATTTAATGAACAGCTTACTAAAATAGAAATAACGTCTATTTAAAATGCAATTCATTAATGGCTCAAGGTACAAAGCAGTCCTAGCATCTGCTAATAATATTGATCTTATAAGAAACTCTCTCCGCAAACGACATCTTCAACAAAGTGAAGAGAGCACGAAAAATGTTTTACTTAAAATCAACAAAATAAAAACCAAATACAAGCGAATCAACAGAAGAAAGCAATTCAATACAGAGCATAATTCACTTAAGACCTATTTTAATACATGAATGCGAATCATGGACAATGACTAAAACAAATAAGGAAGAACTCCGAATATTTGAAAGAAAAATAATAAGAAAACTTTTTTAACCTCATTATCATATTGCTACAAATCCGTATAGAATAAGAACACATACTAAATAAAGAAAGCTCTTATAAATATATTGTTTAGGAAAATAAATCGCTTAAGGTAGATCAGACACATGCATAGACGCCAAGATGTCAAACTTGGTTAAAAAACGTAAACTAATTTTTGAAACTAAATTCAGTATTTTGCTTTTATCTGTGCCTTCTAAGAATTGCAAGGAAAAACAGACGTTGATAAAACTGTTTGTTATTAGAGACATGGGGAATCTAAAAATTGCATTCCACAACATATCTCCTCAACTAAGCAAAAATCCATAACGAATTGGTTTCTAGTACTCGTACAGAGTATATCGGAATAAAAGGAAAAAGACAGTTAAGCAAGAAGAAAAGTGCAAGCATTTACGTTTTAAGGGTGAAAGGATGTGCGCCCCATTTTTAGCTGACAAGCTTGCGGAGCATACTATTTCTGGTCCTTAGTTTGCCTTTTAGTTTTAAACAAGATTCTGTGATTGACAACGTGCGATATAAACTATCTACAAGGTATTTATAGGAAATTCAGAGTTCAAGGATTTCATCACACTATTGGATGTTCAGTTTTGTGAAAGCGCCTGTGTTGGGAAAATTGAAGGAGCGTTCCTAAGATTTTCGGGGTTTGGCTTAAAATTAAATCGTAGTTCATTTTTATTATATTTAAGGCATCTACTAGATTTTTTTCCACTCCAGCAACAAAAGTTTTTGGTTGTGCAATGTATGGTCTACATGAAAATCCTAGTATCTACTGGTATCTGTTGATCATTTGTGTAAATGTAATACAGTGTAGGTGCCATTACGCTACCCCAAGCGAGACCGTTTGTCTGCGTTCTCCATATTACCATTGAATGATACGAAAAATCTTCTGTTCTGTAGATATACGCGAATAAAACGATGTTTACAGTTTGTCATACAGTTTTTGGAGAAATGTCCTCTAATTTAATGTGTCGTAGGCGGCATTTAGATTGACAAATACCACCCCTGATACCTGATATCTTTCGTACCCGTTGTTGCTTTTTGCAACAACGGGTACGTTATTACGTACGTTATAAGTATTACGAATAAAAATAAATAAGCAAGAAGAATATAAGTGAACCATATTTAAAATAAGTGACAGAAAAAAGAATATTATACATACATTTACTTCTAAATTAAAAATAAAATACTCGTATGCCTGATAACGAAAGATACAAAATTTACAAGCGACAAGGTATTTTTTAAAACAACCGAACATATATGTAATAATTGTAATAGATATGTTGGCTATAATCAAATTACCATAAAGTCACCGAAATATTTTATCTGAGTAATGACTCACTATTGATTGCTACGTTACGTTATACGATACATTTATAGTTAAAAACGAAATTAGGTGTTATGCCTCCTTATTATTTTAGTATCTGTTACAAGTTACATACTAAAGTATTATAGTAAGATATTGAATTCCCTACATTTAAAAATTGAAATATTGAAATTAGACAGTAAAAAATTATAATTTTAAGATTGATTTACAAATTATTATAATTTAAATTTTACTACTTTATGAAACAAATATTGTACATTATAAAACGTAGCAATCGAAACATCGGAACGTACATAATAAATTTTTCAGTGTCAATGCATTAAAAAAATACTAATACATAAAAATTGCCTTTTCCAAGCTTATAACAGACACTAACTTAAGTTTAAAAATAATTAAAGCAAGTAATATAAATTACCACCATAAAATATTTAACTACATTAACCAAGTATTTGTGAAATTTCGGGATGACTAAATTGATTGATATTTAAATAAATTTCAAGTTCCAAAACGCACCTGCTGTAAAATTTAAAAATCTACGACTAATCAAATTATTGGCAACATCGGAGGAGTTTAGTTGTGTACGGGGAAGAATACATACGGATCCCAAAAGTGTTTTACCCTATTACGGAGTTCATTTAATCCTACGTGATGGTCGGAGTCTACATAAAGCGCTAGCCAGATAATAATATACACGGTGTATATTCTCCTGGAGTTAGTATAATACCGTTTTAGTACGGGGCCCACATTAACCGCTAGATCTATATATATATATATATATATGTATATATATATGTCTATATGTATATATATACAGATAGACGTATATATATATATATATATATATATATTTATATATATATATTTATATATATATATATATATATTTATATATATATATATATATATATTTATATATATATATATATATATATATATATATATATATATATATATATATATATATATATATGCTAACATAACTGCTGCTGGGAACAGAGGATGGTTTATTTATACAGTCGATGGTATTGGTTGAAGGTTGGAGTGGGAGTTAGTGTGGATATTGGCGCGGACTTTGTTGACAGTAGTATTTTGATTGGCGGGTAGAATGGACGATATTTTCTTTATGAGAGGCCTTTATGTAGAAGGTCGTATGCCGTATATTTAAATGAACAGCTTTCTGTTTCCAGTAGCAGTAATGCATTGGTTAGTGATTAATGTAGTAGTGCCTGGGTCTTGGGAGACTGAGACCTCGGAAGCCTTGAAGAAGATATCAAAGAGAATGTCGAAAACTCGGTCAAGTAGCCTCTGGAATATTCTGACAAATATCAGGTATTGTTAATATTTAATTAACAGTAACTTTGTTGTATGCCGTTGGGTGATAGTTATTACAATAATTCATCGAATTTTCTTGACAAAACAAAAATGGATCATTTATGATATATAAATGATAATTTTTTAAATTTAATCATAATTTACGGTGAGTGTAACGGAATAGTATCTAGAACTTGCCGTGTTTTTGCTAAGAGATATCCTGAGAAGCCTCCACCAAATAATGAAACTGTAAAACGTTTGCTGAAAAACTTTTCCTAGGTTAATCAGTTTATAAGTAAAAGAAGCAAGTCCAAAACTCACATCGATAATGGAGACTTACAAGTAGATATCCTGGAATATTTTGCAGCTAATCCAAATTCATACTTAAGTGAATGTGAGCAATTGTTATAGGTATCGACTAGAACAATTCACAGAATTAAAAAAAAAGATCATTAGACCCTTATTCGTATGCACTAGCTCAACATTTACATCCTGAAGATTATGTAACAAGTGCATGAAATGCCAAGAAGATCAAGATTTTACAAAAACAATTATTTTTTGTGATGAATCGAAGTTTACAAAAAATGGTATATTTAACCACCATAACAGTCACTTCTGGAGTGAGGAAAATCCTGAGCTCACGTGAACTAGTAAATTTCAAGTGTCTTTTTCGTTTAATGTTTTTTGTGCTGAGAAAAATTTGATTCATGATTTAAGACGAAAATTTGATCGGAGAGCGTTACTGCAACATTTAACGGCAAGTAATTGTACAAGCACTGCACGCTTTCCATAATAATGAGGCTAACGAGGCTTGGTTTCAGCAAGATGGAGCACCGGCTCACAATATTCGAAAAATAGGTACATTGCTTGATGAAATATTTAGCGATAGATGGATAGCTAATAAAGGTCCGTTTCTCTGTCCACCGAGATCAACACAATTATCACTGTTAGATTACTTTATTTGGGGATATGTTAAAAATAAGGTGTTCTCTGAACTTGTAACTACTAAGAAAGTTATGATAAATAAAGTTCTTTAAGTTTTTTTCGAAATAGATGTAGATTCAATATCAAGAGCTACTAATGAAAATCTGATTAAAAGAGTTCATAAATGTTTGGAAATTGATGGGCAATATTTTAAACATTTATTACATTAATAAGCTAGTGCCTATTTTCTTTGATTGCATGTTTTTAACTGTTCTATGGTTAACTTACAATCTAAAAGTTGTAAATTAACACAACATAGTCTATAAAAAAACAAATTTTTTGTTACAAAAGTGTATAAATTTAATTCATTTAAAAACTGAAAGTAAGAGGTATATGTTCTACTAATGCAGATTGATAATAAGAAACGTATGTTATAAAAATAATGAGTCACCTATAGGGTGTCCCATTTGAGAAAAAGGAATTGGGTAAAAATTTAGGATGCTGGATTTATGTCAATCTTCACAGCACCCTGTATAATGACAAAAGAACTTTATACTGTAAACGATAAAGCTATATGTAGTTAATAAGTTCCAATAAAATTTAATTTTGTACTCAAATTATATTAGAGGATATTGAACTTATACATGGTAGAAAAGTGTAATTTTCATACAAAAACACTTATAACTCAAAAACGGTTCACAATAGGTATGGGGAAGTATTAACAAAAATGTTTAAAATAACGTGATTATTTCTAAAATTCAAAAATATACAGGGTATCCTATTAAAAATAATCGAAGTTATAAGCAACTTCTGGTATAACCGGAAAATATTTTCATTAAATACTTTGCTCTTCAAAACACCTTTAATCTAATTTTCATGATTCAGTTACCGGTATTTCTCGAGATATTTCTAATTGGCCGTTTATATGAATAGTGTTCGATAACAAGAGGATTAAGAGAAAATAAATAAAAAGATTTAAATTTGTGCAATACGATTAAAATATAATGATGACATTTGCAAATTTTCATACAAACAGATCCCTTAGAAATAAATGTTTCCCTAAATTACATAGCTTTTAAACATAAAATTAACACAAGAAAATCATACAACTTTAGTTCAATTAATTGTCTGGTCTCAACAATTTGCTTCTGTACTTTACTAAAACGAAAAAGTAATTACTGTTTAAATGGGAATAAGCCACAATTAAAGGTTAAAGTACTTTTATTGGCGTTTCAATTTCCACTTCGGAAATCGTTCTCAAAATACAAACATTAGTAAATTAACCTTTAACATGCCACAAGAAAATAGCTTCAGAACAATATTAAAACGAAAAACTTTAATTAGCTCCCTAGTGAAAACTCCTTTCCTTATTCTGCTTATAAAAACAGAACTGTCGATCAAAAACGTCTTAACAACCGCTTCTATCTCCTTTTGGCTGCCAAACTCTCCTTAGCTATGAATGAATCTCCCAAGGAATAGTAATTTGGTTTTTTTTACTTACAAATTATAAACGTTTTGAACTTATGAACGTATGAACTTATTGCCAATTCTTCAACCTAAGATTTAAATAGTAGCACTATTCTCACTTTCATTTACACGACTTCTCACAAGTTAAAACTTTCTTCTAAACTATTCAAAACAAAAAACCCACTTCTTAAAAATTAACTATTAAATTCGATAATTTTTGTACAAAATATACGAGACAAAAAAAACTTTTTACCTTTAACAACTTGTTTTGTTGATAACAAAAATTAATTCTTAAAAAAAAAAAGAAGGTAAACAGTTTTCCCATTATGTTATTTCAATGAAACATATTCTTTTCATTGGGATTACTTAAAACTAATATCTGAAATAAACTTATTTACACAATTCGTAAAGTCGCAATTCACAATAATTTTAGAATTCAAAAAAGTTTCCATATTCAACAAAATTTTATAAATAGTTCATCTTTTTCCCTTTCGCTATATGTATTTTATTATTTATTTTACATTTGTGGATCATAACAATAGATATTTATATATCACTACAAATAGACATAGGAATGAGTTTTATAATATGATACAAACCAATCGATCTTTTTCCATGTCCTGTGTTTATTTTATAATTTCAAATTGACCAATTCGGATTTCATCTATTTTTTTTTCTTTAATTTATTACCATTGGTTACATAGATCTCCTTCTTTGAATTCATATTGTATTCTCTTTGTATCAAATATAGGTACTGATGATATCTTATTGATTTTTGTGCTGCTATTTTTCGATCTTGTTCTAAATTTCTTATTTTTTCGCTTTTCCCTTTTAATTCAGATGATAACAAGTCGGTAGATTCACCACTTAAAAGATATTTTGGTGAAAATCCTGTAACTGTGTGATTTGTCTCGTTATATTTTTTCTTCATTTGATTTACATCGTATTTTATTTATTAAAGTCTGGTTTAACCTTTCGTTTACACCATTTGAGAATGGTGCATCTACTGCTGTGAAAATCAGTTGAATGTTCCTCTGTTCAAGACAATTTTCAAGACAGATACCTACGGTATCAAAAGGATTGAGCTCTGGTGGGACTCTTTCCGTGTTATCGAGCCCTAGGTGACTTGGTACGCTGGAGTATCTCCCAAAAATTTTCGTACACATCTGAACGTTGAGAGTAGTACAGCTTTCTGCATGGTCTTGTAGAGATGTTCATTCAGACCTAGCTTTTTTATGTTTTCTAGGAGGTTCTTTGAAATGACTGTAGTAGTAGAGAGAATCATAGGTATTGTCTGGGTACTTTCCATTCTTCACTTTCTTCGTATTTGAATTTCCAGATCCCTGTACTTGGCGATCTTTTCGTTCTGTTTAACACGAAGATTATTGTTGTTGGGTATGGCCACATCAATTAGTGTTGTTTGTCTCTTAAGTTTATGAACTAGTATGAGATCTGATCTATCTGATCTATTATGTGCCACTGTTTTATCTGTGAGCTCAGTGCCGTCCCAGTATAGCTTGTAGTTGTCATTCTCAAGTATACTTTCAGGAACGTATTGATAATATGGGAGATGGTTTGTTTGGAGAGGTCCCAGTTTAATGGCTATCTCTTGATAAAGGATCTTTCCTACTAAGTCGTGCCTTTCCTTATATTCAGTTACAGCAAATGCCTAACAGCCCCCGGTAAGATGTTGTATATTTCAGGTTCTTAAATTAGTAATTTGTTTTTCTAGTTGCTCACTACTATTTCTAATTACTATTTATTTCTTCAGATTTAGCCATACGGCTCATACTCCCTCTAAGCGGAAAATTCACTCATCCCAGATACCTACGGTATCAAAACTGGTGGGACTCTTTCCATGTTATCGAGCCCTAGGTGACTTGGTATGTTGGAGTATCTCCCAAAAATTTTCGTACATATCTGGACGTCGCGAGGAATACATCTTTCTGCATGGCCTTATAGTGATGTTCATTTAGATCCAGCTGTTTTATGTTGTCTAGGAGGTTTTTGGTAATAACACCAGTAGTAAATAGAATAATAGGTACTGTCTGGGTATTTTCCATTTTCCATTGTCTCCTGATTTGTATTTCTAGATATCTGTACTTGGCGATCTTTTCGTTGTATTTAACACGTAAATTATTGTTGTTGGGTATCGCCACATCAATAAGTGTTGTTTGCCTAGTAAGTTTATTAACTAGTATGAGATCCGGTCTATTATGAGCCACTGGTTGGTCTGTAAGTACAGTGCGGTCCCAGTATAGTTTGTAGTTGTCATTTTCAAGCATTTCTTGGGCTTGGCATCCATATCGGCACTTGTCATTTTGCACTTGAGGATATTTAACAATATATTTCAGGTAATTTTTAGTTGGAATAACCTGATCCTGAATGGCAAGTGGGAAACCTTCAGTCTGGGAAACATCTTTCCTGATGTCAACCAATAGTTCGACGCTGTATTGTCGACATATTCTTGGCTGATCTGATTGAGATGTCGCCCATGCAGAGGTTTACTCATCCAGGTGCGCATTTTTTCTTGCTGAGTCAGGTGGTTTATGCGCATTTCTTCCTCCCTCAGTTTAAGTGGCGTTGTATCATCTACTGCGCAAATTGCTCGATGTAAAGTAGATGTCTCAGCCTGTACCTGAAAATAAATTCTTAAATTAGCAATTTGCTTATCCAATTGCTCACCTATATCCATAAGTCCTCTTCCCCCTTGATACCGCGGTAATGTTGCACTGTTCTCTACTGCACTGCGTGGATGATGTTTTTGCGCCTTTGTAAAAAGTGTTCTTACTTTCCGCTGAAGACCGTCTATATCCGTTTTTGACCACTTTATAATACCAAACGAGTAGCTCAGCGCGGAATAGGCGTACGTATTTAATGCCTTAAACAAATTTTTACTATTAAGATATAATCGATTTAGTTGTCTTACTCTTCGCACAAACTCCAAAGTTAGTTCAGTTTTAATTTGTTTATGGTCAATTTTCCGGGCTTGTTTTACTCCGAGATATTTGTACATATCATTTTCACCCATTGCCTCGATGTTTTGGCCATCTTGCAGATTGAAACCTCCGGGCTGAAACTTTTCTCTGACTATATTTAGTATACTGCACTTATCTAGTCCAAAATGCATACTGATACCATTTGAGAAATTTTCTACAGTTTTTAGCATCTGATCTAGGTGGTTTCGAGTGGAAGCCAATAATTTTAAATCATCCATATACATCAGATGATTTAGCTTCGCCACAACAGTGTTGTTATTTTTGATGCTAAATCCTGAGTCAGTGGAGTTCAGCAGCTGGGATAGTGGGTTCATCGCTAGGCAGAACCAAAGTGGGCTCAACGAGTCCCCCTGGTTAATAGGGATATCTCCAGTTTCGATATTGGTTTCACCAAGTATTTGAAGGTGAATTTTAGTCTTCCACTCTGCCATTATGTGATTCAAAAAGGTCACGAGATTATCATTGACTTTATATATTTTCAATATATCTATAAGCCATTCATACGGCACTGAATCAAAAGCCTTCTTGTAGTCAATGAAGGTAGTAAAAAGGTTTCTTTTTTTGTGTATGCCTGGTTAGAAATGACTGAGTCGATAATAAGTTGTTCTTTGCAGCCCATGGAGCCCTTAGTGCATCCTTTCTGCTTTTGCATCTATGATATTGTTCAGAGCACAGTGTTGGTAGATGTGCCGGGCCACACACGATGTGACCAATTTGTACAAAATTGAAAGACAAGTAATTGGGCGGTACTTGGCTGGATCTTGGGTGTTATTTTGATCCTTCGGTATTAGATAAGTGGTTCCCTGAGTAAGAAATTATGGTATATCTCCTGTGAATTAGAAATAATATTATTAATAAATAATTTTAAATTTATTTCTTTATTATTATTATTACTTAGTAAGCTCTAAATGGTAGTAAGATCACCATTCTAATTTGTGGAATAAATCTTGCGTTTATTTCTACCACCACTTTCACGATATATTTAAGTATTTTCTGCTTGGTTTTGCACTTTTTTATTTAATATTATTTAATCTATTATCTGTTTCCTTTCTCGCGTACTCCATGTGAATTTATTGCAACCTTTCGGTTTTTTGGAGGCACAGTTTGAACACCACAGTCAATAGTATCAATATATAATTTCTATGGCTTTAAAATATTATTATTACGAGTACTGTTTTTAGGTCGTGAATCAATAGCTGACAGCAAATGAATTGTTGAAGTAATTGGTGAAGGTATCCTTTCCAAGACCTATTGAATATCTTTCCCCATTTGTTGCATTGTGCTATCCTCTTCAAGGCACTTTTTGGTACAGTTAAATTTTTAGCTACAAAGCTTTTTTCCAGAGGTTAACACAATGCAACAAATGATGAAAGATATGTAATATGTCTTGGAAAAAATACCTCCAGAAATCGCTTTAACAATTTATTTACAGCAAACTATTGATTCACGACTGAAAAGCACTACTTATAATAATATTTTAAACCAGGGAAATTATTTGTTCATATTATTGATTGTGGTGTTCAAACTTTAACTCTCAAATTTGTTGAAATTAATGAAAGGTTGCAATAAATAACGGAAGAAGGCACATTAAAACTAGACAAATAGTTAATGTGAATTTATTAATTTATTATTGTTTAAGAAAGTGTTCATGATTTTCAACTGTTTTTTCTTGGTTGCGGAGTGTCTTAAATAATGTCCGTTGTCGTTAAGTGCCTTTCATCGTTTGTTCCCACTATTTATAGAATAGACTTTTCTATAAATTAAACTATTTATAGAATAGAAGTTTCCGATTATAGCATTTATTTTCTTTTTTCTACGTATTTTCTGCAAAGATTTTAAGTACTACTTTAGAATAGAGCATGCTGTGTCTATTTTGTTATGTCTTAATTCATTGACCAGCTCTTGAGTTCTCTTCTATTTTTCGTTTTTCCCGCCTGTGTTTTCAACTCGTTGACTATTCTGTTGTAAAGGAATACGTCAGTTTTGTAAGCACATATTTTTTTAAATTAATTTCAGGGTGCTAGCATTACCATGAAACCTACTCCCCTTCGTCTTAGCGACCTCTGAACAACTGGATCTACCCATTTGCCAGCATTGGTGCAATAAGAACATAAATGCTTAAAGTTTATGGCCATTTCCATATATATGTTACTGTGAAAACCTGAAATCCAGTGAATGTCGAGATACACCAGTTTATGTCAACATTCACTAAGTCGCTTCATAATTCTACATTCATAATATACTTTTGGTGTATGTTAAAAACATTTATTTTTTATCAAGTAGAAATAAAAAAATTAGTTGGTTATGTTTTTTATTTGGGAAAATTGGTTTTAATAAACGTAAGAAGATTATTGTATTTAAAACAAACAGCGCAAATAGCGATTGGTAACTAAAATATTATAAACATAACAGAGAAACATTTTTTTAATTTTAATATATAATATGGAAAAACAAAAACAAAACAAAGAAAATGTATTATGTATAATCTTATTTATTGCCACAATTTAAACTATCATGACACTTCAAATTGCATAAAAGCCCCTTGACATTACAACTACATTTAGCCGTGAGATATTTTCTTTTGCAATTACAACATATATAGTCTCGTCCTTTACTTTTCGAATTAGCACAAGCTGCTTCTCTTAGCGTCATATCATTAGTTATACTCCCATTCATAGAAAGCAATTTCATTGCGTGTGAAAGGCTGATTGAAGGTATCATTTTTGTTTGTTAATTTATAATAGTCTGAATCCTCTATTTCAACAACAACCGCTAATACATTTTGTGGGTCTATGCGACCACGGTAAACATCAGGCACTTTAATTCTCACAGTATCACCTATTTGGGCCAGCGGGAACTTTTTTCTGCGGTATGCAACATTTTTGTTTTTTGAAATAAAAGATTATCTTTTGCAGCTGCTCACTTTAAAGAAATTTGCTCGCGCTGTTCAGTCAGTAGGTCAGTACTTAGGATGAAGACGTGCTGGTGTGCGGAACTCCTATTTCTCAAGATATAGATCACACTGCGAATTAGACGGTGTTTGAGATATATGCGTACTCCTGTTTCAATCGAATTTTCTTGAAAAGTATTGAAATAGGCCTCTAGCTGTTCCTCAGTTTCAATATTTTTTATTTCAACGTAAACGAGAGATGAAGACGCTAGGCTCCTTTTTGCTTTAACGCCAAACATGGCTTCATATGGACTCTATCGTAGTCCTTCGTGATAAGTTATGTTTTTGGTAAATTGAATACACGGCAAACCTTCTATACTTATTTAACATCTTTTTACATAGTGCATAGCTCAGATTTAACTCTGTACCATAATCCGACTGTAATATGGCGGAAGCACCAAATGTTAAAACAATTTTAAGAAGCTAATAAGCTACTTCTTCCACTCTCTTGGTTTTTAATCGTGGTAGTAGAATAAACTTGATTAAATGGTCAAGGTATACTATTATAAGTTTATAATCTCTATCTCTGGTAGTCTACTAAGTCAACTTGATATCTCGAGTTAAATTCGGAACTTATCATTAGTTTCACAACAATACCTTTTTTCGGAGCACCATGTTTCATTTGACACTGTTTACACAAATTTAAATCATGAATGTGTTGCTTGTATGAGTCCATTTCAAATAGGTAAAAGAAATAAAATAAGACTTACTCACAATCAATTTAATTTTACTACCAAAACGACCGGTTTCGCTTTCTATACTTTGCAAAGCATCTTCAGGTCAAACGGTACAAAGTAAATTAAATGCTGAAATTATAAACAGCCCACAGTAATTATGTCAATACATACAGTAATTATGCCGATATTACATATCTGTGTTTATTAATATGTATAAAATTGATTAAGCAGACAAAGTAAAAACCCACAAATTGGTAAGAGATAATCTATTGAATTGTAATAAATTAGTAAAAAACAACAAAATACTACTTACATTCCGGTACAAAAATGAATTAATGATTCGGAAAACATAGTTCAAACTACATTGTATTGCTGATGATGGGTGATCTTCGGTTAATATTGTATCTGTCTGACAATTAGCGGGGAAGTTTCTTGAGGTGAGAGATGTTAACAAATGAAATAGGAATAAGGTATATGTGATTGTTTGTTTAAATGAAAGTGATGTTTTATATTATTTAAATTACTAAAAGTTATTTATATTTATTCAAGAGATATATTTTAGAAATGTGTGTTAATTTATTGAACTTTTTTTACAATAAAAGGACAGTTGTATGACAATGAATGAAATTAGATGTAAAATTTTGTGGGTGTGCAATTTATTTAACTTGACGTGATGTAAGATATGTTAAAATTATTAAAACTAGAAAAATTAAGGACAATTAGGGACAAACAGAACACAATTAAAATTACAAAACAGACATTAAAATTTTAAAAAGGAGGCACTTATTGGCATTACATCACTTTGTAGGAGAGGAACTGGTAAAATTGACTTTTTTGTTCTCTACTACTAGTATTTTAAGAGGTAAATTTGACAAGCTAATGTAGGTTAAAGTGTACAGTTTTTCTTCTATTTCTTAGTGTTGTAACTAAAGTTAACTAGTTTTTGAAGTAAACAGACCTTACTGAAATAGTAACTAAACATTTAAAAGGAAATTGTAAGCTAATATTTATGTATAATATTGACATACTTTTAACAATCACTAAATGAATTAAATTTAAATGTGACAATCAAAATAGTTGAAATAATTTCTTATATAAGAAAATTTAAAAAGTCAGAATTACAAAACAAACTTTGAGTATTTGGTAACAAAACATTAATCTAAATATGTTTTTTTTTGAAAAAATTTATTGTCGGCGTGAATGAGCCATCTGTAAAAGTATGTGTAAATTTTTTTATTTTAGTTCTAATATATTAATGTGGAAACTAGAGAAATTGATAAATTGTTGATAGCAAATTAATCCACAAATTCCAGAAAATAATTGAGTTGTTAAAAAAATAATAATTAGGTTGGTAATTTTGGTATATGACAGTTGAGCGCCGGATATGGGCATGACTGCCGGTAACTGATGTACTATTTAAACGCTGTAACAGTAAATATTAATCTTAAGTTTATAATGTACCATGGCAAGATATAACGTCCACGCCAACAAGAACATTGGTAAGTCTGTAAAATAAATTTCTGTAACACTTTAACAATTTCAAATTTATAGTCACCTATGGTTATAAGTTTAGGTTCTCTATTCGACAACGTGAAATTTGTATATGATTTAAGATTAAAATAAATTGATTCAATTACTAATACTAGTCTGAACGATTCTTCAATGTTGTGTTGGAATTTTTCTAACCACGTGTTGACTTAAAATCAAATTCTATATAATGAGTACATATATTAAAAGCCTTCTTCTTCTCATTGCGCCGTCTCCTTTCGAAGGTTGGCGATCCAAATGGCAATTGTAGTTTTGGAAACTGCTGCGCGAAAGATCTTTGCGGATGAGCGGTCGAACCATCTCGTCAGGTCTTTCAGCCACGAGTTCTGGCGTCTTCCTACTGATCTTTTGTCCTTCTTATCTATCTATCTATCTTATCCATTGTCCAACTTTCACAGCCATACAGTAAGACAGAAAAAACGTAACATCTGATCATTCGGATTCTAAGCTGTAGACTAAGGTCTGATCTTGTAAAAAATGTTTTAATGCTCATGAATGTTTTCCTTGATTGTTAGATTCTTGATAGGATTTCTTTTTTTGGATTCCACTGACTATTGATATTTGTTCCCAAATATTTTATGGAATTTACTTATATTAAAAGCCAGGTGGACTATATTAGAAAATTTGTTGTAAATAAGTTAAGGTACCATACCAGTCAAATACTGATATTTAATTTAGTTTTAGAAAACAAAAGGTTTATTGGAAATATGTCAAGGAAAGTATTGTGGATGTGAGGATGTCGTCGGATCAAATTTGAAATATTTTGTTGAAGATTGGAATAATTTATAAGGTGTATTAAATGTGTTATAATTTGTATTGACTATATATGAAGTTATGTTATGAAATATATATTGTGGACTTTACATAATGTTGAGGTTACTTTTATATACCACGTGCTGATAATGGATAGACTCTCTTTGCCTACTCTCAATCTATGTTTGAGCTTGTTTCTATTGTTGTCTATTTCCTCCATGGCCTGCTCTTATGTGAGTTTTGAAAAGTATATCAAACAACTCTTCATTTGTAACATAATACTGAATAGTGATTTTTTCTGATTTTAATCGCACAATTAACTTGTCATCATCATTAACCTTTAAAATGCCAAACGTTTTAAACGCCTGTAGTGCAAAGGTATAGTGTTATCATTTTTAGCAGAATTCGCTTCCAACACTATTTCCGAGTATCTTTCTTGAGAAAAATAGAAAAATTGCCTTCTCGTTTTTATTTTCAATTAGGGCATGTAATTTTTGAATGTCTAATATAAAATCAACTTAGCACGCACGTCTAAACCTTGCGTAAAAATAACCGGAGGCAACAAGAAATAAAACACGCCACCCATAAACCGTCAAATATCAGTGATACTCCGAAACTATACCAAAATCTATAAATTTTCGAACTTTTACAAAGGATGTGTATTGACATTCACCGGTGAATATCCACACACACACACCAATTTAGGGCTATTACAATAACTTATGCATAAAGTCATATTCCATGTATGAATATGACTTTTTAAAAAAATATTTAAGTGGAAAATTGTCATTGCAGAATTATAATCACGATATGTAAAACACCTACAAGATCAGGACTAAACAAATCTTTGGAATACCCGTTATCAGAAAGAAGAAAACATTTTATTTAAATAATAAAAAATTAATAAATTGCGTAAAATTAACAAAAAATATGTATATTTCATTTACTGAGTTGGCTTTTTGAATAAAGACATCAATTGTTGATAAACATAAATCTAAATAAAAAGCACAGTAAAAGTAAAACTAAAGAGAGGAATTCGCCATTAGCCAAAAAAAGTAATTAAGTTTTATTTTGCATCTTGCATCTCGCATAATAAATGAAGTATATTAATAATTCAAATCGAGTCTGGAAACAATTGCTTTCATTATGAAAGAATGCAATCAAAGTGGATTCAAAGTTTTGTGTTTTTTACCAAGGCAGATGTAAAATTTACATAACTCTACCCTTTATAGCAGGCCTGAATGTTATTAAAACACAATTTTGCATTCGGAATTAAGCAGTGCGTGACGAAACTTTATTAAATTAGGATTTTTGACTGCATCGTCAATTTAAAAAAAAAATATTGTCAATAATTTATAAATTGTTGTATTTATAATTTTTGTAATCAAATTTATGTACCTATTATATGTTTTAATAGTCTATATTGGTTATGACCGTGTTTACATTGCTCAGTTTATTTTGAGTACAGATAGAGGATTTTCCTGATAAAGCAAATTTAGCTGGTGTTGATATACACGTCTACTACAGTGACAGCGTGAGTCCATCTCAATATTATTTTTGGTAGTGTTTCAACTATTTGGCATAATAGCTAAAAGCCGAGTTGGAAAAAGTTTGATAAATGCAAAACATGCAGTGTTTGATAAACAACTGTCTAACATCGAAAATGAGACAGTTGAATACCATCCAGATGAGGATGAACCTGCATATCAAACAGGGTGGATACGTGATAAAAATAGAAAGAAAAGTTATTCGATATTTTCGACATACCTATTACTGACATATTCCGACAATATGGCAAATTAAAATAATCCTATACACAAAACAGTAAATGCTGTAACTGCTGTGACTTAAGTCTAGTATAGCTTTTTTATTAGTATTATAGTATAGGTCTTTTGTCACAAAATGTAAATTTTTGGAAACAACAAAAAAGTGTTTAGTTTTTATGAAAAACCATTTTACACTTTAAAATAAATCATGTTAGCCTTTTAATGCCTTTTAATATTATTATTGTATTTTTTTTATTATTGAAAATAATTTGACAAAAGGTATACACCATACAAATCATAAACAAAACTCTTGTTTTATGGGGAAAGTTTTAATTAATAAATAAATTTATACAGTGTTTATTTATATTTTTATTAAATCTTTGTTTTACTCCGGGAAATATTTCACTTCCAATTCGTGCATTAAAGTCACCCATAAGAATTAATATTCATGGTTGTTCATGAGATATCATCCAGGAAGGTTTGCAATTGTTCGTAGAATGCCTCTCGCTCCTCCTTAGGTTTGCAATCCTCGGGGCTAGATAGATATGACATTTAATTTTTCGTAGTCCATTGTGATGTTCATATGTATTATTCTTTCGAAGATATAACGGCAGTTATTTATGTTTCCTTAAAATTTTTTATTGACAAGTATTCCTACGCCAGCTCGTGCTCGTTCTTCTTTCTTCACTTTACTGTATGCTAGAACATATTGGTTAAAATTTCTTTAGCCTTTACCTTTCTTCTTGGTTTCTTGGATTGCACAAATGTCTATGTTTTTATTTATCAGTTCTTCTATTATCTTTTGGTCTTTGTTGTTGAAACAAGTAATGTTCCATGTTGCTAAACTGATTGTGGACTTATTTTCATTCTTGTTTTTCTTTTCTTTGCGTGGTTCGTCATCTTAGGTTCCGTCTGGTTCCGAGGTTTTAAATCGGTTCTTTGAGCCTTGTTTTCTTTTACAATGGGTAGGATGCTAACCTGGATCATCAGCCCTCCTCTTTTATCTTTTATCCGAGCTTGGGACCGGATGTGGGCATGAACGCGGTTTCTGAGCTACTCAATCCACCCAGTCCTCGCTCTCACAACTCCCAGGTCGAGTTTATAGCCAGGGAATGAGTCCATACTCACAATCTTAAGTAGTTTCTATTTTTTATTTGTGGTAAATTTTGGCCTATCGGTTTTAAGGCTTATAATATTATGACCCATCACCAGGCCCTAGTGGTCTGAGTAGTTTTTATTAACTAAGACTAACGCACTAGTACCTGATGATGGGGCATATATTGTAAGCCTTGAAACCGGTAGCCCAGAATTTACCTTCAATAAAAAATTAAAACTACTTAAGATTGTGAGTATTGACTCATTTCCCATATACCAGTCATAAAGTAGGGTTTGACAGAGACATCTGCTTTCGACGTGTTGAGCGGGGCGGGTAACCTTATTGCAAACAATACTACGCACAAATAGAATCATTAAAAAATAAATCAGATAAAATAAATCAGTTTTAACAAGCACAGTTAAATGTATTCAGATGATTATACGTCCGAAGATAACATGAAGAGAAACCAAGAGGAAGAGGAAAACCGATAGAGATCAACGAGATAAAGGAAGAACAAAGAGAATACAGAAAAGAGCTTGAAGAAATATAAAAGCAAATAGAGCAAATTAAATAAGAAAATCAAATAGAACAAATTGAGAAGGAAAAATGAGAAAATAATTGAATGATACAAAAGTTCGACTGGTATAAAAAAAAATTATAAAAAAAGAGATGGATATGGAGATAAAGACAGAAGAAGCAATAAGACTAGGTAACAACATGCGTTGTTAAACTGGAAATGAGGCAGGAAAAATAAATGGTCGTGCAGAATAAAAGCAAACTAAAGCATATAAGAGAACACAAAATTTAATTAAATAATTATCTAACATAAGAGGAACTATGTCTTCAGATAAACTTAAGACACATAGCTAGGGAAGAAATAAGAAAGGGAAAAAACGGTAAAATAAATTTTAACAAACTAATAATAGATACCAAAATGAGAAGATGGAATAGACACAGAAATAAACTAGAAGAAATTATTACCAGACAATTAAAGAGATGACCGACTTGGCAAATAAAACTTGGAAATGTGCGGGAAAAAATGGAAAACAAGACAAAGGAAAGAAAATAATAACATATAATGTAAGAATATTATACGAAATAAGCAAGCTGGAACAAAAAATGAAGAAATATAACGTAGAAGTTATGGCATTAAGCGAAACACGTTGGAATTGCAGCGGAGAAATCCAAGTAGAAGATCAACAGGCAATGAAAAAGGTATTGCAATAATGATGTCATAAAAAGCAAAAAATCCTCTGTTAGAATGGGAGACAACATATAAACGAATTATATGGACGAGATTGAAAGCAAAATACTACAAAACATTAGTAATTAACATTTACGTCACCACAAATGAAAGTAATGAGGAAGAGAAGAAAGATTTCTATGAACTACTCCAAGCAACATACTAAAACGTGACTAGTTAATGCAAAAGTGATTAGTAATTGGAGACATGGACGACAAGGTAGAGAATGAGAATATAGGACATAAATCAGTAAGGTGAACGGAAGGATTAGAAAAAAAGAAAGAAATGATAATAAAAGTGGATAATGGAAGTCAAGTTTTGTGAAATGTTTAAGCAGAAAAATCCACACAAGGAAATATAGAGATCTTCAGAAGAAAAATACAGAAATTAAATCGACCATGTACTAAACATCGATGAAGACATGAGAAATATAGAAATACGTGCTTGGCGGAGGAAGGCGATGGATAGGGACAACTGGAGAAAAATTCTTGGGGAGGCTAGGACCTACACAGGGTTGTAAAGCCAAAATGATGATGATGATGTACTAAACCAGTCAAAATGGAAAAGCTGGCTATAAGATGTTAGAATCCTACGAGGAGCAGACGTAGGATTAGATCACATGCTAGTCAGGGCCAAAATAAAGATGAAATTAAATTTAAGGACATAATGTCAAAAACTGCAAACAAAACGATTTGGATAAAAAATAATGAAACAAAAGAAAGCAACCATGAGATCAATAACAAGGGAGATATGCTGTAATGCAGTTTTGGCAATGTCTTTGTTTTTGTGTTAACGTACCCATTACCCCCTCCCCTATTCAACGAGCCCTCTTACGACACGTTCCGATTAACCGTGGCCCCGCCACCATAAAATGAGCCAAAAATGACCAGAATTGACCTTAGCGATTTCTTATGGGATTTAACATGGGGAAATAGCCAGAAGCCCTGCTGCTCCTTTACTGCCTTTTTGTATCTTTATCACTCATATTTTAATTTGTAAATATTATGGATTTATATAATCTTTTATATGCATCTATAATTTGTTTTGTAGACGTCATCGTATGTTCAGAAAGCAACACCGTGTCCCGTACTTTCGTTTATCTGTGCCGCAGCTATTTTAACTGTCCCGTCCCGCGTCTTGTCCCGCTATCTAGCAAAGCTAACTTAAATTATATTTTCTAGATAAGTAAATATATTTTTATAATAATGGTATAAAGACAAATTTAGTATTCATTTTTTTCTGATCATATTTTGTTTCTACAAACTGTGTTAACAATTAAACATCAAAATTATATTATTGGACCAATAAAATAATAATTTTAGTTTCCGCAGGTGTCACCTTTTTCTGTATTGTGAAAAATTGTTCATTTGTTTCGAGTTTTAATGATTTATTCTGGCATATTTCTGAAAACCTAGACCTAGTCAAGCCAGCTCTATAGAAGAGCCTTTCTGCTTAGAATATATCTGGGCGAACGAGCCATGATAGGAAATTTATACTGGTTGTCTTTTCATCAAGATAAGATGTCTGTGTTTTAGTCTTTTTGTGCTTCTGCTAGATATCGATCCAGTTCGTCGTCAAGACGCACCCTTTTCTTGTATAGTGACATAATTTTAAGGTCGTCTTCGTCATTAAAGGACCCAGAAGAAGATCAAACCTCCTTACTTGTTGCTTCCAGGCTGAGGCCCTTTTTTCATATTCTTTATATACAGTTCCGGCAAAAAAATCTTTGCATTGCTAAACAAATCACTAAATTCGAAGAAAAATTGCATGCGTTCTATCTGCGCTTGTTCAGCATTTGAGGAGCGAGAGGATAACGTACTTGTGTGTAGATTACTCACCGCTTAGTTTATTTAGTTTATTCTGCGTGTTTGTACTGTATACAGTTGGCTTTATGCGAGTAGTATGTGTTAAACTTCATTTTATTTACTCAGTAAAGTTTGGGATCGTTAAATTCTAAATTGAAGTGAAAAACGTCGGTTGAAAGAAACTCACACAATAGGAGAAAGTTCGTGCTTTAACGTTACTTGAGAAAGGAAACTCTGGAATTACCGTAGTACGTGATATTGATGTTTCAAGAGAGGAAATTTATCAATTGAAACGGTCGGCTGCGTCGTTATTTTCAGGGACTTTTGTGGAAAGAAAACCTAAACTGAAGCTCCTAAAAAACAACTTCTAGGACTGACACCATCATCAATCGTGAAGTAATGTTAAACCCTTTCATAATTGCCACAGAAACTTAAAAATAAACATCATGATCCTTCAGAACGTTTCAACGATTCGTCACCGGCTTCAGAAATATCTAGGATTATCAAGTCGATATGCTGAAAAGAAGCCCTTGCTTACAAAAGCAATGAAGAAAAAAAGATTAGATTTTTGTAAAAGGTATCAGCATTGGAAATCTGAACAATGGAAAAAAGTCATGTTTAGTGACGAAAGTAAGTTCAGGTTAATAATAGGAAGCTCCAAATTTGTTTGTCGTCTACACACCGCGTCAAGGTACGATCCAAAGTTCACAGTTAAAACCGTCAAATATCCTGAAAGTGTAATGGTTTAGTGGAAATAAAGAAAGGACATGGTTGTATTTCTTGGCCAAAGAATGTTACAATGATGGCAAGCAACTATGTGATTTTTCTAGAACAACATTTATTGAACTTGTGGGAAATTCACGAATGTGACTTCTTTATGCACCATAGTGCCCCTGCTCACAAGACCAAGACAAAGTTCAAAGTGTCAAAATTCAAAAGCAACATAAATCAGCTGAAAGAGGAGTTAAAGAGGTTGTGGGTGACCATGGAAAAAGAATATTTCTATCCTGATTTATGTATTTTATTCACCGTGTACAGATTTTTTTTGCCGGCACTGTGTTTCTCAAAGTTTTGTCTCTGTTTCTTTTTCCAAGGAACGGCCCCATTTCGATAAATCAAAACCTTGCAATTTGTGGCGAGGATCGATTACTAGAGAATTTACAGTACATTCAATTTGTTTTATTATAGTATTTGATAATGTTATTTCTTGCTGCTTGGAAAAAGTTTTTCAAATTTAATTCCTCGTCATTGTTTTGGTCAGTATTAATTTCTAGTATCACCACACTGGAAAGCGTGACATACTTTTCCCCTCCTAGTAAATCTGTAACTTTTTTGCAATTTTTTAAGAAACCTTTTATTGGTTTTAGTAAATCCCATATTAAAATCATGAATGAAGTAAAACAAAGAGTGATTGTGTTGTTAAACAAAATTCCAATGAAGCTAAGGGGGAAAGTCAATAAAACTGCCATAAGACCGGCTATGACTTACGAAACTGAACGTTGGACAGTTAAATAAAAAGAGGCACAGTCAATGCATGTGGCGAAAATGAAAATGCCTAAATGGATGAGTAGAGTGTCAAAAAAGGATAAAATTAAGAATTAAGAGTATATTAGGAAAATTTTAGTGTAGGGGGAGTAGCACCAATCGATACTAAAATGAGGGAGCATAGGTTAAGATGATTCGGGCTTATTCAATGTCAAGACGTTAATCTCCCAATATGAAGAATTGCTGATTTGCAAGTTTCTTGTAATTAGGAAATCCAACACTGCATAGGGATAAAGGCAAAGAAATGATGATTCATAGCTGACAGTTTACCAGGTATCTTTCTTATAATTATTTTCGGTTTCGGTTATGTCTAACTAGCTCATATTCCGTTAGGTTCATTTATCGACAGATATTCACTTATATTTGAGTAACCTATTAAGTTTTTCTGATTAAGAATATCTTGATTTGCTTGAAGTAATTTTGCTGCTATTATATTTAAGCTTATTTTTTTATTCTACTCCAAATTTTCATCCACTATATACATATACTACATCATTTCTCTATGAAGATACGCTATAACACGGTAATATCCAAATAGTAAAAACCAAATTTCACTAACATGTTCTTGTTGTTCATTGTACAGCACAATTGGTATAAGTTCAAAAGTTCAATTGTTTCTTTCACCCTTTTTCCTTTTAGCTTTTTTTATTGGAATTAAGCAATTTATACTCTTTTCATTTTATGTATTTCCATACTTTTATGTATTTTTCAAAGATTTCAAGATTCTATTTTGTAATGGTATTATTGTGGTACATTTTTAAGTAGAATACAACTAAAAGATTCATGTGCTTTTGTGCTTTTCCTGTATTATTTTTAGTGCCACCTTTATTGTTGTGTAGAATTAAAACTTTTAACGATTTTAATATGTAAATTTCCACTAACTATAATATCAAACCATCTGAGATTTGTATTTAAAATTCAGCTCGTTTGCTAACAGATTTATCAAAGAAATGTTATTTGGTTACAAGATCCACTGTAATATTTGGTGTTTATTTAACGCATAAATTATTATACACAAGAGCTTTGTCTGTCGCCACTCCTGCCCTGATAGATGAGGTTCTATTAATTTCGGTAATTCATGCACATTTATTCTCCTATACCCCAGTGTTGATTGGCGATTTTTCAAGATGAACGAGCAATTTTTGCGTTCCGAGAGAACGAGGTGATAGACTCAAATTGATGGCCAGTTTTGACGTCAACGGCTAAACATGTCCAATAATTTGATGAATTGTCTAGCACTTGAGTTATATTATGTTGTAAATTGATACTGTATGATCTGATAAAGATCTGTTGCTCACAAAACATGTCGACAATATGGATTTATTTGTGATTTATATCCAGAGTATTTCAGGTGGGGCTGGAAAAATTGTATAAACCGACAATGAGAAAATACAGTCTACATAAAAGAACTAATAGAAATGGTGAAAGATTAGTTCAGTTTGTAATAGAACAAACATTAAGAATTCTGGAAACTTTTTTCAGGTACAAGAATGTACATCAAGAAACTTGGATGTCATCTGATGGAAAAACAGTAAATCATATAAACCACTTTTTGGTAAAAGTGTCATTCAAACAAAGTGTACCTTGCAACATGGTATTGCTCCTAAAAGAAAACAGTGAGGTAGGAAAATGCTACAAACGAAATGTAGGAGAAAAACTTACAGGAATCCTAAATTGTGGAAACTTACACCAAAAGTGAAGAAAGATTGGAGAAACAATTCTACATGGATAGTAATACTAGGAAAGAAAGGGCAAAAAAGAGAGACGCTGTTTTAAAGAAGAATGTAAAATGGTAATAAAGTAAAGAATAAAAGCAATTAAAAGTTTTTTTTGTATAAAACACCTACGCGGTGCTTTGGATATTTACAGCTAGTCACTAAAATTAGACTAACCATCAAATTTTATCTAATAACAATCTTAATACTAATGTTTGTGGAGTTCTCTCCAATGGTATTCCCCATTTGTGTTTAAGTAGCTTAACATACCACTTAAAATATACATGACTCTGTTTTTACACCTTAAATATTTTCCATCGCATTCCTTGAGCCTTTGTCAGGGCGTAATGACAGTCTGTCTATAGTGTCACCACGCCCTAAAATATTTACACTGACTTAAACGGTTTTACACCAACTCAATATGTTTAGTTCTTCAAGTTTTCTCACTATTCTATCCAGATCCATAAGCTTCTTTGTAAATATTGTAGTCATATTCATTTTTACAGCCAAATATATAATATATATATATATATATATATATATATATATATATATATATATATATATATATATATATATATATATATATATATATATATATATATCCCGCGTTTCTCCCTGATGCTTGAAGTAAACTGACTCTCCTGGTCAATGCGTTTACTTTTTATAGCCGCAAGGCTTCTTTTGATTGGTCCTGTCCGTGTGTAGGTAGGTGGGGTCCTACTAGTCGATCTTGTGGTCTGATGTATTTTTGACTTTTTCTTTAATACCGTTTTCCATATTGTCGGAAGCCGTTGAGCATCATCTCTTTGGTTTAGGTTGTTGGGATCTTTTTCTATTTCTATTGATTCTCTGATTTCGCGTTTTCTTTTAATTTTAAATATTAGTTGGCATCGTACTTTGGTTCAGGTTTATTGTGTGTCCTGTGTTTGAGATATGCTGGGCAAAGAACGACGTTTTTTTCTCTCCTTTCGATGGCTTGTCGATGTTCTCGTCTAACATTGATTCTTCCCTTGGTCTGTTCGATGTACGATTTGTCACAGTCCCCACATGGAATCTTGTATGCTCCTTAATTCTCTAACGATATTTTTGTTTAGCCGATGGTAAAATGGTTGAGATTTTTCTGTCGGTATTAAATATCGTTTCTATTTTGTGTTTTCTTAGCACTCTCTCTATTTTCTCTCTTGCCCCTTTTACATAATATGGTAGAATGGCTTTTGCAATCAGTTTTTCCTCTTCTGCTGGATCCTTAATTCTTTTTTGAGCATTATGAGCATTTTCAATGGAATATGTTAAAAAGCCGTTTTTTCTTAGCGCTTTTATTACATTATGCATTTCTTTATTTTTATGTTCCTTATCTGTCAGTCTTTCGGATCGTATTATCAGGGTTTTAATGACTGAATGTAATTGTACAGGATGGTGATGTGAATCGGCATGTAGGTATCTGTCGTTATGTGTGGGTTTTCGGTATACTATGTATCCTGTCTACTATGTGTCAGTCTTTCTTCTTTAATATTAACACATATACAAATGGTAGTTTTTCATTTTCTTCCAGTTCTATAGTAAACTGGATTTTATGGTGTATATTATTGACGTGTTCTAAAAATACCTTTAGTTTTTCTTCTTTATGTGTCCAGATTATAAAAGTATCATCCAGGTACATAAGCCAAAGTTTGGGTTTGTGTTCCGCTATTTCTATTGCTGGCTGTTCTATTTCTTGCATAAACAGGTTTGTTATTACTGGTGACAGTGGTGAACCCATCGGTGCTCCTTCAACTGATTTATATCTTTACTCCTTATAGATGAAATATGTGTTATCTAAACAGTACTTTGTTAGATTAAGAGTATCCTGTGGTATTGGATACATTCTGCTTATAATTTCTAATGATTCATCTATAGAAACATTCGTAAAAAGTAAAACCATATCTAAGCTGACTAATAAAATGTCCCGGCTCAAGAGTCACATCTTTTATACTTTCGATAAAGTGGCTTGCATTCTGGACGTAAGAATACGCTTCTTCTACATTAGGTTGTAGCTGTTTAGTCAGAAATTTTGCCAGTGGTTCTAGAGGAGATCCGATAGAACTAAGTATTGGTCGCAATGGTAATCCTGCCTTATGTACCATGAGTAGGCAGAAGTTTTGGAGATCTTGTCGACTTCTCGCCAGGTATGAGATGTAACTGATTAGTAATTCCAGCTTGCGGCTATAAAAAGTAAACGCATCGACCAAAAGAGTCAGTTAACTTCAAGCATCAGCAAGAAGCACTACTACTTGACTTGACAATGGCAAGTACGACGGAGTCAAATGCGGAGTCAAACCCGGAAAACTACAGTAAGCACATATAACTCCCGCGGAAATTTCAAGTGTAACATATACATACATACATATATATATATATATATATATATATATATATATATATATATATATATATATATATATATATATTGTTATGATGAGTTGTTTGTTTGAATGATGAGCAATGAGTATTTTTAATAATATAATATATAGGGTTTTTATCGCGGTTCTCAAAGAATTAGCTTGTAAGTACTTTTTTAAATTATCTTTATTATAACTATTATGAAACACACATATATATCTAACCTAGCCAATGTAAATTTAAAATAAACTATCTTTAAATTGATACTCTTATAAAACTAATTAAATTCTATATACAATGTAAAATTTAAACAAACTATCTTCAATATTGAAATTGTTATGACATTAACTAAATTATATTAACAAAATTTTGTACCTTTCTTTCACTGAATGCCTAAATGAACTGTTTTCCACTATATAGATTCTAATCACCACTGAATGTCTTCGTACTTCGGTTATCCTTGTTTTTGTGAAATTACTTTTTCCAATGATCAGCTTCTACCAATTTAAGATATAGTTTTCTTCACCAGCATTTATACACCACCAGCAAAAACCATTTATATTTATTCTTCTTTTCAATATATCAATATCCAATTATTATAAGTTGATTTATACTAATCTCCAATCATAATATAATTTTAATTCCTTCCAATGTCCATCCAATATTCTTCTAATATACTTTTATAATCTTCAATAATTATTTGTGTATAATTATAAATGTGCATTAAATATATGCATAATTTTTAATCTTCATTTAACTCACTATATTAAACAATTGGACTATCTCCAACTAACTTTCATATTTCTTATTAAACTGCTTGACTGACTTACTAAAACTGTGAACAATTGACTTCACTAACTAATCTACTAACTTTCATAATAAACTGCTTGACTTCTGACTAAAAACTTCCAAAAACTGCCATCTTGAATCCAAATCACGGGTATTTATATCCTTTTGGATATTCCAGAACCATCTGGTAAGAGATCATGTTCCATTCGTTCTATTAACTTCTATATATATGTTCTCGAAAAAAATATCTGTTCGATCCACCGCCATAATCATTATTTCGAGAATGTTCGACTGTAAACAATGGTCACACTCTGCACTCTGGAGAATTCGTTAATGTTCCATTGATAATTTTGTTGACATTTAGGCTTTTCAGATCAGAATAAACATTCAAATTAGTAACTAACACTCTAATTTAATAAAATACACAATTCAAACAATATATTATTATAACCCCACTTATATTCGTAAAAATTCTTAATATGACACTTGGAGTATGTATAGTTGGTTGCCTAGTCACATGGCTCACTTAAATCTATTTACAATATTAAAATATAACTTTTTACACTTATTATATGCTAATTTATTAAAAATGCCCTCACATAAATATATTTTTATAAAATTCTCTAGTATATAACTTATTTAAAACAACCAAATATCTAATATTATGTAGTATATAACTTATAAATTATTTTCTATAAACCCCAATCGTCACAATACCCCAAAAATAATATTTAAAATAAATAATTTACTTATTATTTTTTTAAATATTAATTTTCTCATACCTTATTAAATTTAATAAATCAAAATTTTTTTTTTTTTTTTAAATGTGTTAAATACATCTCTGTTCGCTGTCTATATTAAAGCAGAGAACAACGGATCACAGTTCGGCTATTCTATGGTCAAACTGTCATGTCAAATAGAGAGAATAAAATATAACCTTAATTAAAATATAATGGATATTGTGTTCTGTTTATTTATAAACAAAATCTAGGAATTATGTCCATTCAAAATAACTTTCATCAATATAAATTGGTAAGTTTTACACTTTTTATAAAGACATTTACACAATCAATTCTGTATCTAACCCCAAATTATGATTTTTAGGGTACCAAACAATTTCCATATGTACAAAATTCAACAAGTATGATGTCAAATTTATTCACAACAAAGAAATCTACCATCTATCTATGAAATGGATCTATCAGTAAGTTTTTTTTTTTTTTTTTTGAAATTCTTTTCTTTGTTTAGTTGACATATTGGGCATTGGTTAGTAATTTCTTTTGCTATACTTATGTCATTCTTTGCAAAATAATTGTCCCTAAATAGCATCCATAGCTTTCTTGAACCAATATGCATATAGTTGTTATGTAAATTTTTCAATATTTTCTTTGCTAAAGTTCTAGTTATTACATATACTTCTATGCCATTTATTATTTTATAATATTACCCATCTTTCCTAAGGACTTTTTGTTTTTCACTCAAATTGATCTGATCTCTTATAATTTCTTCTTTAGAATATAATCCAGTACTTTCTACTAATTGATTTAATCCAATTTTTATTGTTCGGTTCCCTTTTTGTGATATATTTTCTAACCTTGATAAAGCATCTGCCACTATATTGGATTTTCCAGAAATGTATTTGATTTCAAAGCAGTATTCACTAAGTATTAGACTCCACCGATGTATTCTACTGTTTCCATATTTGTTATTTAATATAGACGTTAAAGCTTGGTGATCTGTTTCTATTGTAAATTCATTACCCAACAAATAAAATCTTAATTTTGTGACACAGTGTATTATACTTGCTAGTTCTAATTCTGAAACTGAGTAACCCTTTTCATGTGGCTTTGTAATTCTTGAAATGAATTGTATTGGGTATTCGACCCCATCATGTATTTGTAATAATACCCCTGATAATCTCTCTATTGATGCATCTGTTCTTAATATGAATGGCTGTGTGTAGTCAGGATAGTATATTTTCAAATTTGACAGAAAAATGTTTTTAATTTCTTGGAATGCTAGTTCTCTTCTCTGATCCCATCTCCATTTTACACCTTTTCTCAGTAGTTCAAGTAATGGAATTTCTTTTATACTTAGATCTAGTATCATCCTTTTATAATAATTAATTATTCCAATAAATCCTCTTAAAGTTCTTAAATTGTGTGGTGTTTTATATTCCTGAATGACTTGTGTCCGTTCTGGATCCATTTCGATTCCCTTAGTGTTAAGTTTATAACCTAGATATATGACTTCTTTTTGAAAAAATGTACATTTTTCTTGATTTATTTTTAGTCCAACTTTGTCTAATCTATTTATTATAATTTTTAGGTGTTTCTCATGATCTTCAGCCGTCTTAGAAAAAATTAATATATCATCAATGTAGTGAATTACAAAATGTTCATATTGATCCAAAATATCATGAAGACATCTACATAGAGCACTGCAAGATGATTGAAGTCCAAATGGTACTACTTTGAATTGATATACTACTCCATCTATCTGAAATCCTGTATACTGTCTACTTTTTCTTTCTAGAGGTATTAACCAGAAACTATGCTGTAAATCGATTTTAGTGAAAAATGACATTCCTGTAATTCTTCCTAATATTCCATCTATACTCATTGGTGCTTCAAATTGCTTTTCAGTAATCTTGTTAATATTCTTTGCATCCAAACATAACCTGATTTCACCTGATCTTTTTCGTACTACTACTATGGGGTTAATAAAACGTGTGTCTGCCTTCTCAATGATCCCATCTTCTAACATATTATTAATTGTTTTGTTTACTTCTTCTCTGTATTTATATGGTATTGGGTATGATTTTGTTTTAAAATCTTTTTCCTCCTTAACTCTTATACTATGGATATAATTCTGTGCAATTCTATTTTCTTTATTGACAAGTCCCTTGTGTTGCTGCAATATGGAAATGACTATTGATTTATATTCTTCAGGGCAATTTAAAACTTTCATCATATCTTCTTCTTTACAAATAACATTATTCTTCATTATGTACTCATTATTCCTTGCTTCCAATTTTACGCACTCCGCCTCGTAGGCATCCATCTGCTTAAAATTTCCATTCCTTAAATATTCACTACAATAATTATTCTTTACATTCTTTTGGGACATTTCCCTATCATCAAAATACATTTCTTCTTCATAAACATCATTATTTTCTTTTAATAATATCCTATCAACTCTTATTCCTTCTTCTACCTCATCTTTCTGCATAAATTTAATTATTTGCCCTTCCAAAGTTACCATTTTTTCTTCAAAATCTATCTTTACTTTCTTCTTTTCCAATTCATCATTTCCCATTAATATATCAACACATAAATCCTTGACAATAAATCCTTGCATATTAATTTCTTTATTAAGAATATTAATTTTAAAATTGGCTAGTTTATCAATTTCGCCCAACTTCTTATTATTTGCACCAACAATTTTAATTTTTGGAATCTTTATTATATCTGATAATTTTAATGTATTAAAAATAAAATTCTCCGAGACTAAAGTACTTTCTGAACCAGTATCTATCATAATTTTAATCATTTTATTTTTGGCCAAAGCATTTATATAAATTAAATTAATAGATTCAATAATTTTCTCTTCATCTAAAGAAATAAATTCAGAAGGTTTTTCATAATAGCAATGGCCTAACTTGTAATTCAGAAAGTTTACTGCACAAAATTTTGATTATTAGAATTGTCAGATTGTATCTGACCACTTGGATCTGATGTCCTATGTCTTTCCCTACTATGACTTCTACTCACATTTTCTTGCCTTGTACTATTTCGTTCCCTGTCTTCGCAGCTCCTATTCCTTCGAACACAATTTATCTGTCTATTATAATTAGGTCGTTCTGTATTTCTTCTATTGTTAAAATCTTGTCTATTATTATTAGTACTGTTATTAAAATGTTGTCTATTATAATTACTGTTATTATTATTAAAATTTTGTAAATTATTACCATATCTATTATATGATTGTCTATATTGTTGATTATCATTTTTATTATATTGAAAGTTATTATTGTTTTTTCTGTTGTTATTATTACTTGTCATATTGCCTCTTTGTATTCTTTGAATAAAATTAATAAAACTATCTATTGTTTGAATATTTTGTACAGTTACGGTTTGCACAACATCAGCATCAAAATGTCTAGATACATTTAAGACTGTTTCATCCTCTCTAAGTGGTGGTTCTAAATATTTTGCAACTGTTATCAATTTCAATGCATAATCTACCATATTTGATTTTAAATTTTGATTATACTTTCCAAAATATAGAATTTCTCTAAACTTGGCTTGCTCTAATTCACCCCAATAATAATTTAAAAATTTATTTTCAAATGTTTGAAAATTATCTAAATCATTCTCAATACTAGCAAACCAAGTTGCTGCATTGTCATTTAATGTTATTCTAATATAATCTTTAATATCATTAATATTATTCACAAATCTTAATTTATGTTTTAAACTATTTATGTATACTCTAGGATGCAAATTTTTTATATTACCAGAGAATTTAATCCCAGTCTCATTTGTTAAATTTAAGTAAGGTCTCCCTATGTCTCTCATTTGTGAAATATCATCTATTCTCTGTTCCACATTTCTTATTTGATTACTATTTATTTGGATATTTTGTTGTATATCGTCTAATTTTTCTTCTGTGTTTCTCCTGTCTTCGTTAATTTTTACTTCTAAGTTACATTTCTGTAACTCTATTTTCTGTTCTATATCTATTTTATTATCTTGAATAATCCTCTTTACTTCTGTCCTCTCATTGTCTATCCTTTTCTTGTAGTCATTCCGTATACTTTTTATTTCATTTGCAACTTTTTTCTCTGCAGCTTCAAGTTTTTTATCCATTTGTTTTAAAATTTTATTATTATTATCTTCTATTTTCTTTTCTAATTTTCTATAATTCTCTTCCAATTTCTGTTCCATTTTTTTCATGTCTTCTTTGACTTCTTTTGAATTCTCTTCCAATTTTTTTATGTCTTCTTTGATTTCTTTTGAATTCTCTTCCATTTTCTGTTCCATTTTTTTCATGTCTTCTTTGATTTCTTTTGAATTCTCTTCCATTGTCTTGTTCATCTGCATCATTAATGACATCAAAGCTGCCATATTGACATTTTCCTCTCTTTCTGGATTCATTTCTGCAGTATCTTGTGGAACTTGAACTAAACTCTCCTCTTGTATAGGTTGTGTTTCTACTTCCACATCTTCTTCATTCTTTTTGCTTCTTGTACCTTTCTTTCCTTGAGACATTTTGAGACTTTACTTGTTCAAATATAATTAAAAATAAAATCTATAATTTTTTCTTTCTACTGATAATTAATTTAATTATATGAGAGCACTTATCTTCCCAAACTAATTCTTTTAAATAGAGAGCCCCACGTTGGGCGCCAAATTGTTATGATGAGTTGTTTGTTTGAATGATGAGCAATGAGTATTTTTAATAATATAATATATAGGGTTTTTATCGCGGTTCTCAAAGAATTAGCTTGTAAGTACTTTTTTAAATTATCTTTATTATAACTATTATGAAACACACATATATATCTAACCTAGCCAATGTAAATTTAAAATAAACTATCTTTAAATTGATACTCTTATAAAACTAATTAAATTCTATAGACAATGTAAAATTTAAACAAACTATCTTCAATATTGAAATTGTTATGACATTAACTAAATTATATTAACAAAATTTTGTACCTTTCTTTCACTGAATGCCTAAATGAACTGTTTTCCACTATATAGATTCTAATCACCACTGAATGTCTTCGTACTTCGGTTATCCTTGTTTTTGTGAAATTACTTTTTCCAATGATCAGCTTCTACCAATTTAAGATATAGTTTTCTTCACCAGCATTTATACACCACCAGCAAACACCATTTATATTTATTCTTCTTTTTAATATACCAATATCCAATTATTATAAGTTGATTTATACTAATCTCCAATCATAATATAATTTTAATTCCTTCCAATGTCCATCCAATATTCTTCTAATATACTTTTATAATCTTCAATAATTATTTGTGTATAATTATAAATGTGCATTAAATATATGCATAATTTTTAATCTTCATTTAACTCACTATATTAAACAATTGGACTATCTCCAACTAACTTTCATATTTCTTATTAAACTGCTTGACTGACTTACTAAAACTGTGAACAATTGACTTCACTAACTAATCTACTAACTTTCATAATAAACTGCTTGACTTCTGACTAAAAACTTCCAAAAACTGCCATCTTGAATCCAAATCACGGGTATTTATATCCTTTTGGATATTCCAGAACCATCTGGTAAGAGATCATGTTCCATTCGTTCTATTAACTTCTATATATATGTTCTCGAAAAAAATATCTGTTCGATCCACCGCCATAATCATTATTTCGAGAATGTTCGACTGTAAACAATGGTCACACTCTGCACTCTGGAGAATTCGTTAATGTTCCATTGATAATTTTGTTGACATTTAGGCTTTTCAGATCAGAATAAACATTCAAATTAGTAACTAACACTCTAATTTAATAAAATACACAATTCAAACAATATATTATTATAACCCCACTTATATTCGTAAAAATTCTTAATATGACACTTGGAGTATGTATAGTTGGTTGCCTAGTCACATGGCTCACTTAAATCTATTTACAATATTAAAATACAACTTTTTACACTTATTATATGCTAATTTATTAAAAATGCCCTCACATAAATATATTTTTATAAAATTCTCTAGTATATAACTTATTTAAAACAACCAAATATCTAATATTATGTAGTATATAACTTATAAATTATTTTCTATAAACCCCAATCGTCACAATATATATATATATATATATATATATATATATATATATATATATATATATATATATATATATATTTATATATATATATATATATATATATTGATATGATCCGAAAATGTTTATAAAGAAAAATTAATAGAGAAAAAGAAGACTTTATATCATATTTAGATATATGGTTTAATTTTATTGTGTTGTGAATTTATATTGATTTTTGAAGCAGATAAATTGGACGGGAAGTGAGGAAAGATCAAATCGACAAGTGTGTGTTTTTGTTAAACGTTGGAAGAAAAGTGTAGATTTTGTGAAAATGGTAGTGTCAGTAAGTTTTAAAAGCTGATTTGCCGGATGAAAAGGGTGCAGTATTTGTAAGTACAAACAAATTATTATTCCCGGAGACATTCGTAGTTAAGCAGATAGGGGCAATCCCAAAAGGAGATAGAAACGTGAGTCAGGACGTTCTTTTGATCGACAGTACTGTTTTTATGAGCAGAACCAGGAAAGGAGTTTTTCATTTTCATAAAGTGCAGAGAAAAATTTATTAAGACGAGACAATAGATTACACTAATTTTCCTATTGTAATTTTATATGTGACAGCTATTTGATTTGGGGAACAAATAATTATAAGGGATTTCATAGTTGTATAAACAGTTTTAAAAGGTTTATTTTACTATTATATTTTAATTGTATTGCACAAATTTAAGTTTTTTTATTCCTTTTACTCCTCTTCATATTGAACACTATTGATATGAATTATGAAATCTTCATATTTCAAAATTTAACAATTTAACAATTTTAACAATGTTTATATACAGTTGCGAAACTGCAACAAAACCAAAAAACCGAAACTTGCACTGGTCACACTGCTTATTGTTTGTAATGGGACATATTGCAATAAATACTGGATGTTAAAAAAAGTTTGGTGAAAAAGAAACAATATTTTGAAGTTGGTAAAAGCAACTGACGACGTTGTAGCAAACTATTACATACAAATAACTAAGCTATTGGCTCTTTTTATTTAGTCGTTCAAACTAACAGTAAAAATTAAAACATTTATTAATGTTTACTTTCCGTTAAATGAAATTATTGCATTTAATGTAAACGGTAGCAAATAAAACCGTTTTTAATTTAATACAAAAGTTTCGTGTTTACTGAACTTGTTCAATTCGGAAATTTCAGTATACGCTGCCAACATTTCAATGAATAACTACAAACCGAATTCAATTTGAAACAGAAAATTGTTTAAACCAGCTGATGCTGCTTTTTACACACACTAAAAGGATTGCCGTCATTAGTCTATAGATAAACCAAATGCCTAAAGAAAATGGGATAAACGAGCGTGAAAATCAATATGGTATGCTATCTGACTAAACAATTTGATGTCGTTGTCACTAAAACATTTTTTCAGCGAATGCTTATTCACAAAACTCAATAGAGAATAATTGCACTCTATGCATTAACGCAAATACGTAGTATTTATATACGCGTTAAACGTCAATTTGGGGTTTTACATTGGAGATACAATATTATATATAGTCAGGTGCAAAAAACCTTTTTTATTTATGACCAATTTAGATAATTTGTTGAACGAGTAAAGAATTTTTTTTATTTATTTTGCTTCCACCACTTAGGGTTATTAGCATAAGAAAAATACAAAAAGTGATAAAGACATATATAGGCATATACAAAATATCAATTACATAATAATGTATACAATATATATTTTAATTATTGATGTATTGTACTAAATTTTATTGAACTAGTTTATAGTTTTCAAGAATTCGATCAAGTCAGTTACGTATTTAGATTCTCCTAAAAGTTCTTTTAATATTTTTGGAATGTGGTGATATAGTCTTTCAACTGAGTATATTGGACAGTCAATCAAAAATGTGCTTCACTGTCACTTTACATTCACAAACAAAACACACTGGTTCCTCTTCTCTCTTCCACAAGTATTCATGTGTTGTAGAAGTGTGTCCTAATCTGAGACGTGTTATTAGGACTTGATGTTGTCGCTTTGAAGGCCAGAAGTTCCATGGAAGGACGGATGATTTTATTTCTATCAATTTGGTGGTGCTTCTAATCCATTGGTTTTGCCAAACATAGTGAAATTTTGATTTGAAGTAAGGTTTTAGATCTAAATGCACCGTTAGATTTTTCACTGATGCGGCTGTATTGGTTACTGCGAACCTATTCCAACGTGTGACGGTACCCAGAGGAACTCTAGTGTCAAATTGTTTTGGTATATACGGTATAAAATTAACTTAATCTGCTATAATGTTGGATGATAGGGATAAATCTAAGAAATTGATGTCAGACAACTAAGTGAATCAGATATTATAAGAGATTTCGGAAGCTTTTTTTCTAGAATAAAGGTTAGGGCCTTATTTATGGCAAATAGTTGTCTACTGTAAAAATACTTGTCTTAGGAGACAATTTATAGATGGAATGTTCGTGTGATATCACAAAGCATGCTCCTACTCCATTTGTGGTCTTAGATGCATCCGTGTATATAAAATGGTAATTTTTGTACTGTGTGAGAACATGTAGAAAGTTAGTTTTAAAAAAATAGGGTATCACGTTATTTCTGTTATATGCTGGAAGTTTAAGGTTACAAAGCGTAGAGGGAACAATCCAAGGAAAACATAAATTTATTTCACAGGTAGGATAAATGGGAGGTAGTTCAATATTAAAATCTAATAAGTATCTATTAGCTCGTTCATAGAAAGGTACAGGACCCCTATTTCTTTTTTGATAGACCTCCTGGAACCTGTTATCAACAGCATAATGAAGAGCTGGATTTTTTGGGTTAGATTTTATACTCGAGACATACGATAGAGTTAATTATTTTCTTCTTCTTAGGTTTAAGTGTGGCTCTCCAGTTTCACAGAGTAGACTGTCCACAGGACTGGTGCAATATGCTCCTAGAGCAAGTCTAACGGCTGAACTCTGAAGAGTATCCAAAGTTTTGAGCAATGCTTGATTTGCGGTGTTATACACAATACTATATAACACTCGATTTTTGTGAAAAATGTATAGCTTTTGTTTTTGTGGTGGAAAACTGGAGCTCAATATTGTTAGACCACGATTCTATCGACTTAAGAGCTGCAGCAATACGATTATGAGCAGATAATATGTTTTTATTTCTTACTAGAATTACCAGATCATCAGCATACAAAAAAGTTTTAATTGTGCCATTGCAGTACGACACAACATTGATAATAGCAATTAAAATAGAGCTACGCTTAGATTCGACCCCTGTGGAATTCCATTTTTCTGTAATTTAGATTCAGATAAATGGTTATTGATTCGAACTTGGAAATATCGTTGCCGTAGAAAGTTTGAAATAAAAGCAAACATGTTACCGTGAATTTTCCAATTGTGGACTGTAGTTAAAATATCGTAGCGCGATACTGTATCAAAAGCCTTTTTTACTTCAAAGAATATGGCTAAACATTCTTGATTACATATAAATGCTTCATGAATTTCTGATTCCAATTCCACTTTGTTCGGGTGTATTAAGATGTATGTATTTATGTTTTATATACCACATGAGTCGATTGGCAATGATCTTTTCTAGCAACTTACACATTGCATTAGTGAGAGAGATTGGTCTATAGGATTCTGCTTCAAATTTAGGTTTACCTGGTTTGTATATTGGAACTATTATTGACGAGTGCCATATGTGTAGGAATACCTTATTGATCCATATAAAATTAAATAGTTGCAATAATAGTTCTTGGCCTACTAGTGGTAGGTTCTGTAGAAAAAGCACAGATAATATATCTGGTCCTGGACTAGTATTTCTAACGGAGTTAAGAGTTTCAATAAGTTCAGTAAAGCTTATAGGATTGTTTATTGGTGAAGTGTCATTGATTAATGGTATTTATTTATTTTCTTCAAATCGTTTTTTAATTAAGAATTCTATTGAATAGCTTTCATCACTAGAAGCGGTACAATATGGATTTGCCATTATTTCAGATATACTGGATTCGTACGTAAATGTCTCATTGTCTTTTATTAAGTACTTTGTAGAGTGTTGTGAATTTTTTCAGATATACTTCTAATCATATTCCAGATTTGACCAATTGGAGTAGATCCATTGATTTCTGAAAAAAACTTTTGCCATGCTTGCTTTTTTTAATAATAAATCTTCATTTAGCTCTTATTCTTTTAAATTCCAAATGATTTTCTGTAGTTTTATATCGTTTATATCTATTAAAAGCCGATTTACATTTCCTTATTGCCTGTTTACACCCATCATTCGACCACGGTATAGGTGAATGTTTTGGATGAAAAGCTGTTTTTCTAATGGATTTAATCGCTGCATCAATGATGACTTTATTGAAAAAGGATGTTTTCTCATTAATATCTTGTTCTGAGCCTAACATTTCTCTAAGATTTATAGCTGACGAAGAAATCAATGTTAAGAACAGTGTCCAGTTGGCTTTATTTAAGGACCATTTGGTGATGTGTGTATTGTGCTTATGGTACAACAGATTGTTAACTAAGATTGGAAAGTGATGACTTCCATTTATAGATCAGGTAAGGCGTCCCACGATGAATGATTTTTATAGTAAAGAAATCATTCCAGATTAATCAAGATCATTTAAATTTCAGAATAAGACCACATTTATACACATTAAAGGGGAAAAACAAATACAATATTTTTTATCATTAAGTAACAAATACAATATCAACAGCCTGTTATTTTATAGATCATTTACTGGATATGGTGATCCCAGAATTGTCCCTTTATATTCCTTTTGTAAAAAAGTATGTGGATGACTTAATCCTAGCTATTCCTAGCAATGGATCTACAGAAATCTTAAATGTATTGAATAGTAGTTATGACCTGAAGAAACTAGAATCCTTTGAGCTGTGGATATATCGCCGTATTCTTCGGATATCCTGGACAGACCACATCACTAACGTGGAAGTAATGCAGAGAATAGGCAAAAGCAAAGAAATAATCTTCACCGTAAAGAAACGGAAGCTTGAGTACTTCGGACATGTCATGAGGCATACTAAGTACCGGCTGCTACAGTTAATAGTCCAAGGAAGAATCGACAGTAGGAGGGGACCGGGACGAAGACGACACTCATGGATGCATAACCTGCGACAATGGTTCGGACTAACATCGACCGAACTGTTCAGAGGTGCCGTAAACAAAGTCAAAATAGCCTTGTTAATAGCCAACGTCCGAAACGGATAGGGCAAAGAAAGAAGAAAAAGAAGAAGTTATGACCCTCTATTACAGTTCACAATCGAACATGAGGATGATCTATGCTCAGTCCCCTTTCTTGATACCCGGTTCATCAGAACCCAGAACAACTCCCTGATTATTGACTGGCATAGAAAACCTCATAGTTCTGGACGTTTCCGTAACTATTGGTCATATCATAGACATTCAATAAAAATCAATTTGCTTAAGCAAATGAAAGCTAGAATTATAGCGATATGTGATCCTTCTTTCCATCAGAAGAACCTGAAAATCCTGTCTAACCTTTTCATCGACAATTCATACCCAAAACCCCTAGTCACCAAGATTTTATTCAGTCTGACCCCGAACATAGCACGCCAAAATGATGAGGTGCAAATTATTGTCACAAGCGGAGAACAAAATACCAATTGCTCATATACTTCAATAAAATACATAGAAGGCATAACACCCAGACTGACAAGACTTTTTAAAGATTTCACCAATTTAAAAATAGCCTTTAAACCACACGTAGCCTAGGTAGTCGCTTAATCAGTCATCGTAGCGACAGCAGATTATATCCGGAAAGATCTGCCCTTGCAGAACATGTTAATAAAGAACATCATATAATGAATTATGAATCAGTCAAAGTTTTAGCTACTGAATCCAATTACAAAAAAAGACTCATCTTAGAAATGGCATTCATTGCTCAAAATTCAAACGCAATGAACAAAAGGAGTGACATAAATCAGTTAAGCACCATTTACTCCTACCTATTATATTTGGATACACATTCACAATCCAATGATGTTTCAACAACTGAGTCATTGTAAAGTTTTCAGGTTTCGTCATTTATTATAGTTCCCATTACACAAATTTGTTTTTTCCACTTAAATACAATCTTTGGTAAATTTTGATGTGTAATATTAGTAGTACTACATAAGACAAAGAAAATAAGAAGAAGTACTGTCATTTGCCAGTAGATGTGACAGGTTGGTTCTGGAGCGGAAGTGACCTGTCACTCTAGGCCACGCCCCCTGGTGACGTAGGAAAGTCCCACGTCTCTCAAGGCCACGCCCCCCAGCCAATGGTGACGTAGGTACGCCCCTTGTCTATAGGCCACACCTCTCGACCAATGGTGACGTAGGTACGCCCCCACGTAAAACGCCTGACCAATGGTGACATAGGAACGCCCCCACTCGTGACGTTAGAAGATATCCTCGACCAATGGTGGCATAGGAACGTTCCCTCGTGACGTAAGAACATAGCGTCGACCAATGATGGCACAGAAACGCCCCACTCGTGACGTTAGACGATATCCTCGACCAATGGTGGCATAGGAACGTCCCCTCGTGACGTAAGAACATATCGTCGACCTATGGTGATACAGAAACGCCCCACTCGTGACGTTAGAAGATATCCTCGACCAATGGTGGCATAGGAACGTCCCCTCGTGACGTAAGAACATATCGTCGACCAATGGTGACACAGAAACGCCCCACTCGTGACGTTAGAGCATATCCTCGACCAATGGTTGCATAGGAACGTTCCCTCGTGACCATAGAACATATCCTCGACCAATGGCGGCACAAAAACGCCCCCACTCGTGACGTAACAACATATCCTCGACCAATGGTGGCATAGGAGAACGTCCCCTCGTGATGTAAGAACATATCGTAGACCAATGGTGACACAGAAACGCCCCCAAGTAAACGCCTGACCAATGGTGGCATAGGAACGTCCCCTCGTGACGTTAGACCATATCCTCGACCAATGGTGATACAGAAACTAAACACTTGTAACGTTAAAACGTATCCTCGACCAATGGTGACACAAAAACACCTTACTCGTGATGTCAGAACGTTTCTATGTCCAATAGCGGCATCATGACATCGAATTGAGTTCATTCTCGTATCTCACCGACCAATGGTGACATAGGAACGCCCCCAATGGGAAAGTGTGCATCGACGTCCAATAAGAACGACGTACATCAATGGCGGAGGCTATTTTCCCACTAGGAGTGGAGCTGTGCCCCCCTCCCCCCCATTCCCTAATAATAACGAAGATACGCCTCAACGTACACCAATAAGAACGACTGGTGGAGGCGTATCACGAAAAGACACCCAAACGCCCGTCCATTCCCCCAATAATAACGAAGACACGCCTCGACAAACACCAATGACGACAGCCGAAAAGAAGACGAATTGACAGCCGAAATGAAGAAGACGAATTAACGTTGACAGACAAAGAGAAGAAGTGTGTAATTTTTAATTAACCTCGTATATATTTTATAGACAATGATTAACGTAAGAACTTTTAAATTTTCTCAATTTATATTTTACGAGTAATTTTTAATCAACCTCGTATATATTTTATCCACAACGAATAGTGTAATAGCAAAAATTCGTTTATTTTTCAATTTATATTTTACTAGTAATTTGCGAGTAACGTCGTATATATAATTAAACTTATAAATCTTTATAAAAATTCCAACCAGCGGATGTGCATTTCCTTTTAACATTTCTCACACGGTCGCCGAAAACACGTGCAACAATTTTTTTCAAGAATCAGCTTGTTAGTTATAGAATCACCAGACGTAATATGATGCGAAATACTGCTAACGAGAACTTTAGCGAATATTATTACATTCCTTTTTAACATTGTCTCACGATTCAGCGTTTTCACAGTCGAGAATATCCGGTGCACCTGTGTACAAACAAGCTTTGGCTTGCAATTCTCGATAATTTCCAGTCGAGTTACGTCATACCAGCCTGACTATTTAATGAACGGATCCATTCTGTTATACTCAGTCTGCAGTTCACCTTTGTAATAACGTGTTCGTTTTGTGTTACAAAAAGATTTGTGCTACAAGTAAAACAATTTAAAAAAAGTAAGTACTATTTTATATATTTTAGAGGGCTTGTATTTGATTTTATACACCATCATTCTAAGTTTGTCATTATGTTAATTTATTTCTGCATTATTTAAAACATGCAATAATATTTGTAAATATGTTGTTTAATTTTCTCGTTTTTAAAATGGAACAGTGCATTTCACAAATAATAAAGTAAGTAATTGTTGATTAAAAAAATAGAGACATACAAAAAATATTTTAAAATTTTGGTTTTATACCACATCTGTTATCCATTATTTTGTTTAGTTTTTGTTTAAGTTTTTCATATTGTTTATTAATTTATGTATTACTTTAAACATGCAATATTATTTGTAAATATATTTCAGTTTCTCGTTTTTAAAGTAGAACAGTGCATGTCACAGATAATAAAGTAGATGTTGATTAAAAAATAGAAGCACGCAAAAAAATATTGATGGTAAATTAAGAAAATACATATTATTGCAGATGGATATAGCAAAAATTAATACATCATCTTTGGTTGCAGAACGCAAACCGATAAAAAAATTGGTAGATTTGCCACTTGGGACACCCTTTCCAATTCACTCAGGAAAAGTGGTAAACACAAAATTTGGGGAAGCAGTTCTACTGGATTTAGGTACTGAAGTCGTGTTCCTGCCTCATCGGGTGACCGAAGTATACCAACCAATCATCGGCGAACTTCGTGGAGGAAAATATTCACTAATCTTCGAAGGGAAAGTGGACGTAGGAAAAAACCAGCCTCTGACATCATTTCAAATAGCTGAGCATTAATAAAAATACTGGTGAGTTTTTACATTTATTAATTTTTTATTGTTTTTTCAATCATGAGTGGTGACATTGGTAACCTCAGTAGCGATATTGTACAACATTTAGTTAAGGCGCGAAATATTTTGTTTCAACATTATACACTGCGAGAAGCGAATATTTGGTTAAAACACATCAAGAGACATTTGACTTTGTTTACTAAAGCGATTCGGTGTGGGGACTTGGAATTAGCCAAGTTACGACAACTACAGACAAACGCAGGTCATTTAAAGACAATTAAATTGGAAATTAAAAATTTCGGTTTTCGCGTGGGTGGCGGAATTAATAATAAACATCGTAGAGTTAAATGGGAAGATGTAAATTCCGTATTTTCGAGTAGAGTCAGAGCGGGTATAATTATTAATTTAGGACACAAAGATTTAATGCAATTTTTTGGGGACTGTTTTAAATATGATATTTTAAATAGTTATTTAAAATTCGAGTTAAAAACATCTTAAAAAAAATAAATATGATAAAATGTAATATGACATAATGTGGAGAATTTATTAGAAAATCAAATCAAGGTGATATTAACCAATTTAAATATTTCAACACCAAAAATGCTGCCCTGGACGGAGGAACGGACTTAGTTTTATGGTTTCATAGAAACGTAGTCGATAAATTAATGACTAAGCTATCAGAATTTGAAGAAACAGCATCAGGGTGGGCTTTGAAAAAAATAGTTTCTTTAGAAGTCAATATAAATAAATATGAAGTGGGAAATGGAGCTTCGTCGTTCATTAGACTACCAGAACCAATCCAAAAGAAGCACGCATGTATTAATATCAAAAACGATGATGAAGCATGCTTTTTTTGGAGCATAGTTTCAGCGATTTATCCAGCTAAATGCAGTTCAGATCATACATCTTCATATCCACATTATGCTACTGTCTTAAATATCGATGGGCTAGAGATACCTATGACTATAAAGGGTATTTCAAAATTTGAAAAGTTAAATAACATTTCTGTAAACGTTTACGGGTTAGAAATGAATGTTGCTAAAGAGAGAACATTTTACGTAACAACACCGGTAAGGCTATGCAAAACCAAATTAACTAAACATGTAAATTTATTGATTGTGCAGGATAAATATTTTCCAAAATTGAATGACTACGAAGCACCTATGGCTTACGATGAATCTGTAGAAATTAAATATCATTATTGTATGATTAAAGATATGTCTCGACTCATATCTAGTCAGTTGAGTAAGAATCATAATAAAAAGTTTTTATGTGACAGGTGTTTGAATTATTTTAGCAGTTTTGACAGATTAAACGATCATACAAAATATTGTGAGAAAATCAATGAATGTAAAGTTTCGTTTCCATCATATCAGAATATTTAATTTAAAAATCATATGTATAAACAAACGACTCCTTTTGTCGTTTATGCTGATTTTGAGTCAATGTTGCACAAAGTTAAAAACACTCCGTTAAGATGCAAAACAATTAAATATCAGCAGCATAAGGCCTTTAGTGCAGGTTATTACGTAAAATGTTCTTACGATGAATCTCTGTCGTTTTACCGAATTTACGCAGGTGAAGATTGCATGGAGTGGTTTGCCAAGGAAATGTCTGAGTTGGCGGCATTTGTGCAAGGAAAAATTAAAGCTATTTTACCTATGATTGCTACACCCAGTTTTATTGATTTATCTAATTGCCACATTTGCGAAAAAACGTTTTCAGATAAGGATGTAATTGTTCGTGATCATGATCATTTTACTGGAGATTTCCGAGGATTCGCACACCAAGTGTGCAATTTAAATTTCAAAAAACTTTTCGTTGTCCCAATTTTTTTTCATAATCTCAGTGGATACGATTCACATATGATGATTAGAGATCTGGCGAAAAAGGGTAGTATCAGCTTACTACCAATAAATAAGGAAAACTATATTTCTTTTACAATAAACGATTCCAAATCCAGCATAAGGCTGAGATTTGTTGATTCACTGAGATTTTTAAATTCGTCATTGGACAAGTTGGCTGCCATATTACAACCTGAGGATTTAAGATATTTAGCTGGTGAATTTCTAAACGGGAGTACCGAACAAATGGAATTATTGAAAAGAAAAGGCATATTTCCATACGAATATATTGATTCTTTTAATAAATTGAATGAAACACAACTACCATCAATTGATAAATTTTACAGCTCATTATCAGGTGAACACATCTCCAAAAATATGTATCATCATGCACAAACAGTTTGGCAGTCGTTCGGTATTAAAAATATTTTGGAATATAGCATGTTGTACATGAAGACAGATATTATGTTACTGACATGCATTTTTGAAAATTTTCGACAAAAATGTCGAGCCACATACGGTCTTGATTCTGCTTGGTACTATACCATGCCAGGGTTTTCATGGGATGCAATGCTAAAGTATACTGGATGTAAACTTGAACTACTGAATGATATCGATAAAATCATGTTTATTGAGAAAGCTATCCGAGGTGGCATAAGTCAAGTAAGTAATCGATATTCTGAGGCAAATAACAAATACATGCATAATTATGATTAGACTTCGGCAAATATGCAAATAAAAATGTAGAAAATATGCGCATAAATATGCACGTGTTTACCCGAAAATATGCAAATATTTTACAAAATATGCATACAAATAAATAAAAAAATCGTAAAATAGTAACAATTTTATTTAAAAAAAAAAGTGTACATAACTAAATATTTCCTACTATTCATTAAGATTTACATTTATTTTAAGTAACAACATCATTTTTAAGTATGAATAAACTTATTTAGAATTATGGTAACAATAAATGACCAACTGGTGTTCAAAATTTTCTAACAAAAACTTGTGGCTTCTGTCTGAGTACATATATTTATATATGGAAAAACTTTGTTCAACATCAACTGATGTAACGGGAGCATTTTTCAAACTAACCAAAACATTTGGTTCTAAATTAATTGTTTCCGAAATATTTCCAGCTAGAACACTGACTACTTCAGAAAGAATATGGTAACCTTTATTTTTTTCCATAGTAGCTTCAAATTTTTTTAAAATATCTTTTCCAATATTACCTCTAACGTTCCGACAACATGACGCAAATTCTTTTATTAATGCTGTACTTTCGAACAATGACAGTTTTGGTGATTCTAACTGAGTAATTGTTTTTTGAACAAAACTAAAATTTGATTTTATAAATGAAAGTTCTTGTTGAAGCAAGTTAGTCTGAAAAGTTTGTTTAGAATCCAAAAGAGATTGGGAACTTTCATCTGTTAACGTATCAATTATGTTCTTTATTTTAACAAAATGATCTGCATAAAAATTAGCTGCTTCTAACCATGTTCCCCATCGCGTTAAAATAGGTTGTGGTGGAAGAGGAATGTTAGGTAGCATTTCTTTATAAAGTTAAATTCTTATAGGAGATTTAAGAAATACTTTTTTGACACTGGATATCATGGTATTTACAAGAGGAAACTTTTTTCGTATTTCCTCTGCAACTCTGTTTAATCCATGCGCTACACAAGTAACATGTATTAAATCTGGGAAAAATATTTTTAAATTTTGTCCTGCTTTCACCATATAAAGAGCAGCATCCGATAAAATAAGCAGTAATTTATTAGAAGGAATAGTTGTCGGAAGAAAAAAAGTTGCTAATGTTTCTTGTATAAAACGCGAAATTGTTAAAGCATTTGTTTTCTCAAGTTGCTGGCATGAAATAAGATGAGATTTTGCTAAGGTATCTTCTTTAAGAACACCAATCAATAAATGAGCAATATACTTTCCTGAGGAATCAGTGGTTTCGTCTACAGATATGTAAAAATAATTATCTGCAATTTCTTCCTTAATATTAATTAACACCGACGAGTATAGCCCGTTCACATTATTTAGTTCTTAGAGACCGATCACTTGGAACATTAAGTTTGCAATATTTTTTTAGAAACGAACTAAAATTTACATTTGCTAATTTTGAAAGCGGTATGTTTGCAGACACTAATGCGCGACACAAGTCTTGATTAAAAGTTTCTTGCTCATCTAATTTTTTTGAAGTAGATTGGAAACATTTAGCCATTGAAGTTTGATGTTTTCCTCCTATTTTTCCTTTTTTTGCAATGTGTGAAGCAGTTCTCACATGTTGGTCTATCTGAAATTTCTTCTCACATGCTATCTATAAATAAAAATAAAAACCTTTATTTTAACCCAACCTTTAAAATATAAAAATATACAAGGTGTTTTTGGTTAATCAAATAACTGGTTTAGAAAAAAAAACACTCGCTAAGTGTTTTAAATGCAGTATTAATCCACAAATTAGTTTTTGTTACTAACCATTAGTACATCATATAACTTATTTTAAAATTCAACAAAAGTTTTTTTTTTGTTAATTCAATTACAATAAAAATAATTGTGTTTTAGAATAGCTGACTTCATAAAAAAAAGTAAAGGTGAAAAATTTTTCTAAATACACACCATTGTATTGTACCATGGACAATTTTTTCTCACTAAAGGAAGCTATTTTTCATTTAAAAACAACCTACGAGTACTAAATTTCAAGTAAATACGTTTATTGGTTTTAAAGTTATTGTTGTTATTAACTAAAAGAATTTAATTTTTTTTAATTTTAACACCTTGTATCTCGAAAAGTAAATAAGTTTGACCCCTAATTAACTATATCGTTTTGTTCAATTTTTCGAGAAGTATCTACAGTCAAACGTTGTAAGTGTCATTTGGAAACACCCTGTATGTATGAAATATTAGATATTTAATAGAAAATATTAGACACTTACAATTTTGCCACAGACTGAACAGTAGATTTTTCCCATATCCATAGACAGCTCTTTATAAGGTTTAATCCAAGTTGAAGCACTGGTTGTTTTAGGCATTATAAAATCACAATCTTCCTTTTTGTTACGCACAACGAGTGTTTACGCTTTTAATATCAAAACAAAAATGATTTACAAATCTGAGCATCAAATTAGAAGTGTTTACATACTACAAGTGGATTTGGAATACCCAGAACACTTGCATGACTTACATCGAGATTTACCGTTTTGTTACGAACATCGTGTTCCACCAAGAAGTAAGCTTCCAAAACTTATGACCACCCTTTACCACAAAAAAGAGTACACTTTGCACTATCGCAATCTAAAACAAGCTCTGAATGCAGGACTCATACTAAAAAAGATTCACCGGGTCCTGAAATTCAAACAGAGCGCTTGGCTTAAGCCTTACATCGATCTTAACACCAGATTGCGAACCGCAGCAACTACAGCATTTGAAAAAGACTTGTACAAGTTAGCCAACAACGCCATCTTTGGTAAAACGATGGAAAACATTAGGAAACATCGCATCGTAAAGCTAGTATCAAAGTGGGATGGAAGATATGGGGCAAAAAATTTGATTGCTAGTCCACGATTTCATAATAGAACCGTGTTTGATGAAAATCTAATGGCAATCGAACTTAACAAAACAGAGCTTATTTTCAATAAACCATTGTACATCGGTATGTCTATTTTAGATATATCTAAAGTATGTATGTACGATTTTCATTATAACTTTATGTTGCCATATATAAGAGTTGAAAATTGTAAGCTGATGTATGGGGACACTGACAGTTTTATCTATGAAATAAAATGTGATGACATTTACAGAGATGTTATTAAAGCAAATTTATCTAAATTCGATACATCAGACTATTCTGAGAATAATATTTATGAAATACCTCAAGTCAACAAAAAAGTTCTCGGAATGATGAAAGATGAGACAAACGGTCGCATTATGACTCATTTTGTTGGACTTAGATCTAAAATGTATTCGTTCAAGATCAGTACGACAGATGAGGATCTAAAGGCATTGTGGGATAAATACAAGAGTAATATGGATGATGCAAATATTGAAAGAATTGTAAATAATAATTTAGGTGTCACAAAAAAATCTATGGGGGTTAAATATTCAACGGTAAAAAATGACATTAGTTTCGATGATTATGTTAAGTGTTTAAACGAATTTACAACTAAAAGCATCTCCCAATCAACGTTTCGTTCCTACGCCCATGATCTCTTCACAATAACACAAGAAAAAATTGCATTAAGTCCTTACGATGATAAACGTTACTTGCAACAAAATTCTCATGACACGTTACCTTGGGGTCATTATGAAACCACAATGATTGAGTAAAACAATAAGCAAATTAATAAATGAAAACATAACCAGCTTTTACAATTTTCACTGTTAACTGAAAACCTATGTATTCAACAAAATCTTGTAAAATAAATGCTGTAATTACATGTTTATATCTAAATAAAAATTAAATTAAATTAAAAAGTATTTTATTCCTGTAAAATAGCAAAAGACAAGTTGGTTGACTAGTAAAATAACTTTATTTAAAAAACATAAGTTGTGCTAAAATAAGCGTTGAAAAAACGAATTGTTTTTTCACTTTTTTATGAACTTAATACAAATAGAAATAAAATACATGTTTAGATACATACTATTTTATTTATTAACAATTATACAAATCATTTACAACTTTAATTTTATAATACCATAAATATTCTCTCAAAGCTTGACTTAACAAAGTGTTTGGACAAATATTGCAATATACTGTGAAGGCTTCAACTGGTCCATGTAAAGAGTCTATAGCACAAAAATTGTTCTTGATAAAAGTTGAAATATTTATATAGTATTCATGGAATTGTAAACTCTTTAACAACGCCACTCTAGGGAACATCATGCTCTGGTCTGCTTCTATAATTTGGTTGACTTCATCTTCCCATAAATAATATTCGACTCCAAATTTCTCAATGGTCAGCAACTTTACATTTTCCATCACCAATTGTCTAAGTTTGCAAAAATCACCACACATAAATTCGATAGGATCATACTCATCCGCATAAGTCGGTAGATCTGCTTGGAAAAAATCACTCACTTTTTCTTTAAACCACTTAATTATGGCTTCCCATTCGAATGTGTTTAAACTGATTCTTTTAAAATTACCATGTTGACACAGAATGATGGTTGGTGAAAAATCTCGAGCTGGAGATAGACCAATTTTTATGTGCAGAGAGCTCATTGGATATGTTGTTGCCAATAAACAATATGGCTCATTTTTCGCAGCTTCTTCGAATTTTGCCAATACTCGATCTAATTCAGCGCCAGGACTAGGTGGTTGACTATCTTCATCGTAGTCAAATTCTACACTAAATGCACTGCCGTCGTCATCATGTTCTAGATTAAATGACTCGTAGCCGCTATCTTGGGAACTCATGGTACTACCGTTGACTAAGTGAATGTAAACTGAACGTCTTAAATTTATACTTTTTAGTCCGCCACTCCCCCCACTCATTTAGAGTATGTCTACGCAGCGTATGTAAAAGCAGATCCTCAAACTAGGTCTGAACTATTAATCCAACTGTTATGTTTGCTATCGAATCCTAACCATTGAACGTACATCTTATTTTCGCGTCTGCGCAGTACTTTTTCAACTAAATACATTTCAGGATTAGCTGTTTTTTGCAATTCTTCTTCGTAGAATGCTCCTCTGATAGGCGCTCCAGTCATATCTTTAATCAAGTATGTTGTAGGATTCGTTATTTTAATTTCAACGATTTTAAATAATTCAGTTGTCCAATTCGGCTTATATCCTTTATCGAAAACATGTTTATTTTTACTAATGCGAACTACATCACCAACTTTCAATTTTCGTGGAGCAGCGATTTTCAAGTGAGTGTAATATTTTCGTAAAATATCTTTTTCGTTGGATTTATTAACGTCAATAGGTCTAAGTCGAATTTTGCTATGTTTCGTGTTATTGTACTCTTCGGTGATTTGAGGTAAGATATCAATCCATTTGTAAGTACCATTAAGACTGAAATACTTGTAAAGTTTTTCCTTCAATGTACGAATAACTCGTTCACAAATAGCTGATTTTTTAACACTAAAGGTATTATAGTGATTAATACCATGCTTTTTCATGAGATTTTGAAACTTGGAATTGAAAAATTCTGTACCTTGGTCTGTCTGTAAATTTCTCGGACATCGTTGAGTATGAGCGAGAATATCTGAAAATGTTCGAGTAATTTCCTCTCCGGTTTTCGTGTTTAATGGACGAGTCCACACAAACTTTGAAAAACAATCAATTACAACGAGAATCAGCTTGTATTGTTTATTTTGATTAGCATACGAACGCATTTCAGCCAAATCCATCTGCCATAAATCATCTAATCCTTTAATAATTGTTCGACGACGAGGATAATTTTTTCGTGCTTGCTTATGAAGCTCGTTAACTAGTTGTGTCTTCTCTTTGGTAAATGTCATGTTTAGCTTCGAACGCTTTAACTTTGTATCAGATTCGGACATCTTCACTCTTTTAAACCTTTTTACGTTGTAACGCTTTAAGTCAATGTTTCCTAGTTTTTATAATATATGATTTTATTATTTTCGATGTATTCTTCTATTACCTTAAGACGACTGTCTAAATCATGCGAATTAAGATCCATTGTTTTAATCTTTTTTTCTATTTCCAACTTTTTCAGCATATTTTGTGCACTTTGGTAAGCAGCATCTGTAATGTTCTCCTTCATTTCACGTTTAAATATATCTAAATCATTTTTAAAGTCATGTACTTGTTTTGAGAAATCGGATATTTTCAAATCATCCATTTTATTGTTATCATTTAACTCATTAATCGATTTATTAAAACTGCTTTCAATTTTGCTAATTGAGTTTAAGATTTTTTGTTCAAGTTGAGCATCTTTTGCATTATGTTCTTTGCGTATCAAAGTAAACTCTTTTTGTATAAAATTTTTGACGTGAACAATGCGGTCATCTACGTATTTCTTGTTGGAAAGATGTATGCCTGCTAGAGGAGGATCCCGTTTAATATCCTTATTGACTGCATGTATCTGGTTTTGTAAATCCAAAATGGATTGCTTTAAACGATCACATAGCTTTTTAACAACTTGTTCATTAGATCGATAATGATGACGACCAAACTTGTCAACATTCATCTTGGAAATGATGCTCCATCCAACCTAACATTAATATATAATATCTGCTTTACGTAATTCGTTAATAATGGCCACAATTTCGTTATTGTGGGATGTATTTCCTGCTTCTTGGGAAGCAATCAGCAATTTTAGTCTGTCACATAGTTCGTTTGGATCATCCCAATACACATATTCAATAGGATTATCATTGTAGATCAATTGAGAATCACCAACGAGCCCAGATCCTTTGGAACTAGATGGTGAAGATATCGATGTTCGAGGAGACGTTGACGATGATGAACGAGTTGCTTTTGCTAAACGAGCCAGACCTTCGAAAGGTGGTTTCTTTAATGCAGTAGATCGAGATTTTGGTGGTGATTTCTTCGTTGTTGCATCGATAGGTTTAAATAGTGGCTTGATAATATGATGATACTTTTCTCCATGTACACATTTAAGACTACCTGTGGCATTCAGATGAGCTCCTGTACTATTTAATAAACTTTTATAGTGTTTTAAATCATTATCATCATAATATTCTGGGATATTATAGAAAATTAGTTGGTATAAACCTGGCGTTCCCGGTACCCATTCTCCTTCCTCACTACCGACACTGATGACTTGTACACTACCTTTGTTTTTGTTAAAGTTTATTCGCCGTTTACCCAACATCCAACCAATTTCATCATTGTATATAGGTCCATAGTTTTTATCAATTTTATCATCTTTCATCCAAAACTCTTTTATATACTTATGACTCATTGGAGGATATTGCTCGATATATTCATCAATAACCTCTTTCGAAACATTATTAGGATTAAAAATTTCATGTTCGTTAACTTGATCAGTTGATACTGCATCTGAAAATACATCGTCACCGCCGGCTTCCTTTTTCACCTCTTCCTTTTTGACATGATTAAGCTTGTTATTAATAGTATGATGCAATGTTTTTGAGGATTGCGCAATATCCTTTAGAGGTTTACCTATAGGTTTAAAGAGTTTATTTAGCGACTCATCTTGTTCTGTTCTACCTAGCTTTAGTGCCAAATACTTTTTGCGAATGACACGAGCTAGTTCGACAACTTTACGTTTGCGTGCAGCTACCTCTTTGTCTGACATATTGTTATACAATGCGTGTGTTTCGATCATACCTACATTTTTATAAACTTGTCGAAACCTTTACGATATCGTCCATTAGTAATATCGAAATCCTTAACAATCACGAACGTACCGTATTTGTCCTTCCAACATTTGGAACAAAATTGTTTAAATTGGTCAAATGTCATATCCGGTGAGACGTAATCGTCAAAGACGTGTTTTAAATTGAGCTCGTCCTGCTTAAACAATACAATAAGGTTAGCATTATGGTGTGTGATGGGTGTGGCATGTATATGGAAAGTAAATGTGTATTTTGTAAAGTGCTATATTATAAGAAAAATAAAACAAAAAACATGTAACAGTATAAGAAAAATAAAGAATTTTTTAACATATTTTGGTTATTTAACTTACTACATCTTGTATCATATATCAGTCATGTCTCGATTGTTGACCCTGACAAGTACTACAAACGAGTTTTCGTTTACTCCTCAAGTGCCTCTTGTGCTTGATCCGTTGCGACAGTATTATGTAGCCGTATTGGGATTTCATACATTTAATTCAATTCCGAACATCGATGGTGAAAAGTTTTATTTCTATGAGCAAAATGATCGTACAAAGCTGCGTAATATTGAAATTCCATCCGGATGCTATGAAATTACTGATATCGAAGCGTACATTCGAAATGAATTAATGCTTAAATACAATTCGGTTCAGGAGTTTACTTTAAGACCGAACAACAATACGCTTAAATGTGAAATTTTCTGTCAGGATCACATCATTACTTTCGATAAAGACGATAGTCTTGGAAAATTACTGGGTTTCTCCTCAAATAGAGTGTTGATACCAGGAAACATGCATTCTTCAGATCAACCTGTCAACATTATAAAAGTATCGAGTCTACTTTTTGAATGCAACATTACCGAAGGAGCCTTCTACGAGAACAGACCTGCGCACACCATTCTACATTTTCCGATAAGTGTTGATCCTGGTTTTTCTATAGACGAACATCCCCATAATCCTATATACATACCAGTAAGCAACAGCATACGCGAAATTACCAAAATTACCGTTAGTGTAGTCGATCAAGAATTAAGACCTGTCAACTTTAGAGGGGAGAAAAGTACGCTGCATTTGGATTTTAAGGAAACGATATAGATGGGTTTAATTATAAAACAAAACTCTACACATCAATATCCATTAGTCTCACGCAAATCCTGCAAGCGACGTGACGTGTCTGCTGGCAATAAAGCATTTCTTGTTTCCATTGGATTAAAGTTGAAGGATGTCAAAACGTCAATACATTCGACGACAGGTTCAGGAACCTCAACTACCTATTTTCGACATTTACCAAAAACCTTTGTTCGATGATACTATTAGAAAAGAAGAATTTCGGACATATACACCTTACATCAAATCATTTAATAATAGTGACGTTGTCGAGTTTATCATAAATCAATCAGATGCATTTTTTGCGATACACGAAACACTTTTGGAAATTAAAGGAATTATAAAGAAAGTGGGTAATGGAACTGCTTCTCTTGCACCGAATGTTGGAGCCTTCTTGTTTGATACGTGTACATATATCCAAAGTTCATACGACATGGAAATAGTTCGAGATCCAGGCGTAGTTAGCACTATTCGCAGTTTGTTATGTTATAATCCTGAAGATTTTAAGTTTCTCAGTACTGCAGGATGGAATTATCCGAATAATCCACATTTATCTGGGGACAGCTTTAGTTTACTAATTCCGATAAAACATATTTTCAACATTTTCAACGATTACAATAAACTAACCTATGGTCGTCAAGTGTTTCGATTTGTTCGAGCACGTAATGATAGAGATTGTATTTTAGTGGAAGAACCTAATGCCACAACAACAACAACAGTATCTCTAACTGTTACCAGCATGGAACTCAAGGTCTAGCATGTCTTTCCCAATGATGATGTGAAAATTGAATTAATGACTCCAGTTAAGAATAATACACCGATAACTATACCTTTACGTAAATGGGAGCTCAATGAACTACCTTCACTTACGGCAGGATCTCGACGTGAGATATGGAGTGTAAAGACAACTTCAGCTATTGAACGTCCACGTTATGTCATTGTAGTTTTTCAAACTTCTAAACGAGATGACATTCACGCCAATCCAACGTTATTCGATCACATTAGAATGTCAAGCACACGAGTGGTTATTAATGGGGAATATTGGCCTAACGAGAGAATGCAATTAGATTTTAATAAAAATGACTATGCTATAGCTCACTACAACTATACCGAATTCTTTCCCAGTTATGCTCATTCGTCAACAAAACATCCCATCTTGAATTATCAGGCATTCAAAAAATATGCCTTGTTTGTTTTTGACTGTTCCAAGCAGGATGATACATCATTCAGATCGGGAACCGTTGATGTTAAGTTGGAAATCGAAGCAGATAAAGGTTTTCCGGCAGGCACTCGAGCGTACTGTTTAATTGTTCACGACAGTCTACTCGAATACTTTCCTCTAACTGAAGTTGTCAAAAACATCATTTAAAAGATTAAATAAGTAGAATGAAGTGTTAGTAGCAGACAAGCAGTCATCATGAGAGTAGCGTTCGTAGACATGGATTCACCGTAGATGGGCGGTTCATACCCAAAGAACTAAGTATGGAAATTGGTTTTAAACATTGTCATTATATATTTAAACCTCCACAACCATTTGCTACATTGAGTAATCAAGATAAGAAGACTGCTGCGTACTTGGAGAAAAACGTGCATGGTCTTCGGTATTCTAATGGAGATATTGAATATTCCAAAATAAATGAAATACTGGAATCTAAGTTGTTGTATGCTGCCGACTATATATACGTTCGCGGAGAACAAAAAGCAGATTTTTTAAAACAAAAGTGTCACATTTTTGGAGTTTTCCCCTCAATTATCGATGTTTGCAAGTATGATGGTACACCGTGTGCAACAGGAAAATTTGTTGCAGATTCAAATGCTTGTCACACAACTGGATTATTTTCCTGCTCTTCGATAAATGTGGATCGCCTCCGACAATGGTTTTGTGAAAAGATTATACCTATGTAAATTGAATTTTTTTAAATAAAAGATTAAAAGTTTTGTTTTAGTTTTATTTTATCAGTTTTCCTTTTTTACATATTTATTTTAATGCAAGATGATTCTCATTTGCGATTTGCAAAAAATTTTATAATGATATTAATCGTTAGAAATACATTTATTACTAATATGATTGTTAACACTATAATCGATGAACCATATTGAGCGATGACACCATTATTAGTTGTACACCATTTTGAATCACTTTCGGTGTTATTTGGGGATATTAGCCTGATCTTGTAGAATGCTCCTCCTGACTTTGGTATCGCTTTGAAAAATACTGGAAGCTGTCCATAATTCACCACTTCATGATCCATTAGAGTCCATTCAGTTCGATTACAATCCGTTTTTACATCATTAAAACATATCATCAAGTTCTTAACATTGTTTGGAACGTTTGTATAAAGGACATTGTTAACAATAGCTGTGAGAATGATGAATGATATTGTTAGTTGAGACATCTTTTCGGCTGAATTCTTTTTAGCGGGTATTGTGTTTTTGGTAGTTTTCTATCAGAGAAATTAAACTCTGCAAATCGTTTTTCAATTTTCGTTATATCTTCGTACCACTGTATATCCACCTTCAACTTTTGTATTTTTTCGCAAAACTCTTCTAGCCTGCACTGTACGAGCGACATCAGTTAAATAAATGACTTTCATTCTAACCCCAATATAAATAGTATTCTCGATAATTCCAACTGCTATGGTATTATTCTAACCTAATTATTTGGTTGTAATGTTTTACAAATCCAATAAAATTTGTAATAAATAATAATAATAAATTTGTTGTGCACAAAACTTTTTTGTTGCACCCTGTATACATAAATATACATTTACTTTACAGAATGTAGTCGTTTATTAAATAGTCAGGCTGGTATGACGTAACTCGACTGGAAATTATAGAGAATTGCAAGCCAAAGCTTGTTTGTACACAGGTGCACCGGATATTGTCGACTGTGAAAACGCTGAATCGTGAGACAATGTTAAAAAGGAATGTAATAATATTCGCTAAAGTTCTCGTTAGCAGTATTTCGCGTCATATTACGTCCAGCAGTACATTCTATATGACTAACAAGCTGATTCTTGAAAAAAATTGTTGCACGTGTTTTCGGCGACCGCGTGAGAAATGTTAAAAGGAAATGCACATCCGCTGGTTGGAATTTTTATAAAGATTTATAAGTTTAATTATATATACGAAGTTACTCGCAAATTACTAGTAAAATATAAATTGAAAAATAAACGAATTTTTGCTATTACACTATTCGTTGTGGATAAAATATATACGAGGTTGATTAAAAATTACTCGTAAAATATAAATTGAGAAAATTTAAAAGTTCTTACGTTAATCATCGTCTATAAAATATATACGAGGTTAATTAAAAATTACACACTTCTTCTCTTTGTCTGTCAACGTTAATTCGTCTTCTTCGTTTCGGCTGTCAATTCGTCTTCTTTTGGGCTGTCGCCATTGGTGTTTGTCGAGGCGTATCTTCGTTATTATTGGGGGAATGGACGGGCGTTTGGGTGTCTTTTCGTGATACGCCTCCACCAGTCGTTCTTATTGGTGTACGTTGAGGCGTATCTTCGTTATTATTAGGGAATGGGGGGGAGGGGGGCACAGCTCCACTCCTAGTGGGAAAATAGCCTCCGCCATTGATGTACGTCGTTCTCATTGGACGTCGATGCACACTTTCCCATTGGGGGCGTTCCTATGTCACCATTGGTCGGTGAGATACGAGGATGAACTCAATTCGATGTCATGATGCCGCTATTGGACATAGAAACGTTCTGACATCACGAGTAGGGTGTTTTTGTGTCACCATTGGTCGAGGATACGTTTTAACGTTACAAGTGTTGCGTTTCTGTATCACCATTGGTCGAGGATATGGTCTAACGTCACGAGGGGACGTTCCTATGCCACCATTGGTCAGGCGTTTACTTGGGGGCGTTTCTGTGTCACCATTGGTCTACGATATGTTCTTACATCACGAGGGGACGTTCTCCTATGCCACCATTGGTCGAGGATATGTTGTTACGTCACGAGTGGGGGCGCTTTTGTGCCGCCATTGGTCGAGGATATGTTCTATGGTCACGAGGGGACGTTCCTATGCAACCATTGGTCGAGGATATGCTCTAACGTCACGAGTGGGGCGTTTCAGTGTCACCATTGATCGACGATATGTTCTTACGTCACGAGGGGACGTTCCTATGCCACCATTGGTCGAGGATATCTTCTAACGTCACGAGTGGGGCGTTTCTGTGTCACCATAGGTCGACGATATGTTCTTACGTCACGAGGGGACGTTCCTATGCCACCATTGGTCGAGGATATCGTCTAACGTCACGAGTGGGGCGTTTCTGTGCCATCATTGGTCGACGCTATGTTCTTACGTCACGAGGGGACGTTCCTATGCCACCATTGGTCGAGGATATCTTCTAACGTCACGAGTGGGGGCGTTCCTATGTCACCATTGGTCAGGTGTTTACGTGGGGGCGTACCTACGTCACCATTGGTCGAGAGGCGTGGCCTATAGACAAGGGGCGTACCTACGTCACCATTGGCTGGGGGCGTGGCCTTGAGCGACGTGGGACTTTCCTACGTCACCAGGGGGCGTGACCTAGAGTGACAGGTCACTTCCGCTCCAGAACGAACCTGTCACATCTACTTTTGCCATGTCCAGGAATGACAGCTACTCTTAATCTAACACTCCACTGATGGCTGGCACACGTGGCCTTTTTAGATTGTTGTAATTGTCTTTTTCTTATGAGTTAAAGTAAAATAATTTGTCAAGTTGGTCTTTTACACCATGCAATTTTTATATTTTTTAATAATTGACTCAATCAATGAGTGGTGCGTGAATTTTTCACCTGCGAGTAGAACATCCACGAAAGACAAATCTCAATAACGTAAGTTTTTTACAACCTTTACACTATTAATAGATTTTGAGGATGCTTTACTAACAGTAGCACTATATTTCAGTTTTTCCTGATGATGAAAATAAACATTTTCGAAAGCTTAAAACTTAGTTAAAAGAGTACACTTATTTCACCGCTGCAAATCCCAATAAACCTCAAAGCTTATATATATATATATATATATATATATATATATATATATATATATATATATATACTTTCCAATGCTTCAGTATTAGGCACAATATATTGCAAAGTATGGGTGGAATATCTATTTTAAGTAATTTTTGTCTTAATGTCTGTGTGTCTATATAATCATAAGCTCCTATAATGTCAAGAAATCTAGTACCTAAGTACTGATTTTTTGCCTAGCACAGCTGAATATCTTTGAACTGAAAACCAAATTGTTGCACTGGTAGAAAATAATTAGAATAAAGATGAAATTCAAACATGTGTTTAATAATTTTCTCAAATGTTTTAAAAATGCACGAGGAACATAAATAGGGATAAATAGTCTGTTACAAAAGAGTAATTAAGCTGCATTATACTATGCTTTTAGCGAGGTCTAGCGAGCAGATTGATAAGCCGACTGCAGATTTGGCACCTAATCTAGAATTTTTTATCGGGGAATCGTTGCTAACGGGAACAAAAGAAGACTGATTTACCCCCATAAATCAAGATGGGTGTTGAAATCTCCTCCACTAATTATTGTCGAATCATTCGAGTTGTGACATTTGGCGGTCAATAAACTGCTATAAAGATATGTTATTAACTACAACCGTATAGGCTTGTAAATCGTCTAAAAAAAATATTGTGTCAAAAATAAGATCAACATGTTTAATTACACCTTTTCTAGATAAGAGATTATTAGGTATTAAATGCTTTGAAATTTTCTGTTTTAAAATATTTTGAATGCAACTAACATATAGTGTAACTTGCCAATATTTTGGTCATTTACCTTTTCAATAAAAACATATACAAAACTCCGAATAAATAAAAGGTTTTTGCAAATTAAAGAACTTACTTTTTTGTTGGCTGATTTGAACAGAACTGGTATTTTTGTCGCCTTTTTTGTGCCGCTGTTGTTGGGATCGATGTTTTCGGTCACAGAACTCTGTTTCATTTTCTTGTGTCCCCCTTTTCCGGGGGAGGGTCCTTGATCATTGTTCATAACTCACAAAAAGTATTCACTGTTTTTTAATGAGCAAATATGTAAAACTAATTGGAACTACTCATTTAATAATATGTATATTTTAATCAAACTATTCAAAAAATCAGGAGGTACTAACAATCACGTGTTGACCGCTCGAATATCGTACAAGTACTGTAATTCTAGGTTCTGTTACTCGTTTTTTAGAATTTTTTCCATGTGAAATATATGTACTTTTTGGCTTGTATGTTTGAACTTCGATTTCTATCATGTTTATTATATCTTTATTATGCTTTTCCTTTTACCAAAAGAATTGTTTGTTTTTAGTGATGTATTTTTTAAGAAGTTTGCAGCTTTCTCAAATGTAGATATTAAAGGGATAGATTACACTGGTAATTTTCACTACGACCCATCAGATCTTTATATTTTCAACATATCGTTTTTTTTATATTTTAGCCTTGGTTTAGAACCTTTAGCCACGTAATTACATACAAATATTCGTATTCATTCAAAGTACAAGGAGGACACTTTTCACAATCAGAGGTTCATCAGAGCAACTTTTTAAGGTGGGCAACAAATAAGTACACATACTAAGGTAATATCCATTCAAACGATCAAATTTTTCATTTTAATTTTTAATTTAATTTTTTGCAGAAATACCATAATCAATTTAAAATTTTTTGTATTATCTTTACTTAATAGTACATTTAAGTTTAACGGCGTCTTTAAACCTGCTTTTAGCAATTCTTGAAGCAGCCATATACTTGTATTGACATGTAAGGGACAGTTAAAGAATATGTGATTTAGATCAGTGACACTAGTTCTACTTTTTCTGTAAAGATCTACTTTTAATCTTAGGATGTTTGACACTGCATTTCTGCTTAGTGCAACCTTCTTCTTCTTTTGGTGCCTATCATCTGTGGATGTTGACAATCACGTTGGTCCATACAACTTTGTTGACAGCTGCTCTTAATAGGCTGCTCTAATATAAAAAAATCTGAGCATACGGCGGTAGCACCACATTTCGAAGGCTTCTAATCGGTTGGATGTTGCCTCCGTCAATGTCCAGGCTTCGACTCCATATAAAAGGGTAGAAAATACATAGCATCTCAATACTCGTGTGCTTATATCAATCTTCAGGTGCATATTACATAAAATCTTCCTGAGGCGATTAAAGACAGCTCTCGCCTTTTCTATACATCTTATTTTCTGTGAGTGGTCCCATTTTGGGACCATCCAAGGTATGTAATTATGTCGATTATTTTCAAGGGTTTATTATTAGCTGTGAATTGGTGCTGTATTACGTCGTTTTTACTTACTACAAGAAGCTTATTACTACAAGAACATTAGCTTTGCAGATGACACCGTTATTTTTGCAGACACTTTAAACAGTTTACAGGAACTAATAAACAATGTAAATAAAGTAAGTGAAAGATTTGGACTACAAGTAAACATATCAATAACTAAATTTATGGCCCTCAGCAAAAATAAAATTAGAGACGTCCAACTGCTTATCAAGAATACATCAGTGGACCAAGTAAAACAGTTTACCTATCTTGGAACAATGGTAAACGAACAATGGGATCACTCACAAGAAGTAAAATGTAGAATAGAAAGGCTAGGAGTGCATTCAACAACATGGCCAAACTCTTTAAAAGCAACAACCTTAATCTGGAAATAAAAGTAAGGCTCCTGCGATGTTTTCTTGATATTATACTACGGAGTTAAATCCTGAACATTCACTGAAGTGATAGAGAAAAAACTTGAAGCCTTCGAGATGTGGCTATACAGAAGAATCTTAAGTATATCATGGACGGACAAGATAACCAACAAGACGGTATTACAAAGAATGAGGAAAGAAAGAGAAGTGATGTATACGATTAAAAGGAGAAAGTTGGAATATCTCGGACACATAATGAGAAACGGTACTAAATACACATTACTGGAAATAATCCTTTAACGCAAAGTGTTCAGAAAGCGAGGAATTGAAAGAAAAAGAATATCATGGTTAAAAAAACCCTAGGAAAGGGTTATCCACAACAAGAACTAATCTATTTAAAGCATCAGTTAATAAAATAATTATAGCCAGAATGATCGCCAATATTCGAAACAAATAGGCACAGAAAGAAAAAGAATGTTGTTTTATATATGCAAGAAGATCACATGTGTTAAATTCTTCAATCAATATATATGTGGGTGCTTTAGTGGATTTTTAGCTATTGAATCCGCAATATACGAACCTAAACGAATTTAATATCATATGATAAAGCTGATAATTTAAGTAACTGTTGAAACATTTTTAATATGAATATAATTGCTGTTAATTATTGCGACTTTAAAGTTTTGTAATGCATTTAATACTCTAGTGCATACGACAATTTTCTTCCACTGGTTTTCATTAAAACACTTAAGAGCTTTTTATATATCACATGTTTCGGTAAAAGATGCTGAATTGATTATTTAAAGTAAATGCTTTTCAAATCTTCATCTTTGGTACAAGGTTTGGTATTTAGGAATAATAATGTTTGTAGATGGAATACTTGTTAGGTGTGGTATGTCCAATGATTTCCAAATACGATTATAAGGAGAATTTATTAACTTAAGTTCATTGCAAGTTACAAATACTTTTGCAAGTGGTAGGGAATTCTCTTTTAAGAAGAATTTTGTTGTTAAAGCAGCTGTATTTATATAATAATATAATAGTCTCCCGTTTTTATACCGCTCGCGGCTTTGGGAGTATAGCAGGATAGTCTGCTATATCTAGGGCCTACGGTATACAAGGAAGGTAACATGGCCAGTGCTACGCTTCAACCGCCTATTATTACCCCTGGGTTTTACCTAAGGTACTCATTTTATTTCAGGCTGAGTCGACCTGGGGCCTATAGACATTTTTAAAAATGTCTAGTTATTCTTGCCGGCGGTAGGATTCGAACTCCGGACCACCGGCATGCGAGGCAAGCACCCTACCGCTTGCGCTACGCGGGCCCACAGCTGTATTTAACTGATAAATTATTTTAGTATTATAGGTGCACCAATAATATTGGATTAGTAAGTATTTGCTTGCCAAACGTTTTCTACATAATTTGGAGTGCTTTTCATCAACTCTAATCCAATTTTTGAAAGCTTTAAATTGGATTCTATCAAGTTTACGTAAATTAATTATTGTACTAGACTGCCATGATAATCGACAACATTCGTAACGGATAGGCACATCAAAAAGAAGAAGAATTGTATTAGCTGACCCATATATCAAACAACCGTAATCTATAATAGATCTTATATAGGATCGATAAAATTTAATGCAATATTTTGATCTGCACCCCATGATTTCTTACAGAGCATTTTAAGTAAATTAATACCTTTTTCGCAGCGACTACTTGTGTAGTTAATATGTTGAGTCCAAAGCAGTTTTCTGTCAAGTATTACACCAAGGTATTTGAATTCCGAAACAATTGGGATGGCATTGCCCTGTCAGGATACAGTGTCATCTTTAATAGGCTGTTTTCTAGAAAAAAAATTCTACAGCACACTTTTGGTACGAAATAGTAAAACCATTTAACAAAATCCACCTATCAAAGTTGTACATTTTTACCTGGGTATCCTTGGTAATTTAGAACGAAGAAATTTATAATAAAAACCAACGAAAAAAATGCATATAATATATTAAAAATACCTGTGAAAGTTTTTACACCATTGCGTCCACACTCGGGCCACCCGGTTAACACTAATGTTTACTAAATCATAAGGCTGTGTTTAGTTTTTTTTTATAATAAAAGTGATATAGCAACATAAATAAAAGTTACATTTAAAACACATTGTTCGCACTTATTTATATTTACTAAGTGTTCCTTACATAGTGGACAATTACAAACATTACATGATTTTCGTCTCTTTCTTAGCCGCTCTTTCGCTAAAGACATACAAATGTAGCAATTTCCAATAATTTTGAGACGTCCAGTGGAATCTCGAAGAGGTAATGACTCTGCTGTAATACTTGAATCTGTAGGTAGAGGTTTTTCTAACATACACTCAATTTCTGATCTTGATGAAAAATTTTGATATACATTTGGTACTTTAGATCTATCAGAAATTGCAGACATCACTAGTTGTTTCCCTGAGTCTTGTAGAATAATTCTACGCTTACTAGCTTCAGTAGAACTCTGTGGATTATTCTCTGTATAAATTATATAGGTTGCTAGGTAAGCTACGTCTAGGATATAGTAAAACAAGGTTACTGGCCAACGCAAAGTTCTGCGTTTAGTGGAATAATGAGAAACCATTTTGTCCAGGTTGTCTACTCCTCCTTAAGTTTTATGATAGAACTAAATCATCTCAGGTTTATTTTTAAGCTTTAAGGTAAGCCACTTACATTATATTCTTTTTTCGCACATATGAACAAATGGTATCATGATCTACACTGAATCCGTGTAATGACGATTCAGGCTTACGCTCTGGCGAAGGCAGCATTTCTTGTGAAATATATGGTTTGTTTCTTTTCTAAGTACCAACTAATAACAAATTCCAAGATAACAGGAGACGGGCTAGTGGGAGAGTTGTAAAAAAATTATCCATTATTATGTTTCTTTCAAAATTTTTGTATCGGTAACACAAATCTTTTTCTATGCGTTCACCTTGATTATTTTCACGTCCAGTTAATTTTTTCCGGTATAAATTTGTCCAGTAAGTGGATACGAATTATCGGCATTACAAACCGACTAAACGTTGATGCCATACTTGTCAAATTTTGCTGGCATGTATTGTGTGAAACGTGTCCTACCTCTAAAAGGAAATAACTGTTCATTCACAGTATAACAATTTAACAGTATACACAAATTATCATTGAGAAGAAGAAATATATCTGTGATAGCTGCAGCTTTATCATTTTGCAAACGCTCTGCACTCGTTTTGTCATTGTCAAACCGTAGGAATCTGCTGATGCTCCAAAAGCGATTTATGACCATACTTGCTCGGTACAAAGGATGAGAGTCTGTTTTCCATAAATCTTTCGAGTGCTCTAAATTCGAATGCCGCACTCCTGGTCTAATGGGAAAACCTAAGTATGCATCAAATTCTTCTGTTGTGAGTGACTTCCAAACTTTTCCAGGTTTGTCGGGGTTTCCAGCAATATACTTTTCACAAATGCCATTAGTTTTTCGATTGGTTTCGCGTATAATTATGTCACACATTACTTCAATAAAAACACATTTGAATGTATCTCTAATAGAAAGATTTTTAGTAGAACGACTGGGCCCGTCTTTTCACGCAAAAGGTTACGTTTTAGGGTTCCACTTGCAGTAAACGGTTTTCGTTGCTAAGTCGTTTTATCTTTTGCAACCAGAACTTCCTTGAAAATCGTCAAAATCGTTATCACTACTATCGTTGTCGTCCTATTGATATTAGTAAAAACGTCCTCTACGTCAGAAGCTTTATCTCCATCTGGTTTGCTTTGCGGAACATAGTCCTCATTTGATTCCTAGTTTTCGATATTTATGTCTACTTTCTCATCTCTATCGTCTATAAATTGTTGCAAGTACTTCTGTTGCTTTTCATGCGTCATTCTTAAATTGAATAATCTATGTATAAAATAAACCGTAATAACTTACCTTTTAAATTCGCTAGCACTCACTTCTATTCTAGCCATTATTACAACATACAACACGCATCTAGTCACAAAAATATTAACAACTTGTAAGCACAGTTAAATGAACACTGAAAGCAAACAAACAAAAATGCCTAGCGTCTGTTATTTTCGGAACGTACAAGCAAAGTTTACCGAAGGTACTTGGGTAGCACGGGTACAGGTACAGACTACCGTATCAGGTACTTGGGTATAGACATAACGGATATTGTAAACAAGCAATGTTGGGAAACCATATTCAATATATCTGACACATCCACTTATCAGCAAATTCTTTTTATTCCTATTTAAAATATTGTACTATTTTGTAACAATTAAAATTTTTTTAGTTATATCATTTTTTGTGCTACATTGAGTAGATTCAATAATCAAAATGTAGTAACTAAAACAATTCGTGTTTATTCTTACGTTACTTACTTGCAAATTTATGTTTTAATACCCGAAAGTAATCTGAAGTAAAGTAAATACTTTAAATTAATTTTTAAACTATCAGTTCATCATATTCATCAACAGTATCATACATAATATTAATGTAAAGCGAATCGAGAAACTTCTAAAGTGAGGTATCATCGACTCTCTTCCTATTTTAGATTTTAGAGTTAGTGTCACCCTCTTGTAGGCTGGTGCAGATATTATAGTAAACTGGTGATTAATAAGTCTACTTGTTAAAAACAAATTCAATCGTACTGTGCATTTTCCAAGAAGATTAAATAGCTGTCTGAAAATGCCTCTGTTTCGTTTTCGGTGCGCCACCCTGTATATCGTTCAAATGTTTTTTACAGTTGCTGCACATTTTTTTAATTAAAACAGCCCAGTTAGTGTCTGCAATATCAGAATTTATATGGAGTTGTCTTACTTATTACTAATTTCTTTAAGTATGTTGATAATACAGCATGTCGTGATTTTCCAATCCGACCAGTATCAGTGAAAGAGTAATAAACTATAGTTAATAGAATTATATATGTAGAGGGTTCTTGATTTAGATGAAAATGAGTTGATTCATTTATTAACTAATGAGCGGTTCATTGCTAATTCAGTCTCTCAGAGTAACTCCTAACATTTTACTTCTTACTTATTTCCATTTTGTTTAGTATTTTGTTTGTTTTGTTAGTGTTTAGGTTTGCCCTTCTTATATTATCACTAGAAATACACATTGATCAAACATTCTTGTTTTTAATGTTGTATACGTTTTTTAACCAGCGGTGTCAGTATCTCCGCAAAATTTGATTTACTTCTAATTTGCACACTGCTTGGTTAAGAGCCATTTTAAGAACAATTTGCTATTCGCTATTTACTTTTATATTTGCAAAAAAGTTGTATTCATTAAATTAATGCCGTTTTGAATGTCATTATTGCTTAATTTTCTTAAATAAAATTTGTTAAATTTATAAGCCTAATCGAATGGTGCAGCGAACAATGAATACTGAGTGAGTGAAAAAGGTAAGGTATAAACTGTGTCCTACCTAATGCAAGACTAATATAAGTAAAAACGGTACATTAATAATATAAAATACTAAACGGACAAATAAAAGTCAGGTTATCAGCTAACAGATAAGCTTATAAACACGGGCGAACGCTGGCCAAATTTCGACTGGTGTTGCCGGATTTAAAAAAAAAGAAGTAACCTGCCGAAAACAAAAGCAATAATTTTGGTGCGTGAATAATTGGGCATACTTTCGAGTGGTTGAAACGGGTGTGATCAGTTAATGCTATGTACAAAATGGCTAAAAACGAGTATAGTGTGGAGGATAAGACAAGAAAAATAGAAGATGAATGGAAAGATGAGGCAGACTATAGCAGAAGTAAAAAAATACATAGGTCCCCTGGGAATGATATTCAACTAGAAAAAATAGTGGAGAGCCTAAATATTATCACAATGGAAATAAGGGAACTAAGAGAAGAGCAAAAAGAGTACAGAGCGGAAATGAGGGAACTCAGACAAAAAAATGAAAAGCTGAAACAGGAAAACAAAGAAACCCAACAAAAAGTGAAAGAATTGGAAAATAAAATAGACAGAATGGAAAAGGATAAAAGACGAAATAATATAATACTGCAGGGAGTAGAAATGGATACCTACGACCAAAATATAATAAAAGATAACGTCCAAGATTTTTTATGCAATGCACTAAAAGTTGAGACAAAAATAAAAAGTGCAAAAAAAATTGGAAGTGAATCCTGCTTGATTGAGTTCGAAAATGCAACAGACAAAGAAAAAATTATGAAAAATAAAGGCAAATTGAAAGACATTAAGGGAAAAGAAATATACATTAATCATGACATGGACAAAAATGAACGGATGATACAGGGTAAAATCAGAACGAAGGCAAAAAGCTAAATTGGAAGGAAAAAAAGTCAAGGTAGGATTTCAAAAAATTTAAAAAAATGAGGAGGTATGGACATGGAATAAACATCAGCAACAACTCGTAAAAATAGAAACCAAAATAGAAACCAAAAAAATTAAATGACGTAAATGAAATGGTAGCAATGAAAAATGAAAACTAATTTGGGAACATGGAACGTAAGCGGCACTTATAAAACAAGAAAACTTAAAGAATTAATTAGAAAAACAAAAAAATATGAAATAGATATAAATATTAGTTTTACAAGAAACAAAACAATTAGACACAGAAATAGTAGAAATAGATGAAATAGTATTTTTTAAAATTGGGGGGAGTAACAGATAGAATGTGCACAATCAGGTTAAAAGGGAATCAACGAAACATAAGCATAATAAATATACATGCACCAATAGAAGACGCCACCGAAGAAGACAAAAACATGACTAGAGAGAGAATATGACAGACTACCAGCATTTGATATCAAAATAGTAATGGTAGACTGCAATGCTAAAGTGGAAAAAGAGGATATATCTGAAAATATAATAGGAAATTACAGTAAAAACGATGTATCAAATGAGAACGGTCAAAGAATTATAGGTTTTGCAACAGAAAGACAAATGGTAGTAAAAAGCACACATCAACGCAGAAAACATATACATAAAGGAACGTGGATTTCCCCGGAAAAAAGCACAATAAATCAAATAGAGCACATATTAATAGATAAGAAGCACGCCCATAATATAATAAATATAAAAACATGAGAGGAGCGGAATGTGACTCATATCACTTTTTGGTAAGAGTAGGTTATAAAATGAATGCTAATATAAAGAAAGACAATCAAAGGGATAAAGATATCAAAAAACAATTCAACATAGAACTACTAAAAGATAATACGACACAGAAAAACAAACAACGAATAACCAGCAGACTAAACGAAGAACCAAAAACACTAGACCCGGAAGAAAAGTGGGAAAGCATAAAAGAAGCAGTTTTAAACAACAGTAAAGAAACATTAATTAAAAGTAATAGAAAACAAAAAGCGAAAGAATGGTGTGATGAGGAATATCAAAGAATAACAGAAGACATTAGAAAAATAAGAATAAAAAACTTAGGAAATAATAGTGACATTAGCATACAAGAATATTGAGAATTGGGGAGAATTATGAAAAGAACATGCAGAAATAAAAAAAGAAAATACAACGAAGAAAAACTCAAAGTGATAGAGGAAAAATTAAAAAAAAAGGAATAAAGATTCTTTTACCAGGAAACAAGGAAAATGGAAAGAGGATATCAGAAACATAACCCATATAAGAAAAATGGGGAAGGAAGACTAATAAATGAACCTGGGGAAATAATGAGAAATTGGCAAACTTACTTTACACAATTTCTAAACAAAAACGAAGAAGAAAGTGGAACAATCCAGGAAATTGAAGATAATCATATAGTATGAGAAACACCTATGAGGGAAGAAATAGAAAATGAAATAAGAGGACTAAAAAACAATAAAAGCCCAGGAATAACAGAAATATCGGCGGAAATGATAAAGGGAGGAGGAAAAAGACTACACAAGGAGATACATAGCCTGATAAAAAGTATATGGGAAACAGAAAAAATGCCAGGAGAATGAGCCAGGGCAAGGATATGCCCTATACATAACAAAGGTGACAAAATGAGATGCGAAAATATAAAGGTATCGCGTTGCTAGAAGTCGTGCACAAAATATTGAGTAACATCATAAGAAAAAAGTTGAATCAATACAAGGAAAAGATATTGGGCGAATATCAGGCAGGATTCAGAAGTAATAGGTCGACGACAGACCAAATATTTGCAATAAAATAAATCCAGACTACGTGCTACGAACATAAAATAGCAGTATACGTCCTGTTCGTCGACTTTAAACATGCCTACTATACGGTAAAGCGGCAACAGATGTACGCACTAATGAAAGAAATGGGCCTACTAAGTAAAATCATCAGGATGGTAAAGATGACTATGAATAACTCCACCAAGAAAATAGCATAGAAGGGATATAAATCAATTAATTTTGAAACAAAGGAAAGATTAAGACAAGGAGACCCACTATCAACGACTCTTTTTAATGTACTACTGGAAGGAATAATTAGAAAAAGTAAAATAAACACACAGGAAACGATTTTTAAAAATGTCCATCAATGTATAGCATTCGCAGATGATCTTACACTATTAACAACAAGTAAGAAAGAGCTAAAAAAATTAATGAGCAATATAATAAAAGAAGCAAAAATTTTAGATCTTCTCATAAATGAGGACAAGACAAAATACATGATAATGGTAGAAACAGATAAAAAAAAGAAGACAATTTTACATTGGAGGTAGAAGGCGAAAATTCATGCGCCTTTAAAAGAGTTTCAGAATTTACTTAGCTGGGTGTAAAAGTAGATGAAAAGGGACATGGAGAAGGGAAGATAAAAGCAAGAATAGCAAAAGCAAACAAAAAGTATAGGGCATTGCGTCCATTAATGAAATCCAAATATGTCTCAAGAAAAACAAAAATAAGAATCTACAAAACAGTTATCAGACCTACAGCTGTATATGCATGTGAAACGTGGGTGCTTAAAAAATTCAAAATGGACCTTTTTGGAAAGATGGAGAATACAATGGAGAAGAAGAAATAATAAGGAACTTGAAGAACTATATAATGAACCAAAAATAACGACGGCAATCAAAACACAAAGAATCCGATACTTAGAACACCTCGAAAGAATGGGAAAGGCGAGAATGCAAAAAATGGTTTTATTATGTAAACCAATACAAAGAAGAAGAATAGGGAGACCAAGAAGGAGATTAAAGGACAGCGTATATGAAGACTTAAAAAAAAGTAATATTGTAAACTGGAAAAAAAAAAGCTTTGGACAGAACACAATGGAAGGAAGTGTCGAAGAAATGTATGGAAAGACTATAAGGAATATTAAGTGTCGTATTAAGTGTTTTATATAAACAAATGTAATATTGTATATATTATAGTAGTATAGGATATAGCATTATATGTAATAGTAATTGTAAGGAAAAATTAAATCTCTCAGCCCTAGGCCTTCAAGGCCTGTTGAGCTTAATAAAAAAAAAATAAGCCTAACCAAACTTTGTTATTGATATTGTCAAGTTACACATGTCACGTTATTCAGCGTGGGACTGCGCTACCTGCAAGCCGTCTAAATAAGGAAATCATGGCCTACTATAATTACGTTTTTTTACGGTAACTTAAAATAGCATTCAATTTTTTATAAATTTTTGTAATTGATTCAATTTTTTTTGAAAATGCCTAAAAGATTATTGCTTTAAATGTCCGCTAGTTTTATTAATATCCTCTATTATTGAAAATAAGATTTAGTTTTTATATTAGAGAAACACCTAGTTGATCTGAATATTATCACTGGAGACATCCAGTACATACTCCGTTTCCCCCTATACAGTTTCGTACGATGGTTTCCTCATAGATGGCGGCACGAGGATTTCTCTTTTACCGCAGAAATTCTGTCTGCCTGTTATGAAATATTACAACTTTAATATAATATTGGTTGTAGAACAATTTTACGTTTTGTGATTTATCTTTTGACCAATTATGAGTATAACTGCGGAAGTTTTCGAGTATTTTCATTTTCAGTTATAGGGTAAACATTTAATATAAGGAAAAGTTTGTTTTCATTTGTATACACGTTTTATCAGATTCATGATTTTATAAATTAGTTACATTTCATTTAGCTTGCCACCATTGGCGTACTGGAACAGTTGTATGTATCATAATTCATATAAATTCGTATTTTAAAATCTTAAAATCGATTTTATTATCAACGCACTTTTCTAAATTAAATATAAAGATAATATACCGCAATTTCGAGTGACTATAACTCACTTTAGAAGTTTAAATGTAGATTTCAGTATTCTGAATATATAAAAGTATGTTTCTTTATTTGTTTGTATTTGAGTTTTTGACTATTTTTTACGAACATTACACTAAAACACAAAGAAGCGCTAACTTTATTATAAAAAAACTAAATTTGTGGTGTGTAAAGTCACCTGCTAGTGTCGGGTGACTTTGTTTTAAGCTAAATTTTACATTTATTCTCTGTGATTATTATTGTTTGGGCTAAAGATACCCTACAAGATGAATCAGAAACAAACATTTTGTTAGGTAAAAAAAATATTTATTTAAATATCAAACAAAAAAAAACTAAAACTAACATGAAATTCTACATAGGGCCCTAAGTTAACAAACGACATAATTTCTTAACAAAAAATGAACAATAAAACAATTTACAAGCTTTTATTAAATCTGGAAAGAAATATCGGTTATCTCCAAGTTCCAAGGCTCTGTGAAATCAATATTACCAAAGTGGTAGGATTTTCTTACGGCGAGTTCGGGCCATTGCCATAAACTTCTTTGACCTAGTACCCTAGAATAACAGAGACACATAGAAGCGACATACCGGTCCAAAAGCGTGTACCATTTTTGTATACGTATGCCCAATTCTGGTTGTATTACTGTCAAAAACACGTGCTTATTCTTTAATTCTGGTTGTTTTCGATAGTCCGTAGGCGTCTATGGTAAATACTCGACACAACAAGTGCATTTGACCATTTATATAATTTATTTATAGTTAAAAGGGTATAGTTATAGTTTATAGTTAAATATATAAGTTTATAGTTATAGTTTATAGTTAAAAGTTTAATTTATATTTAAAATGTCTGGATATATTTGTGCGATTCGCGGATGTTCATCTGTGACAGGAAAAGGAATAAGTTTATTTAGATTTCCTAAGAATAAAAACAGGTAATTACTATTGCTTTGTCATTATTATTAGTTATTACTAATTACATAATAGTATTGGTTTGACTTTCGAACAGTAAGCCGACGCCGACGTGTCTGTCCGAGCTATAAAAAAATAAACTTTGGTCTGCCAAGGGATACCTAGTTCAAAATGAAAACATTAAATTTGGTGTCAGTGCTATTTCTTTTATTGAAAGACGCAAGTCTCCGAAGGCTCAGGTCAAAAAATCAACAGATGGTGGCCAAATGTCGGCGCGCTCGAAGACAACAATACGAATATAGTATTTTTAAGAAATAAAAATATATAGAGGGTTTTATACACGAGAATATTTGATTTAAGAGCGTAGGTGCAAAATTTGGGGCAAATGTTTTTTAAATGTATTCATTTTTTTCGAATCCTGAAAAAACTAATATTTTTAAAAAATTTAAACGCAGAATGAAAGACCACATTATTACTGAGGGCTAAAAGTCCCCGAAAACTTTTATGTTTATTTTAATAAGTTACAGGGGTGAAAAAAAAGAGAAAATTTAGTGTGATTTTTAATTTCAAATATCTCATTCAAAAAAACTTTTTGTTTATTCTAAGAGACTTTCGGCCCTCGGTAATAATGTAATCTTTCATTCTGTGTTTAAATTTTACAAACATATTTGTTAGTTTTCTCAGGATTCCAAAAAAATGTTAAAAAGCATTGGCCCGAAATTTTGCGTCTACGCTCTTAAACGAAACAAAGAAATTACTAAAATGCTCAAACTAAAAATTGTTGGAAACATAATTAGACCGATAATTGGGAAAATCTTAAAATTCCAACAGAACAAGACTTCAAAATTGCAAAAACATGGTTGCAAATAAACAAACTTACATTAAATTATGAAAAAACTAAATAGGTACTCATCTACTTTTTGCTATATACAAAAGTTGTCTGCCAATTTTTAATTCGTTAAATATAAATAAAAAAGATCAAATATATGGATCGAAATACATAAAATATTTAGGAGTTTTAAATGGGAATTACAAATAAAAAATATTAAAACTTTATTTGTTGTATATCTCAATATTTAGTGACACTTTTGTGACTTCATCAGGAGAAAACTGAAAATTTATTAAGATTAGATATTGACAAAAGTTAAATATTTCATTACTTACAATATACTTAAAATATACTAATACCAATTGGATGCCAATAATTTATTTATTCATTTCAAGGCATTTCATGAGGGAGAAAATATTTTTGGTCATTTATACTCACCACCAAAGAATTTTATTAAATTTGTTTATTTACTAGAATGTCATTTTAATTCTAAATTCATCAATGCAATCATTTTTTTTCGAATCCTGAGAAAACTAACAAATATTTTTGAAAAATTTAAATACAGAATGAAAGATTACATTATTACCGAGGGCCGAAAGTCCCTTAGAATAAACAAAAAGTTTTTTTGAATGAGATGTTTCAAATTAAAAATCACACTAAATTTTCTTTTTTTTTCACCCCTGTAACTTATTAAAATAAACATTATAGAAGTTTTCAGGGACTTTCGGCCCTCAGTAATAATATAGTCTTTCACTCTGCGTTTAAATTTTTCAAAAATACTTATTAGTTTTTTCAGGATTCGAAAAAAATAAATGCATTTAAAAAACATTGGCCCGAAATTTTGCGCCTACGCTCTTAAGAATTTATATTGTGTGATATGCCCACTGACTATTAATTTTCTGGTTGTTAGCTGTCATTGGCGGCTTGGCCACGTAACTTCAAAGGACTGTCGCTTCTCTGTGTTGGGTTGTTCTCTGCTAGTACCATTACTTGCACCCAACCGTAACAGTTATTAGTACCTCTTACAAATCCATCAAATTTTCCTGAAAAGCTGTCCAAGAAGTCGGATACAATTACGAAATCTCCAACTCGAATGGAAAACTCTTAGGTCGGCATTATTTCTATAGTTCTCATTAGATGCAGAATTAGACGTAGTATCTTCAGTGTTTCCAATATCTTGTATTTTATTGAAACGTTTTGTTTTGTTACCATTTTATGTTCAGGAGATTCACTAGAGCCAGCTGCAGCAATGGTCGCTTGTTCAGAGAGTTCTTGATCTAGGCTACTGTCAAGTACAACTTCGTTAATAACGTCTCCGAGGACCTCATTTTGTAGATTCTCTTTCTCTGTTTCGTAAATTTGATTATTGGCTTAATTGCTCGCCTCTTCAGTTTTCCTTCCAATGTTACGTTTTGCTGCCATTTCAGTTTTCGTTTTTGATTTTTTTTTTGTAGTGCCATTTTCTTTTACTGGCTTCTTAGCCGCTTTTTTTGCAACTGCAGCATCTAGTTGACTTTAAACATCTTCAGCACAGATACTCTTTTGCTGCAATTTCTAGTTTTCTTTTTATTTTAACAACTTTATCAGCTGTGGACTGTAATCCCCTTTTTTCTACAAGAAAATTTAAAACAGCGTCACTTACTCTCGAAGGTACTTGCGTAGCATCAATTATATAGTTTGAAATTCTGGTTAGTACTTCCTCTGCGTTTAGGGGAAAAATGTCACATTTTCTAAAGCCACTTTCCAAATTTTTTCCGCTATTTACTATAATTATGTCAAAGGGAAAGGTGCTTTTTGGAATTAAGTTTGTGTTAAAATTCAGTGTTTTGTTTTCTACCAAAATATTTCGCCAAGCTATTTTCATTGGTCGAAAGTAGGCGACATCTCATGGCTGTGTTAGGTACGTAGAATTGGCAGGAAGGCACACAACTGTAAAACTTTTAATGGTATATGGGACGATAAATTGTCACCAATTAACACTTTAATGCCAGGAATGTGTTTCAATGTTGACAATAAAAGAGAAGTGAACCAGTCTTCGAAACAAGCTGTATCAAACCATCCGCTTTTCGATCTGTTGTACCGTGCTCCATTTGGGCCATTTTATTCCAAGTCGTCCACAGTTTATTGGATTTATATACGACGTATGGAGGTAGCATTTCTTTAGCCGCATTTCTACAAAACATTATTGATGTTGCCGATTTACTAAAATTTATCATTCTTTCAGAATATTTAGTCCCAATTTTTGTTAAAATTTTCTTTTTGCCGGGTTCGTCACTTAAATTTGTTTCATCGTAGTTCCAAATGTTGTTATCTGGGACATCGGCGAGTTCATTCTGCAATTTGTTTAAGTAGTCTCTTATAGTCGTTTCACTAATTTCTGCTCTCGATCGTTTGATGTTGCTTGCAAAACGTTGAGTTAACAACGGATTTCGTTTAAGGAAAGCATTTAACCAGTCTTTTTCTGACAAGTTATTTTTAAATTGCTTAATAATTCGACCATAACAATCTTAATAATATTTTACTAAACTTGGTAAATATGTCTGATCCAATGAAAAACCGTATAAAGATAAGCTACAAATATGAGACGTGAAGGCGTCCTCTTTAGCTTTCGTAAAAATTGTCTGACCACCGTATTGTTTTGTATGCCTATTTTGTAATCTATTTTTTAAAGTACTTACTGGCACTCTAAATTCTATTGCAGCTTTTCTCTGATATAGAACTCCATTTCTGATAGCTTCTAGAGCTCTTTCGACTGCATCTGCCGTTTAATTTCTATAATTTCTACTACCAGCAACACGTTTGTAATTGGAGGGCATCTAAAAGAGAAAAAAGGTTACCTATGTCGTTAGTGCTATTAAGTTAATAAACCCTGCAGTTGTTACAAGGCTAAATTCAAATTTAAAATCAGCATTTATTTATTTTAATTTAATATAGAACCAACGAATGACCAAAATCCGACAATCAACAAACTGGGAAAAAGTCATCCGAAAACTGTTAAATTCTGTAACACCTTGCAAATAATACCCGACCTTCTTAGTGTCTATGTTTAGACTGAAATAATGCTGCACAGCGGTTAAGAATTCGCAGATTTTCAATACGCAACTATGTAATTAATCTTACTCTGGGAAGTATTATTGGTTGCCAACCAATTTTTCCGGGTCAAAAAATCTTATGTGAAATGGCTACATATTAGAAATTTGTTTTTTTTAATATAATAAGTATTACCGTAATTTATTAAAATTTTCATACAGTTCATATAGTACTGATAGTGCGGTATAATGAAATTTACTTGATAAAATATTGTACAAACGCCATAGTTACTAAAATATCTTTCTCCCAAAATAAGCCAAAGTCACCCTGGTGGGCCAAAGTCACCCGAAATTACGGTAAATGTATAATTATGCACAAATAGAACAAAAATTTGGTTTAGGTTCTTCTTACCCTCTACTCTAAAGGTGAATCTGTGTAGGGGGTTGCTTTTTTATTTTTATACCTCAATAAATATCAGATCGTTAAGACTACTGCTTCACAAAAAAAAGATGATTTATCGTTAGACGAAATGTATCGAGTTGTAGGCCTTTTTAAACATGCATCTGGTCAATTGACGAGAATATGGTAGTTTCCCAAAATGTTATTATGGTTTATCAGTTTCCGATTCACATTTTAGAATCGTATAATCTGGATTTCTATTATTTGTAACTGTTTATGGAGAAAGTATTGAAATCGCTGGTTTAATATTTCGAATAATAACGAACAATGCAATATGTGATTTAGGATTCAATTAGCCATTGATTGAAAATAAGAAAACTACCTGGCGTAACTCATTAAATGTTATCCATTCGTTGATTGGCAGGGTAGAAACTTAGCGTCTCGAACTCTACCAGAGAGAATCACATTTTCGGCGTTAACACCTGTGCTTGCGCTCTGATAAACATCTCGTAAGCTACTGATTCATTCTGTCTATAGAGGGACAAAACTTCCGTAGGTACCTGTGAGAGTGCCACTCTGCCGGTGGTTTCAATAGTTTTAAAGTAGTGTGGGTATACCAGCATTAAATTGAAAGCGTCTCGAACTCTACCAGAGAGAATCACATTTTCGGCGTTAACACCTGTGCTTGCGCTCTGATAAACATCTCGTAAGCTACTGATTCATTCTGTCTATAGAGGGACAAAACTTCCGTAGGTACCTGTGAGAGTGCCACTCTGCCGGTGGTTTCAATAGTTTTAAAGTAGTGTGGGTATACCAGCATTAAATTGAAGCAGTCATCCCTAGCTTTGTTACAGAATTACGAAATGCGTTCCCATTGAAATGTTTGAGTTTTGAAACTCAATTCCCATTAAGTCCTTTGAAAATGTTTTATTGCAAGAGTTAGAATTAATAGGTCCCGAACACATGTGGGAAGGTAGCAGGTGGCTTCTCAAAACTAGACTTACATTAATATGTATTAGCCAGTTTGAAAATACGAATTTAAAAGAACATACTGCAACTTTATAAAGTAAATAAGTAATAAGAATATTTAAATAAATAAGATAATACAATACAGTAATAAAAATGTTAAAAGCAAAATATGTAAATAAATACTAAATACTTTCCCAAAATAGTAACTATCTAAACAAAAATGTTTCTTATTTGATTTCAGTGTTGATTGTCGTTCAAAAATGTCTCCTTTAAACAAATCTGAAGGGCGTCGGGCGAAATTTTTGGCCAGAAATTGTTTAAACAACTTTTTTAAACAAATTTCAAGAATTACCCTTTTTGCTCCGAATCATGTTTGTTTATTCTTTAGAACCTTAATCCTCTAATGCATAAATTTTTGTTCGAGCTGAAAAATTCAGGAAAGTTAGATTTTGCACTTACAAATACAAATGTACTAAGGCAAAAATTTATATTACTGCCTGGTGTACGTCTAAAAGGAAAAAACAGACATTCGCCTTGAGGCGGACTTGTGCAGTAACCATGTATTAAGGTAAAACAAATTTAATTTTTTTTAATTATCAAACTAAGCAAATAAAAACATTTTAAAATTATTGTTTATTATGAAAAGATACATAAAGATAAATTGCATTTTATACAATATGCTTGGGTTTCGGATGTGCATTTCGGAAATTTGCATTGTTTTTTACCAGTACGATCCCGAAGTACACACCAGTGGCCCATTTGATCGTAACGGATGTCCTCCGTCGGAAGATATGCTCTCTTTGGTGCTCTTGCAGTGGTTTTAGGTGAACAACTGGAAGGTCGGCCAACAGGTCGTTTCACTGGAGCCATGCCACACAAACAAAGCGATTCAGCTACTTTTGTTCTGAACCCTGGCAACTCATTTTTTTCTTTTTGGGGATGAATCCTGTGATACAGTATGTAATCGTTGATCACCGCCACATCTATGAGGTGGTAAAAAATACGATTATTCCATTTTCTGCTCTTCATATGAATGCGATACCGACCTAATATTCCATCCATCAAATTAACACCTCCATATGCCGATTATATTTGATGATCTTTGGGCAATCGATTTCATCGTGATTTTTTTTTTCTGTCTCACTGTCTAATTTTTTGGGACTGTACGCTCTCATTTTTGGATGCAAATGGTTTCACGCCAACATAAGTCTACAAAAGTCGCACATATTTTGTATCGTTCCACAATACAGAGGTAATATCTATACCATATGCGTTACCAACAAATTCTTCTGAATAGCAATGGATAACTTTCTTCTGTTGCAAATCTGCATCGGTCGATAATTTGCAATTGGGTACTCTGTTTCTTCTCACTGTTACCAAGCTGTATATTGCTCTAGTTTGGAGATAATCACGCCCAAAGACGTATAGAAATTGTCAAAGTATAAAATGTAATTTACGAAATTTGGAATGTTCTTTGATAAGCGAAACACAAAATTTGAGGCAGCTCCAAGATCTGAAGTGTGGTCCAAGATTATGTTGCCTTCTGCACCAGTGTAAATTTCGAATGAATACAAAAATCCAGAAGTGCCACAAAGGCAAAAAAATTTGAAGCCCCACTCATGTGGCTTGCTGGGCATATATTGTCGGAGGTCATTTCCAGTGATCTTTGTAGCGCATATTTGTTCATCCACGCATAACCTAGAAGGTATAGGGACTGATAGAAACCTGTCATTGAAATGTTTCACTAGCGGACGAACTTTATGCAGAGGATCGTATTCAGGGCTACCCCTTTTTACAGCTACTGAGTTGTCATTATAGTGTAGGTACCAGCGTATGGATTCAAACCGAAGCAAAGGATAGCGATAAACAGACATATTAGAAGAGTGCCAACAAATTTTCGAATATCGTCGGACTGGATGCTGAATTTTGTTTGTATATCATTTTGCCGAGCTTACAAGTTTGTTTGCTCCACTAGATGATCAATCATTGCATCGTCAAGAAAATAAAGAAAACATTCGTATGGAGTGGCTAATTTCTTAATTTTTTTCTAGAAACTGACTTTGGCCTCGAAATACCAAGTCATTTACATGAAGTTGAAGGTGTTTACTTTCCCAAACAATAGATTTAAATTCGCTAGAATCATTTTTCATAGCAGCAAAATTACCTGTTACACCACGAACTGCTATTACTGGATCACCATCTTCTTCCGTTAATTCTGGCGTTCGAGGACGTTTCTGTCGACAAAAAGGTTGTGAGGCTCCCTGCACTGGAATTTTCTCAGACACATTTGGTGCTTGCGACACCTCTGATACCCCTAGTTGATCTGTATTGGACTGCTCTTAAATTGTCTGGGCAACTGTGGAAGCTGCACTATCCGATTCCATTTGATCAGCGCTTAAATCAGCAGCATCCTCAGCAACAGGATCAGCTAAACTATCGTTACCATCAGAAACATAGTCCCTCTCAACATCTGTTGCTTCAGCATCAACAGCAGGTGTATGATCCAACATCTACCAGGTTTCTGCATCCGCCATTTCAGACAGTCTGAAACCTCGTTGTGTCATATCTGAAAAGAAAAATGTACTGTTTCCTCACAACGCTTTAGTAATAAGCCATCAAATAAATTTTTACTACTCCACAATGCACAAGTCCGCCTACAGGCGGAGTATGGAAAATGGGGCATAACAAAAATACCGAAATTGATTAAACTCAAATCAGATAAAAATTGTGTAATAGAGATATTTAGCTACTCACTATAAAATCAGCCTCAAGGCGGTTGTATGCATTAGAGGGTTAAAACTGAACGTTTAAACTTCAATTTAAATGCATAACAACCCTAAAAATAATAATTTACATATGCGTTTTCAAGCACCGAAAATGCGTATTTTCGCATTTTTCAGATTTTAAATCGCTTATAACCTAAAAGCTGTCAACTTTAGACAAAAATAACTCAAAACCTTTTTAAAATGACACAAAAAGTCTGAAAAAATATTTTCCGGTGTAAAAAAGGTTATTCGTGGAATTTATTTAAAAAAATGTTTAAACAATTTCTGCCCAAAAATTTTGCCTGACTTTCAGATTAAGATTTGTTTAAAGGGGATATTTTTGAACAAGAATCTGCCAAGAAACCGAATTAGAAATATTTTTCCTAAGGGAGCGGTCTCACAACGTGGACTACCATGTTTCATTTTCTTTTTAGATAAAATTATATTTATTCTGATAGGTTTAGACTTAGTTTTATTATGTTTAATTCGTTTTTGAACACACTGATGATACTGAAAACAAGCTATCTTAATTTTTAGTACCTTTTTCTTGTTGATATTTTATGGATTTAAGTTTATGATATTTATTAGGCTTTTATATTTTTATATTTTTATTTACTGATATTTTAGTCATGCTGTAACATGATGATTGACATGAGGCGCAAAAAATGTACTATATGGTTATAGTAACGAGAAATGATTTACAGGGTACATATTTCTATGTTTAGTACGATGACTACCCTATTTATAGCATTTATGTAATTCTTAATAGTAATTGCTTTTCTTTGTTGCAGGTAATAGATCAACTATTATAATTACCATAGTGTTAATGTAAGTATCAATATACGTCTTTATATTATTTGTTTTTACCCAAATGGTTTCAGTACTTTAAACAATGTAACGAAATTATTTTCTTTAATTTATATATTTTTTGCAATTAAAGCCACGTCACATAAAAGACGACAAAAATAAAGAAGTAATAAAACAAAGCTTAGAAATATAAATAGACAGGTTTCAGCATGTTTATGCAAAGTATAATTGTATCAGGATAAAATAAAAAAATAAATAAAATGAATCTAACAAAGACAAAGATTCTTGGAGAAAGTAACAGTTACTGTGAGGAAGGAAGTGATAGAAAGGGTTGGAGAATATATTTCCTTGGGTCATCTAATAAAGCTGAGTAAAGAAAACATCAAGCGAGCAAGTAGACCGAAGAATTCGCATGATATGGGTTCCCTTGGCAAACTTAGAATTGTTCTCAAGAATAATTATGTTCTCATAAATCTTAGGGCAAAAGTTTTTAATTCTCACAGCATGCAGCGAAATGACTTATGCTGAGAATAACTTAAAATGATCGTGTTCATAATGAATAAGTAAGTAGAAGAACAAAAGAAGAGGACTTAATACAACGCGCTGCTTCATTTCAAGTGTTCTTGAGTAGGACATGTTGCCCGACAGCGTATTTACGTTTCCGTGTTCATTTTACGACAGCCTAGTTTTAAAGTAGACACGGAAACGACGCAGCATATTTGTTTTCAACAACGTGTCTATTTCAAGAGGTTTAATTTTGAGATCCGCACTGATTTGTAAACAAACGTGAACTGTAAAAAACTGTGTAAACACATTCCATATAGCCCAGAGGACAGAAATCGATATTATTAAATTGTTTTTGTTAATGGCCACCAAAGTAGGTGGCACCTCTGTACGTTAACCACTGCAGTGGTTAAGTGTAAGGAGATATTCGTTAGACTTTCCGCGTTTGAATTTGTATCAGCCCGAGTGTCTGATGAAGCAGGAATGCTGAAATGAGTCATACCACTCTATTGATACCGATTCCAGCATGAAAAGTTTAACGAATTTGTTCTCCCAGGCCATATATTTTTACATATATATATATATATATATATATATATATATATATATATATATATATATATATATATATATATATATATATATATATATATATATATATATATATATATATTGATACGATTGGGGTTTATAGAAAATAATTTATAAGTTATATACTACAAAAAAATTAGATATTAAAAGTATTTGGTTATTTTAATAAGTTATATACTAGAGAATTTTATAAAAATATATTTATGTGAGGGCATTTTTAAGAAATTAGCATATAATAATTGTAAAAAGTTGTATTTTAGTAATTATAATGTGGTAGATATATTTAAGTGAGCCATGTGACTAGACAACCAACTATACATACTCTCCAAGTGACATTTTAGGAAATAATTGGGAATATAAAGTGGGGTTATAATAATAATGTTAGTTTAAAATGTTTAATTTATATATATTTAATGATTTAAATGTTTATTCTGATCTGAAAAGCCTAAATGTCAACAAAATTATCAATAGAACATTAACGAATTCTCCAGAATGCAGAATTTGACCTTTGTTTATGTTGGAACATTCTGGAATAATGATTATGTCGGTGGATCGAACAGATACTTTTTTCGAGAACATCCATATAGAAGAAATAGAACTAAATCGAACATGATCTCTTACCAGATGGTTCTGGAACATCCAAAAAGATATAAATACCCGTGATTTGGATTCAAGATGGCAGTTTTAAGTCAGTCAGTCAGTCAGAAAGTTTAAGTCAAGCAGTCAGAAAGTTTAAGTCAGTCAGTCAGAAAGTTTAGTAAGAAATATGAAAGTTAGTTGGTGTCAGTCAATCAGTTACAAATAGTCCAATTGTTTAATATAGTGAGTTAAATGAAGACTAAAAATTATGCATATATTTTATTGCACATTTATAATTATACACAAATAATTATTGAAGATTATAAAAGTATATTAGAAGAATATTGGATGGATATTGGAAGGAATTAAAATTATATTATGATTGGAGATTAGTATAAATCAACTTATAATAATTGGATATTGGTATATTGAAAAGAAGAATAAATATAAATGCTGTTTGCTGGTTTGCTTGGTGGTTTATAAATGCTGGTAAAGAAAAATATATCTTAAATTGGTAGAAGCTGATAATTGGAAAAAGTAATTTCACAAAAGCAAGGATAACCGAAGTACGAAGACATTCAGTGGTGATTAGAATCTATATAGTGGAAAACAGTTCATATAGGCATTCAGTGAAAGAAAGGTACAAAATTTTGTTAATATAATTTAGTTAGTGTCATAACAATTTCAATTTTGAAGATAGATTGTTTAAATTTTACATTGTCTATAGAATTTAATTAGTTTTATAAGAATATCAATTAAAAGATAGTGCATTTTAAATTTACATTGGCTAGGTTAGATATATATGTGTGTTTCATAATAGTTATAATAAAGATAATTTAAAAAAGTACTTACAAACTAATTCTTTGAGAACCGCGATAAAAACCCTATATTATTAAAATACTCATTGCTCATCATTCAAACAAACAACACATCATAACAATTTGGCACCCAATTTGGCTCTCTATTTAAAAGAATTAGTTTGGGAAGATAAGTGCTCTCATATAATTAAATTAATTTTCATAAAAAAAAAATTATAGATTTTATTTTTAATTATATTTGAACAAGTAAAGTCTCAAAATGTCTCAAGGAAAGAAAGGTACAAGAAGCAAAAAGAATGAAGAAGATGTGGAAGTAGAAACACAACCTATACAAGAGGAGAGTTTAGTTCAAGTTCCACAAGATACTGCAGAAATGAATCCAGAAAGAGAGGAAAATGTCAATATGGCAGCTTTGATGTCATTAATGATGCAGATGAACAAGACAATGGAAGAGAATTCAAAAGAAATCAAAGAAGACATAAAAAAATTGGAAGAGAATTCAAAAGAAGTCAAAGAAGACATGAAAAAAATAGAACAAAAAATGGAACAGAATTCACAAGAAGTCAAAGAAGACATGAAAAAATGGAACAGAAATTGGAAGAGAATTATAGAAAATTAGAAAAGAAAATAGAAGATAATAATAATAAAATTGTAAAACAAATGGAAAAACAAATGGATAAAAAACTTGAAGCTGCAGAGAAAAAAGTAGCAAATGAAATAAAAAGTATACGGAATGACTACAAGAAAAGGATAGACAATGAGAGGACAGAAGTAAAGAGGATTATTCAAGATAATAAGATAGATATAGAACAGAAAATAGAGTTGCAGAAATGTAACTTAGAAGTAAAAATTAACGAAGACAGGAGAAACGCAGAAGAAAAATTAGACGATATACAACAAAATATCAAAATAAATAGTAATCAAATAAGAAATGTGGAACAGAGAATAGATGATATTTCACAAATGAGAGACATAGGGAGACCTTACTTAAATTTAACAAATGAGACTGGGATTAAATTCACTGGTAATATAAAAAATTTGCATCCTAGAGTATACATAAACAGTTTAAAATATAAATTAAGACTAGTGAATAATATTAATGATATTAAAGATTATATTAGAATGACATTAAATGACAATGCAACTTGGTTTGCTAGTATTGAAAATGATTTAGATAATTTTCAAACATTTGAAAATACATTTTTAAATTATTATTGGGGTGAATTAGAGCAAGCCAAGTTTAGAGAAATTCTATATTTTGGAAAGTATAATCACAATTTAAAATCAAATATGGTAGATTATGCATTGAAACTGATAACAGTTGCAAAATATTTAGAACCACCACTTAGAGAGGATGAAACAGTCTTAAATGTATCTAGACATTTTGATGCTGATGTTGTGCAAACAGTAACTGTACAAAATATTCAAACAATAGATAGTTTTATTAGTTTTATTCAAAGAATACAAAGAGGCAATATGACAAGTAATAATAACAACAGAGAAAACAATAATAACTTTCAATATAATAAAAATGATAATCAACAATATAGACAATCATATAATAATTATAGATATGTTGATAGTTTACAAAATTTTAATAATAATAACAGTAATCAAAATAGACAGAATTTTAATAATAATACTAGTTATAATAGACAACAATTTAATAACAGTACTAATAATAATAGACAAGATTTTAACAATAAAAGAAATACAGAGCGACCTAACTACAACAGACAGGTAAATTGTGTACGAAGGAATAGAAGCTGCGAAGACAGGGAACGAATTAGTACAAGACAAGAAAATGTGACTAGAAGTCATAGTAGGGAAAGACATAGGACATCAGATCCAAGTGGTCAGATACAATCTGACAATTCTAATAATCAAAATTTTGTGCAGTAAACTTTCTGAATTACAAGTTAGGCCATTGCTATTATGAAAAACCTTCTGAATTTATTTCTTTAGATGAAGATAAAATTATTGAATCTATTAATTTAATTTATATAAATGCTTTGGCCAAAAATAAAATGATTAAAATTATGATAGATACTGGTTCAGAAAGTACTTTAGCCTCGGAAAATTTTATTTTTAATACATTAAAACTATCAGATATAATAAAGATTCCAAAAATTAAAATTGTTGGTGCAAATAATAAGAAATTGGGTGAAATTGATAAACTAGCCAATTTTAAAATTAATATTCTTAATAAAGAAATTAATATGCAAGGATTTATTGTCAAGGATTTATGTGTTGATATATTAATGGGAAATGATGAATTGGAAAAGAAGAAAGTAAAGATAGATTTTGAAGAAAAAATGGTAACTTTGGAAGGGCAAATAATTAAATTTATGCAGAAAGATGAGGTGGAAGAAGGAATAAGAGTTGATAGGATATTATTAAAAGAAAATAATGATGTTTATGAAGAAGAAATGTATTTTGATGATAGGGAAATGTCCCAAAAGAATGTAAAGAATAATTATTGTAGTGAATATTTAAGGAATGGAAATTTTAAGCAGATGGATGCCTACGAGGTGGAGTGCGTAAAATTGGAAGCAAGGAATAATGAGTACATAATGAAGAATAATTTTATTTGTAAAGAAGAAGATATGATAAAAGTTTTAAATTGCCCTGAAGAATATAAATCAATAGTCGTTTCCATATTGCAGCAACACAAGGGACTTGTCAATAAAGAAAATAGAATTGCACAAAATTATATCCATAGTATAAAAGTTAAAGAAGAAAAAGATTTTAAAACAAAATCATACCCAATACCATATAAATACAGAGAAGAAGTAAACAGAACGATTAATAATATGTTAGAAGATGGAATCATTGAGAAGGCAGATACACGTTTTATAAATCCTATAGTAGTAGTACGTAAAAGATCAGGTGAAATCAGGTTATGTTTGGATGCAAGGAATATTAACAAGATTACTGAAAAGCAATTTGAAGCACCAATGAGTATAGATGGAATACTAGGAAGAATTACAGGAATGTCATTTTTCACTAAAATCGATTTACAGCATAGCTTTTGGTTAATACCTCTAGAAAGAAAAAGTAGACAGTATACAGGATTTCAGATAGATGGAGTAGTATATCAATTCAAAGTAGTACCATTTGGACTTCAATCATCTTGTAGTGCTCTATGTAGATGTCTTCATGATATTCTGGATCAATATGAACATTTTGTAATTCACTACATTGATGATATATTAATTTTTTCTAAAACTGCTGAAGATCATGAGAAACACCTAAAAATTATAATCAACAGATTAGACAAAGTTGGACTAAAAATAAATAAAGAAAAATGTACATTTTTTCAAAAAGAAGTAATATATCTAGGTTATAAAGTTAACACTAAGGGAATCGAAATGGATCCAGAACGGACACAGGTCATTCAGGAATATAAAACACCACACAATTTAAGAACTTTAAGAGGATTCATTGGAATAATTAATTATTATAAAAGGATGATACCAGATCTAAGTATAAAAGAAATTCCATTACTTGAACTACTGAGAAAAGGTGTAAAATGGAGATGGGATCAGAGAAACGAACTAGCATTCCAAGAGATTAAAAACATTTTTCTGTCAAATTTGAAAATATACTATCCTGACTACACACAGCCATTTATATTAAGAACAGATGCATCAATAGAGAGATTATCAGGGGTATTATTACAAATACATGATGGGGTCGAATACCCAATACAATTCATTTCAAGAATTACAAAGCCACATGAAAAGGGTTACTCAGTTTCAGAATTAGAACTAGCAAGTATTATACATTGTGTCACAAAATTAAGATTTTATTTGTTGGGTAATGAATTTACAATAGAAACAGATCACCAAGCTTTAACATCTATATTAAATAACAAATATGGAAACAGTAGAATACATCGGTGGAGTCTAATATTGAGTGAATACTCCTTTGAAATCAAATACATTTCTGGAAAATCCAATATAGTGGCAGATGCTTTATCAAGGTTAAAAAATACATCACAAAATGGGCAGCGAACAATAAAAATTGGATTAAATCAATTAGTAGAAAGTACAGGATTATATTCTAAAGAAGAAATTATAAGAGATCAGATCAATTTGAGTGAAAAACAAAAAGTCCTTAAGAAAGATGGAGTTTATTATAAAATAATAAATGGCATAGAAGTATATGTAATAACTAGAACTTTAGCAAGGAAAATATTGAAAAATTTACATAATAATTACATGCATATTGGTTCAAGAAAGCTATGGATGCTATTTAGGGACAATTATTTTGCAAAGAATGACATAAGTATAGCAAAAGAAATTACTACCCAATGCCAAATATGTCAAATAAACAAAGAAAAGAATTTCAAAAACCACAACACATATAGATCTAATGTTGTATATGAAAAACTAAATACAGTGTCCATGGATTTTATCTCAAATTTAGTTCCAAGTCCAACAGGAAAAAAGCATATACTAGTGATAGTTGATTTATATACAAAATTTATTAAACTATGTCCCTGCTCAAGAACAAATGTTAAAACATTGAAATTATATATTAATCAATTTTTCGAAGAAATAGGACCATTTAGAAATTGCATAATAGATAATGCTACATATTTTAACAACCAAAAATTTCGAGCATTTTGTGAGAAAAAGGAAATCAACATTCATTTTACAAGTATCAGACATCGACAGGCAAATCCTGCAGAAAGATATATTAAAGAAGTTATAAAATATTTAAGAATAGTGTGCCAAGATCAACATGAAACGTGGCAGCAACATATACCACAAGTAGAATATTTTTTAAATAATACACATAATTTAAATACAGAGGAAGTACCAGAATATTTAATGTTTGGCCATATAGGAAACAGAAAATGGATTAGTGAATATAATCAGGATATGTTAGAACAAGTAATGCAGAAAGTGAATAACCGAATTAGGAGGAAAGCTGAAAAATATATCAGAAGACAAAATCGAAAAATAAAAAAACCAATCACATTTCAAAAGGGAGATAAAGTGTTAATTCGTTCACTTAGAAAAAGTAATGTTAAAGAAAACCGTTGTAAGAAATTACAACCAATGTTTGAAGGTCCATACAGAATTGAAAATCAGAATGGACTAAATAGTTATGTGTTAATAGATGCAGAGAACAGACTAAGAGGCATGTTTCATATCAACGACATTTTTTAATATCATGAAGAGAATGAATAATGTTTTCTATACCTTTAACACAAATATAAAAACACTAACAATTCACTGATATATCCATTTTATTCAATAGACTTGATTTGTTAAATAGATGGTAGATTTTATTGTTGTGAATCAATTTGACATCATATTTATTGTCTTATACATATGGAAATTATTGTGTACCCTAAAAATCATAATTTGGGGTTCGATACAAAATTGATTCTATAAATAAATGTCTAATATAATAAAGTGTAAAACTTACCAATTCATATGGATGAAAGCCTGTTGAATGGAAATAATTCATAGGTTTTGTCTATAAATAAACATAACACAATAATATATGATTATGTTTATTTTCTCATATAATAGCCTCCATTGCTTTATTTGACATGACAGTTTGACATAGACAGCGAACAGGGATGTATTTAATAGAACACATTTTAAATAAAAAAAAATTGAATTATTAATTTATTAAATTTAATAAGGTATGAGAAAATTAATATTTAAAAAAATAATAAGTAAATTATTTATTTTAAATATTATTTTGGGGTATTGATACGATTGGGGTTTATAGAAAATAATTTATAAGTTATATACTACATAATATTAGATATTAAAAGTATTTGGTTATTTTAATAAGTTATATACTAGAGAATTTTATAAAAATATATTTATGTGAGGGCATTTTTAAGAAATTAGCATATAATAATTGTAAAAAGTTGTATTTTAGTAATTATAATGTGGTAGATATATTTAAGTGAGCCATGTGACTAGACAACCAACTATACATACTCTCCAAGTGACATTTTAGGAAATAATTGGGAATATAAAGTGGGGTTATAATAATAATGTTAGTTTAAAATGTTTAATTTATATATATTTAATGATTTAAATGTTTATTCTGATCTGAAAAGCCTAAATGTCAACAAAATTATCAATAGAACATTAACGAATTCTCCAGAATGCAGAATTTGACCTTTGTTTATGTTGGAACATTCTGGAATAATGATTATGTCGGTGGATCGAACAGATACTTTTTTCGAGAACATCCATATAGAAGAAATAGAACTAAATCGAACATGATCTCTTACCAGATGGTTCTGGAACATCCAAAAAGATATAAATACCAATTATCAATCAGTTGCCAACCGTAGTCCGTTTGAAGAGGTTTACTCTCCGGACACTGGAACTCACTTAAGCATGGGTGTATGTTACCTGAAGTAAAATCTAATTAAAATATTAAACATCATATAATATAATTAACAACATGTACAATCTTTGGTAACACATTACATTTTAAAGGGTTTTTACCCAAATATTTTGGTGGCTCAGGCATGGTAACCTGTAAGTATAACCATTTTATTGTTTTTTTTTAACCTTAGTCAAAATTTTAAACCACGTTTGCTGTAATTAAATGGTTTATACTTATTTTAGGTATTTTAACCTGATGATGGAACAGTTGTTCCGAAAACGTTCGTGCTTGTAATGTTGCCCTTTTAAGGGTTTTTATAAAATAAAATATACCCACATACAAAGACTAACCTCTTTTGTTATACGTGGTATACAGCCAGCTACAGGAATTATTTTCCTTGTGGATTTTATATAAATACCCGTGATTTGGATTCAAGATGGCAGTTTTAAGTCAGTCAGTCAGTCAGAAAGTTTAAGTCAAGCAGTCAGAAAGTTTAAGTCAGTCAGTCAGAAAGTTTAGTAAGAAATATGAAAGTTAGTTGGAGTCAGTCAATCAGTTACAAATAGTCCAATTGTTTAATATAGTGAGTTAAATGAAGACTAAAAATTATGCATATATTTTAATGCACATTTATAATTATACACAAATAATTATTGAAGATTATAAAAGTATATTAGAAGAATATTGGATGGATATTGGAAGGAATTAAAATTATATTATGATTGGAGATTAGTATAAATCAACTTATAATAATTGGATATTGGTATATTGAAAAGAAGAATAAATATAAATGCTGTTTGCTGGTTTGCTTGGTGGTTTATAAATGCTGGTAAAGAAAAATATATCTTAAATTGGTAGAAGCTGATAATTGGAAAAAGTAATTTCACAAAAGCAAGGATAACCGAAGTACGAAGACATTCAGTGGTGATTAGAATCTATATAGTGGAAAACAGTTCATATAGGCATTCAGTGAAAGAAAACAGTTCATATAGGCATTCAGTGAAAGAAAGGTACAAAATTTTGTTAATATAATTTAGTTAGTGTCATAACAATTTCAATTTTGAAGATAGTTTGTTTAAATTTTACATTGTCTATAGAATTTAATTAGTTTTATAAGAATATCAATTAAAAGATAGTGCATTATAAATTTACATTGGCTAGGTTAGATATATATGTGTGTTTCATAATAGTTATAATAAAGATAATTTAAAAAAGTACTTCTTTGAGAACCGCGATAAAAACCCTATATTATTAAAATACTCATTGCTCATCATTCAAACAAACAACACATCATAACAATATATATATATATATATATATATATATATATATATATATATATATATATATATATATATATATATTGTCATACTTTTTCTTTCCCAACCAAAGAAAAATAAATAAAAATATCCATCGGAATAAAATTTTAAGAAATCATTATAAACAAAAATGTATATATTAATTTAAGATAAGATTTAGTGTAGATAAGAATAGAAATTTGTTTGGCAAACGACCTGTTTCCGTTGCAAACAAAATTATCAAAAAAAAACCTTTGTTTAGAATTAGAAGACATTTTACCTGTAAGTTAATCTTTTCATTGTTTGTATAGTCGAGTATTAAATGACCATATTTTAATCTTTTGAAATATGTATAAATGATGTATTGAAAAAAACCAATTTTAAAGTAAGCTATTTAGTTTTCTCTGAAACCGAAATTAAGCTTTTCCAAAATTATGGCAAACACAATTTAAGCTTTTTGATTGGACGGTCGTTTTTAAATGGGAATTTGGTGAGTCGATCATGAGAGAGGAGAAGTTAGTCATATTTTGGTCATCGAAAGGAAACAGTCGTTTTTCTCAAGATAGGGTGTGGTTCGTGAGTTTGGATACCGGCGTAACGAAAAGAAGTGAATAGTTGGAAGAAGGAGATAACAAGTAGATTAAAAGAGGTCCTTGTATCTACCGTGGGTATTTTATAAAGTATATATGAAAGTATTCTTACGGCATCAAGTTGACAAAAGGAGGTCCTGGTGTCATAAATAAGTAGCGGAGTTTGAAGAAGTAAATCAGGTGTTTTTTGTGTAGTCTGCAGGAGGTTTGCAGAGACGTTCAGAAGGAGCCGAGGTGCCAAAGAGGGGAGATCACATCTTTGAGGAGACTGGACTTTTCTGGGTATGTTCCAACATACAACTCAATAAGAAAATAAACTGTAAGTGTTTGTACAATTGAATTTTATATCTGTGAAGGATCGTTTCGACATCATGGTCATTAGCATTCAAATTTAAGAACTGAGGTTTTGTTAGGCTAATCAAAAGTTTAAAGTTTTGTGGTTTCTTTTTTTTAAGTAAAGAAAATTTTAAGTAAAATTGGTTTTTCACGTAATATAAATGTATGTAGCTTTATAATCTTATTATCATAATAATTTGATTTATTTTTTTTTGTATGCTGATTGATAAGATAACGACAGAATTTAATAATTGTTTTATTCGTTCATATAAAATAAAGAAACGTAAATCTTTGTAATATAATATATTTGTATTATTATCTTTTCTTCTCTGCCCGATAAAAGACAACTAGAAAATCTTTTGAATCCATCGAACACAGGTAATATAAGAATTATTATTATTATATATGGTAAACAATCATAACAAATGGCCCCCAACGTGTAAGGCGTAGAAAGTATTTCTAGTTAAAATTTAAACGGATAGAGAAAAAAAGCAGATTGATTGAAAATTTATTTGCCGATGGTTAAAGTCTATAATGTTTGCTTTTATTACATTACATTTCAAATTTCTCTAGGTACAAATTTTTACATGATATAATTTATGATATTTGATTGATTTTTACAACTGACGAAAGTTTTAAAATTTTATTGCATTTATTTGAATTTATTGCATTTGGATAAGAGGAAAAGTTTTCGTCTTTGCAACATTACTCGAATTTCATATTTGGCGGGGATATTATTGCACAAATTTCAAAGCTTCATATTTGGCGGGGATAAATATTCTAACGAACATGTCGACCACAAGGAGTCAAAGCAAAACGCAAGAAAGGAAAGAGGATAAGATAGAAGAAGAAACAATTATTGATGAAGGATCGGATAATGAAGGAAATGCTACAATAATGGAGGAAAGAAAAGAAACAGGGATGCTGGAAAAATTATTAGCAATGATGCAAATACAGACACAAACAATAGAGAAAAACCAAATTGAAACATCAAAGAAAATTGATAGAAATCAACTGGAAACAAAACAGACAATGGAAGAAAACCAACGGGAAACAAGGCTAGCAATAGAACAAAAATTAGAAGAAAATGATAGAAAAATGGAAAAGCGTTTGGACAAATATGAAAATGAGGTAAAAGTCTGTTTAGAAAAAGTCAGAGAAGAAACAGAGAGGAAACTAGAGATGCATAAAGAAGAAATAGAAACTAAAATGAAAGATATTAAGACTGTACAGAAAAAGGAATTAAAACAGTTAGAAACAAAATTTGAAATGGCGCTACAAGAAGACAGGAAAGAAGTAGAAAGGAGATTAAAGCAAAATGAAAAACAAATGGCAGAAATTGAACTAAGAGGAGTAGAGAGAAAAGAAGTTATCATCCATGGAACAAGCGAAGCGAAAATACAGTTTGGCGGGGACGTAAAAAAATTACACCCAGTAATTTTCATTAACAATTTAAAAAAGAAAGTACGACCTATCGGTAATTTCGAAACAGCAAAGGAAACGATAAGGAACCATCTTAAAGATGAGGCAAGTTTATGGTTTGATAGCAAAGAAGAAGAATTACAAAATTGGCAAACATTTGAACAAAAATTTCTGAATTATTTCTGGGGAAAAATACAACAGATAGAGATAAACAAGGAATTACAAAATGGGAGATACCAGGATAGTATGGGTATATCAGAAAAAACATATGCGCTACAACTATACAACAATGCAAGACACTTACATTACAACTATTCGTCCGAACAGCTAGTGGAACTAATAGCCAGACATTTTGAAGATACCTTAGAAGATCACATAACTCTACAAAACTACAAAGATATTGACAGTTTATGTCAATTCTTACAAATACGAGAAGCAAAATTAAGAGAAAGAAAAATGAGGAGAACGCAAGAAAATCAAGACTATAGAGATAGAGGACAAAACTTTAGGAGAGAGTACACAAGAAGAGAATTTGTCCCGAGGAGGGAAAACGAAAGTAGATACAACGGAAGAGTAAATTATGAACAAAGAAATCGGCAATGGAACGAAAACAGATATCGAGAGAACCAGAATAGAAACAATAATCGCACATATCAGGAAAACCGAAATAATAATAGAACGAATGAACCGGAAAATCGCGGAAACCGATACGGGTCCGAGAGACCAAGAGAAAATAGAAGTGCGGTCAACAACACACACATAGAGGAATATGAGGATGAGAGACAAAGCGACAGAAGTAGAAGCGACCAAGAACAGCAAGCGTCTTTTCACGAAGGCGCTCACTAAAGACAAAGAAACAAACAGGAATTTTTTGTCACCCGAAGGAATTTATTAAATTGGCAGAAAATAAGGACAAAATAAGTGGAGCAAATCTGAAATTTGTAGATGGTTTTATCAACGAGACACCGATTAAAATTATGATTGATACTGGATCGGAAATTACACTAATCAACAGAAAACTAATAGAGGAAGTTAATTTAACGAATTTAATTTACAAAATTCCCAAGGTAAATTTAGTGGGCGCAAATAAACGGACTTTGGCAACGATAAATGAAGGAATACGAATAAAAGTACGATTGGATAAGAAATTTTATGCACTACAATGTGTTGTGATGCCAAACATGTTGCATGATATGATCGTAGGAGTGGATGAATTGGCAGAAAAACATGTGTTGATAGATTTCAAAAATAACACGATGAAAATCACAGAGGAAACAGAAGAAGAACAGGACAGTAAGAAAATGGAAAAGGAAAATGAGAAACAAAAAAATGATTTAGACAAAGAACAAACGGTGGAAATGAATTTGGCAATGAAACAAGGACAGAGAAGAAAGAGGAGATTGGCAAAAGAAAGTGAAAAGTGGGTTTCCTCAAAAGAAGAGATGAGCCCAGAAGAAGAAAAAGAAGAAAGATTAACAAAAGAAGACGAAAAAGGTACAATTGAAACAGTGGTATTTGAAGAAGTATGCGAAATGGAGGAGGCAGAATACAAAATAAATATGTGTAAAGAAATTGAGGAAAAAGAAAGAAAATTGATATGTGGAGAAGAAAAGGAAAAGGAATTGCGTGTAATATTGAGAAAGTATGAAGATTTAATAAATGAAGAAAACAGAGTAGCCAAAGAGTATGAACATTCATTTGAGGTTAAAGACTTAGGAAATTTTCGATCGAAAACTTATCCGATCCCATATAAATACCGACAGGAGGTGAAAGGAGAAATTAACAAAATGTTAGAAGATCAAATCATAGAGAGATGTGACTCGCCGTACATCAACCCAATCGTGATTGTGAAAAAAAGCAGTGGAGAATTGAGGCTCTGTTTGGATGCCCGGAATATAAATCAACACACGGTATCTCAATATGAATCACCCCTAAACATCGAAGCTATTTTTGGGAGAATTACGGGAACACACATGTTTTCTAAAATTGATTTGAAACATAGTTTTTGGTTAATACCGTTAGCAGAAAGATGTAGAAATTACACCGCTTTCTCAATCGATGGTATTGTATACCGATTTAAAGTAGTACCGTTTGGATTACAAAGTGCGTGTGCAGCATTGGTAAGAGCTCTCCATACAATATTAAATAAATATGAAGATTTCATAGTGCACTACATCGACGACTTACTCATTTATTCACCAGATACATCAAGTCATTTGGAACACATAAAGATTATTTTGGGAGAATTGGACAAGGCCGGATTAAAACTGAATATTGAAAAATGTCAATTTTTTCAAAAAGAAGTGATATATTTGGGATTTAAATTGGACACACAAACAGTTAGTTTAGCCGAGGACCGGGTAAAACTCATAGATGAATACCCAAGACCAACGAATTTAAAAACATTGAGAGGTTTTCTCGGGACGATCAACTATTTTAAAAAACTAGTTCCTGATTTAAGCCAGAAGGAAATTCCTCTGATCAAATTATTGAAGAAGGGTGTTAAATGGAATTGGAAAGAAGAACAAGAGAAAGCTTTTCAAATTTTAAAAGAGGAATTCTCGAAAGGAACGAAAATATATCACCCCATGTACAATTTGCCTTTCATACTACGAACTGATGCATCCATACAAAAATTTGCGGGAGTTTTGTCGCAAATACAAAACAATCAAGAAGTGCCGATTTGTTTTATTTCCCGGGTGACAAAAACACACGAAAGAAAATACAGTGTGACTGAACTAGAGTTTGCTAGTGTACTTTTCTGTGTAAATAAGTTAAGATTTTATCTGTTGGGAGCAAAATTCACAATCGAAACTGATCATGCAGCTTTGGTACATATAATGAAAAATCGTCTGGTTAACAATCGTATACATAGAGGCATTTTGTTACTACAGGAGTATGACTTTGAGTTTCGATATATAAAAGGAAAAGACAACATTATAGCCGACGCTCTCACAAGGGATGAAGACTCGGGGAAAAAGGAAGCAATTGCTTTTCATGTAGGATTGAACATTTTGACACAAGAGGAAGGGGTATTTTCGTTAAACGAAATTAGAACAAATCAAGAAGACCTGGAAGAAAGAGAAAAAAGAAGAGCGGAGAGGGAAAATGGTATATTTTTCAAACGAATTGATGGAAAGGAACTATACGTGATAACACAGACATTGGCAGAAAGGATCATACAGAAATTACACGAAGACAATGGACATATCGGTAGCAGAAAAGTCTGGCTGGTTTTTCGAGAAAATTATATTTGCCGACAAGATTACCGCATCGCAAAAGAAATTACACAAAAGTGCCAGATCTGTCAAAAATATAAAATTATAAATTTCAAAAATGAAAACGTTACAAAAAATATTATATCCCGGAACAAATTAGATATTGTAGCAATAGATATGTTAAGCGATCTAATTATGACGACGAAGAGGAATAAACATGTTTTAGTCATGGTAGATGTGTTTTCCAAATATGTAAAATTATACAGTTGCCGTACCACGAGAGGGGAAGAAATAATGAGAAAAATCGACAATTTTATAGCCACCGTAGGAACACCAAGAAGGATTCTTCTAGACAATGCAACATATTTTAGAAATGATCGTTTCAAGGGACAACTTCGAGAACGGGGAATAGAGACAAATTTTGTTAGCATCAGACATCCACAGAGTAATCCTTCGGAACGTTTTATACAGGAAGTGACGAAGTTTCTACGGATTACAACAGAGGGTCAACATCGACGATGGGATAGGAAAGTCGCCGAAGTAGAAACGTATCTAAATACCATCCCGAGCACTGTAACGAAAGAGACCCCAGAATATATAATGAAGGGTATAATGCCACTAAGACCATGGGAAGATAGAGAACAAAAGGAATACACACAGATAATGGAAAATGTGCAGAGGAGATTGCGGAGAGCAAACGAAAAATATATCCAGAGGCAAGACCAAAATAGAAAAAGAAGACCAGTTACTTTCAAAAAAGGTGAGAAGGTTATGGTGAGAGCATTGCGCGTGTCCAACATACCTAGCAATGTGTGCGGAAAGTTAATGCCTGTTTTTGAGGGTCCGTACATAGTAAACAATGAGAATGGGATAAATAGTTATGAGTTGAAGCACATAGAATCAGACAAGAATAGGGGAATTTATAATATCAACGATGTTTACAAATATTATGAATAAAATGCTGGTATTGTTTTTGCATAGAGAAAAATCCCTGCATAATTCAGTAATTTTTATCATATGCAAAGGCGGGGATTTGTCATACTTTTTCTTTCCCAACCAAAGAAAAATAAATAAAAATATCCATCGGAATAAAATTTTAAGAAATCATTATAAACAAAAATGTATATATTAATTTAAGATAAGATTTAGTGTAGATAAGAATAGAAATTTGTTTGGCAAACGACCTGTTTCCGTTGCAAACAAAATTATCAAAAAAAAACCTTTGTTTAGAATTAGAAGACATTTTACCTGTAAGTTAATCTTTTCATTGTTTGTATAGTCGAGTATTAAATGACCATATTTTAATCTTTTGAAATATGTATAAATGATGTATTGAAAAAAAACCAATTTTAAAGTAAGCTATTTAGTTTTCTCTGAAACCGAAATTAAGCTTTTCCAAAATTATGGCAAACACAATTTAAGCTTTTTGATTGGACGGTCGTTTTTAAATGGGAATTTGGTGAGTCGATCATGAGAGAGGAGAAGTTAGTCATATTTTGGTCATCGAAAGGAAACAGTCGTTTTTCTCAAGATAGGGTGTGGTTCGTGAGTTTGGATACCGGCGTAACGAAAAGAAGTGAATAGTTGGAAGAAGGAGATAACAAGTAGATTAAAAGAGGTCCTTGTATCTACCGTGGGCATTTTATAAAGTATATATGAAAGTATTCTTACGGCATCAAGTTGACAAAAGGAGGTCCTGGTGTCATAAATAAGTAGCGGAGTTTGAAGAAGTAAATCAGGTGTTTTTTGTGTAGTCTGCAGGAGGTTTGCAGAGACGTTCAGAAGGAGCCGAGGTGCCAAAGAGGGGAGATCACATCTTTGAGGAGACTGGACTTTTCTGGGTATGTTCCAACATACAACTCAAGAAGAAAATAAACTGTAAGTGTTTGTACAATTGAATTTTATATCTGTGAAGGATCGTTTCGACATCATGGTCATTAGCATTCAAATTTAAGAACTGAGGTTTTGTTAGGCTAATTAAAAGTTTAAAGTTTTGTGGTTTATTTTTTTTAAGTAAAGAAAATTTTAAGTAAAATTGGTTTTTCACGTAATATAAATGTATGTAGCTTTATAATCTTATTATCATAATAATTTGATTTATTTTTTTTGTATGCTGATTGATAAGATAACGACAGAATTTAATAATTGTTTTATTCGTTCATATAAAATAAAGAAACGTAAATCTTTGTAATATAATATATTTGTATTATTATCCTTTCTTCTCTCCCGATAAAAGACAACTAGAAAATCTTTTGAATCCATCGAACACAGGTAATATAAGAATTATTTTACTTTTGATAACAGATAAGCTATAATTTTTTTATTGGCTCAATAAACTAAGTTTGAACTCAAAATAAACAATCATAACAATATATATAAGAAAAAAGAAGTACTTGTGACTTGTTTGGAACAAATATATAACTGTTTTGGATGGGTTGGAGTCAATAAAAGGGCTATTGGTTAACTATTTTTTTAATCTCGAGCTTTCAACTGTGTTTACAATTATTATCAAGAGCTAAAAAAGACAAAATATCTTACAAGGTTGAACTAAAAGGAAAAAACAATTTTTGTTAACTTACCAAATCAAAATTAGTTTAGTAAGTAAAAATTACTGCTAATACATCTTCAAAATAATTAATATAAAAATGTTTTAATCCAATGAATGTTTCTCTGAAAATTTTTATAATTTTGAAAACATTTTTTTTAATACAAAAATAATTTAATTTATAAATAAGTTAAAATAGCAACCAATTACAAATAAGCCTCAATGTCATAAATGCCAACATAAAATTTTTATTTTTGAAAATTATATTGCCAAAAGTAAAATTTCGTTTAAACATTCTTTTTTGTTTAGTAACAAAACAGAAGAAGATTTATTCACCGTTGACAGACGTCTGAAAAAATGTAACAGATATATGGAGAATTAAATATGACATTTTACAAGTTTTATATATAAATCATAAAGAAAGAATATAATTATAAATTTTGCTTAGATTTTGAATTTCTGATCTTTTGTTTAAATTATTATCACTTTTGCTAATACAAACCAAAAAAGTCCTTTTAAATTTATTACTTTCACTACATAAAATTTTAATGTTATCAAACTCCATAATATAGTCTTTATCGATTACATGCAGAATTAAAAAACCATCTTGTCCTTTGGCAGAGCAGTACAGATACAGTACTTTTAATACTCAAATTTTAGGACACAGCTAGAAGTTTAAAAGTCAGCCATAATGAAATATAAAAAACAAAAAAACATCACTTTTGCTTATTAATTATGACAGCCAATAATTCAGCATTAGCTTCAGGAAAAAGCTTTAAATTAACTTATTTCTCAAAAACTGGTACATATATAGGGATTTTTTGGGAGTTTTTTATTTTATTTATTTTAACGTTTTTAAAAAAACCGTTAATTGTTGTTAAGTTTTGCTACTATTTCCTATACAGTTATTGAAATATTTAGCCCTAAATGTTTGTATTTTAATTTTAATTAATATTGTATAGCGTGCCATGAAAATTTCATTTGGCAGTTCTCAATTCACCTCAATTATACACAGACATACAGGATTACATTTTTCAGAACCGAGAACTGTCAACTAAAATTTCCATGACACGCTATACAATAGTAGTCCAAAATATAAAATAAACATTTAAAGGTCAATATCTCAATAACTAGTAGAATAAGGGGTGATCCATTTAAGAATGTTAAAAATTTTGAAGAGTCCGTTTTGTATCACCTTCTATAATAAATATTATTATATCTCAAAAAGTTTCATTAAGATAGCCAATATTAAAAAATTGTATTAAACAAAAAACAAACACTTGATATAAAGTAGCATAATCTTATATTGAAACAATTCTACTGTTCTATCAAAGTTCGTGATAGTATGCAGGATCTTATATTTAAAAGAAGTTAGTCAACGTTATAACTGGAAGTTGTTGAAGGTTCTAATTATTTTGGAATAATTGGGAATAAGTTTCTCTCAAACGTTTAATTAGAACCCTCAAAGAATCACTCTATATATATACTTCCGAATATAATTTTTAGAAAGAGAAAAATTAAAGTATATGACAATATTTCGAATATTTTATAAACTGTGTCCTATATATTTTATATTTTTCCTTATTCAAATACCATTAAAGAGTTTTATATGCGAAACTTTCCCTCTTTCAGTTTCTAACGGGACAACAGGATTTTTTCTTAAGTATCTATTTTGTTTATCACAAAATCCAATGTAAAAAATCATACCTCAGCAAATAAGAGCATGTTTTCGTAACCCCGTTTGTAGCTTTTTGTATGATATTTATCACGAGGGTAAGACCTTTATCGTAAAAAAATAACCCCTGAATTCACACCCCAAATAGAGAATCCAGAGCCTAAAATCGCACAGAGCTGAAAATTCGCGTCAATCGCATCAAATTTTCAAACCCCATTCGAAAGGAAAGATGCAATTTGTTCATCCTTGCAGAAACCTCCTTTGCCAAGAATGAAATAGTAAAATGGAATCGAAATGGCCAACTACATTTTGCAGTGAAATAGCAGCTTCTTATTTAACGAAGTAGAATTAATTGGACTTTAAATATTCCTTTTAACATTTAAATAGAGTGGTATTAAATGACAAAACTTATGACACGATAAAATAAAGATAACCGTAAAGAACTTAGTAATAAAAATGTTTAAATGATATAAAAGCAGGTAAATCTAATGAAAATTAAAAATTATAGCGAATGATAAAACACAAATTGGAATCGTGGCTATACGAAAAAAACTACTTCCTTAACGATAGTTTAAATTGTTTACCATCTTATGTTTTATTGCAGTTTGTCCCATCACAAACAATAATCAATATGTATAATCATCATGTTATAGCATAGGAGGAAGCTAGCCAGTTGCAAGCACCCACATGAGACATTAAATGTTAAAATAGCTACATGCTATGACATGAACATTACTTCATAAACAGAACAAACATATTTATCAAAACAACATCGGCCATACATTTTAGCCACATAACTATAAAAAATACGAAAAAAGTTTGTCAACACCCAATTAAAAACTTAAGCTGCACTATGCACCTTCGCCTCCGGTAAGTGCTGGGTGGATTAAGTAGCTCAGTAAATGCCGGTGCCGGTCCCAAGCCCGGATATAGGACGGGGGTTGAGGCGATGGGCTAGCAACTCATCCCTTGTCAAAAGAAATAAATGCTAAAAATTTCGACCAAAAGCCTCGATACAAAAGATGGATCAAAACAAAGACGACTAATGCAACGGAAAAGGAAAATGATATTGGCAACATGGAATGTACAAGGACTTTGAATCAAACAATCAGAAGTATTCAAAGAATTAGCGGAAAGAAAAGTAGATATATGTATTCTTACCGAGACCAAAAAAAAAGGGAAAAGGAAATAAAGAGATAGGAGAATATATACATATCTACAGTGGAGTGAGTAAAGATAACAGAGCTAAGAGAGGAGTCTCTATTGCCATTCGAAAAAATCTTAAAACAATATTAAATCGTGGACTGAAGTAAATGAACAACTGCTAATACTGGAAATGAAAAAGAATGGGCACAACATCGTAATTCTCGGAGTGTATGCCCCAAATAAAGATGCAGATCCAGAAAGTAAAAACGATCTCTACATCAAAATGAATGAAATACTCTATGAAGTTAAAGAAAACTGTGAAATCTTTATACTAGGAGATTTAAACGACTGAGTAAGAAGAGAAGAAAATAACAGAGGCATAGGAAGATATGGGGAACAAATAACCAATGACAACGGAATGCGTCTTAGAGATTTTTGTAAAACAATTTCTCTCAAAATTATTAATGGATTTTTGAATGGAGAGATATTCACAAATTTACATGGATACAACCTACTAGGAATCTGCGCTCCATAATCGACAATGTAATCCAACGTCAAACTTCCCAGCTGAAAACAACTAACGTAAGGGTATACCGTGGATCAGAATGTGGATCCTACCATCGTTTACTTATGGCTAACGTGATAGTTAACTATCGCAAAAGCAATAACACTCAGGTACAGAATATAGAAAAGATACAAGAAGTAACATCCCCTAAATATAACCTAGAAAGCTTAAAAGAAGATTCAACGAAATTTCTTTACAAATAACGACTGGCCACAAAATGTGGATCGAGAAAATATATCAGCGGAAGAATTTTACCAGCAACTTAAAAAATGCATTCATGAGGCTACAAGTGAAGCTTTGAGGTATAAAGACAAACATGAAACAAAAAATCAAGAATGGTGGTCGGAGAATATTCAAACGTTGTAAATAAGAAGAAAACTGCTTATCAGAAATGGCTGTCAACGAGAAGGGAGGAAGATTACAAGATATATAAAAAATTAAATCGAGATGTAAAAAGAAAAGTAGAAAGAAAAGTGAAAAGTAAAAATGAGATGTGGGATCGAAAATGTGCAGAGGTGGATAGGTATGTGGGTGGAACAAGTGTTGGGCAAGCGTGGAAGGTGATAAAGTCTTTACGGAGGGAAGGTAAGGAAAAATCTAACTTACAGTTAATAGATATAAAACAGTGGAAACACCATTATGAGGTGTTACTGACAGAGGATAAATGTAAATTCCAAGAGATCGAAATGGAAGAAATATCCGAACATACACAAATAAGTGAGATAAAAATCGCACAGTTAAGCGATTCCCTTAAAAGATCAAAAAACGATAAAGCAGCAGGAGCTGGACACATCCCAATTGAGTTGGTAAAGTATGGACCAAAAATATTACATGCGATGTTGGTTCAATTATTTAACAAATGCTTAAAAGGACAAAAATATCCCTGATGATTGGAATGTTGGATACATCAGCTTAATATTCAAGAAAAAAGGATAAACGCAAATGCTCTAATTATAGGGTAATAACTGTTATCAGCTCAGTGGGGAGGTTGTACTGTTGAATAATAAAAAAAGAATAGAATCAGAATACGAAGACATAGAAGAACAAAATGGATTTCGTGCAGGAAGATCGTGCACTGATGGTATATTCGTTCTGCAGCAGGTAATCGAAAAACGGAAGGCAAAGAATATATCTATTTTTTGTAGATTTAGAAAAGGCTTTAACAAGGATGTCGTCTATCTCCGACCTTTAAAATATATATTCAATCATCGCTAGAGCAGTGGAGCAAACAAGTATTCGGAATGGGAATAGACATAGGCGGTGGTAAATGTCTAACAACTTATTTTTCGCAGATGATCAGGTAGTCGTAGCGAATGATGAGGAAGACATGGACTACATGTTTAGAAAACTAAAGAAAGAATATGAAAAATGGGTTCTCAATATGAATATGTCAAAGACAGAGTATCTTAAAATAGGAGATGATGAAGAAGATCCAGAGTTAGAAATTAGAAACACAAAACATGCAATGAATATAAATATCTCGAATCTATAATATCTAAAGAAGGCACTACCAAAAAAAACCTCGAAAACAGAACGCAGCAGGAAAAAAAGAGGTAAACATTGTAAACTCTCTACTATGGTCTAAAGATATTAGACAAGAAACGAAATGACAATATATCGAACCTTGGTAGAGCCTATTATGACTTATGGGGCAGAAGTTTGGCAGATCACGAAAAAAGATAGAAAAAGAAAAGAAGTAGTAGAAATGGATTTTCTAAGGAGAGCGTGTGGTGTATCCAAAAAAGATCATATCAGGAATGAAGATATTAGAAGGAGGAAAAATACTATATATTCCAGTGTAGACAGAATTGAAACGAGACAACTAGTGTGGTATGGTTACGTGAAGTGAATGAATGAAGATAGATGGCCAAAGAAAGCTTGAAAAAACATACTGCAACAAAGACGAAGGGAAAAGCCTTCAGTTTCCTGAGAAGAAAATGTACGGCACATAATGAGAGATAGAGCCATCAAAGAAGATGAATGGATGGACAGAAAACGATGGCGGTCGAAATGCGAGAAGCGGCTGAAGAGGCTGTAGGAACCTCCCTTATGTAATACTGCACTATGTATGATACTACACCTATTTTTTCAGGCTTAATAGAGGTATTTGCGGTTGGATAAGTATCAGCTTCCGATCTGTTGGAGGCGCTGAACTTTTTATCGCTAACAGCGAATAGACAACCAGGAGTTTAAAAAAGAAATGCAGAATCTAAGTAACGAAAACAATAGTTTAAAGAGCCAACTAGAGGAAGCAGAGAAAACTATAACCTAACTGGAAAGCACAATGAAATTCTACCAAAAGGAAATTAAAGCTAACAGCTTAATAACAGGATTTAGAATGGATACAAACGATGAAATTATTCTACACAAGCACTAAATTTTATAATAAGGAATCACCCAAAGGAAAATGTAAAAATATTAGACATTAAAATGGGCGATAAAACTGGTTTGCAAAGAATAGTGAATATTTAAAAAAACAAGAGTGCAAAATAAGAGCAAATTAAGACTTCTTAATTTGTTCTGCATAAGAGAGACGAAACAATATCCATAAATTACGATTTAAGAGAAAAAAAGATCTATACAGAGAGGTATAAGAAACATTATATAACCAACTTAGATAGAAAGATAAAACCGTCTAAAGAGAATATAATAGTCTCTAAGTGGAAGGCGAATAGGGTAAGGATTATACGATAAAAAATGACAAACTAAGAAAATGATTGAAATCCCGGATTGATCAAATCAGTACAAAAAGGACAGAACAAAAGGCAAGCCGCACAACACAAAGGGTGTAGAGATAGCTTTAGATACTTGGAATATAAGAGTCAATTGCAGAGAGGGGTAATTCAAATAACATAGAAAGTAACTGAAAAAAATAAAGATTGGTTAATTAGCACTACACAAAACAAAGTCAACGAAACAGGAGAAAAGAGGAATTATATATTTTTAGTTTTGGGATTCTTAATGCGCATGACACAAGGGAAAAAATATAATGTAGCATGAATATGACTATATGAAAACTTATATCAAAAGTATAGCAATATTTCGCTCTACATCAGAAGAAATATATAAACCATCTAAAGGCAATTATAGTGCACAAAGACACCTTACAATCGATTGCTGATGGATCAAAGAGATCAAAGGCGTTTGACAGAGTAAAATACATTGGACAACATACTCATGGACGTACTCACTAGACAATAGTTTCAAGATATCAATTTTTTTAAATCTATATTGGAAATGAATAGCCTTTGTTAAAATAGGCGAAAAGACGTCCAGTAGTATCTCCATAACAAAAAGAATGCACCAGGGTTGTATTCTGTCACCTATTTTCTTTAACCTTTATTTTAAAGAAGTATTCTAGAGAGCACTGGAAAACATCCAAGAAGGCATTACAGTTAATGGAAGCCTGATAAACAACATAAAATATGACGGTGATACTGTCATCCTGCCAGATACCCCAGAAAGGCTTTAACAACTCATAGATGCAGTAGTAGAAACAGACGAATTCTTTGGCTTTAAAATTAACACCAGTAAAACAAAAGCAATGGTAAGTAATAAGTAGTAAAGTGTCTTCGAGGACTTGTTGATAGCAACTGATTCTGTTCGTGATGAATCAGTTGCTATCAACAATGCTTTGTCTCAGGACCAGCAAGCTCAAGTGGAGTCTTACGTTGCCATGTTATCAATTCCAATTGTACATCATAGCATATAAGATCCAATAATGTAACTTAAATTCAAATTAAAAACATTTAACGGGCTTTTACCCAAATATTTAGTGGCTCAAAACATGTATACTTAGACACACTAATGATGGAATATTGATTCCGAAAACGTTCTGTGATTGTGATGTAGCCCGATTGGGTGTTTTAATTTTATACCTTATAGGATTTTTTAATTGTTTTTTTTTGTGATAAATGGTATACAGCCAGCTACAGGAACTTAGTTTCCTTGTGGATTTCAAATTTATAATACACACATAGAAGATGTCAATAAATTTAAATACTTTGGTTCATGGATAACCCAAGATATAGACCTGGAGGTTGAAATCCGAGCTCGAATGGAATACTCAAGATCTGCATTCCTTAAAATAAAACACCTTTAAACTATTATCTCTCTCATTGGATAGTCGTGGTGGGTATTGATTCGTGAAAACATACATATATTCTATTCTCTTATATGGGACAGAGACATGGAGAATGAAGTGCTATCAAAAGGTTTGAGGCCAACGACATATGGGTGTTTAGACGACTCCTGAAAATCCCATGGACAGACCATGCCACTAACCAGCTAGTATTGAGTAAAATGAGCAATGACAGAGAACTTTTTAACATTATCAAGAAGCACAAAACCAGTTATCTAGGATATGTGTACGGGGAAAGACTTTATAAGCTCTTGAGGTTGTTGATTAAGGGGGAATATAAGTAAGCAGAAGTCCAGGTAGAAGATGTTCATGATTGAATCACAAGAGAGAATGGACGTCTCGATCCTTCATTCTTATTAAGAGCCGCACAGGATAGAGAAAGATTTGAAAGAATTGTTGGCGATATTTAGAAATGAACAGGGTACTCTAAGAAGAAGAAGAATAGAGAGGCAAGTGGAAACAAATTTAAACTTATTGAATTTGACAATACAAGATAATTAGTAATAGAAGGCGCACTATTCAGATAAATATATAATGTAACTTGGAAACCACCGGATTGCCGAACCTAGAACCACATAGATCATGTATAACTTAGGGGGAAGCACATAAAAAGTCTGAAACGCGCAACAAGCTATAGAAAAGCTGATGCGGACAGCGACCATCTAGTAAAACGTAAGCTAAAATTTAAAACTCCAATGCGGATAAAAACAATTAAACGTTAGTATATCAAATATGACAATAGACAAATAAACCATAGAAAAATACAGATAAACTATAAAATATAGTCTTGTAAGAACATAGCATGAAAAAATATAGATAATAGATGGACAGGGATTGAAAACACAATCAAATGATGAGCAGAAGTTCTAGACGAAGTCTAAAGTGGAAAGAGTGAATAAATTACGGAAATTACAGTAAAAAGTAAAAATAGTATGCAAAAAACAAAAAAATAATTATCTACATCATATCAAAATATTTCAAGACAATATTAATAACAAAGATATTAGAAATTATTACCAAAAAGCGAAAAAGGAAAACGGTACTTATCAGCAGAAAATAATTTTCTGTAAGGACGAAGAAGGGAAAGTAGTGTGACGAGTGGTAGAATGGACAAGCACATCGAGACAGCATTTTGAAAATATATTAGAGATGGCTGAAGATAAAACCAAAGAGTACCGACAAGAGAGAAATTAAAATAAGTTAGTTAACATCTTACAAATAACAAAAGTGCAGGTGATTGATACTGAAAAAAGAGATGTTATTCACTGTACCAGATAGGTTTTAGAAAAAACAGATCATCTTTTTGTACTAAAGCAATGACTACATACCAGTTATTAACGCAATATAATCATTCAGCGCTTTGCACAATTTGAGGCACGAAACAAGAACACCACTTATTTACAAGAAGACTACACTATTTAATATAGTTATAGAAATTACTCTAAGGAAAGATAATATCAACAAATAGCGTACAGTCCATACGCTAAAATACCAATGCTTAGCTCTCGTGAATGAGGTGGTTCTCCTAAGAAGATTTAAAAAATAACCAATTTAGGTTCAACCAATTTCGACATATTATCATATTATATTATATGGAATTTCATAATCAAAAGTAGAAAAGAAGTAATATAGAGAGCTGCTCAGACCATAGACACATTAGATACACCTTAGAGGGGAAAGCAGCGAAAGTCACTTATCGGAACCAACTAACTGGGAGACTTATGAAGAAGCTCTAGATCAGCGTCTGTCAAGAATAAGGGGAATGATAAATGACGCCACGGTTCTAAAAATGGCAGTGAATAATCTTAATGACGCTATCCTTTTAGCATTCCAAAAAACCTTCCCTCTAACGGAGAGAAGTTCCACCAGAATTACGCCATGGTTGATTAAAGAACTGTCTGTGTTAAGAAAAAGGACGAGGAAGCAATTCAATAGAACCAAAGTAACCAGGGAGTGGGGAGAACACAGAGCCACACAGATGGAATACTATACAGCTATAAAAAGGCCAAGAGAGGTACATGAAGAAAGCGCTGTGAGAAAATTGAAAGCTTGTGCTTGTGCTTTCAATTTCCTCAATTTCCTCATATCAAAAGGTGCTCTCAAAGGACAAAACACAACCAATTATCTCACTCCTAAATAACTAGGGCTAGTATACCAATATAGAAAGAGAAACGTCTAAAGAGCTCTTCAGAGTGCATTTCCTCAGATCACAAATAGTTGAATCACCCATTGACTGAGAATTAGTAGTCAACGAGGCTCTGTAGAACTCCTCAAGAACTATTTAGCCAAAAAGATGTAACCTATGAAAAAGTAGCATGGGTAATGAAAATAAGGTGGCCTATAAATAACCAGGATTTATATAGAATCACCAGAATAAAACAATCATTGAACCTTTACGATGAAGGTACAGGGTCTTGGGCCAAGACCAAGGGTCTTGTTAATGAAAAACCAGATCACATGCCAAAAAAAAAATACAATTTTAAGAATTCATACAGGGTGTCTATTCCAGATAGGAATGTATGGAGAAACAAGAGTATTATAAATAACAATCTGGTATACAGGTGGATCCAAAACTACAGAGGGTGTCAGGGCAGGAATATACTCCAATAATCTAAGAATTACCGAAAGATTTGAATTGGGGAGAAACTGCACCGTTTTTCAAGAAGAGATATATGCGATACTGCAATGTGCAAAAGAAAATAATGAGAGAGCTCTTAAAATAGAGAAGATCTCTATATTCTAGAGAGTCAAGCGACACTGAAGATACTGTCAGGAAGTGACATCTAGGCTGGTGGAAGACTGCATCAAAGAATTAAATGAACTGGCAGACCGGAACAAGTTTGAAATTGTCTGGGTACCAGGACATCAGGGCATCAAAGGCAACGAAAAACCAGATCAGATTGCAAAAAGAGAATCGAACGGATCAAACTAACAGGCTGTAAATCTTGGAGTACCAAAGGCTGCAGTTCGTAGGGCTGTAGAGGACTAAACGAGAGAGAGATAAAAAGAGATACAAGTGATTATAGGAGAGAATCCCAAAACAAACACATGTAAAAATCTTCATTCGTAGACCATGTAGAAAAAGAACAGAGGAATGTTGACCGCTTATGCACCAGAAACAAAATTTTTAAATAAAATAGGCATTTATAATGGAGATCTTAACTGCAGATTCTGTGCCAAGGTACTAGAAATTGTAAAACATGTATTATTTACTGCACTGAACCGTTGAGAGAAGTCACTGGTATATTTAAGACACTTCAAGAGAAAGACTGTACAACCTTCTACATGGTACAAAAATTCTACACTGTAGGAAACAACAACGGACAGCAAACACAATAAGCTGCAGCTTCATTGATAACGGAGATATTAAGGATAAGGCGGGCCCACGGAGAAAAAAGGCCATGGAATTAGATTCCTTATTTTAAATGTTTAGTAGTACATAAAATTCAAAATAAATATGTGTACACAAAACAGTTGGACTGCTGATTTGCCTAATATTTGAATTGACAATTATATAATTATATGTATATAGCCTATAACCTAACAAAAACTACGATAAAGTCCAGTAAGTGCCAATATACATCCATCACGTAAACATAGTAATAATTATTAATTTCCTTCCACAATTGTCATTTGTGTTTACTTTTTTACTACCTATTTGAAAATATACTTTTTCCAGATCGATTATGGTTATATATTTTTCTCTATTCTTTTGTATTTTACAGCGATTTTTAATGTTAAAATAATAATAATACTTAGTTCTTTTTTATTTGTTATTGGTCTAGTTTTTTTAAATACATAATAAAATTATTCTATAAATTTAATTCCTTTTTTTTTGCGAAATAGTTCGATTTTATTGTACGTGCCCTTGTATAAATGCAAACTCGTCATTTTCTTGAAGTTTGTGGGCTTTTTGTCCACAATGTTTGTAAGTTTCCAATTTACGTAACCGTCCTTTGACAAGAATGAAATAGAACGTAGTACGTGTACGTAGACAAACACCCCAATATTCACATAACCATGAAACTAGAGGTGACCAACGAAACGACGTTTATGGTCGTTCAAAACAGCAAACAGAAAAGAGCGTGGCTTTGACTCGAATTCATTAAATCAGGGGTTGGCTTATTTATTTCTGACTCTAATGTTGGCGATTTAATAAAAAAGTGGAAGCTGACCAAAGCAGTGACCAGTGGCGTGTAAAGTAAATAAATATTGAAAATTTATTTTAAATTTAAAAAATGTGGCGGAGTCGCCAGGAATTTGATCATATTCATGTTTCTTCTTCTTGTTCACATATATCTTTCTATGTATTTAAGTTGTCGACTCAATCTGTTTTAGCCCCTAATACATTTTTTATGTTTACAATTCCGCTTTAATCGTATCCTTTCTTATTCTTCTTTTTTCCTTCAGTTCCTTATGTCTATATATCCAAACATTCTTCTTCTTGTTCCGTCAGCGCTATCGGTCGTTGAATTTCATGTTGTCTACCATATTTACTATCCTAGCTTTATTTATCGCAGCTCTAATTAATAACACAAACGATTACAGTTTTCTTAAGTTTTTAAGCCATGATGTTCTTCTTCTGTCAGGACCAATGGTTTGGATCTTTCCCTGTATAATGACAAGCAAATGTTCACATTTTTCATAGTTCCCAATAATATAACCTCAGTATTTCAGCTTAAGTCTATTTATTGCATTTACTAGTTGTATTGTTTGGTTCAGTCGTTAGTGTAAGAAGCTCCTTATTTCTCTGTCGACATAGCTTATCTCCTATAGCCACATCTAAGAGGTTTTCAAGCGTTTAAGCATGGCCTTACTTAGAGTTTACGTTTCTACTCTATATAGTATACCGGAAAGATATAACAAGATTTCATCACACGTAGGCATATACGTGTAACAGACACAACAATATAAGAACTAACCATAAACTTGCAACTAACCTCACGTCGATTTTAAAAGAAGACTGTAATTCGGTAAATGTTTGAAAAACTCTTTGAAGAATGTAGGTACGTCTATTTCATCAGTTGTAATTGTAATGTAAATATATTTGTAGAGTAATATAATGTAACTTATGTCGCTAACAACTCCTAGCAGTTAATGCGAATAAATAAAACAAAATAAAAAATAATAATAATATCATTTTAATCAGTTGCAGTTTACTTAAATATACAATATTTAACTTAAAGATGTCATACAAAAACAGTTTCAAAACTTCTAGTACGCTGGTTGTTTCTTATTTTACCATAATTTTTTATCTTTTCTCTATGAATAGTAACTGTTTGCTTTTTTACCTTTGTAACCTTTTTTAATCTGTCTAATATTTTTTACCAAAATATTATGACTTGTCACACTTGGATAGGTTTTTAATGCTATTACTCAATTTTTTACTTTTTGTACTATTTTTGGTGTTTATTGCCATTCTCATAATTGTCTAATTCCTCTATCCATATGTTATCAATTTACAAATAGAATTATTTTTTGTATTCTGTATATTTTTTAATTATGTTAGTTATTTTATTTATTTGTTTACCAATATTAAAAAGTAGGGTATTAAGGTTATTTCCTTGTTTAATTCATTTCTGCATTTTAGTTAGTATTTCCCTCTTACCTAGTCGGATATGCTTTTTATAATTTGAACTAAGTGTTTTGGTCCCTGTAAGCTACTGACGCAGTCCCAAATTAATTTTTTGTCTATCTTATTAAAAGCCGCTGTTAAGTAAATAAATGCCACGTAACATTTCTATTTTCTCTTTCTATTATGTTTCTTAAAATAAATATACCAAGTGACCTAGAAATTAGAAAACTTATAAATAATTGTGTTTTTATAAAATTTTGTGTGGCTTTTAGTTGGCCTAAGAGAAGCCGGACTTTCTTTTCGAGAAATTACGAATATGGTCCATAGAAGTTTTAATACTGTGTCAAGATGTTATCAGGTATAGCATCAAAAATGCTTACATAAAGACCGAGAGACTCTGGGCGGCGCCGAAGAACAGCATAACATCTAGATCGTCTGCTAAGGTTACTAACTCTAAGAGACCGTTAACCAAATCGTCCATTTACGATATAAAATCATAAATGGCACGTCATTTAACATGTTGACTATGGCACCACCGATCCTTAGAATTAACCGATTCTGTGGCTTCCTTAACAGAGAAAATCAAACTGCCGAAATTACCAGAAGAAGTTAGCGTGGGTAGGATTTGGAAAACTGAGTTCGATCTTAAAAAACACTAAAATAGAACAATATTTGAAAACTAGAAATTATGATCAGTGTATCCTCCCTATACTCACTTATGGTTCACAGACGTGAACACTCACCAAGTCGAATATGGATAAAATAGTAAAGGCACAAAGAGCGATGGAAAGATCAATGCTCGGGGTGAGACTTAGAGATAAAAAACAAACAAATGGATTAGAAGCAAAACCAAATTAAAAGACGCAGTAACACATGCTGCCAAATTAAAATTGAGCTTCGCAGGACACAATGCCCGACTGAAGGATAAAAGATGGAACCACGAAATACAACAATGGAGACCATGGTTAGGAAAGAGAAGCAGAGGAAAACCACAAATCAGATGCTCTGATGACATCAAGAAGATCGGAGGACACAACTGGAAGCAAGTGGCGCAAAATAGAAAACATTGGATTGATTTGGGGGAGGCCTATGTCCAAAGTTGAATTACTTAAGGCTGAAGAAGACAAAGATGATGGCTTCCTGAAATGACTATTTTTTCTGCTTAATTGACATACTTTTGTAGTATGTTAAATTTCACATAAGCAAAACCTTCTGAAATAGAAGATGTTAACATTCCAGCATAAACTATATGAAAACCCATAAAAACATTGCACCAATCACAACTTAAACCATATCAGTCTTGTTATTTTTTTGATTCATTCCAATTCCTCTGCATTTTACCTTTCATCATAGGCTGAAAGGCTCTGTATCGAACTTCTCCAAGAACAGACCCTAGGTATAATATATTTCTTGCTAGCAGCTTGATTAAATCCAGCCTAAGAGACTTGCTTACCCCTTTGAATCAGATTCGGATGTTACAATTCATTGGAGCAAGGTGTATTAATTCGTGAAACCAGAAACCATTCTACCACGCTCCAATGCTCCAGACCACCCCTTTCTCCCCCATAACACTCTGATGCGCGATAAGTGCTCTCTTATCAACTAAGTGCTTGTCGTTTGACAGTCCTAGGTATAAGAACTTCAACACAATATCCTAACATGATCAATGTAGGCTAGCGTGAGGCAGTTTTTTCCTGCTTTCTTTATTTTTCCAAATGAAATTGTTGCTTGGGCTTCGATTCTCCGTACTGAGCTACCCCCAGTTCAGCGACTCTATGTCCGAGGATGTGGGCCCTTCGTGCTTGAGTTGTGTCTAAAAAAAATTAATTAGTGGTGACATGTGACACAGTGCCATGAGTATCTTCGTTGATAAAGCTACGAACTTATCTAATATTTATGTATTTGCTAGATGTTTGCTTTGGACGTTTGTGCTTCCATCGATGGAACGCATCTTACCTAATTATCTATCACCATTTTGGGCTTGGGTGGTTTTCCAGCTCAGCGAACTTAACTCTGGCTTTTTTCATTATCGAGTCAATTACCCTTACTTGTTAAAGTTCTTTGAACAAGAAACGTTCAGCGACGTATCTAGGTACATTTACGGCTTTGGCTGCTGTTGTGGACCGCTTGTACTCTTTTTTTCTTTGTGTTGCAGATATGTTACCTTATGCAGGAGATGCACGGTTATATAGGCAATATGATGATATTTATTAATATTATTTTTCCTTTAGTACGTAGTTTGCTTATTCTACTTGCGATTCCTCTTATTGCTTCTTTAGCCATTGTTGCCTTTGATAAAATTGTATCTACTTATATTTTAAACGTCATTACTTGGTCCATTATGATTATTAGGTATTTAGCATCTCTTTTCCATTAGATGGGATTGTTTTGCACGGTCCGTTGTTCCTTTTTTTAAAGAGCACCGCTTGCGTTTTCTCGGAGATAATAGCAATTTCTCACTGGATACTTCATTTTTCAATGCTATCTAGTGCTGTTTGCAAGATATTGACCAGTATGCGAATATTTCTATGTTTGGCCACAATCGCTGTGTCATCTGAATAAAGGCTGAATAGTGTTTCAGGTGTTTTTGAAACATCGGCGGTGTATATGGTATATGGTAGGTATAACAGGACCGTTCCCTATGGCACTCCAACCTCCTGAGTTTCGAGTTCGGACAAAACTTGTCCTATTAGAACTCTGAAGCTTCGGTTGCCCAAGTACGAAGAGATTCGTTTTGGCATGGCTCCACTCTATTCATAGCCTTTTTTTATATGTCAGTCCTTTATACCAGACTTTATTGAGGGCTTTACTTACATCCAGGAGGGTTGCTCATGTGTACTGCTTATCGTTGAATCCGGCTGTTATATACTCTATTAGTCTAAGTACTAATACTTCGCTAGAGTGGTCTGCTCTAAATCCAAACTAAGCTTTTGGGATTAGTCCTAGCCGGTCTGTATCTGCTTGAAGTCTACTAAGTATAACTCTTTCTTGTCTTTATAGTTTTAAATAGTTCACAAACGGCATTTTTTGTATTTAATACTGCCTCGTTTCTTGTTGTGTTTACTTAATCCAATTTGAATCTATCGTCATCATTTCGAATTAGTTATAAATTGAGTTTCATATCAAACTCTTTACAAAATCTGTTTAAATGTTATATCCGAGGAGATAAAAACGGAGGAGAATGAATTCCTGTTTAATGCCTCGTTCAATACCCGCACATCAATATTCAAATAGTCGAACATTCATCCGTTAGTCTTCCATCGACTCTAAGAACTTCTTTGTGCTTGCAAAGTTTTTTATGATACTCAGATCTCTACCATCAATGCCTTTAGTTCTTAATATGTATATATCAGCCAAGCGTTGTTTACAGAAATGTCTATTAGCTGGGTAAATATTCCCAAATACCACCTGCGCGATTTGAAAGGTGTTTTGTATAAAGCGATCAGCATATCAGCTAAATCAACGCCTCCCATATGTTTGTTGTATTGTTTTATTATTTGAGGATAACTAACGTCAACTTTTTTTTTCTCATTTTTACAGTATCTCTTTATTTGGACAATAGGGCTATGGGATATATATGAACTAGCCAAGGTGACGCATTTGGTGTCTGCCCATTTTACTACAGCTGTTCCTGTATTATTATCAACTTTGTAGTCAATGGATCCTCTACCTTTTTTCAACAGAATTTTATCAGACTCCAAAGTGCAATTACGTAATCGGTTACTTCTTATGGTTCCCAGACTGTCTATTCCACGTTCATTTTTCAACAGCGTGATCAGTTCTAATGAACAGAACCAGTTATCAAAATATACAATACTTTCCAAAGGATGAGGAATTGTTTTACACAGTTGCCGCCTGAACCCAGGTTAGATTCTTTTTTAGAAACAACCATATGATCGAATGTAGAGGATCACGTGTAAATAAAAAAGTTGTAAACTATTCCAGAAACTCATGCCCTTACAAACATTTTGAAACCCCACTTTCTAGGTTTTTTCGGCAAGTATTGGCTAAGATTTCCCGCTTTGGTTCCTTTGTAACTAATCATCATTTCATCAATAGATTACTGATTTTCTCCTTCAATTTTATTACAGTTTAATCGAATTCTTTCCAAAAGGTACCTGATTTTGAATAAATGATCTTGGTTGGCATCTACACTGTTATCTTGAAAGTGTATTAGTCTACGTAGTTTTTTAAATCTTTTTATGGGCATCACATCTGCTATAATACTGTAGCGTGTGTTGATTGACCAGTAGTCTTCGAATGATGGCATTCTTATTATACCCATTAAAATTTCTATTCCTATAAATGTTTTAATTTCAGATGGAGAAGTATTGAAGTATTGATTGATGTCCCGGTTGTAAAAGTAGAGTAGAGATTCGTTTGTTCTAAAATATATTGCATAATAGAATCATCCCAAAACATTTGAAAATATTGCAAAGGTGTAAGTACATTAGGTGGAGCTTCATACTCACTTTCAATGGGGATTTTGTTGCGTTGAAAGTTTTCTTTCACCCAATTGTAGTTGCTCCCAACTTTTTTTCTATTTTTTTGGTTACTTTCCTTCACATTTGAAATTCTAATGGATAATGGTATCTCATCATCCGTGTCATATTCATCATCTTCATTTTGATGTTGCTCAATTATTTCGGTAGTGTAGGTGTAGTGTAGTGTAGGTGTGGAAGTAAACTTTCTGGTTCAAAATTAGGATCCAGATCACTGTCGTCCATCTCCTTATCACTAAATTATCCAACATCTGAAACGTACGCATCTTCAGGAGGTAGTACTACAATTTGAGGACCTCTGTTTTTTCTATAAAAACTGCCACATGGAACCGTGGGAAGCTGAAAAAAAAAGCTAGATAAGATTTGGATTTCCCGTAGATTTTTATGGGCGTTGTATCTTGAGAGATGCAAACAAGTGTAAACAAGTTTTACTTTACTTTTTTGTATAATTTGTATAAAGTGGTAATTTATACAAATTATAACTATAAAATAGAAATGTACTAAGATTTTCTAAAGTATTTTCACTGCTTCTAACTTCTCAAATAAAGAAAAACAATGAGTAGAAGGTCTTTTATTGCTTTACAAAACTTACCGTCTCCATTTTGTCGACCGTATCACTACACTGCTAAAAACACACTGACAAATAATGGATTTCCCCACGCGCTACCCGTTACCATACCGTATAATACGTTAGTCTGCTTGTGGATCTCACCGTACACAATGCTCGATTTGCCGCAAATTTAATGAAGTTCTCATAAAAATTTTTAGATATCAATGTATCTCATAGAATACAATTACCTAATAAGGGTTAGAAGCGTTCCATTCTAAATCCTACAAAAGCTTTTTTATAATCAATGAAAGCTACATAAATGTCTTCACGTTGGTCGTGGCATTTCCAAAGAAGTATATTTAAGGCAACAAGTGAGTCACACGTACCAAGTGCAATACTAAGGTAGGTTTCATCTAGATACCTTCTGAGTTCACTTTTTATTCTTTCATGAACTGTCAGAAGAAAAATATTAATGTGTGGTTCATCATATTATTTACTTTGTATTCGTCGCATCTTTTAGTTTGCTGTTTCTACAAAAGTGCTATAAAAACAGCTATTCCTTAGGTATTTTACCAGTTGTATACACATATTTCAAAAGCCTAATTAGAGTATTAACTAGAGCTTAACTAGAGGTCTTAGCGTAGTATTTTTAAGAGTTGAGTTGGAATTTTATTTAGTTCAAACATATAGGATAAATTACCCTGTATGTTTTTTTTTATTTATTTACGCTGCAACCACAAGGGTTATTAGCGACTTAAAAAATATAATACAGGTAAAGTTAGAAAAAATTACAATAATTGATATAGTCCTGAGTCTTTAAGATAACTTATTGTGTTTTTTAATGTTCATGTTTTTTTCTAAGGTTTCCTTTATATTATTTGGGATAGTGTGCTTCCCTCTTGCTGCTTCATATGTTTTGCACCAAGTTAGTATATCCTCCACGGAGAGTGTTACTTGACAATTCTAACACATTGGCGGCACAGTCCGTGCAAAGAGGCGTTTATGTGTCAAACCACTGTGTCCCAGCCGCAAACGCCCTATTCTCACTTGGTCGTATCTATTCGCAGTGGGTTGGAGCCACGGTTTCACTAATTGTTCGATTTCCTTGAGTTTACCTTGCGATGAATTCCACTTATTCCGCCACGCACTCAACACTTTATATTTTATTTCAGACTTGAAGTCACCAGAAGAAACCTCATTAATAAGAATGTAGTCCTGGCTAAAGGATGCTAAGAGGGCTAGTTCATCTGCTTCTTTATTTCCTTGTATACCTGAATGTGATGGAATAAACATGAAGTCAACAGTGATCTTGTTATTCTTTAGAGGAATTATTTACCGATGAGTCGGAATCTTCTTCCGACAATGAAGTTTTTACTGCAGAGAGTAAACCTATGTGGTTGCTAAGTTTTCGTATTAATTTGGTGCTTTTGGTTTTCATTCTTTTGTCGATGTAGTATGGATCCCTTTCTACATATTCTTTAACTGATTCCAGTAATCTTTGGAGATTTGGTATCTCTTAAGTTTTTGTCATCAGTTTTGGTTTTTTTCTTTAATTGAAGCTTAGGTTTTGCAAAGTTTTCTTCGGCGGGTGACGTGATTGCATCTTCTAGGGTTCTTTTTCCGGTTGCTTTGTTCGAAATTATCTGGGTTTCGTGAGAATTCATATGTGTATTTTTATTTAGAGGTAAGTATTGACTTGTTTCGAGTGAGGTTGCTTTATGTTTTTAAGTATTAGAAGATGACAATGTAGGTGTTGCGATTGTAGTGTTAACTGAGGAAGTGGTCAAATGTATAGATGTATTTTGTAGTAGGCATTGTTGGGTTTGGTTTGTTGATAAATTTGGGATTGCTACTGTGTGTAATGTGATTTGAGAAGACGCAGTAAGTGCAAAGGGAAGAGTATTTGAGATTGTGGGAGTATTTTGTAGATTATCTTGTTGAGTATTATTTATTGATGAATTTTGTCTCATTTCTGTTTGCATTGCACTATCATTGTGAGGATGGTTAGAAGGTGAAATATTTGGACAATTAGCTGCCTGGTGTCCAGTTAATTTGCATTTGAAACATGTTTTGTTTTGGGCTATAAATATGCGGTATGATGTTTGTTCCACTTCGATGATAAAAGATTTAGGTAGTACAAAGTTGTGTGGAAAAGGTAAAACCAAAATTTGTCTTCGGAAGCTTAGAATATGACTGAAGGCAGGATTGTTTGCTCCTATTCATAGGTATGATATGTCTGAGAGAGGTGAGAGAGAATTTAAACCTAGTTTTATTAATTCGTTCATTATTAAGTTAGAAGGTATGCTTGGACATACATTGGACAGAATTAAGCGGACTGATGGAGTTATTAATCTTCTAGCTTCTGGTATATTTCCATTTACTATTATCTTCTTTGTTTCTGCCATGAATTTATCTACTAGGTTTTTAGATGATAGATATATGCATACTCTACCGTTTGATGTACAGGATGCGAAAATTATATTTTTTGATTCTATATGCTGACTCATTCCTTTAAGATAGTCATTAATTCTATAATTCTCTAGAGTGTTAAATAGAATAGCTTGATCTCTGTTTGGGATTAATATACTACGTAATTGACTAACTGCTTTTGAGTATGATGCATTTTGTGGTAGCTGACTGGAAGATGACATCTTTTAAATGGATTTAAAATCCGACTAAAACTGGTGCTGTTTTACAGCTTTCGCTGTGATACCAGCTCATGGAAATTGGATAATACTTATAACTAATTGCAGTGATTTACTTGAAGATCTGAATCCAAATAGATGAAAAAAGTATATTTTATCTACTCGACTCCTCTGCATTGGTTTGTATTTGCCTTAAATTCATTTCTGCCGTTACCTTTCTTATAGAGTGCTCTGAATTCTTTCTTTCGGTTAAGGTTTTCTAAACATTTAAGTTCCTTATTTAAGTAGTTTGGTTTTTTTTGTGTATTGTCTTCTTCTTTTTTCTTTGTCTGGTAATTCTCTACAGCTATTCTAGTTTGTCGGCTAAGCATTTTTCCATGGGCTTAATTTTTTCCTTTGATGCATTCCTAGATTCATCGTCAAATCAATGATTTTTATGGGCACAAGTTTCTGTTCCTATTTCATCTTTTGCTGCTGCTTCAATATCTTCGTTTATTCTGGTCCAGTAGGGATTCTATATCTTTCTCTTCTTCTTTACTTACATTTTAATTTCTTAGACTGTTGCGTCTCTCAACTTTTGTATATTCGATTTCTTTTTATTTATTTTATTTGTTTTTGCTGACGTTTGAAATTGTAGCCCTTAATATTAAGGTAAATAGGCAATGCTCTGTGTATATGTTTGCGCTTCATGAACTTCTGCAGGTTATTATGTCTGTTCCATGTCTTGCATGTAGTACGATGTGATCAATCTGACTCGTTGTTCTTCCATCAGAAGAGGTGCAGGTTACCTTCTGTATATTCTTATATTCAAAATAGGTTCTAGTGACTGCTAAGTTTATCAGTCATTATTAGTTATCGCTACTGACGTTGTATAAAATATGTCTTACAATAGTGGAAATGAAAACTCCCTCTCATCCTATTCTTGCATTCATGTCACCTAACACAATCTTCGCGTAATCAGTCACGTAGGTTCCCTGTAGGTCTTTGAAAAACTTTTGTTTGTCATAAGTTGAGGTATGTGCATTGATCAAACTGTAATTGCAGAACTTCTCTTTTAAGCGCAAACAGCACATTCCTTGGCTATAGGCTGTAAAGTCAATAATACGCATCATAATACCTAATATGATTATGTGGCCGATTTTATTTATTTTGTTAATTTGAAAGTTATTAGTATAAATTTATTATTTCTTCTTTTTTTTACCTTTCTCTGGAGCATATACGTCAGTAATGTTGATATAAATAAAATTTGTAATCTTGTTTCTACTATCTATTTATTTACTTCTACTTCTTGTCTAATAGAATAGCGTCATGTGATATACATACTCCACATTCCAAACTCCAAACGCCAAAAAAAGATAGTGATACAGCTTTATTAATATTTTATTAACATCCAATAATGTAGAATTAATTACAGTGATATAGTAGTTGTATTAGCATATCAACACTTTTTACAGCTGTAATGAAATATAGGAGTGAACATAACCAGCTCCAGCTTATAATAAGTAATGAAATACACGAGACAAACATTAAGACGGTATGAAAAAATATTTGTATCCCAATAAATTCCAACATAAAATACGGCTCTATAAACTTTCTACTTTATAGTATAATACACATTATTACATAGTAGGTATCTATTTATATAATTAAACTACGTACATTTACTACTTCATCGGCACCTATTTTATTGACGCTTATCCGGCTTCACTCAGAGTTTAGGACTTTTATCACAATGGAAATGAGCAAGCGATATTTATCGATGTTTATATCTTGCAAACGTTGGTTGGCGAGACAGAAAATTGAGAGACTAATTGTCAGTGAGAATTTTTATAAGGTCATTAACATTATAACGACGAAGTGTTGTAATGTAGTGACTTGTAGGACACCAGGATTATAATTTATTATAATTTTCCAAATTAGGAACAATTTAGTGCTCTTTTTCTATTGGTAAATGTAACTTACAAGAAATACCTTTTTTGGTTATTTCTAAATTTGTTCCTATTAATTATGCAACTCATACTACACGAAATTTTCATTACAGAGCATTAATACAGGGTGATTCTTTGGGACTTCTAATTAGACGTTTTAGAGACACTTTTCTCATGTAAAAGTGATTACAGTTAAATTGGCTAAAACTTTGCAGACAGGTGGCCACAGCTTTTAACATGCTGGTCAAAGGTTTTTATAGCCTTAAGATCCTGAAATCAATTTTTTCTAAGTTAGTTGGTTTTAAAGTGTCGGGTTTTGGGCTATTTAAATGATATACATTATTTCTGTCCCTGTTAAAAAATTATACATAAGACTCATGACTTATTAGTGAGTATAATATAGGCCTTAAGTGCAGCCATATCCATAATTTCCATAAAAATTCTAATCAGGATTGTTAAGGATTTTTTGCAGGATTGATAATCAAAACTCATCTTAAACGAACACATGTATATTCTTGAGTCATTTTATTTTCGGTGTTAATTGACCCTTTGGTTTTAATATAGTGTAAACTAATTTCAAGCTTACGTTTTGCTTTTTTATCAGAGGATATTTCGTCGCTGTGAAACTGTGTTGATAAAATTATTACTGCTTTCTTTTTTGTAGGTAAATTCATATTTTGTAGGTACGCGTTCTTCGCGCTTAGCATTTGGAGCAAATTCGACAGGAATCTCTTTTTTGTTAGCTCTTAGAGTTCCTATTATTGTAAGTTGATATCTTCGCAGTTCTTCGGCTAGGGGAATAGACGTAAACAATTGTGGTATATATATACTATATGTACTAGGTATATCTAAAAATTAACCTAAAACCCTGATTCATTTCTCGTTGATTTTCTATCGTTATATTGTATATCTGACTATTTAAAATATAATAACTTTTGCTATAACTTTTGCACGTTGGACTCCAGTATGTGCTCTCTTAACTAAAGTAATACTTCCCATACGTCTTGGTAGGTAGGTGGGTCATGGACAGTGTCTTTCGTTACCAGATAGAAATAGTAACGTGAAGCATCTTGAAGTTTCAAAGCTTTTCCAGGGGCTGTTAGTTAACATTGAAGTTCTGCATCTCTACCAAACTTCCTTCGAAAGATAGATGCCAAACATTGGGCGTCTTTAATACTGGCTGGATGGTATGGGCCAGTGAATAGCCATCTGGAAGTGTGAATAGATCTTCAGGTCAGATATTTCTTGGACTTGATTTACTTCCACTTCTTTATCTACGTCGTGATATCCTTCGAATGACGCCAGCCGGTTATAGCGTACTATCATCGTCTTTCTTCTCGGAATCTTGCTTATTTGGTAGATAACATCGTTAACCTTTTCCATAATGAGGTGCGAACCTCATTATGGAAAACATAGGCTATGGATAAGGAAAAAATCTATTCCATTGAGGAATGGCTGTAACCGACTGACAGACATCAAGTTAGAAGTTTTCTTGGACTATGTACTTACTATCGAAAGTTTATTAAGATGTTTGCCGATACTGCCAAGCCATTAACGCGACTTATAGAGAAAGCAAGAGATGACTGCTGAGATGAAGACTGTCAAACTGTCTTTGAAACCTTGAAGAAGCATCTAATCTCAGCACCAATCTGAGGGTATCTACTGCCAAAAGAAGAGTTTATTTTAGAAACAAATTCAAGCAATGTGGAAATTAAAGGATCGCAATTTCAGATTTAAGGAGGTCAAGAACAAGTCCTTGGATATTTTAGTAAAGTGCTTTTAAAACCTGACCGAAATTATTGCGTCACCTGAAGAGAACTTCTAGCAGTAAGGAAATCAGTAGAACACTTCTAACAGTACCTCTATGGAAGGAAGTTTTTAATCCGAACCGACCATATTCCCCTTAAGTGGTTAATGCAGTTTAAGAATCCAGTGGCCAAATGGATTGAACGACTCCAAGAATACGATTTTAAGATTAAGCGTCACGCAGGAGTTAGCCACAGAAACTCTGATTCTCTTTCTAGAAGGCCGTACCTAACAGAGTGTTTCCACTGCAACAAAATAGAATCCAACGAAGCAGCAGTACTAAGAACAACAGTGGTTAACGATGAGTAGAGGCCTACTAAGATCAGAGAAGAACAAGAAGAAGATCCAGTTTTACAGAAAATTCGAAAAGAGAAAACCGTCGACCACCTTGGCAAGAAATATCAAGCCTATGCTTAGTAGTTAAGACGTACTGGGTCCAATGGGACCCTTTTATCATGGAAGACAGCTTGCTTGAAAGAGTAATGAAAAATGATGATGGTTCAGAAAAGACAAGACCGTTGGTGATTCCAAAGAGCAGAATAGCTGAAGTACTTCGTCAGTTACACGACAGTTCATCAGGAGGGCATTTCGGTGTAAAGAAAACCCTTCAAAGGATTTGGGAACGGTTTTATTGAATGAATAGTTCCGATGTAAGGACTGATGTAAGAAATGTACTACCTGTCCTACGAGTAACGGATCTTATCTAAAAAGAAAGGCTTCTATGGGACAATACAATGTTGGAAGTCCGTTTAAAAGAAGAGCTTTGGATACTGCTGGGCAAAAATAAGACAGTTGGAAAGTATTTGACAAAAATGGTAACTAATTATCAACGAGACTAGGGCGAATATCTTCCATTCTTCGTAATGACCTAAAGATTTGCTGTTAATGAATCAATGGGCCAAACACCATTCGGACGCAAGATGCTACCTTGTGATCTAAAGTTTGGATCTACCTGGAGAAGATGTAGTTAGTGAAGATTATGTGAACAAATTGCGAAGAAGAATGAACGATATACACGGATTGGTCCGTTCTAATCTTCAGATCGCTTAAACAGTACCATAGCCAAGCCAAAAATGGGTGTTTTAAGAAGAACGACAAAGTCTGGCTCTAGAATCCAAAGAAGCGAAAGGGTTGTTCTGCCAAGTTGCAGTAGTTCTGGGAAAGCTCGTACCTCATTATGGAAAAGATTAACGATGTTAACTACCAAATAAGCAAGATTCCGAAGAGTGCTTCGTTCCAAGTTTGTTTCTGAAACCAAATTGTGTTTCAGTTAGTTGTACTTCTATTTTGTTGTAAATTCTCGAGTGCAGTATTCCTAGGAAAATTTTCAGTACATGACTCATCAGAATGATAGCGCGGTAATCACGACACTGTTTGCCATTTATTTTTTTTGGTATCATTACAAATGTTGACAGTAGCCAGTCTGTTGGTATATGTCCTGTTTCGTATATTTTATTGAAGAGGCTTAGAAGGGAATGTTTACCCTTATCGTCGAGTAGTTTGATTATTTCGCTTGGAATTTCATCTGCACCGGTTACTTTCCTATTATTCCTAAATATTATATTATACTATCCCTAAATAAGGACACAAACAATTTTATTTGATAAGTGGTTTCCACTTATGGAATAAAATTAGATAGCATCAGAAGTTGTAAGTCCTTCAAGACTGGTTGGGACATTTAGAAAGAATGAAAGAAGAAAGAATACCAAAAATATTAATAAATACAGAGATATGTGACAAAAGAGATGATTAAATGAAGAAAAAAAGAACCTAAAAGAGAAATGTGTTAGAAATAGGAGAGGAAAACTACCTAAAAAAGAAAGGTGTTAGAAATTGGAGAGGAAAAACTACCTAAAAGAGGAACGTGATAGAAATTGGAGAGAAAAAACTAGGGACCGTAAACAATGGAGAGGAATTGTCAAGATATGTGCCTAAAGTGCCTACGTTATCAATAAAGACACAACAAATTTTATTCTATAAGTGGTTTCCACACTGTATTTGAATAATATAGAGGGTGTCGGTAAATAAGTGCGACAAACTTTACGGGGTAATTCTGCTTCACAAAATAATGACAATTTTCTCTCTATATGTATGTTTGCAAATGCTTCGTTTTTGCAAATGCTGCAAATGAAACCGGTAGAGACATTGAAATAAAATTTGGTTACATTTTTTCTATATTCTTGCTTCTTGCAGTGGGACCCCTAGATTTTTGAATATTATGATTTTTTTTATCTTACTATTCACTGGATTTATTTATTTTCAAATACACTTGTACACAGCTTCATTATCTGCATACTCTATATTCTCGTCGGTGTCACAAATTTCTTCTGCCAAATCATTACACATATCGGGCTTTTCCGATGTTCTCCGAAATTGTGCGTCGATGGCAGAAACCAGGTCCTAAGTGACCCAAAAGGATTATACACAATACACACTCCAAAGATTTGAATTTCTAAAAGAGATAATAAAATAACATTTGTCAGGAATAACTAAAACCTTAAAACATAATAATTGTTTATTTAATAATAAAAATAATGTTTGGAAAACCAAAACCCTGATCACTTAAGACCCGGTTTCCGCCGTCGAAAGATTATTAGTGAGAAAACAATTATTGTGCTAGTTACACTGAGTATTTATAAGGGATTTTTAATGGATTAGAACAATAATATAAAGAGGTAGTTGTTGCTACAACATTCCTTAATATGGAAAAAAATATTTAAAAAAATTATATTATGATTTTGTGAAGTTTTTAAAATTTACTGGAAAATGTTTTTCCTTACAAAGATGAAATATTATATATAGTTCTCTAGAGCAATTTATCAGGTTATCCCATATTTCCGTAACTTTATACCTTCTTCTCCGATGTTCCTGTGGACACGGTTCAAAAGCATGCCTGTATTAATTTCATGTTTGCCCTAAGGACAATTACGGGCTCTCGTTCTGTTTGAGAGAGAATGAACGACCGACCTTGATTCCTAAATATTTTATTATTCTTGATGGAATTTTCACTGGCACTTTACAGTTAAGTTACAAAGGGGGTCTTGTCAGAAATTTAAAAAATTAAATAGGGTTATCTATAACTTACATTCTATATAAGTATACATATATACAGAGTGGACTAAACGTCTGAAGACGCCTCTCTTAAATAGATGGTCCGAATTGTACAAAAACCGGGATAAACCTATTCCGAAATATGGAAATTTGAAATTTGATGCTCGCTATGTTGCCAGATTTACCATTTTTCTGATAGCATTAGTCACTTTGGCTTTTTAAATACAACACTCAGTTGGTACGTTATATTGTTGTTGGAATCTTCACAATACGATTTCAACCATATGTAACACCTAGTATTTTATCTAATCACGAAGGTCTTAAATAAATTAAACTTCTTAGTATCAAATAGTTTTAAAATTCAAAATTCTAAATCTAACAATAGCTTGAATAGCTCAATAGTTTATTAAAAAGTTTTGTAAAACAAATTGTATTAATCACTAAATCTGACAGATGTTTGATGTATTTTTAAAATCTCTACAATCAAGATGGTTTTCAATGAAAACAAGCGAATTACTGTTTGATTGATGAGGGGCTACGGCGATAGAAAAAGATCTTATAGTAAAGTACCTGTTCAACGATATGGCCCATTTTCCTTTGAGAAAAATGGGCGAATAAAAGATGGCATTTGAAGAGAGCGATCAAAAACTGTTATGTAATTGTGATAAATTATAATACAACAGATTGCATGCCGAGTTTCATTGAAAATCCACACTCATCCACACAAAATCCAGTTTTTGCAATAATTAAATGAAGATGACTACGACCATAGATTACATTTTACTGCGGAAATGATGAATAAAATTGTAACTGACGAGAACTTTGTTAACAACATATGTTTTTCCGACGAAGCAAGATTTATACCGCGTGGGAATGTAAATCGTCAAAATTTAAGTAATTGAAGTGAGATAAATTCAAACTGGATACGTTAAAATCATACACACAAGACCACAAAAACTAGATGTATGGTCGGGTGTAGCAAGTATGTAGAATATTATGAATTGCAAATTATGACTCTTGTGATGGTTTGTAAACTTTAATTTGCTTTAGGCTTAATTTTACAAAACAAGTAAATTTTTGTTAATCTTTTTTTATTTAAATTAATATGTCTCGGCTGCAATGACCATTGACACAAACAATATTGTGTACAATAATTACAATAAGCACATGTAACTAATTGCTACAGTTAATCTATAAGCTTAGAACCTATGACTAAATAATATAATATAAGTAAAGTACATGGAAAACAAGGGGTCATATTCTGTTGAACAACTGAATGTCTTTCAAGAAACCAATTAGGTTAAAAACTTGATCGTGTGAGTTTAAAACGTCTTTGATATTAGACTTAAGTTTATGTTGCACTCTGTGTTTTGCGTACCGGGGACACTGGATCAGGATGTGTTTTACAGTTAATTCACTTGAGCAGATTTGACAATTGGGCTTCGGCTCGGACTTCATTAAGTATTCATGTGTGAATCGGGTATGTCCTATTCTTAATCTTCGGATGACAGCTTTTTCGTTTCTAGAGATAGCTGGAAGTTCAAATTTTTCAACAGTTTGCGGATTTGCTTTTGAGGATTGACGGTTTACACAAGAAGCTTGCTTGGCTGTTTGGTCTGCTTTTTCATTACCGGGGATGCCGATATGGGATGGTAGCCAGATAATCGTGACATTTACACCTTGAAAAGCGAGTACACTGTAAGTTCTATGGATTTCTTGAACTAACGGATGCTGAGAGTATAGACTTTTTATCGATTGTAGTGACGACAGGGAGTCTGTGCGTATTGCTGGTTTTTATCATCTGTTTTTAGTATTTTAAAAGCATCTAGTATCGCATAAAGTTCTCCAGTGTATACGCTACATAAATTCGGTGAAAAAGATGATTTTATTATTTCATCATATGTGGTAACGGCACATCTAACGCCTGCTTCGCTTTTGGAGGCATCTCTATACAGAATTTTGGAATTGGTTCTTGCTTATGATTTCTTTGAAGTGTTGTCTTATGAGAAGGCTTGAGGTTTCATGTTTACTGTATTCTAATAGAGAAGTGATTGAATGTGGAATTGGTCTATTCCAAGGCGGAGTATCCGGGATTGGGAAGGGATGTGTTTTAGTAAGGTCGATGGTTTTTCTTAGAGTTAATTTCAGGATTTCTATTATTGATTTCATCCTTTGCGGGGTCTCCGGAGGTGATGTTGAAGTAATTAAATGGTAAACTGGATTGGATGGGTTTGCGGATACGGAAGCAAAGTAAGATTGAAGAAGATACTCTCGTCGAATTCAGAGAGGGGGTTCATTAGTCTCGCAGTAAAGGCTAGCTATGGGACTAGATTTGAAAGCGCCTAAGCAAAGACGAATAGAAGTGTTATGCACAGAGTTCAGTAGCTTTACGTCAGATTTTAATGCAGACATGTATATGAAGCTGCCGTAGTCCAGTTTTGAGCGGATTAATGCTCTCTCTCTCTCTCTCTCTCTCTCTCTCTATATATATATATATATATATATATATATATATATATATATATATACAGTAGACTCCCTCTATAACGAGAACTGAAATGGCAGACTAATGACCTCGTTAAGGCGGGGTCCCACCAGTCGCGCTGCGCTGCGCCGCGCTGTTTGTTTTGGTTCATTTGTGCGCGGAGCGAGCTTGAGCGACTAGTGGGAACGACAAGTAGCGCTGCGCCGTGCAAGTTCAAACAAGAACGAACATTATCCGTTGGTTGTCGGTAAAGTAGTGTAGATCAAAGAAAAGTGCGCGTTTAGTTGGAACGGTGTTTGTGATTGAAGACCATTTTTACAGATTATTGTGTTTCTGTACTATCTTCGCGATGAGTTTTGAGTGGAATCATGAAGAAGTTGAAAAACTTATTTAGGCATACAGAGACAAACCGGAATTGTTGAATCCGAAAAGCAATAATTATCATATAAAAAGTAAGAAATATGATGCATGGGTATTTATTGCCGACAATATCGGTTGTTCCGTCGCTGAAGCTAAAACAAAGATGATGTCTTTGTTGTCTTCATATAGAAGAGAAAAGGTGAAAATGAAAAGTCAATGGGCACAGGCAAAGCTAATTTTACATTTTAATTTCAGTAGACATTGATAAATGCTTTGTTTCATCTCTTTCTTATTACTAGTTCAATCATTGTTAACAGGTACTCGAAATCGTGTAACGACATACGACAAAAATTTTAAAACTATCCTGCAACTAAATCACTTAAAAGATTATTTCCATTATAAACTTGTCTACTTTTAAATACTGGTGTAACCCAATAACGACGTTTCCTCCGGGTCTTTCGTTTTTCTTGTAAAAAATGGTTAATTACTATAACAGCAGCACTTGCTATTGCTAATTTTGTTTCCATCGTGCGCGCTTAAATAAAAACTGGAACTTATTTGCTCCTCTAGAATCACATGCGCAAAGTTGCGCCGCTCTGTATAGTTCTGCTCCGCGCTGCTCGAAGCAGAGCGGCGCAGCGCAGAATAGCGCGACTGGTGGGACCCCGCCTTTATAAGTTGATCTCGTTATATCCAACAACAATAATATTGTGCATACATATGAATATGTAGTTTTCTAAAACATTAACTTTCTATAGTGAAGCCATTCGGAGCAATATAAGATGCTAATAAATATTGGTTGAATGGCGTTTTTAAAACAAAGTTGTTTACTTTTATTATCAATGAAATGCATTAAAACAAAAAAGAGTTGTTTACTTTTACTGTCAATGATATATGTTAAAACAAAAAATCTGTATTCTGTAAATATGTATAAAGCGTATAAAGTTATTTTGTCATTTTTGACCGCTTTAAATTGTCCAGTATTCTATCTATCATATTTTCTAAAGATGTGAAACAGTTTTATGCTTCTTCATTTGCGTTTTGTCCTTGGATAAAGTTTCTGACAACCTTTAAAACACTTTCCATATCTTGTCTATTAGGACCCATATTATTAGGTGTGAATGGTCAACCCAATACAATGACACTTGTGAATCATAAATTTTACATTTCCGACTAAGAATCATAAATTGTAAGAAGTTTATTGCGGGCGGCCCGCAGTTAAAAAGGGTATTTATTTATAGCTACGGCCGGGCCAAAACGTAAAAAACACGTTTTGCAATCTTATTTTCTCTCGTTATAAGCAAATTTACCTCGCTATAAACGCTATAAAGGGTTATAGTTCAATAGAAATTTCACGGGACATCTAATGTACCTCGTTATAAGCGAAACCTCGTAATAACCGTGTTCGTTATAAAGGGAGTATACTGTATATATATATATATATATATATATATATATATATATATATATATTAAGTAAGATGGTTTCGTCCGCACCCCATGTGTACTTTGATAGTGCCCTGATGATACTGAGTCTCTTCATTGCACTGCCCTTTAATACACTAATATGCTGTTTCCACGTTAGCCTACTGTCAAACGTTAAACCAAGTATGTTGTGGTGAGTAACTAGCTGCAATGGAGTTTCATTAAGGGCGATAATTGGACTTTGGCTGCAGGGTCTTTTGCTAAACCGTATTAATTTTGATTTAGTCGTTGAGAAAGCTAATCCGGTTTTTTTGGACCATTCGCTAAGTTGATTTACAGCGGTTTGGAGCACGTTGCATGTGGCAATTTTACTTTTTCCTTGACAATATAAAATAAGGTCATCTGCATATATTAAGTGCTTGACTGGTGGACAAATACTGGAACAAATATAATTTATTGCACGAATAAATAGTGTTGAACTGAGTACTGAGCCTTGTGGGACTCCATTATTTCCATTATTTCCATTATTTCCATTATATCCATATATTGGGACAGTATTGAAAGCTCCTTTTATATCAAAGACAGTAGCGATCAGATCTTGTTTGTTTGAAATAGCGGAAGCTATTTGTGTTTGTAATAGCACTAAATTATCAAGGGTTGAACGGTGACATCTGAAACCGGATTGCGCCGCGTCAATTATTGCATATTTTTCGAGAAGCCATGTTTATCTTGAATTAATCATTTTCTCAAAAAGTTTACATAATGAACAGGTTAGAGAGATAGGTTTGTATGATTTTGTTGGGTTTGAGGGTAGATCAGATTTTTTAATTGGTATGATAATTGATTCACGCCGCAGTTTGAGTAATTGCTGAGTGTGCCATATTTTGTTATAAAGATTCAGCAGTATTGCGAGGCTGGAATGAGATAAATTTTTGATGAGTATAATTGGGATATTGTCTGGTCCAGCGGCAGAGTTCGTACAAGAGGATAGTGCAAGTGCTAATTCTTCTTGTGTAAAAGGAAGGTTAATAGCGTCAATGTCGTGTCTATTTATTTCTGGAGCAAGAGGAATTTGTATATTCTGGTCATTTGGACTTTCAATGTGTTCAACTTCAGACCTAAATTTCCATGCAAAACTTTCAGCCATGATTTGAGCAATTGTTTGGTTATCTGTTATAACTTTTCCATTCAGTGATATAGCTGGAATTTTTGGAGAAGTTTTATAACGTTTCATTTGTCTTAATTCTTGTCCAAACTTGAGATGGTGGAGTATCACTAGTAATTGTAGAAACACAATTTTGCCAGGAATTTTTTTGCTTTTTTTAAGGACATATTTCGCTTTGATTCTTAGCTTTTTGAAATTGATCAGGTTTTCTTAAGTTCTTCTTTTTCGATATTTGTTGAGGGCCGTTTTGCATTAACGTACAGTTAGTTCACATTCTGAATTCCACCATGGTACTGCTTTTTTAGACGGGCATATTGTTATTTTTTTTACATGTTTTTCTGTAGACATAATAAATAATTAATTTCTCTTAATTAATTTTTAAACTCAGGGCTATTTTTTATCGTCTCTTTTTCCACGTGGCTTCAAAGTAATATCTATTCTGTTGACTTTGAGGAAGAAATGGACAATATCCATATCGAAAGCTCGGCGCAGTGATAATCGACGCTGTTCAAACGGAAGATTGTTGAGTTTAATATTAATTCCTGTTATAGTATTAATCATAGCTCAAGTTTAATTGTCCCAACCGGTTTATATATATGGATATATATATATATATATATATAGGGATATATATGGATATATATATATATATATATATATATATATATATATATATATAGGGATATATATGGATATATATATATATATATATATATATATATATATATATATATATATATATATATATATATATGGATATATATGGATATATATATATATATATATATATATATATATATATATATATATATATATATATATATATATATATATATATATATATATGCAGTGAAAAACAATAGACTGGGGAAATGTTTTTTTAGAAACAGTAAGGTTCTCTTAGAAGAAAGAGAAAAGTTCTTTTAACTATAAGATTATAGTATGTAACTTAGTTAATCCATGTATAAGAGATTTAAACAAGTATAGTTGTAGCATAAATATAGCCTTACAAGCTTGAAAAAGCCACCTATCAATTATTTAATTATTTAAAACACAATATTAACAAAAGAAAAACGAAGATTATGTAAAACTTAAAATATTAATTAAAAACCAATGGAGTTAAAAACTTACAACTTTTAAGTAGCAAACTTGTTAAACAAGTTAAAGCTAACGGGCAGGTTGTAATTGTCAGAAAATAACGACGCAGTAAAGAAAACCAACAAACTTAAGAGATGGGGAGAGATGCTAGATGTCGCGAAAATTTAAACTTGATAGTGTATACAATCACGACACATCACTGTATAAGAATACAATTGTTTGTTAAAAAATAACTATTATTAAACCTTCCGCCGGTAACGTGAATTCTTGTAACATAGTTGGTAACGTCGGTCTACGACACGGACTTTTTTAATTATGAATATCTTAGGTTGTGATTTTCTGTTAATATTTTAATGTAACTAAATATTTAATATAACTATATTTAAATAACAATACAGTAAGAAATGATCAATATTTATTTATTTTCGAGAAAAAAATGTACATTAAAAAAAATTGGCTTCTTTTAGGTACTAACATATTTGACAAATAATTTACAACACCATGTCAAGTTTTTTAATACAAAATATCAAAAAACATAAAGACAAGGATTGAAATGTCACAAAAAAAATAAAATTATTCAACAGATGTCCAACATAAACTGAAACTATTGTCCGTTTGCTTCCTCATTTTCTTCTACACTACACACAACGCATAGTCTGGTTAAATGTTTCAAACTCTTAAATTTGCCACACTGCCTACAAAGAAACCGAGTTTTGCAGTTTTTCTTACTACTGCAGAACGTACATCTTTCATACACATTATTCTGGATAGGTTGATTTCTTTTCTGCATGCCACAAATTTCCACTAACCTCATACGAATTGTCCTTGGAATATTTTGTTCTAGGGCTCGTCTGCGAATATTTTCTTCAATAAGTTGAAAACCTAAGTCTTCCCAAAACTTTTGTTTGGGAATGCGTGTGTCTGTGTTCGATTTGTATATAATGTAGGAATTTATCTCAGCGACATTCAAACAACTGTAAAAAATGACCATTGGCCAGCGACGGGTTGCTCTAGCGCAATTGTATGCCGCGCAGAGTTTATCCACGACATCCACGCCTCCTTTAGTCTTATTGTAATCTATGATCATTTCTGGTTTACCTGTTGCATTATCAATGTTGTCGTTGTATTGCATTGTAGATAACACTAAAACATTTTTACCTTTTCAGGGTACATACGATACAAGGATACACTTCTCTTGAAATGCGAACATACTGGTTTTTTCTGGCCTTTGTTTTGTTAGTACTAGAGGAATTTGAGGTTTATTCTTTCATAACGTTCCTATAACAGTTAGACAATGTTCACGTTGAAATAATTGCGCGAGCTGAACGCTTGTAAAAAAATTATCCATGGTAACGTTCCTTCCCGTTCCCCAAATCGGTTCACACAGACGAGGTACAAGTGACATATTTGACGTATCAACAAAATATTTTCTTGCTGGCTGTCTACCAACATATACTTCCATCTTGGACGTATAATATATCTCAGCATCTAATAAAGCATATATTTTTATACCATAACGATTTAGTTTATTCGGTATGTAAACCCTGAATGAACATTTGCCGCGAAAGGCTTCTTACTTTTCATCTATCGTAGTATATGCTGAAAGATTGTATTTGCTTCGGTAGATTAGAATTAGAAGCTTTAAAAATCTCACGGATCGCGGCCAACTTGTCGAATTCTTGCCTTTGTATTCTAGTACTTTTGTCATCGAACCGAATGTGTCTTAAAATGAACTGGAACCTCTTTAGCGACATCGTAAGGCGATAAATCTCCATTGACCTTCCATCTGTTCTAAATAAATCATCAGCATTCTGATAATTGCTTTTGTTAGCGCCAGATATGTACACCAGCCCAAACAGAGCTTTTAATTCTATAAGATCAATTGACCTAGCCGTTCTGTTATTAACTGTGTCATAGCGTTTCAATGCTATGAACTTATTGGTTTATTCTACTATTTTTTCTAAAATATCTGTAGTGAAAAACATTCCCAAATCTCTGTTATCACCAATTTTCGCCTTATATCACCTTTTGGTCCTGTTAGGTTGGGTAGAAGATTGTCAGTACGAGTTCGAACGTTACGATTAAATTCATGATGTTTCCTCCACCTTGTTCGATCTTTCCCAAACAAACGTGGTATGCGCGGTATTACATCTACTGGTACATGATTTTCGACATATTATTCATCACAGAAATCCTCCTTTGAATTGGTATATTCTAGAACTTCTGAACAATCATCTTGAAAACTTGCGTCATTATCTCTGGTTCCGGTTCGGAATTAGCAACAATTTCGCCAAAAAGTTGTTGCAGTCTGATTTGTTTTCTTTTGTAAGCCATATTTACATACAACTCCTAAAATGAATATCTATTATTTAAACTGACTATGGACCAAAAACGACAAAAACTTACAGTTGAGTATAACACAAATGGTAATCTCGGTCGCTTACACCGTCAGGTTGAATAACATATGAACTATCCGCACTCAGCCACAGATTTTTCAAGACTGAATAGAGTGATAAGGATTCGAAAGCTACCTGGCCGCGCGGACAAAACAATATGCGCATTTGAGTTTTAGCGCGAAAAATCTACTACGTCGGTGTCAGGGTCCATACGTTACCACTCAAAGGTTAATTTTAAATGAAAAGGCAAATAGCAATAAATGTTAGATGTAATGAGAGAAATCTGAGAGATAGACTTAGGTGGAACACTAGAATGAAGTGATAAAGCATGTGATTCAGCCAAAATTGGTGTATGTCTCTGATATGAAACAGTCAATAAATATTTATTAATGAGACAAAGAGTATATAAGTTTTGCAACAAGATATCCTTTAACATTAAAAGGGAATCCATTCTGTGAACAGCATGTGTCAGCCTGTGAACTCGAAAAGACATTGGAGTAGGTTATGATTAAACCTCGTGGGATGGCACGAGTAGTAATTTAAAAAGCGATTACTGGCCGTATCTTTTCTATACTAGAAGGTTCTTAATACCTGATCACTACCCCTGTGGACACGCATGTCCAAGAAAGGAATACTATTATTTAATTTAAGTTTATATGTGAACCGTAGGTGAGGACCATAGGAGTTAAAAATGTCCAAGGTGGTTTGTACTTTGTCTGGTGGTAAGGCTAAACACAGGTCGTCTACATATCTCTTGACAAAAGAGATATGAAAATCCAATAGTTGAAGTCTATTTGAAATTAACCAAGTACAAAATTGACTAGTGTTGGAGATATAGATGACTCCATCGGGGTTTTAAAAATTTAAAGGTAGTATTTGTCACTAAAGAGAAAATAATTAGTATCAAACACCATTTCAACATCTCAGAGAAGTTATCCCACGTTAAATCGATATGCAATTGGATGTTATTTCAATGGTTTCTTAAAGTTGAAAGAACATCCATTAATGGTAATTTCGTAAATAAAAAGACAACATCGAAGCTGACAACGGTATACCCATCACAAAGTTGGAAGTTATTTATGAACGGACTGAATCTAAAAGAGTCTCCAATATTAAACTCGACATTATATGATTTACTTTGATAAAATTAAATGCAGATATCGAGCACAATTTTATTAATTAAATTTTGCCCAATTACTTTCGCTTATCTAAAGCATCATCAGGGGCATTTCGTCAGTTTTGGGCTATCCAACAGGCGTAGAATGTAATAAACATAACACTAAACATAAAATTGTATAAACACTACACTAAAAAGGACAAATAACTTGTTTGTAGATCATAAAACCTGATCTACAAATTTATTAAATTTGTAGATTATAAAACCTCCGTCCAGAGAGAGTTTGTAAACTTTACCCCAAATTATACTGCCTAAATGACAGTCGGTCCCTAAACGGAACTACAGTTTCATTAATGCACAGTTCTTCCCCTGGCCCTACCACTTTTTGAAAATTTGATACCAGCGTCTCCAATAGGAGTGATAGGTTATACAGTCGAAGTTATACCAAAGTGTAAATTGGCAAGTAAAAATTCAAAACGATTACGCCACAAAAGTCATTCTACTTTGTTTTCGTATAATGGATTTTTGACCAATACGAATCCCAGTTTGGCAATCTTTGCAATCCCATCCAGACAAAAATGACCAAAAATGCCTATATTTCTTCGGTATTTGTATCTACCTATTTATGAATTCTAGCTTTTGGACTGTGACTACCTATATTCAACCTCTGATGTGCATATAGATTGGTTTCTTGCACAATCCACTTAACAATATCGTCATTCCCAAATAGTTGAAAATAGTCGGGGGAATTTTATCATACATCTCAAAAAACTCAGCTTTGATACCCGAGTCTTAATTAATGTAATGTTTTCAAGTTTTGACCATCTACATTCTTCCATATCAAGGGTGTACTATTATTAATCGCTCCCTAATCGTCTTCCGCGAAATAACATTTTCAATATTATCGTTTACTGTTCTTGAGTTTTGTGATATTGAATATAAAGTTTTGTAAACTACTTTCCTGAACACCTCCAATTGACGAAAAACTATTTATTTTGTCATCACTATCTAACTAAAATTTTTTATCTCGGACCCTGTCATTACTGTCTTCGTCTAAAAGAACTCTTCCATTAGCTTTTGCAAACGCTTTTGCTACATTTCATATTACTTATTGAGAACTGATAAGACAAACTGTACTTGCCCACCAACAACTAATTAATAAATAACACATAGTAACGTATAAAATAAACAAGTTAAGGGATATAGGTTCATTCTTGTATTATGCACTCGTATTCCTCAATTAAAATAATTCTAAAAGTTATTAAAAATGTAAGATTTTGTACTCAACTAAGGAATAACTATTTAAAATGCAAACACTAATACTGTAAACGTGTAAATAAAATATTTTTTTACTATGAATTATGGCATTTAAAGTATTAAACTCCCCAAAAAAACATGTTTTTCACGATTTTAAGGGTCTTGGTAAGGTTAATCATATTTATTGAAATCGACTTAACTTGAATCAATTTTCTCATACTTTTACTTTTTATGTTATTAACAGATAATACTTACCACAATTTGTCTATTTTTATAGCCTCGTAGGTTGAGTGTACATAATTTAGGTTATAAAAATGCATTTTTTTTAAGCGTATAATTTTTTTCCAGGTGGCTGCAGGTCAAATTTTATTTTATTTTGTGCATGTGATCAAACATTATATCTATGATTTTTTTTTCAGATTTTTTCCTACAGTGCACCATCTTCAAAAATCCGAAAACTGTTTTTTTAGGGGCTTTTGGAAGATGTTCTCTATTTTATAAACTTCAAAATAGATCAAATAAAGGGTTTTTTTTTATACGTTATATATATATATATATATATATATATATATATATATATATATATATATATATTATATATATATATAAATATATATAATCAAATATATATATATAACATATATATGTCGTTGTCTGTATATATATATATATATATATATATATATATATATACACAGACAACGACATTGTAAACTAATTTTTTGGTTATTTTTTAGCCTTAATAGCAATACAAATAAATAGGTAAATAAATAAGTAATATGCTATATTGTCACTGAAAATTGTAAAAATTTTATGGACAAAGCTTATAACAATAAGATAAGAAAAAAGAAAAAAAAACAGAATAAGAATCGTATTTTAAATTAAAAAAAAAAACCAATAAAATTTTTCCAAACTTAAACATAAAAAATACTACCTAATTAAAACCTACAAACGATTCTTATTCTGATTTTTTTTTCTTTTTTTCTTATCTTTTTGTTATAAGCTTTGTCCATAAAATTTGTACAATTTTCAGTGACAATAAAGCATATTACTTATTTACTTACCTATTTATTTGTATTGCTATTAAGGCTAAAAAATAACCAAAAAATTAGTTTACAAAGTCGTTGTCTGTATATATATATATACATATATATATATATATATATATATATATATATATATATATATATATATATATATTGTTATGAAATTAAAGCTCCTAAACAGTTTTTTTTATATGAATAGTATGAACATAAAACAAAATGACAATATTGAATATACCACATATATATTTAACTCAAACAATTGTATTATTGTTGTTAATTTAATAGTTGAAACTAGATTCAACGATAAGAAAGAAACTAAAAGCAAAAATAAGCAGAATTCACAGACATGTAACAAACCAATAACGACTATATTGTATCACCAGATTTAATTAATGTTTTTAAAATAATTTTATTATTATTATAATTAAAACCAGTTGGTTTATTATAAACAAATTTAGCATAATAGAAATAAGATTCTTTTAATACGTGAGTTATTATAGCCACTGAGTTATAGTTGGTTGATAAACACTTTTCAATAAAAAAAAATATATATATAAAAAAATTTAACCAAAAACAATTGTTGATCATGAAATTGATTATGATTTAAACTTAAGTTATTGTTCGTTATATATATTATATTATTTATGTAAGAGATACTTACAGAATAAGCCAATATAGCCACAACATAAAGATACAAAAAGCAAATATCAAACCACTTCGGATCGAGTGGAAATAAAAACCATAAATTTGTATTTATTAATTAATTTCATTTTTTATTATAATCCAAATTCTATTATATACAAGTCAATAGAATCTTCAACAGTCCTAAAACAGATAAAATATTTAAGTCATTTATTCACAAAGTAAGAAGTTTCAATTTGTTAGTAAACATACAGTTAACATGGATAGAGCTCGGAAAATAAAACGTGTTAGGAGGTGAAATAGGATATAGCTCATAAATAAGAGTTCAGAATGATATAATCTTTAATGGACAGGTAATCTGAAGACAATTCTCAGTGATTAAATATCAAAAGTGCTTTCAGATAGCTTTAAAATTAAATAAAAGCAAAATAAAAGCAACTAATTCATGTTAAAATTGGTGTATGTGAAATTTGTTAGTAAAAATTTTAATATTTAAATTATCATTTGTTGTAGAAATTATATGTCAAAAGAAAGCTTAAATTCTCTAGTATTTGTTTCAATTCATTTCAAAAGTCAATATAGTTCTCAAGATTTAACAATTTATTAAAATTTAAAATATTTTTTATTTTAATCATAATTGTCAAAAATATACAAAAATCCTGTCAGATCTTTAAAAACATTGTCAAAATGCTTGGAGATCTGGTAAGCAATGAAAAATAAAAGATAGAAAATCAATAGTTACGAGTGAGTCCAGAAAATTTTTGATTTTTCAGCAGTCACAATTTTTTAAAAGTATTAAAAAAACCTTGAAAAAGTCCTGAAGTATAACAAAGTATATTCAAATTACCTTGCCGATAAGAAACCATCGTTTCTGATTAAATTTTAGCAGAGCCTGCAGATTAACAGTATATTTTCCGATAAGGGAATTGTTAGCAGTCATCATAAAGAGGTCAACAGCTACCAGAAAGGTGAGTTTTTCCACTCATTTGAATTCTCGCTGAATAAAGAGACCGTTTGGTGTTTATTTTTGACTGAAGATCATTTAAAATTCATTTTGGGTACTTATAAATATTTCTCAACCATTGGAGAGATAATTCTGATAGTTTTGCGGCCCTAATCCATTAGAAGACGTCACTGAAAGATGCAATCTTTGTTATTGAAGATTTCCATAAAATTTTAGAGAAGGGATTATCTGAAAGACGAAAGTGAACTTTAATAAAGTTAAACGCAAGTTTCCAAATTTCTTTAGAAATAATCTTACCTTTTTAAACAGCCTATAGCAGTCTAAATCATCTTTGTGTTAGAAAAAAATTAATTTGAAGTCAAGTTCACAAAAATTTTATTATCACTTGTGTAATATTAACCAAATATAATTCGCCGTTTCTTTTGCTTACTAAAATCATTAAACAAAACAGTTAATCGATATTAAACTAAAAATTGAAGGATTATAAACCTTTGTTTTCGCTCTAAAAAGATAGTAAGTGAGGTTATAAATACTTTGACAAACAAACACGTATTAGATCAAGTATTTCTTGTTGCAACTTCACAAAACACTAATTTCATATACTTACTTCAATATTGTATTACGTCATAAATCTAAATCCATTCATATTAGTATTAAACGGTTAAGTATTGGCTTATTTATTGGAAGAATCTTAAATAATTTTTTTTATATATTATACAAGATATCGTTGTGTAATATTTAATTGATCACTTGTGAATAATTGCACAGTACATTAAAAATAAAACTTCTTGTGTGGTGATTTTTGCTTTATATAATTTTGTATTTCTTTATCAAGCACTACAGGTCACAGAACTCGCTTGAGTTAAGAGTCTGCATGTTCTAAGAAAAATAAGTAAAAATTCAAATTCAAAATACAGCACGTTTCTTTCTATACTTTAGATAAACAAACGAAATTTTCTTTTATCAATAATAGAAAAGATTCACTTTGCATAAAAAAAAAGCAGTATCCTGTGAGATTTAGAGAATACAAGGTGAGTAGAATAAATGTTTGTCAATTTTTTATTATATTTTCAGGCGTTCAATAAATTTTATTAAAAGCATTTCTAAATTTATCAATATTACAAATTAATCAACTTAAAAAAAAAAAAAATTATTTTTTATCTTCATAAAGCTAGCCGGTAAATAAGAGCAACTTGTAGTTTTCTTACATCACATTCACATATCATAACAATTTGGCGAGCCCAACGTGTGGCTGTGTCTTTGGACGGTGACAGGTAGTGCATTATAACAAAGTATTAACCAGTGGTGTACCTAAAAAAAAAAAAAAAAAATTATTTACAACATTTAATAACATAATATACAGGGTGTGAAGAGTATAATTTGTGTAGATAATAAGTTTATTGAGTGAATTGAAATTAAATAAAAATAAACATGGACAAAAGAAAGACTAGATCACATAAGAACGTAGAAGAAGAACAGGAAGTGACAGACAGAACCGAAGAACAAATTAAAGAGACTGAAGAAGTACAGGAGACGATGGAGGAGAAAAGACAGCCAGAAGAAGCACAAATGGAAAGGCAAATGGCAAGTGGAGACCAAGCTCAGCCCGTAAAGAAGGATGAATCGGACTTTCACAAGATGATGGCAATTTTGTTACAGGAAATAAAAAAAATTGAGCAAAATATAAACCAGAAAGCAGAAGAAAATAAACAAGATATGACTCAGAAGTTGACAAAAGAACTTGAAGATACAAAAAAAGAAATAAAACGGGAAATAACAAAAAGTTTTGACGACAAAATACAACAGATGGCACAACAGGTTGAGGATAAGTTGGGAAAGAAGATAGAAGATGTAAAAGAAGAGTTAACCCTAGAAATGGCCAAGAGGGAAGAGCAGTGCAAAGAACAAATGGAAGTGTTATCGGCACAGCTGGAAAAGAATAATGAAACTCAAAATAAAAAGATTGAATTAATGGAACAAAATTTAAAGCTCGAACAACAAAATAACCAAAAAAAGTTCGAAGATGTTGACGAACAAATGGGAGTATTGGCAGTACAGCTGGAACATCATATTGAGCAGAAGCAAGAGATATTTCGACGAGACATTAATGAACAGTGGAAGAAAAAAGAAGATGAAATAGATGAAAATATGAATAAGACCAAAGAGATAATGGAGAAAGAAATTGGGAGAGTACAAGAGTCTCTTAAAGAAGTGACACAGAAGGAATTGGATGCAAGGCCGGTTGTACAAAATCTATTTTAGTGGAAGAATAAAACAGCAGCATCCAGTACCTTTCATGAAATTCCTTAGGCACAGATATGCATCTTACAGAAATTTCGAAGACTTTAAAGAATTCATCAGAAACCAGATGACGGCTGAGGCGTTACTATGGTTTTCGAACAAAGAAAATAAGTTGGTGGATATGGAAGACTTTGCGACCAAATTCAGTGAATATTTCTGGGGTCAAGCACAACAGCGTTCAATCAAAAACGAGCTGTTAAGTGGCAAATACAACCCAAATCGTAGCATGTCATACCACCGGTACGCCATGCAAATTTACAGCACAGCTCAATACTTAGACTGTGGTTTTAACGAAGAATACATTGTGGGTTGTATCGTGCAACACTTTGATCGGACATTGGAAGATATCATGATGTTATATAACTTTAAAGAAATAGACAAACTGTGCCAATTTTTGATGATGCATGAGCAACGAAACCCCATGTATCAAAACAATGACCAAGCAAATAATAATAATAATAACAACTTCAATGGGAACAATAACTATAGCAGAAACAATAATCAGAACGGCAATAATTTCAATAATCATCGTAATTTTAACAATAACTATAGACAAAATAATGGTAACAACAACTATAATAACTCGAACTTTAGGAATAATAATAATAACTACCGCAACCAAAATAATCAGAACTTTAATCGCCAAAACTATAATCGTAACAATCAAACTAACAACAATAACTATGGAAAAAATGGACGGTATCAAAACGGTAATTACCATAATCAAAACAACGGAAATTTTAACAGAAATAATTACAATAATAACAACAGAAACTTTAACTCCAATGGCAATATGAATCACACATTTTCAAACAGTGCCATTCAACAGAATCAGACAAACAATTCACAACAACAGTCAAATCAAAACTACACAAACAATCGAAACCATAACACTAGAAGTCTAGAAGATATAAATAGACATAACCAAAAAAGACAAGTGAATTTTCTAAGTCACCATCAATCATACACCGACGTCAGTCAACAAGAGTCACCAATTGAAACACTCAACACATCATCACCATCACAACCCTTTGACACACAATACACAACAGATTCACAATCACCAAATTTTCAATAAAGCACCTGCTAAATGCGGCCGTATGTCACTATGAGCATCCAAGGGAGTTCATAAAATTTGGGGAAGAAAAGAAAAATCAAAATTTGCAAGGGTTAATTTTAATTCAGGGTAAATTCTTTCAAAAAAAAGTTAAAATTTTAATAGACACGGGTTCTGAAGTTTCACTAATTGACAATAAAGTTATTAATGAATTAAATTTTCAAAAATATTGTTATTCAATTCCAAAGGTTAATCTAGTGGGTGCAAACAACAAAAAACTATATGAAGCAAAGAAGGGAATAATGGGAAAAGTATTAATTGATACAACCGAATATAGTATGCAATTCATAATAGTAGAAAACATGAGACATGATATTTTGATTGGGACAGACGAAATGGACAGAAATGGAATGGTCATCGATTATGTAAACAAAACTTTACAAATTCAAGAAGTGATAAAATTTTTAAGAATATCAATAGAAAACAAACACACTGTATGGGATCAACATTTATTAAGGATAGAACAATACATAAATCAGTTACCAAACACTGTGACTAATGAAATACCACTATTACTAATGAAAAGGATAAGACCAGAAAGACCTTGGATTATAGAAATAGAACCTGAATATAACCAAATTTGTCAAGATGTAAAACTAAGAATCATCAAGAATGGAGAGAAATATTTGAAAAGACAAAACAAAAGGAAGATGAGAACAAACCGAAAATTTCAAAAAAGAGAACTAGTATTAATTAGAGCACATAGGGTAAGCAATTATAGAGATAACATTTGTAACAAACGTTTACCACCATTGGAGGGACCTTATGAAGTTGAAACAGAAGACGGAGAAAATAGTTATTTATTGAAATATCCTGAGAGTGGGTATCTTAGAGGAGTTTTTAACATAAAAGACATTTACAAATATGAACAATAAGTGAAGAAATAAGAAGACATTATTAATTTTAAGTTATATTTATAAAATGAAACAATTAATTTTTTATATTAAGTAAAGGACATGAATGGGATACAGAAGATGGAATAATAATAATAATAATGCGGCTATTTATGAAATATAAAATATGATGAAATGTGAATTATTGCGGATATTATGATTATGAATATGATATATAATATAATATGAATTATGAAAGATTATAATGATATAATTATGCAGTATAATAATAAAACTTGGAATGGAATTACAGAAGAAGGATTGGAGAGGAAAAATTTGAAACGAAGATGGCAGAACTCTAAGAAACCAAGGAAGAAAAACAACTATAAAATGGATTCAAAAGTAGAATATAAACTCAACCCTCAACAAAAACTTATTAAAAATAACCGAATGATAATAAAGTCACATTCAAACTAGCTTACACTCTAACCACAAAATGCAGCTCACACGTGCTTAAATAAAACTTAAACTCTATATTTTTGTATATATTCAAAATAAAACATGCATTAATAAAACAAACTAAAGCGACCTAAGCTTACACATGCAAAATTAAAAGAACAAAACTAATTATTATTTTTTTTTCAAAGAGAGCATTCAAACTATCTGCAGCATAATTGTATACCATATATATGCAACTGAATCAAAAATTTAATTGTTTTCAACCATCACACATTCATAAAATCACTAAAACATACACTTGTGTCGACGTTCAGAGAAACAATCACACAACTTGCAAAAACCAGTCAAAGAAAAATGAATATTTGATATTTGCCAAGAAACTTGTCAAATATGAAATATTAATTTTTGGAGAATTGTTATGAAATTAAAGCTCCTAAACAGTTTTTTTTATATGAATAGTATGAACATAAAACAAAATGACAATATTGAATATACCACATATATATTTAACTCAAACAATTGTATTATTGTTGTTAATTTAATAGTTGAAACTAGATTCAACAATAAGAAAGAAACTAAAAGCAAAAATAAGCAGAATTCACAGACATGTAACAAACCAATAACGACTATATTGTATCACCAGATTTAATTAATGTTTTCAAAATAATTTTATTATTATTATAATTAAAACCAGTTGGTTTATTATAAACAAATTTAGCATAATAAAAATAAGATTCTTTTAATACGTGAGTTATTATAGCCACTGAGTTATAGTTGGTTGATAAACACTTTTCAATAAAAAAAAATATATATATAAAAAAATTTAACCAAAAACAATTGTTGATCATGAAATTGATTATGATTTAAACTTAAGTTATTGTTCGTTATATATATTATATTATTTATGTAAGAGATACTTACAGAATAAGCCAATATAGCCACAACATAAAGATACAAAAAGCAAATATCAAACCACTTCGGATCGAGTGGAAATAAAAACCATAAATTTGTATTTATTAATTAATTTCATTTTTTATTATAATCCAAATTCTATTATATACAAGTCAATAGAATCTTCAACAGTCCTAAAACAGATAAAATATTTAAGTCATTTATTCACAAAGTAAGAAGTTTCAATTTGTTAGTAAACATACAGTTAACATGGATAGAGCTCGGAAAATAAAACGTGTTAGGAGGTGAAATAGGATATAGCTCATAAATAAGAGATCAGAATGATATAATCTTTAATGGACAGGTAATCTGAAGACAATTCTCAGTGATTAAATATCAAAAGTGCTTTCAGATAGCTTTAAAATTAAATAAAAGCAAAATAAAAGCAACTAATTCATGTTAAAATTGGTGTATGTGAAATTTGTTAGTAAAAATTTTAATATTTAAATTATCATTTGTTGTAGAAATTATATGTCAAAAGAAAGCTTAAATTCTCTAGTATTTGTTTCAATTCATTTCAAAAGTCAATATAGTTCTCAAGATTTAACAATTTATTAAAATTTAAAATATTTTTTATTTTAATCATAAATGTCAAAAATATACAAAAATCCTGTCAGATCTTTAAAAACATTGTCAAAATGCTTGGAGATCTGGTAAGCAATGAAAAATAAAAGATAGAAAATCAATAGTTACGAGAGAGTCCAGAAAATTTTTGATTTTTCAGCAGTCACAATTTTTTAAAAGTATTAAAAAAACCTTGAAAAAGTCCTGAAGTATAACAAAGTATATTCAAATTACCTTGCCGATAAGAAACCATCGTTTCTGATTAAATTTTAGCAGAGCCTGCAGATTAACAGTATATTTTCCGATAAGGGAATTGTTAGCAGTCATCATAAAGAGGTCAACAGCTACCAGAAAGGTGAGTTTTTCCACTCATTTGAATTCTCGCTGAATAAAGAGACCGTTTGGTGTTTATTTTTGACTGAAGATCATTTAAAATTCATTTTGGGTACTTATAAATATTTCTCAACCATTGGAGAGATAATTCTGATAGTTTTGCGGCCCTAATCCATTAGAAGACGTCACTGAAAGATGCAATCTTTGTTATTGAAGATTTCCATAAAATTTTAGAGAAGGGATTATCTGAAAGACGAAAGTGAACTTTAATAAAGTTAAACGCAAGTTTCCAAATTTCTTTAGAAATAATCTTACCTTTTTAAACAGCCTATAGCAGTCTAAATCATCTTTGTGTTAGAAAAAAATTAATTTGAAGTCAAGTTCACAAAAATTTTATTATCACTTGTGTAATATTAACCAAATATAATTCGCCGTTTCTTTTGCTTACTAAAATCATTAAACAAAACAGTTAATCGATATTAAACTAAAAATTGAAGGATTATAAACCTTTGTTTTCGCTCTAAAAAGATAGTAAGTGAGGTTATAAATACTTTGACAAACAAACACGTATTAGATCAAGTATTTCTTGTTGCAACTTCACAAAACACTAATTTCATATACTTACTTCAATATTGTATTACGTCATAAATCTAAATCCATTCATATTAGTATTAAACGGTTAAGTATTGGCTTATTTATTGGAAGAATCTTAAATAATTTTTTTTATATATTATACAAGATATCGTTGTGTAATATTTAATTGATCACTTGTGAATAATTGCACAGTACATTAAAAATAAAACTTCTTGTGTGGTGATATTTGCTTTATATAATTTTGTATTTCTTTATCAAGCACTACAGGTCACAGAACTCGCTTGAGTTAAGAGTCTGCATGTTCTAAGAAAAATAAGTAAAAATTCAAATTCAAAATACAGCACGTTTCTTTCTATACTTTAGATAAACAAACGAAATTTTCTTTTATCAATAATAGAAAAGATTCACTTTGCATAAAAAAAAGCAGTATCCTGTGAGATTTAGAGAATACAAGGTGAGTAGAATAAATGTTTGTCAATTTTTATTATATTTTCAGGCGTTCAATAAATTTTATTAAAAGCATTTCTAAATTTATCAATATTACAAATTAATCAACTTAAAAAAAAAAAAAATTATTTTTTATCTTCATAAAGCTAGCCGGTAAATAAGAGCAACTTGTAGTTTTCTTACATCACATTCACATATCATAACAATATATATATATATATATATATATATATATATATATATATATATATATATATATATATATATAAATATATTCTAAATTAAATCAGGCCTTTATGATATTCAAAAATTGGGCGAAACACCTGTAAACCCACCAAAAAACTATTTAATATATTTTGAAGTCTATAAAATAGTGAAAGCTCTCAAAACCCATAAAAACAGTTTTTCTCACCCGAAAAATCTGAAATAATCAAAGATAAAATTTTTGATCAACTACACAAAATAAAAAGATTGGACCTGCAGCCATCTCCAAGAAAGATATGAGCTCTTTAAAAAAATGTATTGTTACAGTAAGTTATGTACACGATAAGGAGGTGGCAAGATAAAATTGCACCGTCTTATTTTTTATTACATTAAATAAAAAAAAATTAATTTAGGTTTTATCGATCTCAAAAAATATGATTAACTTCCAAAAACCTTAAAAACCTTGAAAAAAGCATTGTTTATTAAAAGTTTAAAGTTGTTTCACCCAATTTTTAAATGCCAGAAAGGGCTCATTAACTTTAAAATATATATGAAAAAATTATAAAAAAAACCTTAATTTGATCTATTTTAAAGTCTATAAAATAGAGAAAATCCTCCAAAACGTCTAACAAACAGTTATTTTTTAAGTTTTGAAGATGGTGCATCACAAGGAAAAGTCTGAAAAAAATTGGACCCGCAGCCAGCTCCAAAAAAGTTGTCAAAAAAAATGCAAAGTTATGTACACTCATGCTACCGATCTCATTTTTTAATCAAATAAAAAGTGATGTTCGAAAATTAATTTACGTTGTGTAGATCCCAAAAAATCCAAAATGTCCAATTTTTGAAGGTCCTAAAAGCCTTATTTAATTTAGAATATATATATATATATATATACATATATATATATATATATATATATATATATATATATATATATATATATATATATATATATATATATATATATATTGGAATGATGTATTGTTTGTGAATGATGAGCAATGAGTATTTTTAATAATATAATATATAGGGTTTTTATCGCGGTTCTCAAAGAATTAGTTTGTAAGTACTTTTTTAAATTATCTTTATTATATCTATTATGACACACATATATATCTAACCTAGCCAATGTAAATTTAAAATAAACTATCTTTAAATTGAAATTCTTATGAAACTAATTAAATTCTATAGACAATGTAAAATTTAAACAAACTACCTTCAAAATTAAAATTGTTATGACACTAACTAAATTATATTAACAAATTTTTGTACCTTTCTGTCACTGAATGCCTAAATGAACTGTTTTCCACTGTATAGATTATAATCACCACTCAATGTCTTCTTCGCAGCTTCGGTTATCCTTGTTTTTGTGAAATTACTTTTTCCAATTATCAGCTTCCACCAATTTAAGATATTTTTCTTCACCAGCATTTATAAACCACCAAGCAAACCAGCAAACAGCATTTATATTTATTCTTCTTTTCTATATACCAATACCCAATCACCAAATATATTATTTAATTTTAATATTCAATTAATACTTCTTCCATTATCCAATCATCATTTATACATAACATAATTTTTAATCTTCAATAATATTTTCTTTATACTGTTTCTTAATCTTGATTTAACTCATAACTTGATAATTTTGTTGACATTTAGGCTTTTCAGATCAGAATAAACACTTAAATCAGTAACTATATATAAATTAAACATTTTAAACTAACATATTTTTATAACCCCACTTTATATTCCTAATTATGAATTTCTATCTGTCACTTTAAAGAGTATTTTTGGTTGCCTAGTCACATGGCTCAACTTAAATATATCTACAATATTATAATTATTAAAATACAATAAATCCTTGCATATTAATTTCTTTATTAAGAATATTAATTTTAAAATTGGCTAGTTTATCAATTTCACCCAACTTCTTATTATTTGCACCAACAATTTTAATTTTTGGAATATTTATTATATCTGATAGTTTTAATGTATTAAAAATAAAATTCTCCGAGACTAAAGTACTTTCTGAACCAGTATCAATCATATTCTTAATCATTTTATTTTTGGCCAAAGCATTTATATAAATTAAATTAATAGATTCAATAATTTTATCTTCATCTAAAGAAATAAATTCAGAAAGTTTTTCATAATAGCAATGGCCTAACTTGTAATTCAGAAAGTTTACTGAACAAAATTTTGATTATTAGAATTGTCAGATTGTATCTGACCACTTGGATCTGATGTCCTATGTCTTTCCCTACTATGACTTCTACTCACATTTTCTTGCCTTGTACGATTTCGTTCCCTGTCTTTCTTCGCAGCTTCTATTCCTTCGTACACAATTTACCTGTCTGTTATAGTTAGGCCGCTCTGTATTTCTTCTATTGTTAAAATCTTGTCTATTATAATTAGTATTGTTATTAAAATTTTGTCTATTATAACTAGTATTGTTATTAAGATTCTGTCTATTTTGATTATTGTTATTATTATTAAAATTTTGTAAACTATCACCATACCTAGTATTATTGTTATATGATTGTCTATATTGTTGATTATTATTTTTATTATATTGAAAGTTATTATTGTTTTTTCTGTTGTTTTGTCATATTGCCTCTTTGTATTCTTTGAATAAAATTAATAAAACTCTCTATTGTTTGAATATTTTGTACAGTTACTGTTTGCACAACATCAGCATCAAAATGTCTAGATACATTTAAGACTGTTTCATCCTCTCTAAGTGGTGGTTCTAAATATTTTGCAACTGTTATCAGTTTCAATGCATAATCTACCATATTTGATTTTAAATTGTGATTATACTTTCCAAAATATAGAATTTCTCTAAACTTGGCTTGCTCTAGTTCACCCTAATAATAATTTAAAAATTTATTTTCAAATGTTTGAAAATTATCTAAATCATTTTCAATACTAGCAAACCAAGTTGCTGCATTGTCATTTAATGTCATTCTAATATAATCTTTAATATCATTAATATTATTCACAAATCTTAATTTATGTTTTAAACTATTTATGTATACTCTAGGATGCAAATTTTTTATATTACCAGAGAATTTAATCCCAGTCTCATTTGTTAAATTTAAGTAAGGTCTCCCTATGTCTCTCATTTGTGAAATATCATCTATTCTCTGTTCCACATTTCTTATTTGATTACTATTTATTTGGATATTTTGTTGTATATCGTCTAATTTTTCTTCTGTGTTTCTCCTGTCTTCGTTAATTTTTACTTCTAAGTTACATTTCTGCAACTTTATTTTCTGTTCTATATCTATCTTATTATCTTGAATAATCCTCTTTACTTCTGTCCTCTCATTTTCTATCCTTTTCTTGTAGTCATTCCGTATATTTTTTATTTCATTTGCTACTTTTTTCTCTGCAGTTTCAAGTTTTTTATCCATTTGTTTTTCTATTTGTTTTACAATTTTATTATTATTATCTTCTATTTTCTTTTCTAATTTTCTATAATTCTCTTCTAATTTCTGTTCCATTTTTTTCATGTCTTCTTTGACTTCTTTTGAATTCTCTTTCAATTTTTTCATGTCTTCTTTGACTTCTTTTGAATTCTCTTCCAATTTTTTTATATCTTCTTTGATTTCTTTTGAATTCTCTTCCATTTTCTGTTCCATTTTTCTCATGTCTTCTTTGATTTCTTTTGAATTCTCTTCCATTGTCTTGTTTATCTGCATCATTAATGACATCAAAGCTGCCATATTGACATTTTCCTCTCTTTCTGGATTCATTTCTGCAGTATCTTGTGGAGCTTGAACTAAAATCTCCTCTTGTACAGGTTGTGTTTCTACTTCAACATCTTCTTCATTCTTTTTGCTTCTTGTACCCTTCTTTCCTTGAGACATTTTGAGACTTTACTTGTTCAAATATAATTAAAAATAAAATCTATAATTTTTTTCTTTCTACTGATAATTAATTTAATTATATGAGAGCACTTATCTTCCCAAACTAATTCTTTTAAATAGAGAGCCCCACGTTGGGCGCCAAATTGTTATGATGTATTGTTTGTGAATGATGAGCAATGAGTATTTTTAATAATATAATATATAGGGTTTTTATCGCGGTTCTCAAAGAATTAGTTTGTAAGTACTTTTTTAAATTATCTTTATTATATCTATTATGACACACATATATATCTAACCTAGCCAATGTAAATTTAAAATAAACTATCTTTAAATTGAAATTCTTATGAAACTAATTAAATTCTATAGACAATGTAAAATTTAAACAAACTATCTTCAAAATTGAAATTGTTATGACACTAACTAAATTATATTAACACATTTTTGTACCTTTCTGTCACTGAATGCCTAAATGAACTGTTTTCCACTGTATAGATTATAATCACCACTCAATGTCTTCTTCGCAGCTTCGGTTATCCTTGTTTTTGTGAAATTACTTTTTCCAATTACCAGCTTCCACCAATTTAAGATATTTTTTTTCACCAGCATTTATAAACCACCAAGCAAACCAGTAAACAGCATTTATATTTATTCTTCTTTTCTATATACCAATATCCAATCACCAAATATATTATTTAATTTTAATATTCAATTAATACTTCTTTCATTATCCAATCATCATTTATACATAACATAATTTTTAATCTTCAATAATATTTTCTTTATACTGTTTCTTAATCTTGATTTAACTCACTATATTGAACAATTATAACTGAAAAACTGGCCATCATAGTAACTGTAACTCATAACTGATCTTCATAGTAAACTGAATGGACCTCTTACTATAACTTTCTGACTGACTTCTTGAATCCAAATCACCGGGTATTTATATCTTTTTGGATGTTCCAGAATCATCTAGCAAGAAATTCTGTTCGATTTGTTCCATTAAACACATGTCTGAATTTTCTGGAAACGGTATATGTTCGATCCACAGACATAACCATTATTCCAAAATGTTCGACCGTAAACAAAGGTCAAATTCTGTAATCTGGAGAATTCTTTAATTTTCTATTGATAATTTTGTTGACATTTAGGCTTTTCAGATCAGAATAAACACTTAAATCAGTAACTATATATAAATTAAACATTTTAAACTAACATATTTTTATAACCCCACTTTATATTCCTAATTATGAATTTCTATCTGTCACTTTAAAGAGTATTTTTGGTTGCCTAGTCACATGGCTCACTTAAATATATCTACAATATTATAATTATTAAAATACAACTTTTTACAATTATTATATGCTAATTTCTTAAAAATGCCCTCACATAAATATATTTTTATAAAATTCTCTAGTATATAACTTATTAAAATAACCAAATACTTTTTATATCTAATATTATCTAGTAGTGTTACTTATAAATTATTTTCTATAAACACCAATCATATCAATATATATATATATATATATATATATATATATATATATATAACCTACATAAAAACCGTGATTTGATATATTTTAAAGTATATAATATGAAGACAATCCCCCCGAAACCTCCAAAAAATACAATTTTTCGGATTTTGTAAAATGGCACACTATACGGAAAAACCTGAAAAAAAATCAGAGGTATGTTTTTGATCAAATATACAAAATAAAATAAAATTGTACCTTCAGCCACCTTTAAAAAAAGTTATGCGCTTTTTTAGGAAAACAAAATGCATTTTTATGCTATGTACACTCAACCTACGGATCTATAAAAAATAGAAAACTTTTAAAAAAGCCTCAACTATGCGTGCAAATTTTTTGAAATTTTTAAATTGATTGCATCATACCTTAAAAATAATTGACGTTTTCCATAGCCCTATTTTTTAATTACATAGAACGTAAAAATAAAAAAAAATAATTCTGGTAGTGTGAGCATTTTGCCTATCTTATAAGGGGGGTACCCTTTACGGATAAAAGCCTTGCCTGGTGTGCAATTTCTAACAGGGGTGTATCCCGACCTTTTGTGGGACGAGTGAGTTGAAACTTTGAATAATCGGAGTTATAATAATAAATCTTCCAAATTGCTTCATTTTGTCCACAAGCATGAGGCTGAGGACGATATCATATTTTAGCCTAACCTAGAATCATGCTATTACGCAAGAGATACCCAACACTGGCTTCGATAACACCACATACCACTTGTTCCCAAAAAGGATAATTCTCCAAACTTAATGGAGGCTCGTCCAATTTATCATAAAAGCTGGGAAGCCAAGATGAAGAACAATTAAGACGACGAATTTATGAAAAACTGAGAGAAATTGATCTGATTCTGTCCAGCACCCAATAAAAGACGCACAAAGAAATTTGCATCTGGTAAAATCTGGAATGGGCCACTCCACATAATTTGATAATATAGTTTAATATCATAATTATATGATAACTAGTTAGTATTTAAATAAATTTCTTCGTTAAAAAAATCCGATAAATATTTTGTGCCAAAACTTTTAGGATATATATAATCTCTGGAATAACCACATTATTCGAAACACAAAAATGAGGATATACAAAAGTATCATAAAAAGTATTATTACATATAGTTAACATTAGCTTTGGGTAATAAACAAAAAGAAACGCATTCAAAATAAAAGCAATGGAAATAAATCATTGGCATAAATGTTGTCAAATCACTAGACGGTAACTGCAAAGTAAGGAATATTGAAATCAGAGAGCACAGGGCATAGATAGTGACATCATCCAAACTTTAGAATGCAAAAGGCCGAAATGGGATTGCCATGTCGAAAAGATGAATGATCAAAGATGACCAAAGAGAATCTTACAGTGGATCCCCACAAACCGTAGAAAATAGAAAGGACCAAGAAGATCGTGGAGAAAAGAAGTAATGATTTAAGATTTATTCAACTACGTTTACAAATTTTACATTTGTTTCTAGCAAGTCAATTATATGTATAAGTAAAACAGATAATATATAATATACACAAAATACAATAGGAGATAAAAATACATTAATGCTCAAAACATAAAATATACAAAATAAGACATATAACAACATAGTAAGTACAACCATGTTCATGTTACTGCCTTGAAGTGATCAATGTATTCACTAACAGAGTAAAAATCAAATCTCAAAAGGTATCTTTTCAGACTTACTTTAAATATATTCATCGAAAGTTGTTTTAAATCCTTAGGTAGGACATTGTATATATTATAGTCAATTGAGTTTTTTTTGTGATTTACTCAAACGATACTTAACTATTCTGATGTTATTTGCACCTCTTGTGCTATAATTATGTTAAGTCTTCTTCTTCTTTTTCTTCTTCTTCTTCTTTTTATATAGACATGACTCTTTCTGTTTTCAATGTGTCTCCAGTAAGTTGTCGTTCCATCGTTTTCGTTGTCTTCCTACTGATCGTCTTCTTATTGGGGAACCGTCTCTTGGTGTCTTTACTAGTCTATTTGTTGTCATTTGGTTTATATAATCGTTCCATTCTACTCTTCTATTTTTTACCCAGTTCTTGATGTTCTCCACCTTGTATCTACGTCGTATATCTGTACTTCTAGCTCTGTACCATATTATCTTACCATCAATTTTTCTTAGTGTTTTTGTCTCTGCTGTTTCTAACATCCTTTTTGTCCTTTCTGTGTCAGGTCTTGTTTCTGTCGCGTATGTCACTATGGGTCTGATGACTGTTTTTTAAATTCTGCCTTTCGTTTCTTTCCAGATATTTTTATTTCTCCATATTGTTTCATTTAGGCAGCCTGCGGCTCTGTTTGCTTTATTCACTTGATCTTCCACTTCGGTTTCGAGCTTTCTGTAGCTAGATAATGTGATGCCTAGATATTTAAACTCTATCACTTGTTCTATTATCTGACCTTCCAGCTCCAATTTACATCTTAGTAAATTTGCTGTTGTAACCATGCATTTTGTCTTTTGTTGGGGAAATTAACCTGTAAAATTTTCTGGCGGGTTTATTAAATTGTTGCAGCATACATTGTAAATCATCTTCACTTTGAGAGAGTAGTATTGCATCGCCTGCATAGCAGATTATTTTAGGTTGTTTTTCTCCCATTTGGTATCCTTTTTTAGTTCTTAATGTTTTTATTATTTCGTCCATAATGAGGTTGAACAGTAGAGGACTCAGGGAATCTCCCTGTCTTATCCCATTGCCAGCTTCAGTAGGGTCGGTTAGTTCTTTTTCTACTTTTACTTTTATTGTGTTGTTTTGGTAGATATTTTCGATCGTTTTGATTACTCCGAGAGGTATCTCTCTTGCATACAGTAAGTGGATAACGTCTTTTAATTTGACATGGTCAAATGCCTTTGTAAGGTCTACGAAACATAGATATACCGGTTTTTTTGTATTCTAATAATTTCTCTTGCACTTGTTTCATTATAAATATAACGTCGGTGCATGATCTTCCCGACCTAAAACCTTGTTGTTTTTCTGCTAGTGTTATAATTTTATTCAATTTATTTGTTATCGCTTTGCTTGTTAATTTTAGTGTTGTGTTTAATAAATTAATTCCTCTGTTAGAGCATTGCAAGAGTTTCCCCACAAAATATCACCATAGCTTAAAAATGAATGGAAAAGAGAAAAGTACATTATTTTCAAGGTATTAAGGTAAGACATGAGACATTTGAGATGCTATGTTTTCTTTGTGTTGTTGTACGGGGCGGAGGCATGGACGCTTACAGACACCACTATTAAATAACTTGAAGCATTTGAGATGTGGCTTTATAGAATAATGTTGAGAATATCATGGACAGCAAGGATCACGAACAAGGAAGTTATAGAAAAAATGAAGAAGGAACCAGAGATTATGTTTACGATCAAACGCATAAAATTGCAATATCTGGGACACGTTATGAGAAATCAGCACCGTTACTCCCTGCTGCAGTCTATATTGCAAGGTAAAGTCAAAGGTAAGCGAGGACCCGGTAGAAGGAGAATATCATGGCTGCGGAGTTTAAGAACATGTTTTAAGAAAACCTCAACCGAGCTGTTTCGAGCCGCAGCGAGCAAGGTCATGATTGCCAATATGATTTCCAATATCCGAAACGGATAGGAACCAGAAGAAGAAGAAGAAGGTACTAGAAAGTTTACCTTTGAGATGGCCAATATGGTTATACCAAGTCAATGTCTTGTCAACTGTTATGCCCAACAATTTGACATTATTTTTTCAACACTCACATCAAAGGTAGACGAAAAAATTAAATTTGGAGTTTTGTTATCATTTAATTTAAGTTTATTTGCTAAGAACCATGATTGAGCACTGGAATTTACATACAGAGACGTGGTTTCTAAAACTAAACGATTTTTATCAGAAAAAACAAAAGTAGTGTCATCTGCTAATAAAACTGTTTTAAATGGAGCCATGAAATTGGGCAAGTCATTAACATATATTATAAATAATAGAGGGCCAGAACTGATCCTTGTGGAACTTCATGCTTTATCTGCTTAAATTCAGAGATACAATTTCCGTACTTGACTGCTTGGTATCTATCCTTTTGATACGATTAAATTAGTTCCAAAAGAGTACCTCTTATATCGTTAAAATGCAGTTTGTTTAGCAAAATATCATAAGAAACACAGTCGAAGGCCTTTGAAAGATCACACAGCGTTATGGAAGAGTGATTATGCTTTTCAAGGCCATCAACTATAGCACTCATCACATCTAAAAGTGCACGTATTGTGGAATGATCCTTTCTAAACCCATATTGTGAACTAGTAAAAAAGTTATTTGTTTCTAAGTATGATATAACACGCTTCTACAGAATTTTTTCGATTATTTTACTGAATATTTAAACGATGGAAATTGGTCTATAATTGTCTACAAGGTTACGGTCGCCCTTTTTAAAAATAGGAACAATCTTGGAGTATTTAAATGAAGTTATCGGGAATATCCCGATTGAAAAAATACTATTATGAGATGTGTTAAAGGTTTAGTAATTATTTTACATGTGCTTGTGATAAAAGATGCGTTTAGCTCATTAATATCGAAACAATTTGAGTTTTTTAATGTTTTTATAACTGCGGATACTTCTTGTTGATTGGTTGGAGACAGAAAAAATGAATTCGATGGAGCTAGAAATTTTTTATAGTTGAAAATTGTGTCGTCTGTTGTATTTGAAAGGGATTTTATAATATTCTCAGCAATTTCAACAAAAAAGTTATTGAAAGAGTCACAAGATGTGTTGGTTGTTGAATTATGTAAACCATTTGTTTTATTTCACATTTATTTTTCTTTGTTTCACTTATACCAACTATTTGCGTATTTTAAAATTTTTTATATAATAATATTTTTAAGTATTTAATTATCAGATAATTTTTTCGATATATTAATATTAAAAAGAAAAGTTAAAGTTATCAAGATAAAATGCACGCATAATGACCGTCTAATATAATAAAATTCTTTATTACCGCTCCGAGTCTGTTATAGAATCAGCCTCCGTTTGTGATTTTTCCAACGCCGAGTCTGTGCATCTGTAATTGTCCTTAGGGCCAACATAAAATTAACGCCAGTCCTGAATACCACATGGCTTTCCATCGATTCGAACGAGCTTTCGTCCTGCGGCAGCGCAAGCTCTCGTTCCACGCTCCGATTGGTTGGCGCTGATGTCATTTTGGATTCTATATATAGGCGATGACTCATAGCACTAACAGTGTTTCCCCAAATTCCTTTGCGAAAACACGTTGCAAGAGCATTGTTTGTATCGGTGTCGTATAAGGTTATGGTTCGTTTTGCGGTTATGCGGTGTGTTTTGACGACTAGTTGGTAAGTACTATTTCCAAATTATATAGAGTATACATTTTCAGATATGCAGGGTTGTTTTATATAGTTGTCATCAATATTACTAAAGACCGAAGTACAGATTTATGTTAAAATCTTTTATGAAGTTATGGCTTTAATATTTCTTATAAATTGGGGTTATAAATGATCTATTTCTGTAAAATAAATAGTGGCACAGAAGTCTAAACAATTGCCTGCTAAACTAGATTATTTTAAAGAGTAACAGTAACTTTAAAAGTGGGCCTTATGGTTAGTTGGATAAATTTAAATTACTTTTTTTTTTATTTTTAAAGGTCAATGTCAATAAATTTTATAATACTATATTATATAGTTATAAGCCTTATTTTAACACACAGAAATATTAAATACACATTAAATTTTAAATTTGGTCTTTATATTGTAGGACACTTTTATTTAAAAATACGGATAGTAATTAGAATATATTAGTACAAAGAAATTTTAATTACTTACTTTTAAATTGCCAAACAAAGCGACTAGGGAATTAATAAAAAAATATATATTAAAATTTCGTAATAAACGTATTCAGTTTCAAAACAAATACGCTTCGTCAGTAAAAATTTAAAACTAGGTTTTATGAGATTAAACACATACATAAATACGTACATATATATGTATATATATAGACAGTGTGTCCCAAAAAGTTTTTTGAATTTTTTGCTTGCATCGAAGGAGAATCGAAAATAACCGAATTATAACAAGGCACATACCTTTCTCTGATTATATAACGTTTACATCTAATATACTGTAATTTCTCAAAATTATTGGTGGTGAAGCGATAATAATTTCAATTTTAATATCCATAAGCAAGATCAATGCTCAATTAAAACAAATTTAAAAAAAAATATGTTTCATTTAGCATTTAGGAAAATAGCATTGTCGAGAAATACTTTTTTGATATATCGCATTTGATGAACGCAGAAAAATAGCTACAATTTTTGAATAATTAGTTTTCGATTTTCTTGATGCCCTATCATAAATTAAAAGACAAAAAATATAGTATCAAAATGATATGAAAACACGTCATTGTAAAAAAATTCAAGATTTTGTCCTACACACATTTAACGATAGAGTGATAGTGTCGTATATGATTTTCTGTGACTTCTGGACTTCTTTTTGTGGTGCTACTAAAAAAAATGTTTACCTTAAGAAGCCATTTCGAAATACCTATCGATAATCTTTAGAGAGTAAAATAAGAATTATGTAAAGAACAATCACCTGTTACATTAATAAAATTAAGTTTGTATAAATCTTTTTTAAATCCCTTATTCTTTCGAAGAGATAACAGTTTAAATTCATTCATTTAAAAAGAGAATCAAGAAAAATGCTATTTCTTACACAAGAATATGTGTTTGACATTATTTCATATAATTTCTAAATGTTATTGATAATATTTAACTTTAAACAATCATACAACCTAAAATTATATATTGTGTGAAAGGTACAACACAGTCAGTTGTTTTATTAAAATAAACATAGGTTTTATTTTTACATCCCAGTACCAAAGAGGTATGATCAATGATTATGGTTTATCACAAGGCAATAGTTTTGAAACTTGAAAATAATTCAAATCTTTCCTTTTATATCCAATATCTACTTTATAATATGTATTTAAGATTTTCTTTTTTATTTGAAATGGACGTAGTCTTACTTAGTTTTTTTTTCTATTTATTTTTGATTTATTTTCCACATGTTCCCAACTTTTAGATCATCAAATTTTCTATTTTTGACATATAGTTTTCTATTATATTCATGATATTGTAAGGAATTTTTATAGGCTAATTGTTTATCTTTTTTAAGTCTGTCACTTCAAACAGTTTATAGGGCACAATCGGGTGAGCTTTTTCAAAAAGCAAATATTCTGTTTACTGCTGTAAACATTAATTGAATATTTAAATGTTTCGTATGATTTCAAAATATTTTAAACTTAATTCCAGGATACTGATCTGTTACTAATATTTTCATGGGGTGTTTATCTTAAATTTTGGTAATTAATTTCATGACATCACCTGTCGTCTGATTTTTAAAAGTAACTGCCAATGCATATCTGGCAAACTAGTTTACAAATAAGTGAAGGTATTTTTTTGACGAACGATTACCTCCAATTCCTTCTGTTGTGTCTAAGGCCATTATCTAGAAAGGTTTCTTTGGCGCATCCAATTGTGATAAAAGGCTATATTTTTGTTCTATTCTTGTTTTATTTTTACAGCAGATTTCACATTTTTGGCAGGTACCTATCCTTTGCCAGTGAATCCGTAATCTTAATATAGTAAAAAGTTCTGATTTTGTTTGTTATTTTACCAGCACCAATATGTCCACATTCCAAAATCTTTGGATAAAATAATTTTTTTTTTATTCGTCCTTAATTTATAAAATATATCTTGGTTTAAAATTGTTCCCCTCATTTTGTCTATCATTTGTCAATTATTGTTTTGATCTTGTTTTATTTCGGTTAGTTCCGAATTTCTGAAGTTCTGAGTTTACTGTTCTTATACATGTTTCATCATTTTCTATGTTTTCCAAAACTGGTTTTCTATAAAGGCAGTCGTTTCTATATTTTCTTTTCTAGCTTCATATTTGGCATTTAAATTGTAAAAGGAAATGTGTCATATCTCTTAATTTTTTAGCTGATCTTTTACGAAGTTCTCTTCTCTCAATGGGCTTATGATCAGTAATAACTACAAATTTTCGTCTCATTACAGGATTGTCAAAACTTTATTGCTTGGCATACTAAAAATATGACTTTTTTATTTTTTTGATATATTTTTTTAAATAAGCTACTGGTTTTATTTCTCTCTCTTAGTTTTTGTTTTAGAACTGCACCAATTCCTAAAATAATAGCATCTGTATATATAGTTGTAGGAGCATTTTGGTCAAAAAATAGCTAGAATAGGTTCCTAGCAGAGGATATTCTTTACCCTATCAAAAGCTGTTTTGCAGTTTAAAATTTGATATCTTTTCTAAGTAAATTATGTAATACCTTCAATAACGTAGCTGAATCTTTTATATATTTGTGGTAAAAATTTATTGTCCCAAAAACTGTCGTATTTTTTTTTCTCTGATAATATCTGGTGCTGGAAAATCTCTAACTGATATTAAATTATCATGTTATGGACGAACTAAATTCTTTCCCGCAATATGTCCCAAATATTTTACCTCTTGTCACGCAAAATTCCATTTTAGAAGTTTTAGCCTAAATCCCTCTTCGTTCCATGAGTCTTTCTATATATGATCTAAATGTTCTTTTGCTCTCCAAATGATAATAAAAATATTAAAATTTTATTCACGTAGTTTATACAAAATTAGTTTAAATGATGTTTTCTGATAATATTACTTAAAATTCTTTGAAATATTGCTGGAAATGTTTTATGCCCTAAAGGTAAGCATTTCCATTGCAAATGACCATTTTATGTAAGGAAGGCTATCTTATATTTATCTTTTATTCGAACTAAAATACACTAAATGCATAATTTATGTTTATAAATTAAGTAAATAATCTAGCATTTTTTTTAATAACGCATCAACCACGCAGGGCCATTAATATTTAGATTAATGTGGCAGTTGATACAATTAGTGTATATACATTATGTGTATTACAATGTATATTTTAGATCTTTTGAAGTAGTTGACAGTCTTTTAAATAAGACAATATTTTTTGAATATCTGTGTTTTCTTCTAGGGCATCTCTTAGGGAAGTAGAAGGGGGTTGTCACAATATAATTGAGTCAGTGAGAATAATGAACTTAGAGAATCTGTAATTATTTTACATTTTGTTTGTTTTTGTTTTGTATTAAAGATAGTGCTTTTAGAATTATGAATAATTCAGCCGAAAAGATGGTTGTAATTGATGACAATTTGAAACTAACTCAGGAGTCTTCCGAATAAATTGCTGCTTCAACTCTGTCTTCATTTTTTGACACATCGTTGTATACGTTGTAGGTATTGCCGTATCTGTTTAATAGTGTATGAAACTTTTGTTTAAGGACGGTTGATGATATCTCTGATTTTCTTAGGTTTGTTAGACTGATAGCAGGTATAGATATTGTCCATGTTGCAGGGTTGTGGATTGAAAAGGTATCATAGGTATTTGAAAATTGAAAATTTAATTTGGATAAGTATAATTGTATACAAAAATAAAAAGGATGATCAATTTGATGTGTTTGTTAGAATTTATTTGTAAATGAATCAACAAAGAGGTTATGCAATACTGGATTATTTCGGTTTGATGACACTGCTGCCGCATATGTTAGGCTTAGATATTGTCTTCTGAAAGAAAGACGAAGTTCTCCACTTTTCCAATAGAGACTTTGAAGGGGTCTTGTTTAGTGAGCACCTAAAGAAATACGTAGACATCTATTTTGGATAATATCCAGTGACTTTAAATGTGTTTTTTTGGAGAAGTTATAGAAGATAGCCCCGTAGTCAAGTTTTGATCGAAGTATAAATTTGTAAATAAGTATTAAACTTGAATAAATTAATAATAGGGCATGAGATATATTCTTAGACTCACGACAGTGGCCCAAAAATTAACAAAACAAATGGCTGATTATTCAGTAGAATAAAAGCCAAAAAGAAGAAGAAGAAGAACTGTTTAAAAAGACACTTTGAAAATTTATACATACGTTAAAAGTTAAAAAACAAAATGAAAGACGACATGTTAAAACAGTCGTCGGTGCAAACTTGATTTCGGTCACATTTCACGAGCAGAAAGAGAAAGTGGGAGGACAATTATTGTTTAATAGTTTGAAAGAAAATACAAAAAACAACTTTCAAACTAATGTCTAACAAAATACTGTTTATGAATTTTGAGTACTACCAACTGTATTACTAACTTGAAATTGAGCGGGAAATTACAAATATTATTTATAACATAAACAATAAAAAGAAAATAGTATTTAGTAAATAGGTTTAGAAAAAACAACCAAACAAAACAAAACTGAATTAATAACTGAAGTTTGATCAAAAAAATTCAACTAATAACGAAATTTTAAAAAAGAGAAAAGAAAACATCACAAGTCAATATAAAATTGTAAATTTTGCTAAAATTCTGGATCTCAGATCTTTTATTCAGATTGTTATTATCAATCTTGCTGATATGTACCATCTCTAAGAAAGTTCTCTTAAATTAATTTTTCTCTCTGGCTAATATTTTTACATTGTTGAAATCTATCTTATGGTCTAGATCGATAGTATGCTCTGCCAAAGCACAAGTAGGTTTGTTTAATCTACAGTCACTCTTATGAGAAATGATACGACTAGACAGATTCCTTCCCGTTTCACCAATGTACATGGATGGACATTCAGTACATTGAATGCAATAAACAACATCTGTAGTCTCTAAAGTAGTTAGGGGTTGTTTTATTTTACTATACAGCTGACGTATGGTTTTGATGTTCTTGTTAGCTATTTTGATATTCTTAAATTCTTTGAAAATCTTAGTGAGTTCAATGGTTAGTTTCGAAATATATGGAAGGGCATAAAAATGCACACTTGTTGGAGCAGAATTATTTTGTGCTGGAGGCACTGATTGTGACATAGTAAGAATGTTATTTCTATTAACAAAAGGAACATTAAAAATTAATTTATTAATCAGTCTTAGAGGATATGAATTTTCAACAAAAATATTACGTAAGAGGTTGAGATCATGTTGGAGATAATCCGGATGTAATAACCTTTTGACACGTTCTTTCATCGCTAGGACTAAATTAGTTTTCATCCTAGGAGGATGGTAAGAATGGTAGCTTATGAATCTATTGCTACATATGGGTTTTCTATACCATTGTGTTTTCACAACATTATCCTCACATCTATGCAATCTCATGTCAAGGAAAGGCAAAGATCCCTCCCGCTCCTCCTCGCACGTGAATTGCAAGTGTGGGTTTCGTTGGTTAAAAACATTTAACGTAGATTGTATAGAGTCTGCAGGTAGTGCCAAGATTAAGTTATCTACGTATCTCTTTATGAACTATATTTCAAAATTAATTTGTTGCAAACAGTCTTTAATCAAGTCGTCCAAGACATAATTGCACAGTATTGGTGAAATAGTGGAACCCATTCAGAATAAATAGTACGCCTTAGCAAAGCTCTATTTTTTATTGACTACCACACACAAAAAGAAAAAAGTATTTACATATATATATATATATATATATATATATATATATATATATATATATATATATATATATATATATATATATATATACCTTTTTATTGGCAAGTAAGTCATTTAACGTTAACTTGTTAATAATTAACCACGCTGATATGTCTGCAAAAATCGTATAGGTTTTTTTACTATAGAAATATATTACCGGAAAAACTCCCCTAATGCCTGGCTATCTAGATGTCCTAAACCCCCTTAACGTTTGCTTATTCTGCTGTAGTAGTGATGCATAATTTTAAACTGGCACTAAAAAGTAGAATATAAGTTAAAATTTTGTAGTTTTCAGACGAGTTGAACATGTTCCGAAATAAGTTATCTAAATTGTTGGCGTCAGTTCTAAATTTATAGCATTATGAGATTTGTACACATATATATTATAATAAGTTATTACATTTTAGGTCACTCTATTTGGCAAGTCTTCTGTTAGTATGGAGTGTAAAAAAATTATTAGATTCTTAAATTGTTGAAAAATAGAGTTTTTATATTTAAAATTTTGTAAAGTGTGTTTATTGAATTGTCTGTCCTAAGTATTAGTGATAAAATTTAATGGTTTCAGTATAGCTAAATATGACAACAAAATTGATACTTTCTTAAGAGTTTACTCGCCAGTATTAGTATAACCCTACACCCTGTACGAAATCATGTCTACGAGAATGAAAGATTATCAGAAAACGGTCCAATAAATATTGGTTCTAATGGATGAATACTTCACCCCTGAGTATGATGATTACTTGTGTTAGTGTTTGAATTCCTGGTTTTCGCCTATGGGCTCGTTGAGTAGTTAACTAACCGTGACCAACGATTGACCTTTACCACGGCAAAGAGTAAAATCCCAATTTATAATAATGATAAACAATTATATTTTGCTTTTAAATCCTTCATTTTTGTTTAATTTTCTTAAATTCATATAGTTTTATTTTTTTTTCGCTTTTTCTTATTCTTCTGCTCTTTACCTCAAGATTAAACAGATTTGTTATTATTTTATTTCCAATAATCTTGACATTAAAACTGATAGAAATTTGCAAATTCACCACCTGCTCTCTTTCACTGTCTTCTATTGTAAAATGAAGGAGGGAGGTGTATCTCATCTTTATTGAAAAACCTTATTGTGATTTCTACCAATAAGTTGGGGGACGTATGTATTGAACACCTGATCTTTATTATTTCTGGTAGGAGATCAGCCGAAATGTGTTTTTGATTTTGTGGAATGGATATTATATTTCTAAATTACATTTATTGTCAATGAAAATACCATTACGTGAAGGTTAACGGCAAATAAAACTCAGTAATCTAGTCCAATAATTTGTTTGCTAGATATTTTACACTAAAATAAAACATATAGAATGTAAAAATTATTTAATTTTATATTCTATTTACATAAAATTATTTTTTAATTACATACGAGTAACCACTTTAAAATTCCATATATTTTTAGTACATTTTGTTTGTTTTATTATAACATTTAAATGTTTAACATTGTTTTCCAAAAGGTATTTCGGAAGTATCCATATGTGTATGTATCCACATGTATATGTGTATCCATAGAGACGTTGATAAGGACGTGTATCTGTGCTTTGTGGATTTTAGAAAAGCATTTGACAATGTCAATCATGAACAATTGATAGATATTCTGCGAAAGACAGGTATTGACGACAAGGACATTCGAATTGTGGCAAACCTATACTGGGGTCAAACAGCAAGAGCAAAAATTGGCAACGAACTCACTGAAAGTGTGCAGATCAAAAGAGGTGTCCGTCAGGGGTGTATATTATCCCCACTCCTATTCAATATTTATTCCGAAGAAATATTTAACAAATGTATGGAAAATGCAATTGAGGGCATAAAAATAGACGGCGAGTTAACCCGTTAAATAATAGACGAATTACAGCAGGAAATGGAAAGAGTTTATTCAGTTAGTGAGGAATACGGCCTGAGCCTCAACTTCAAGAAGACAAAGTGGATGCTGATAAGCAGGAAGCAACAGCCTGCTCGACAGTTACGGATAAGTAACATACTAATTGACCATATAGAATCTTATGTGTACCTTGGCACCAACGTAAATGCAAAATGGGAACAGGCCACAGAAATTAAGGCGAGAATAGAACGAGCTAGAGCAGCATTTAGCAATATGAAAAAGCTCCTCATAAGCAGGGATTTGTCTCTTCCCCTAAAACTACGTCTAGTTAAATGCTACATTTTTCCGATCTTACTGTATGGTGTGGAGGCCTGGACGCTGACGGAGACGCTCACGAGAAAACTAAAAAGCAATTGAAATGTGGGTGTACCGACGTATTCTTCGTATATCCTGAACCGAACATGTCACCAACATAAAGGTAATCCAAAGAATCGGAAAGGAGAAAGAAATCGTGAATACAATTAAACAAAGAAAGCTTGAATATCTAGGCCACATATTGAGACACGATAAGTACTGTCTACTGCAATTAATTGTCCAGGGAAAAATAGACAGTAAGCGAGGGCCAAACAGGAGAAGACACTCGTGTCTCCAAAATCTGAGGAAGTGGTTCGGGCTCACATCGGTCGAACTATTCAGAAGCGCCGCAAACAAGATCAGAATTGCCATGTTAATAACCAACGTTCGCAACGGACAGGGCACTTGAAGAAGAAGAAGATCCATATGTATTTTAAAATAAGTAAAATAGGTCTTTATTAAGATCTGTTTTAAAATTTTTGTGGTGGACAATTGGTTGTGCCAGTTTTCTGGAAAAATAATAGCCCTTCTGCACCTTCTTTTCCCTTGTTGTAACGAAGATTTTGCCTTCCACATAGGGTATTACTATCATCAATCAGCCAATCCCGTCCACTGCTGGACATAGGCCTCCCTCAGTTCTTTCCAGTGTTCTCTACACTGGGCCGCTTGTAGCCAGTTTCCCGCTACTCTTTTTATGTCGTCGGTCCATCTAGTCGGTGGTCGTCCTCGGCTTCTTTTATAATTTCTGGGCCTCCATTCCATAATTCGTCTTGTCCATCGTCCATCTTGTGTTCTGGCTAAGTGTCCTGCCCAGTTCCACTTAAGTCTCGTGGTTCTTTCGATGACGTCTTGAACTCCTGATCTTTGCCTGATTTGTCGGTTTGTTATGTGGTCTCGGAGGCTCACATTCAGCATTGCACGTTCCATGGCTCGTTGTGTAACTCTTAGTTTATTCGCAGATTTCTGCGTGAGTGTTAAAGTCTCTGCTCCATAAGTTTGTACAGGCAAAACACATTGGTTATAAACTTTTCGCTTGAGACACATGGGAATTGAACTTTTTAGAATATGGCTTAGTTTGCCAAATGCTGCCCATGTCAGGCCTATTCGCCTCTGTATTTCATTTGTTTGATTGTCTCTGTTTATTTTGATCTCGTGTCCCAGATATTTGTAAGTGTCTGTTTGTTGTATGGTATTATTGTCGATAGGGTATTACTATGGGGGTTGAAAATTGGGACAGAAGTTACTGGGGCAGAGATAGGGCAAGCAAACTAAACGAAACAGTTAGACCGGCACTCAGGGTTTATTTGGTTTATTTGGAGAGCTGGATCGTGGATAAGTTGAATGGCAATGGGGTTGGATTGGGGCAACTACAAAAATGAAACAAAGGGGTACTGACATTAATCTCCTAGAAGAAATGGACAAACAAAACAAACAACAGGAAGGACCTCTAGCAATTTAAAATTGACGCCGCTTCGAGGTGCCAAATTATAACGATTACAACAACTAGTTGTAACTATTGAAATAATTATTAGAAATACAAAAATGGTTAGGAGACTTTTCTAAAATAAACAAACAAAAAATGATTTAGAGAAATAAATCAAACATTTATTACTGTCTCGACACAAACAGTTACACATGCAGATAATACAAAAGTAATTACAATATATATAATTACAAAAATTTATACCAAAATAATGAGAGAGAAAAAACTTACATATGTCCTATCTTTTTACAAAATCCGTTTCTACAAAACCTACAAATGGTACTGGGCTATAACTGTGGCAGAAATAAATTATTAAAATTGAAGAATTATCTTTTTAAATTAACACATCATAAACGTTAGTCTTTCCTAAAAACAAAATAAACAATATCACAAATATAATAAGGCCAGCTGTCATATGTCAACATTTAATTTAACGACAGAAAACAATTAAAATGACAGCATAGCCACACCCTAAGATTTACGATAAATTAATTATTACAATTCCTTTATATTATGCAATTATGAAATCAATTATTATTTTAATGTTTATTTTTCATTCAAAAGTTTAATACAAAAAAATTACCTTGGTTTCACAAAAAAATATGGGATTATACTACTACTACTACTAAGGATTTCCACAGTTTTCACTGTCTTCCTTCACTCAACCGTTTTCTCCAATTTTCCCTGTCATTCCAGTCTCCATCTCGCAGGGTTCTTTTCTCCATAGCCTCGTCGATTTCATCTCTGAATGACCTTCGGGGTCTTCCTCTCTTTCTTCTTCCAATCGGGCTCCATTCTGTGATTTTGTTTATCCAGCGTCCTCTGTCCGCTCTTCTGACGTGGCCGTACCAGGATAGTCTCTTCTCCTCTATATAGTCGATTATGTCTGATTGCACTCCTATTCTCCGCTTAATCTCTGCGTTTTCAATTCTGTCTCTTTTTGTAAGTCTACAGCTTCTCCTCAGGAACTCCATTTCTACTGCTCTTATTCTACCTCTATTTCTCTTGTTTATTGTCCAGTTTTCGGACCCATATGTCAGGATATTGCTTGTCAGGGTGTTATATATTCTCTTTTTTGTCTTTATCGTAATGTTCTTATCCCACAACACTGAGTTTAGTTGTCTTATACAGTTTCTTGTTTGTCTCAGTCTGTTGTTTATATCTTCTTCTGTTGTTCCCTGGTTCGATATTATGGTTCCTAAATACTTGAATTTATCTGTTCCATTTATTTGTCTTCCCTCGTCTATCTCTAGGTTTCTCATATCCTTGTTTTCTGTTGTTAGGTATTCGGTTTTCTCTAAGTTTATTTCCATTCCGTTGTTTTTATATTCTTCTTCTAGTTTTCTGAGCATAAAGCTGAGATCTTCTTCATCTTGTGCGATGACTACTTGATCGTCGGCAAAACTTAAGGTGTATAGGTATTCGTCTCTTACTGGTATGCCCATTCCTTCGCACTTTCTCCTCCATGGTTTGAGTGTCTTTTCCAAGAATATTTTAAACAGAGTAGGGGACGTAGCACAGCCTTGTAGAAGTCCTTTTGTCGTCTTAAATGGATTGTAGGCTTTATTTCCACATTTAATAGCTACTTTGTTTTCTTTGTATAGTGCTTTAACTGCTTTTATTAGTGTTTGTCGGATTCCGAGATCATTCATTGCTTCCCATAATTTGACTCTAGGTATTGAGTCATATGCTTTCTTTAGATCAACAAAGGCCAGATGGACCGGTCTACCTTTTGCCATTTTCTTCTCTATCAGTTGTTCTAATGTGTACGTATGATCTAGGCATGATTTTCCTACTGTGAACCCTGCTTGGTCTTCTCCAATTTTTCCTATTATTTCAGTTTCTAGTTTTTCTTTAATAATTTTCCCGTAAAGTCTACCTACCGACGATATTATACTAATTCCTCTGTAGTTTTCACATTTTTTCCTGTTTCCTTTCTTATGTATGGATGTGATGTATGCTTGTGTCCATTCCGCAGGTATTTCTTCTCCATTTAGTCCTCTTTCGAACATTCTATGTAGCATGCGGAATAACTTTTCCGTTCCGTTTTTAATTAGTTCGTTTGGTATTCCTCCGGGTCCTTTGGCTTTTTTGTTCTTCAATGTCTTGATTGCTCTCTTAACTTCTGCCAGGCTTATTTCTATCTGGTCGTATGCCCCATTTCCTGCATGTTCTATATTCTCTTCCTGAAATTGGGGACGGTTTTCTGTAAGTAGTTCTACGTAGTATTCTTGCCACTCGTTTTCACTAATTTTGCCGATCTGGGTTTTCTCTGTCTTATTTCGTTGAAGTGCTTTTAATATTCGCCATGATTCTGAATTTCTCGTTCCTCCGATATGTCGTTCTATCTCTGTGCATGCTTGTTCCCATCGTTCGTTCTTTTCATTTGTTACTCTTTTCTTTACCTCTCTGTTTTTCGCTCTATATAGGTCTAAGTCTTCCTGTTTTTTGGTGTTTAGGTATTTTATGTGTAGTTTTTTCTTTTCTTTTATGCATTTCAATGTGTCTTCCCTTAATTTGATATTCTGATGGGTGTTCCTTTGGTCGTCTTCTCCAAGAGCTTCTAAGGCCGCTGAAATCAGGCAGGTTTTTATGTGTTCATGCATTTCATCTAACGTGTCATATCTGAATTCTTCTAGTTTTTGGTCTAGTCTTCTTTTGTATAAATCTTTTATTGATTCTTCCTGCAATAGATGTAATTTGAGCCTCTTTTCGTTTATTGTCGTTCCCGTTGTAACAATCGATGTATGTTTTTGTTTTGTCCAGATATAGGGGAATTCCATCCATGCCACCACAAGTTTGTGATCTGTTCCACACTCTGCCCCTCTTTTCACTCTGATGTCTTTCACTTTGATGGAGCTTTTGTGGTTCATGATAATGTAGTCAATAATGGATCTTAGTTTTCTTGTCTCTTGAGTCCATGTGTATTTATGTATATTTTTGTGTTTGTAAAATCCGTTCATAATTTTCAAATCATTTACTTCACATAGTTCTACCAATCTTTCTCCGTTGTCGTTAATTGTGTCTTCTCCAAATGGATCAACTGTTCTGTCATTGTCTTTTCTTCCGACTCTTCCATTTAGATCCCCCACAAATATGGGATTATACTGGCACTAAACAACTGGGATTATACTGGAATTTCTGCTACACACTAACAAAAATGACTGCATCTATGGTCTGGAATGTTGATCAGCCGGGGACAAACATAGGTGAGGTAGAAACAAATCAGCGGCACATTTTTACAAAACTGGAACCATTAAACTGATTAAACTGCTACACATTTTCCATGAAAAGGAACAAAACAGAAAACTTTCAAATTCGACGTAGAATTTGGACTAAACGCTGGAGCCTACCGCTCTTGACCACGCCTCAGCGAGAGTGATCTAATTATCTTTTAAATTCATTCGCTTAACTTGGTATAAACAAAACATATACGGTTAAATTCCTATTTCTTTGACGCACAAAAATCCCAAGGCGGTTTCGATTGAAAGAAATGCCGAGGAGAAACACATCTGTGAAATATAAATGGTTTACATTAACTCTAGCGACGAAAATAAAAGGAAATTGAAAGATTCGGTGTTTTAACTTGTACAAAAGTAAACAGAAATACACTAAGATTATTCTTTAATATTTTAAATATATACGAGGGGATTTGCAAATGCTGCAATACCCCCCCGTGAGAGCGAAAACTGGACAAACAGGGAAAGTTTTCGTTTAGGCAAACAACATTCAGGTTGGAACAACAATAGCATTTTCCAATAACGCAACAGCGCATCATGATTTTAGGGAATCAAACAAAACAAAAAAAGGACATACAAAAATCATAATCAAAAACTACTTGTTATAACTGTCTATGGTACTAACATATTACACTCAAAATAAAACTGGATGCTCGACTTGATGAATCGGCACCAGAAGTTTTTGGGAGCGAAAAGAGGGGTGCTTCCAGCTCAACAAAGGCGGATGGCCAACAAAACAGCTTAAACAAGCTTCGATATGGTTATCCACTAGGTAGATAACCAAAATAGCATCAAACAACAACAACAAACAATGAATTTCGAACTACTGGTTGAAAATCAAACTAACACAAACAGAAGAAAACAGGATGGCCAATAGTTTCATAGGAATATCCTCCGAGATCGACACAGCGAAAAATTTTTAAGTCAGGAAACTCCCAAATACACAATCTTGGACAAGAAGAAGAAAAGGGCACATGGCATACAAGCCATAACAGATACATAAACAGTTCAGTCTAAAACTAATATTTCCAAAAGAAACAAAAAAAGGCTATTCTTTTTATATATATATACACTAAGATTATTCTATTATTTATATTATATTTTAAATATATACGATGGGATTTGCAAATGCTACATTGTAACTAATTGACTAAAGTGCAGGAATGATTTAATGCTATGGATTAAGTTTGTTTCACCAGTTAGTGGTTCCAGCATCGGTCATAATTCCCTTTTGCTCCCACTCAAGTTTATTCTATTAGTAGCAAGTATCTATTCTAGCAGCATTTTAAACAGTTTTGGTGAGAGAATCTTATCTTGCCTTGATAATATTTTCAAGGTACTGAGTAATTCACCCGAGTAATTTACAATATAATACCGCAATTTTAATACATAAATTAGTATGAAAACAGATATTTGGAAAAAATATTAGGATAGCTTGGCATTTTAAAAAGAAATGATCTAGGGAAGCTCTATCAAGATTTCGGCTGCAACAAAATATCAACAATATGAACAGCTCTTTATATAAAAAAGTTATAGAAGTTGGACGTGGCAAAGCCCAAATGGAAACACAAAAAAATGGGAATGATTATATAATATGAAATATTATTTCATTATTAACCCTTAATCCATTATTAAACACTAATCTAGGAGTTTAGATAAAACTATGTCGCTATAGCCAATGTGGAGCCTAGATTCCTTGAACCTAAACAATTACTGGGCTCAATAATTCTTGATTTACTTCGAAGACGATTTTTGGCTGGTACTTGCTGTTAGAATTTTTATGCAAGTCTATCTTTGGGCGTTCTCTTAAAATATTTCAACAATAATATTTTAGCTTTTTTCACCTTTGTGACAAGAGTTGGAACCCCGTAGATCTGGTGAACGGCATTATTACGTCTTCATCAATTACTCTGGTTATTCAGGTTTTGAAAATATTTTTTTGTGGCATTTTTAAGTTAAATAATGTGTTTACGTGGGATTAAGCTACAATAATTGATTGTAATGAAAATTACATTTTTAACTTGACGTTTCGATTTCCACACGGAAGTTAAAAAAAATTATTTAAGAATTGGCTAAAAAAAATATAACCGCCAAAGTTGTTGAGTGGGTTATGTATTTTCAAAAGTGACGTTTGACTTACTTGGCCATAATCAATGTTCAGGTTTCAAGCAATTTTATAAATTCTTTTTGCTTAAAGTTTCTTTCGCTTAATAATTATGCATTTATGTTGGTATGCTAATTTGCAGCCATGTTTTCTTTAAAACGAGACTCATATAAGCTTTAAGCATGGTTAAATGTTCTTACCAAAGTTGTTTTAAATATGAGTTTTCCAACAATTGTTCGAATATAAAGGCAAATCGTAAAAAAGGGTTAAAACAGCTGGAACACCGATTTTAATTTCTGCCTTTGTAGTTGGCAAGTAATGCTATTATGCGAATTATGTTGATGCAAAATCGATGAACAGCTACAAAGTGAAATGGTTTTGCTTTTGAACTAATGTAATTCGGGTGAGCGTAAAAACCCCAGAAACAAAGAATTTAAAAGCTTTGCCTGAATACCAAATAATATTATTATTAATTTTAAAAATGACAGTAGGGCCTTATAATCGCTAGAATTATTAGAGAAACTGCAATTGAAATACTTCCAAACATCACAGAAAAGAAGTTTGAGAGTACAAAATTCTGCTGACAGTCAAAAGAAAAAATTCAGAAACAATAAAGAAACAAAACACTAAAAATTTTAATAAATAGTGTCAAGTAAATAGTTGGACACATGAATATAACTATAAGGTATAAAAAATATATACAGTGGTCCTTAAGTAATTAAATTGATGTAAGGTTGAATGCTCGAATAAATGAATTTTGATCAAATGAAAGGCAGATATCGAGCACAGTTTTATTAATTAAGTAATTGTACAAAAGGAAACCGTAGATTCTGCACTTAAAAATATTACGATTTAAGTTAACTTGCCTTAATAAAATGTTAATATTAAGAAAGATACAGGGTGTTAAAGTGGAAATTTTATTTAAATAAAATTTTATTTTTCGCTATAACTTTCACATTTGTAAATATTTATGGATAAAAATTTACAACTGAGTACTTTTAATATGACAAATTATAATTTGATGCACACATTGATGTAGCTGATAGAGGGCGCCACATATGCCACATATGTGGCATCAATTTGCCCTTTACTTATTTGGGCTTTTAGTTAGCGCTATTTGTGTTAAAAAATATTAAAGATACATTATTTTTACAAAGAAAAAGTATACTTGTAAATAACTTTAAAATTTAACCGTTTTCGAGATAATCGAATTTTATAAGTCAGCTGCATAATAATTCTTAGTTGTGATATTTGTGCGGTCAAACACTAAATACCTGTGGATAAGCATAATTAATAGTTTGTTTTTATTAAAACAACTTAAAGATGATAATGTAATATCACAAAATGCTTTGTTATGGCTGCTAAATTTCCTTTCTCTATCGCTTCTATGAGTTTGTAACCTCGGAAACTTTTTTGGATGGTGCTAGAAAGGTCACCAATGGAGACACTGCGCACGGCAGCCAGATGGTTGGTGAAGAGTGAGTCGTGGGTTCGAAACTAGCTTTTGGAACCGGGAATGGGTCCAATGGACGAAATAAGTAGAGATAGGACAGGATAAGATATATTAGAAAAGATACAGAAATAAACAAAAAGATAGATGGGTAAAATTACCAAAGATAGGATAAGATAGAAAAAGGGCGCCACTTAAGTTTTTGGGGTTAAAGGGTAAAATTAAGAAATCCTAGAAAAGAAAAGAGATAAGGAAAGATATTTAGGTTCTGAGACCAAGGAAAGATATCAGCGTTAATTATTAAATAAATCTTGTCAACACACTACATAACCAAATAATAAATATATTAGGTGGACCTGATCTTTCTTCTGGTTGAAGGTATAATAATAATTTAATGTATTAAGTAAATATTTAGAGGTATCATTTTATCAGGAAACTTATTAGGAGTCGAGAAATAAAATTCATTGATAAAACAAAACAATATATACATGATATGAGCCACTAAAATATATGGGTGAAAACCCTTTAAATGTTATTAATTTATAGATATGTTACGTTATATTTTATTATAAATTAGGATGTAAGTTACCGTTGGAATTGGTAACATGGCAACGTATGGCTCTACATCGGTTACATGGTCCTGAAACAAAGTGTCTTCGAGGACCTGTTGATAACAACAAATAATAAAACAAAAACAATATATTCAACAACCCAATTATATGGGTGACTGTATGTAAACAAGTAAAAAAATGCACCATCAATGAATGAATGGTTGTACACATATAGAAGTAAATAGTAATATGACTAAGAAATATCTCTTAAAATACAGTATAATAAAATTATGCACAAATTAAATTATCAGCGAAGAGAGCCTGATAATATTTAAGAAAATTCAACTAATGCTGATAGAAATCTCTCTTTGCTGTTTATGGGCTTATCTCAAGATAACGGGTCAATAAATTAAAAAAATGGATAGCAAATAAAACAGTTAATTAAAGTTAATTAAAGTAAAATTTAAAAGAATGCAAAAAGGTTACAAAAATTCTGTATTATAAAAATTAAACCAACCTGCACTTGGTCTTAAGTTAATTATCTGTCTTGCACTGTTGTTTAATGATTAACTGTTCTTACTGAGAATTAAATGTTTGTAATAATTATTAGTGAAGAGCTGATTGAAAGTTCATTATTAAATATTAAATGTTCTTTTAATTAAATTGCTAAATGGGTAGCTAACCTTAACTACAGGTGATGAAATGGTTAACTCAGATTCGTCCAAGCTTTTTCGTAGCGTACGTCGTCGTTTGTTCATCGATTCATTCCTAGGCGTTTTGCTAAATTTTTTAACATTTTACTTTTTTTCTGAGTAACGGGGAGTTAGCTCGATGCCTCAACCCCCGACCAGGGTTTAATTTTGGAGTTTTCCTTTTCCTAGACAATTTGCCTATACTGCAGCTTAAGAGCATCATTTACCCTTCGTCTGTAATCCTAGACAAGGAGCCTCTACAGAGTGCTATCAACTTAACCAGGCCAGTTGAACCCTGGTTTTTTTAGAGGTGTTACTCCTCTATCCCTCCTCTTTTATCCGGGCTTGAGACCAGCTGCATCGGTTATAGAGCTACTCAATTCACCCCATACCAATACAGGCAGAGGTAAAAAAAAAGGAAATTATGGTATTAAATATATACCCCAGGAGAACAAACTATCAATTGACGATCATCAACTATAACCATTAACTCTTTTCAATTACCTAGGATGTAATATAAGTTTCGAAAAAGATTACTCGACACTAACTAGCTAAATAGTTTATTATAAAAATTCACACTAGCCTTATAAACTTTAATGAATTAAATATTATTCTTATTTTACATAAATCTACCATCAAACGTATTCAAATAATAAATACAAAATACAATACAGCATCTCCCCACGGTTGCCAACCTATTAAGCCCAATTTTATGTTATGAAATATGCATGACCCTCTTAATTCTCCTAATAACAAACACCAAATTTAATATTATACTCATGTAGTTTGAAAATCCGCAAATGCGAAAATGAGCAATCGAAATCGAACGAGGGGGATATTCAAATTAGTTGAGAGACCATATATGCATACCGAATTTTTGTCGAACAGAAGCTAATGCATTATTTTTTCGATTGTTTTAAAACATCTATAACAGTTAACTTGTATTTAATATGACCATAATTTTTTTATCCTACTACTTTATCTTCTTATAATTAAAATTGTCATCGCGTTCAGCGATACCCTTAAAAAAAGATTTTTACAAAAGAAATCTTTTTATAAATAAAGAGATTTTAGAATTCGATACAGGGTTGGAAATCGCAGAAATGGGAATTAACTTCCCAGTTGAAAGTCCCAACAGACAAAACTTTTAACGCAGCAATTTTTGAATACTCTATAATATGTACTACAGTTTATAGAGCTAATAGCCGATTTTTTTTATAAAAGTGTATTTTTCCAGAACAAATATTTGATAACAGTTGAAATTTTTTTCGTTAATGCCTTGGCAACCAATTGACCAGAATTTGAGGTTTAAAAAGAATAATATTAAAGAATAAAAAAAAACACGAGACACGAGCTCAAATTAAAACAAGTTTCAAATCATGAATGTGTTGCTTGTGTGAGTCAATTTCAAATAGGTAAAAGAAATAAAATAAGACTTACTCACAATCAATTTAATTTTACTACCAAAACGACCGGTTTCGTTTTCTACACTTTGCAAAGAATCTTCAGATCAAACGGTACAAAGTAAATTAAATGCTGAAGTTATAAAAAAGCCCATATTAGGGTGCTGTCTTATAAAGGTAAAGATCAAAAAGTTATAGTAATTATGCCAATATTACCTGTCTGTGTTTATTAATATGCATAAAATTAATTTAGCAGACAATGTGAAAACCCACAAATTGGTAAGAGATAAACTATTGAATTGTAATAAATTGGTAACAAACAAAATACTACTTACATTCCGGTACAAGAAGTTTTAGTTATTGATTCTTGATACATAGTTTAAACTATCCTGTATTGCTGATGTTGAGTGATCTTCGGTTAATGTAACGTTAACTATCTGACAATTAACGAGAAAGTTTCTTGAGGGGAGAGATGTTAACAAATGAAATAGGAGTAAGGTATATGTGATTGTTTGTTAAATGAAAGTGATGTTTTATATTATTTAAATTATTAAAAGTTATTTATATTTATAGATCAATATATCCCTTGAATAAATATATATAGTTCATCCAATTCAATAGTTTATCTCTTACCAATTTGTGAGTTTTCACATTGTCTGCTAAATCAATTTTATGCAAATTAATAAACACAGACAGGTAATATTGGCATAATTACTATAACTTTTTTGATCTTTACCTTTATAAGACAGCACCCTAATATGGGCTTTTTTATAATTTCAGCATTTAATTTACTTTGTACAGTTTGACCTGAAAATGCTTTGCAAAGTGTAGAAAGCGAAATCGGTCGTTTTGGTAGTAAAATTAAATTGATTGTGAGTAAATCTTATTTTATTTCGTTTACCTATTTAAAACAAGTTTTTAACTTCAGAAACTTTTTTAGACTAACTGAAAGATTAGTATCTAGACTGACATATGTGTCGGGATAGTGCTCGCAATGCTCCATACTTTTTGTTTCCTTCTGCGATTTGTGCTTTTATCTCCCGTTCCTTATATCCCTTTTCATCTACTTTTGGATCCATGCTAGTAAATTCTGAAACTCTTTTTAACTTGTATGTATTTTCTTCATCTACGTGTAATGTAAAATTGCATTCTTTTTTTGTTTCTTCCATTATGGTGTATGATGGACTTTTTCTTATTTATTATATACCAAATTTTTTGTGTTTTTTTTTTATTATATTATTCATTAAACCTTTTAGTTCTTTCTTACTTATCATTAATAGCGTTAAATCGTTTGCGAATGCTACAAATTATTGACGTTATGTACATATTCCGCTTTTTTAAAGCCAAATATTTGTTGTGTTATTGACCTATTATTTAGGTGTAAATTCTTCCTGACATTCACCCAATATATTTTCCGTGTATTCATTAAGCTTCCTATCTAACTGCTTCTAGCAAAACAATGCCTCCATAGTTTTTACATCGCATTTTGTCACCTTTTTTGTATATAGAGCATATCCTTAGTATGGTCCACTCTCCTTTTTTTGTTCCCTATATATGCTTTTTATTAGTGCATGTATTTGCATATCTAGAATATGCTGGAATCTGATCGGCCTATGGTGGAGCAGTACGGCAAGAGATAAGGGCTTGCGGCTAGGTGATACTCCTCCATAGATCCCTACCGGAAGGGCGTGGAACGCCTAAATACCGGGTATATATATATATATATATATATATATATATATATATATATATATATATATATATATATATATATATATATATATATATATATATATGTATTTGCATATCATGTAGCTTTATCTCTCTCGATTTTATCATTTCGGCCGACATATCTGTTATTCTTGGACTCTATTATTTTTTAGTCTCCTAATTGTATTTCCTAATTCTTCCTTTCTAGGTATTTATATTACCATGTGATCATCTTCATTTTAACTGTTTTTCTTTCTTTTCGCTTGTATTTACCAGTTATATAAAGTAAGTTTGCTAATTTCGCATTATTTCCCCTGGTTTATTTAGTAATATCTCTTTATAATTTTTTATGTAATTGTTATTTTTCTGATATCCTGTTATCATTTTTATTTGCTTTTATTTGTTTTTGGTTAGAAAAATTATATTTTCTTTTTGTGGAATTTTTCTTCTATCTCTTTTACTCTTCTTTATGTTCCCCTCAACTTCCACCCTGATGGAGAGTAACTCCTAGATACTTGACGTACTTTATGGGTGTCGCTTTCGCTCCCGCGCACTCAAATACAATACTGTCTTTCTTTCTGTAGCATCCGAATACTACAGTCTTCGTCTTATCCTCCGCTACAGAAAGATCATTTTCGCTCATTCAATTCGAAGCAAGAGTTTCTCCCTGTCCTATGCCGCGACCAGCATAGCGAGGTCGTCCCTCCGGTACCCGGCAGGGGCGGGTAGCGGAGGTAGCAAAGGGGGTAACACCCTCTACATATTTGCAGTTTAAGATTCCCGTCATATGCCAGGTTTCCCCGCATCGAAGACACACGACGGAGCCCTGCGGAACCCCAGCCGTTACATCCACCATCACACCATTCTTCACCACCATTCTTCCTCTCGAAAAGATAATCAGCCACTACATTCCTCAGATACCCAGGACAGTTTATTGCTTCCAAAGAGCTCATTACGTGACCATACTGCAATATATTAAACCCGCAAGTAAGAATGCAAATACGACGATATTTTTCCTGCCTGAATCCCACACACAGCCTCAACGTCTCTCTACACACCAGTATTTTCGCTGTTTTTGTCAGATACTATTTTAACGATAAGGGTCTATCGAGTGTCATCTCTAGGTACTTTAGCGTTTTATTTTATTGAAGTGAGGTATTTTAGAAATGTATGCTCAAGCTTATTTAGGTGGAAACCGAAACATCTGGTTTTGTGGCGTTTGGTTTCCAGCTTCCATTTACGGAACTACTTTCCCACTATGTATAAATTCGTGTAATTCACTCCTTGTTGCAAGGATTTAGTTAAGATACTGAACCAGTCCTAAGATTTAAGAACCTTTTGTAGAACTTGATAGCTAATCACAATAAGAATATAGAGTAAATTACCAGAAATACTCAAATATTAAAGAACTACAATTATAAAACGTTAAAATTTCGAGTATACATTAAGACAACAATAACAAATTAGGGTGTGATCGTATATCATAAAAAAAGATTGCTGTATTAATTATTCGGACACTATTTATTATAGGACACTGCAATTTTGCTATTTTGGTGTAAGTTATGTACACTAAGAATGTCACTCTAATATATATCCATCTAAATTCAGAAGTTAGAAAGATATTATTATTAGTTATAGAGACAGATTTAAAAGGCAGATCATTACTGCTATAATACTTTAATTAAGAATTGACTGTTATCAGTTTGTGAACTTGCATGCACGTGACGTCGATTTTTACTGATTTATCAGTTTCATTACTACGGATATCACTAAATTTTTGGCCATATAACCATGAAACATTCATGTACCCTTTTACCATTAATTTTAATGACTTATTCCTTCCTTGTTAGATCTATTCAGTATATCCTTATAAACTTTTAGTTAAGAGACTTTAGGTATCTGAAATGAGTAAATTTTTAACTTCTAGAAAGCGAGACGCTATTTCTCCAAAATTGGTTAATTTTGAATTAGAAGATGTGTTCAAGAAGTTAAATTTGGAACAACGCGGAATTAAAATCGATGGTAGATTTTTAAGTCATCTAAGATTTGCCGATGTCATAGTAATCATAAGCAACAATACGGAGAAACTACTCTACATTCTAAAGAAATTTAAACGATAATCTGCAAAAATAGGTTTAAAAATGAATTTAAATAAAACAAATTGATGATAAAATATCACAATATAAATATGGAAGTGAGATTAAAAGTGTCGAAGAGTATATATACCTTGGTTACACGATCAAACTAGGCAAACAGACTCAAACGAAAGAGATCACTAGAAGAGTCCTAATGACTTGGGCAGCATTAGAAAGATTCGGTGTTGTGTTGAAAAACAAAAAGATAATAATAAATCTAAAGAAAAGGGTATTGAACAGCTGTATCCTACCAATTATGACCTATGGAATGAAGACCGTGACACTTACAGAGTTATCGACCAATAGATTATCGGCAAATGAAATGGAGCTGGGTGAGACATGTGGCACGACAATACAATGAAAAATTAAAGAGAAATGTTGTATACTGGAGACCACGTAAATATAGTCGTAGTAAAACAAGACAACAAAAACGGTGGCTAGATGGCTTCAAAGCGAAAGTGACGAGAAACTGGCAATAAATAGCACAAAACAGAGTGGACAACTCATGAGGAGGCCTTTGTAGAGTGAAGTGGGTGCAAACAGGTTGAGAAGGAAGAACGAAGCGAGTGCCGTATGTTTTAATAACTCTTTAAGTCTTGTTAAGGGGTTCTTCTGTTTATCGAAGTGATTATTTATTTCTTTCTCAATTATTTGTTTTTTTCCTTCAAATTTCTATAGTCTAAATAAACAATAACTGTACATAACGTCTATGTAGTAAAAGAATTTAAAAAAAGTTTTCTTTAAAATTCACATTTGCTTGAAAATACCTTTTAACTCTAAACTTCTTTAAACTCAACTTTAAAGCCTATTTAAATTTTCCATGCTCAATTAAAAATATCAATCAGAAAGTTTACCCCATCAATCAAAGTTATTAACGAAAATCTTAAATAATCCCCAGTTTTTTCTGCGAGTGATAATTACAACAAATTTAAATTTCACCCCTCTTAATAGTCTGAAAAAGTGAAGGTAGTGTTAATGGGGTTTATTTTGTGAATGAATAAATATATTCTAGTATAAACGTAAAATATGTGTTAGTATTTTTTTTGTATTTCATTAGATTTATATAAAAAAAGATTTTTTCCAGGCAAAAATAGTAGAAAAAATTAGCTAGAACATGATAACTCCAGCTTTCATTAAACATTGAAGTAAGAAGGCATATGCAAACAAAATATGGGAGAGGACTATAAAAATTAATTGGTGAATGTTAAAGGATAATATAAAGGGACAAAAATAATAGAAAAAAGAAGCTGGAGCATTATAGGAGGTCCTAATATAGTTTGCAGAAATATGGCTAGTATTATTAGAAATACTGCTATTGCAAATTTAAAAATACTTCAGGAAAGACATTAGAAAATAAAAAGAAATGGTGAAGTTAAAAGAAAAAATAATATAGGAGAGAAAACTACTTTAAGAATCGGAAAAATAGATCGGACACATATTTTCAAAATTGTAAGTTCTCAAAAAGGAATTAAAGTAGCAGAAGCAAAAGATAAAGAAGAAATGTAAAAGAAAGGAGAAGGGAGAAATAAAGATATATAAAATAGCCAAACATAAAGCAAAACAGACAAAAAGTTTAATTCGATTAGATGTATCGAAAACGACAATAATAAAATACTAGTTCACGAAAAGGATGTCAAAAAGCGATAGGAAAAATACTGAAAGTACTAAACAGAAAAAAAATGAGTTTTGGTCCCCACCACCATTGGTCCCCAAAATAACAAACGTGAAACTTGCTCAAGCACATAAAAAATAAATAAGATAATATAAATAAATAAATAATAGTAGGGGAATACCACAGAAGATCTGGTGGAATACGTGTAGATACGTCATGCTTCTGAAGGGAATTGATATTGATAATATTTAAGATCGAAACTTATGGAGAAATGTAATTATGGAAGCCGAATTGCATACAGATAAAGATAAAGAAAATGATGATGATATTCGGTCTACTTAAATTGACATATGGGAAACTTTTTTATGATTATTTTATAAAAAAATGTATTCTGCATAAAAAGTTCTACATAGTCCAAAACTTAAGATGTAACCATCAGATATTAAATTTTATTACTTTTACGTGACTTATGTCATAAAATATAAATTTCGCTTAAGAGTAGGCACAGTTCCATTATATTTCACAATACAGAAAATTGTTATTATGAAAAGTTGTTTGGAATTAAAATCTATGTTTTAATATGCAATTACGTCCTTCTAAGAAACTTTTGCAAATATTTATTATTTTACCGATATCGAACATTATTTTTATTTATTATACCTAAGATAACTCTTTTGTTCCGATACAAATTCTCACAAGTGAAAATTTATTAAAAAGATAATGAACATTCAAGAGTTAATAACCTTTAAATTAGTTAATGTTGTCCTTGTAATATTTTAGGGATGCATTTAAATTAGTAATACCTTAATAATTTATTTTCTTGTAATCATTTAAAAAGGAATATTAGCTTCCTATATTCACTAACTACTGAACATGTCCGTATTTTCTTTCAATACAGGTAAATGTTCTATCACGAAAGTTTTTTAATATTTTCTAACCATAGCCGGAGTAATATTCTAAACACATTCTTTAATGGACTTTTCCAAATATCTGTAAATGGCCTTTGAAAATACGTATTTTCCTGTAAGAAACTCCACAAGATAAAATAGAGTGACGTCAAATAAAGAGACCGAGGAGAACAAGACATTTCAGTAACCCGATGTATCACTCTTCCATTAAAACGATTTTCAAGCAATTGCATTACATCTAACCTACTGTTACATATTTAACCCTTCGGCGGGCGTGCATATCGGTCCTGTATGCCACCATCCGCTTGTCCATCCCGCTATTCTCAAATGACTACATTAGACAACTTACGACGCACAGACCACGTCTGTATATGATTTATTTAGGTGTCAGTGAGACGCTGAAGTAATTGGTGTTGAATTTACAGCATGCCGTGCCACAGCACGCCCGACGATATAATTAAAATTGAATTTTGAATTTTATCTGTTTTTATTACTTTTCATTTAGTAAAAATGTTTTTAGTGATAAAAGGTAGTCTAAGATCTAAGAGGCAACTGTAGTAAAGTATTAACTGTATGAAAAAAATTCTAGGCATAAAAATTCTATAAAATATTTGACGATCACTAAGTTATAATAGTTGGCTGATAATTTGTAAGATCTCGAGGAAGAAAACGTTGATGTTGAAGAAATTATACAACAGTGACTCAGAACTACCCGGAGACGAAGGTTTTTAGAGAAATTCAGAAGTTTTATTACTTGCCAAAGGTGACGAAAATTAATGCAATGTATGCAAAAGGCATAAAATTAGGACTACCATGTGCCAAAATTGTATTTATTCTATTTTATTTTTGTTCTTTTTTTTAAATAAATGATTTGATTCAACTATATCAAGTTTATGACTATTGAGAACTTTATATTAAGGATAAATATGTATCTTTTGAATTTAATCAACACCTTTTTCTGCTTGCGACATAAAGTGCATGCGCGCGCCCGCTCTTGTAATTTTTAAAAGTGCGCCCGCCAGAGGGTTAATACTTAAATGCATCGCTAAAATGTTACAAGGCAGACATTATCTAATTGAAAGATTATTAAGTCTTCAATGTTTATTAAATTTTTGATGAATTTTGTTTTGTGAAAATTTGCTTATCACTTTTTATCGAAACGGAAAAATGACCAAGTTATCATATTTGTAATAAATAAAAATGCTGTTCGGTATCGGTAATTTGAGAAAAACTTACAAAACTTTTTTTCAATTAGAAGGATGTAATTGCATATTAAAACAGGTTTTAATTCCCAGCAGCCTTGACACTGAAAAAATATAAACGTAAAGTCGGCACGTAATTTCGTTGGAAACTTTATGGAAACAAGAGCGAGTAAAATACTAGCAAAATGGCAACAATGTTAAAGTGACCAGTACTTTACTGAACAGTATCGTAGAGATCTAATTTTAAATTAAATAAAAGTTTTTATTTTTATTAAATTTTATTTACCAAAAAGTTTCATTTTCTATAAAGTTTAAATAAAAAATATCGGTGTTGTTAACTTCTGTGATATATCTAGGGAGTGATAACACTAATCGACTCGACTGAACAGAACTTATTGTAAAATAATAATACCTATAAAAAATTGTTAATAAAAGTAATTATCACATACAATTAAACAATTTTTTTATGTACAAGTATTTTAGTATACAAACGTTTTATTAACACAACTGCTCATAAGTTATGAACACATTTTATCCCTGATAACTTATTGTTATCAGATGGTATGTGGTTATTGTAATCAGGAAGAAATAGAGAATTCATTTTTTAAATTATATAGAGGGTATTCTATTAAAGAACCACAACTTTGGTTTGACACCATGTGACAGAAGACTTGGGTAAGAGGTGTAAAACTTTTATGAACATTTTTTTTTATATATCTAGCAGGTATTTTATAATAACGTAACATGTACTTTAACTATTTTGAATTAAATACTGTGTACGTTTTTGTTCTATCATGAAGTGTGTTTGTACCCTATTTTCAAAGATATATAAGCAAAACGAGAATATCTACAATTACAATAAAAATAACTAACACCTAGTTTAAAGTAAGTACTTACTAATCTACTCAGAATCACTGTTATTAATAGTATCACTCGTATCTTCTAAATTTATAGTTAATTTGGTTAATGCTGGTAAATATTTAACATAGTCATTTTCCACTGCGAATAAATATTTGAGTACATTTTTCCAATTGGTTGCTGTGATCTTTGTGACTTCTCTTCTAATTAACTGGAGGACAGTAGACGAAAATGTAGGAGCCGCGTTTCTTCTTCTTATATTTCCTTCAAGTTGAGTCCATATTAACTCTATTGAGTTCAATGTACAATAGTAAGGAGGAAGTCTAAGCACGGTATGCCCATTTAATATATGATGCCTCAAAGTACAAATCTTTCTCAAATAAAAATTATTGAATTTGTAATTTGTTTCAAGTAATATTTGGAATTTTCTCATTAATCTTGAATAATAAGATGCGTTGTCCATAACAATCACACTATATTTAGGTAATCTCGGAAGAAGAGATTTTTCAAACCATGATTCAAAAATTAAACTTTCCATATCCTCATGATAATCTAGAGACCCGTATTTAATTTTCTTTACAGATATTAATAATACATATTATTAGTATATCGTCGATCCATCTATTTTATCCAATGTAGTGTAAAATTATAATTCTCTGTCCTGTCATGAGTACCACGCCAGGTCTCATCTAAATAAATAACATTTCGTTTCATTTTTTGATACTCAGTTATCTGTCTGATACAATTGTTTCTTAAAGAAATAATTATTCTAGTACTTTCCATTAGTGTTTGGTCTATAGTTTTTTACTTAAAATTATGGGTTCTAAGAAATCATCAAAGTGTCGTTGCTGAAAGAGAGAATGTCCTTTCGAACCAGTTCACTTCGAAGGCTTTCAATAGCTGGAAAAATATTTGCCGCGAATTTGCACAATCCTTTCTCCTCTGTCTAGAAGATGTTTCTTCTATAATCTTGTAGCAGGTTGCTTTGGGCACTCTGATAAACATGTTTCTGCAATTGCCTCTGATTTAGACAATTCAGAACACAATCCTTCATAAACATGTCTCAGCATATGTTTGGGATCATCAGAGAGGTATTGAAAATGTCGCTTACGTTTTACTACACAGCTTTGTAAATATTCCAATTGATTAGAGGGTTTCACTGGCTCTTCAGCTACAGAATTATTAGCACACCACGGGTGCCACATTTTAAAAGTATCTTCGTAAAATTATAAAGTTTACTGTTATTTTACATATTTTTACGTACTTCCTTTCTTTCTGGGTTTTATAAAAACTAATTTCTGTATTTTCTTCAAAAAAACATTGAACGTTTACATCTATGGTTCCGTTGAACTTTTTTTATACTTCATTTCCATCATATTGATAGCAAAAATTCTTTGTAAGTTATTCTGTATAATTTTGTCTATGGTTGTAAGCGTATTGATTTATTTTTAGATGAACTGATGATATGTATGGATTATGGATTTACATATGAAACATTTTTAATAAAGGATTGAGTAACAAGATCCTTTGTTTTCTTCTCCTTTGTAACCGATATCCCTCCCACAAGCAGATATCCTTGTGAACTACATTTTGTATTTTAATTGACGGTCGTACTTCTTTTTCGATATGTATGTATGTGAATATATATATATATATATATATATATATATATATATATATATATATATATATATATATATATATATATATATCTATATATATATATATATATATATATATATATATATATATATATATATATATATATGTACAATTCTGGAAGAACAGATATTTTTCAAACCATGATTCACAAATTAAACCCTTCATATTCTCATGATAATCTACACCGCAGTTATTATTTTGTCCTTTATTGCGCGGTACTGAATTAGAACACTTTTTGTGTTCGTCCAACTTTTTTTCACGGTGTCATGAGTATCATACCAGGTCTCATCCAAATAAACAATATTCCGTTTAAAAATAAAGTTTAGGATAAAATAAAATATTATACCTACCTACCCAAGTGTAAACCACTGGGAGGTCGAAACGAAATTTTTTCGGATAAACTACTTTATGGTTTCGGTCGCTCAGACAAATATTGTTATCTTACCCAAAGAATGTACAAGTTTGCCGATACAAGATAACGTATTGTGATTTGTCATAATAGAGATATCCGATGTTTCCATTGGATCTTGGTCCACGTAGACTGATCAACAATTCGATGATAACTTCAACTGAGTGACTGCCCATATTTTCAAACGTAATACCAGGCACATCTGAATGTAAATATCGATGAGAATATTAAAACTTTGTATTATTATACATCTCAGTCATTGATAATTTTGCAGTTAATAACTACTCCCGGTAAAGTACTTTTATTTTAATTTTTATTGCCTGCTTTTATTACAGATAAATATATTTTTACACAGTCTCACCGAAATACGAGGCGACCATACTTTACTCTTGGAGAAATTTATATTTTTTAACATAGCTCGTATAAGATTAATAAAATTTGATATCTGATGATTGCATCATAGGTTTTAGAGTATGCAGAACTTATTTTATAAAGAATAAATTTTTTTCGTAAAATTAAATAAAAAAGTTTTCCATATGTTTTTTATATGGAAATATGATTTTTTAGTTTCAATATTTTAGATGCGTCAATTAGGAGAATTATGAGCAGAGGCAGTAAATTTACTTAATTATTTTACCACACATAACATGAAAGAGAAGACGATACAGATCTTGTGTAAGATTAATCATAATGGTATAGAAAACTTAAAAACCATTATACATTCAAAGAAAGAGGTCAAGATAAAAAAGAATAGGTTTACACATAACGCTACACAAAACTTAGTATTTTATGCAATTTAAATGATAATACAGCTAGCTTATTGATAAAGCAAATATTGATTTTACTTACTTTTATATATTTAAAATAAATATTAAGAGCAAGTCATCTTGAAAATTGGCAAAGGTTCCAAAAATAAAAGAGTAAATACTTGTTTTTTAACTTCCTTCGAGATCCGTTTACTTCTGAGAGTCGTCCTAATACAATCAGAGTTACACAACATTAGATTATGCGTCAAATAAAAGCGCTCAATGATATAGTTTCCCCCTGTTTCGTTTCACAGGGAGACCGATTCAACCCTCTTGATTCACAAGTTAAGTTTAATCCTTATCCTTCACCTACATGATGACGCATCCTTAGGTTATTCCTTTTTTCTTTACGATCTCCACGCTTAACACGAGCGTATCTAGAAGAAGGGGGAGAATTTCCTTTATTAAATACAACACATACAGACACATACACACACACACATATATATATATATATATATATATATATATATATATATATATATATATATATATATATTGTTATGTTTCTTCTTTCCCAACCAAAGAAAAATAAATAAAAAGATCCATCGAAATAAAATTTCAAGATATCAATATAGACAAATTGTAAAACTGTATATAGTAATTTAAGATAAGATTTAGTGTAGATAAGAATAGAAATTTGTTTGGCAAACGACCTGTTTCCGTTGCAAACAAAATTATCAAAAAACCTTTGTTTAGAATTAGAAGACATTTTACCTGTAAGTTAATCTCTTCTTTGTTTGTAGAGTCGAGTATTAAATGACCATATTCTAATCTTTTGAAATATGTATAAATGATGTATTGAAAAAAACCAATTTTAAAGTAAGCTATTTAGTTTTCTCCGAAACCGAAATTAGGCTTTTCCAATATCATAGTAAACACAATTTAAGCTTTTTGATTGGACGGTCGTTTTTAAATGGGAATTAGGGAGTCGATGATGAGACAGGAGAAGTCAGTCATATTTTGGTCATCGAAAGGAAACAGTCGTGTGTCTCAAGATAGGGTGTGGTTCGTGAGTTTGGATACCGGCGTAACGAAAAGAAGTAAATAGTTTGAAGAAGGAGATAACAAGTAGATTAAAAGAGGTCCTTGTATCTACCGTGGGCATTTTATAAAGTATATGTGAAAGTATTCTTACGGCATCAAGTTGACAAAAGGAGGTCCTGGTGTCATAAATAAGTAGCGGAGTTTGGAGAAGAGAATCAGGTGTTTTTTGTGTAGTCTGCAGGAGGTTTGCAGAGACGTAAAGAAGGAGCCGAGGTGCCAAAAAGGGGAGATCACATCTTTGAGGAGACTGGACTTTTCTGGGTATGTTCCAACATACAACTCAAGAAGAAAATAAACTGTAAGTGTTTGTACAATTGAATTTTATATCTGTGAAGGATCGTTTCGACATCATGGTCATTAGCATTAAAATTTAAGAACTGAGGTTTTGTTAGGCTAATCAAAAGTTTAAAGTTTTGTGGTTTCTTTTTTCAAGTAAAGAGAAATTTAAGTAAAATTGGTTTTTCACGTAATATAAATGTATGTAGCTTTATAATCTTATTATCATAGTAATTTGATTTATTTTCTTGTATGCTGATTGATAAGATAACGACAGAATTTAATAATTGTTTTATTCGTTCATATAAAATAAAGAAACGTAAATCTTTGTAATATAATATATTTGTATTATTATCCTTTTCTTCTCTCCCGATAAAAGACAACTAGAAGATCTTTTGAATCCATCGAACACAGGTAACATAAGGATTATTTTACTTTTGATAACAAATAAGTTATAATTCCTTTTTATTGGCTCAATAAACTAAGTTTGAACTCAAAATAAACAATCATAACAAATGGCCCCCAACGTGTAAGGCGTAGAAAGTATTTCTAGTTAAAATTTAAACGGATAGAGAAAGAAAGCAGATTGATTGAAAATTTATTTGCCGATGGTTAAAGTTTATAATATTTGCTTTTATGACATTACATTTCAAATTTCTCTAGGTACAAATTTTTACATGATATAATTTATGATATTTGATTGATTTTTACAACTGACAAAATTTTAAAAATTTATTGCATTTATTTGAATTTATTGCATTTGGGATAAGAGGAAAAGTTTTCGTCTTTGCAACATTACTCGAATTTCATATTTGGCGGGGATATTATTGCACAAATTTCAAAGCTCAATATTTGGCGGGGATAAATAATCTAACGAACATGTCGACCACAAGGAGTCAAAGCAAAATGCAGGAAAGAAAGGAGGATAACAGAGAAGATAAAATAATTTTGGAAGAAGGATCGGATAATGAAGGAAATGTTACAATAGTCGAGGAGAGAAAAGAACCATCAGGAATAGATAAAATATTACAACTAATGCAACTCCAGTCACAAAAAATGGATAGAAATCAACTGGAAACAAAACACATAATGGATGAAACAAAACAAACAATGGAAGAAAACCAACGGGAAACAAGACAAGCAATAGAACTAAATAACAGGAATATAGAGCAGCGTCTGGAAAACTATGAACAAAAATTAGAAGAAAATGATAGGAAAATGGAAAAGCGTTTGGACAAATATGAAAATGATGTAAAAGTCTGTTTAGAAATAATCAGAGAAGAAACAGAGAGTAAACTAGAGATGCAAAGAGAAGAAATAGAAACTAAAATGAAAGATATTAAGACTGTCCAGAAAAAGGAATTAGAACAGTTAGAAGAAAAATTTGAAATGGCGCTACAAGAAGACAGGAAAGAAGTAGAAAGAAGATTAAAGCAAAATGAAAAACAAATGGCAGAAATTGAACTAAGAGGAGTAGAGAGAAAAGAAGTTATCATCCATGGAACAAGCGAAGCAAAAATACAGTTTGGCGGGGACGTAAAAAAATTACACCCAGTAATTTTCATTAACAATTTAAAAAAGAAAGTACGACATATCGGTAATTTCGAAACAGCAAAGGAAACGATAAGGAACCATCTTAAAGATGAGGCAAGTTTATGGTTTGATAGCAAAGAAGAAGAATTGCAAAATTGGCAAACATTTGAACAAAAATTTCTGAACTATTTCTGGGGGAAAATACAACAGATAGAGATAAACAAGGAATTACAAAATGGGAGATACCAGGATAGTATAGGTATATCAGAAAAAACATATGCCCTACAACTATACAACAATGCAAGACACTTACATTACAACTATTCGTCCGAACAGCTAGTGGAACTAATAGCCAGACATTTTGAAGATACCTTAGAAGATCACATAACTCTACAAAACTACAAAGATATTGACAGTTTATGTCAATTCTTACAAATACGAGAAGCAAAATTAAGAGAAAGAAAAATGAGGAGAACGCAAGAAAATTATAGACAACGAGAAAATCAAGACTATAGAGATAGAGGACAAAACTTTAGGAGAGAGTACACAAGAAGAGAATTTGTCCCGAGGAGGGAAAACGAAAGTAGAGACAACGGAAGAGTAAATTATGAACAAAGAAATCGGCAATGGAACGAAAACAGATATCGAGAGAACCAGAATAGAAACAACACTCGCACATATCAGGAAAACCGAAATAATAATAGAACGAATGAACCGGAAAATCGCGGAAACCGATACGGGTCCGAGAGACGAAGAGAAAATAGAAGAGCGGTCAACAACACACACATAAAGGAATATGAGGATGAGAGACAAAGCGACAGAAATAGAAGCGAACAAGAACAGCAAGCGACTTTTTCACGAAGGCGCCCACTAAAGACAAAGAAACAAACAGGAATTTTTTGTCACCCGAAGGAATTTATTAAATTGGCAGAAAATAAGGACAAAATAAATGGAGCAAATCTGAAATTTGTAGATGGTTTTATCAACGAGACACCGATTAAAATTATGATTGATACTGGATCGGAAATGACACTGATCAACAGAAAACTAATAGAGGAAGTTAATTTATCGAATTTGATCTACAAAATACCACGGGTAAATTTGGTGGGTGCAAATAAACGGACATTGGCAACGATAAATGAGGGAATACGAGTGAAAGTACGATTGGATAAGAAATTTTATGCACTACAATGTGTTGTGGTGCCAAACATGTCACATGATATGATCGTAGGAGTGGATGAATTGGCAGAAAAACATGTGGTGATAGATTTCAAAAATAAAACGATGAAAATCACAGAGGAAAAAGAAGAAGAACAGGACAGGCATGAAAATGAACATGGGAAAAAGAAAATTGATAATTCGGAAAAAGAACAAACAGTGGAAATGAATTTGGCAACGAAGCGAGGACAAAGAAGAAAAGGAAGAAAACTTAAGAAAAGGATAAAGGAAGTTACTACCGGAGATTCCTCAAAATAAGGGATAAGCCCCGAAGAAAGAAAAAGAAATAGTGTCAACAAAGGAAAATGAAAAGGATATGATTGAAACAGTGGTATTTAAGGAAGAGATTGATGAAAAAGAGGAGGAAAAATGTGCGATAAATATGTGTCAAGAATCTGAGGAAAAAGAAAGAAAATTGATATGTGGAGAAGAAAAAGAAAATGAGGTGAGTCTGATGTTAAAAGAACACGAAACTTTTATAAATGAGGAAAACAGAGTGGCAAAAAAGCACCAACATTCTTTTGAGGTTAAAAACTTGGGAAACTTTCAATCGAAGACGTACCCGATCCCATATAAATATCGACAACAGGTGAAAGAAGAAATTAAAAAAATGGAAGACTATTCTTTTTTGTTTTTGCATAGAGAAAAATCCCTAAATAATTCAGTAATTTTTATCGTATGCAAAGGCGGGGATTTGTTATGTTTCTTCTTTCCCAACCAAAGAAAAATAAATAAAAAGATCCATCGAAATAAAATTTCAAGATATCAATATAGACAAATTGTATATAGTAATTTAAGATAAGATTTAGTGTAAATAAGAATAGAAATTTGTTTGGCAAACGACCTGTTTCCGTTGCAAACAAAATTATCAAAAAACCTTTGTTTAGAATTAGAAGACATTTTACCTGTAAGTTAATCTCTTCTTTGTTTGTAGAGTCGAGTATTAAATGACCATATTCTAATCTTTTGAAATATGTATAAATGATGTATTGAAAAAAACCAATTTTAAAGTAAGCTATTTAGTTTTCTCCGAAACCGAAATTAGGCTTTTCCAATATCATGGTAAACACAATTTAAGCTTTTTGATTGGACGGTCGTTTTTAAATGGGAATTTGGGAGTCGATGATGAGACAGGAGAAGTCAGTCATATTTTGGTCATCGAAAGGAAACAGTCGTGTGTCTCAAGATAGGGTGTGGTTCGTGAGTTTGGATACCGGCGTAACGAAAAGAAGTGAATAGTTTGAAGAAGGAGATAACAAGTAGATTAAAAGAGGTCCTTGTATCTACCGTGGGCATTTTATAAAGTATATGTGAAAGTATTCTTACGGCATCAAGTTGACAAAAGGAGGTCCTGGTGTCATAAATAAGTAGCGGAGTTTGGAGAAGAGAATCAGGTGTTTTTTGTGTAGTCTGCAGGAGGTTTGCAGAGACGTAAAGAAGGAGCCGAGGTGCCAAAAAGGGGAGATCACATCTTTGAGGAGACTGGACTTTTCTGGGTATGTTCCAACATACAACTCAAGAAGAAAATAAACTGTAAGTGTTTGTACAATTGAATTTTATATCTGTGAAGGATCGTTTCGACATCATGGTCATTAGCATTAAAATTTAAGAACTGAGGTTTTGTTAGGCTAATCAAAAGTTTAAAGTTTTGTGGTTTCTTTTTTCAAGTAAAGAGAAATTTAAGTAAAATTGGTTTTTCACGTAATATAAATGTATGTAGCTTTATAATCTTATTATCATAGTAATTTGATTTATTTTCTTGTATGCTGATTGATAAGATAACGACAGAATTTAATAATTGTTTTATTCGTTCATATAAAATAAAGAAACGTAAATCTTTGTAATATAATATATTTGTATTATTATCCTTTTCTTCTCTCCCGATAAAAGACAACTAGAAGATCTTTTGAATCCATCGAACACAGGTAACATAAGGATTATTTTACTTTTGATAACAAATAAGTTATAATTCCTTTTTATTGGCTCAATAAACTAAGTTTGAACTCAAAATAAACAATCATAACAAATGGCCCCCAACGTGTAAGGCGTAGAAAGTATTTCTAGTTAAAATTTAAACGGATAGAGAAAGAAAGCAGATTGATTGAAAATTTATTTGCCGATGGTTAAAGTTTATAATATTTGCTTTTATGACATTACATTTCAAATTTCTCTAGGTACAAATTTTTACATGATATAATTTATGATATTTGATTGATTTTTACAACTGACAAAATTTTAAAAATTTATTGCATTTATTTGAATTTATTGCATTTGGGATAAGAGGAAAAGTTTTCGTCTTTGCAACATTACTCGAATTTCATATTTGGCGGGGATATTATTGCACAAATTTCAAAGCTCAATATTTGGCGGGGATAAATAATCTAACGAACATGTCGACCACAAGGAGTCAAAGCAAAATGCAGGAAAGAAAGGAGGATAACAGAGAAGATAAAATAATTTTGGAAGAAGGATCGGATAATGAAGGAAATGTTACAATAGTCGAGGAGAGAAAAGAACCATCAGGAATAGATAAAATATTACAACTAATGCAACTCCAGTCACAAAAAATGGATAGAAATCAACTGGAAACAAAACACATAATGGATGAAACAAAACAAACAATGGAAGAAAACCAACGGGAAACAAGACAAGCAATAGAACTAAATAACAGGAATATAGAGCAGCGTCTGGAAAACTATGAACAAAAATTAGAAGAAAATGATAGGAAAATGGAAAAGCGTTTGGACAAATATGAAAATGATGTAAAAGTCTGTTTAGAAATAATCAGAGAAGAAACAGAGAGTAAACTAGAGATGCAAAGAGAAGAAATAGAAACTAAAATGAAAGATATTAAGACTGTCCAGAAAAAGGAATTAGAACAGTTAGAAGAAAAATTTGAAATGGCGCTACAAGAAGACAGGAAAGAAGTAGAAAGAAGATTAAAGCAAAATGAAAAACAAATGGCAGAAATTGAACTAAGAGGAGTAGAGAGAAAAGAAGTTATCATCCATGGAACAAGCGAAGCAAAAATACAGTTTGGCGGGGACGTAAAAAAATTACACCCAGTAATTTTCATTAACAATTTAAAAAAGAAAGTACGACATATCGGTAATTTCGAAACAGCAAAGGAAACGATAAGGAACCATCTTAAAGATGAGGCAAGTTTATGGTTTGATAGCAAAGAAGAAGAATTGCAAAATTGGCAAACATTTGAACAAAAATTTCTGAACTATTTCTGGGGGAAAATACAACAGATAGAGATAAACAAGGAATTACAAAATGGGAGATACCAGGATAGTATAGGTATATCAGAAAAAACATATGCCCTACAACTATACAACAATGCAAGACACTTACATTACAACTATTCGTCCGAACAGCTAGTGGAACTAATAGCCAGACATTTTGAAGATACCTTAGAAGATCACATAACTCTACAAAACTACAAAGATATTGACAGTTTATGTCAATTCTTACAAATACGAGAAGCAAAATTAAGAGAAAGAAAAATGAGGAGAACGCAAGAAAATTATAGACAACGAGAAAATCAAGACTATAGAGATAGAGGACAAAACTTTAGGAGAGAGTACACAAGAAGAGAATTTGTCCCGAGGAGGGAAAACGAAAGTAGAGACAACGGAAGAGTAAATTATGAACAAAGAAATCGGCAATGGAACGAAAACAGATATCGAGAGAACCAGAATAGAAACAACACTCGCACATATCAGGAAAACCGAAATAATAATAGAACGAATGAACCGGAAAATCGCGGAAACCGATACGGGTCCGAGAGACGAAGAGAAAATAGAAGAGCGGTCAACAACACACACATAAAGGAATATGAGGATGAGAGACAAAGCGACAGAAATAGAAGCGAACAAGAACAGCAAGCGACTTTTTCACGAAGGCGCCCACTAAAGACAAAGAAACAAACAGGAATTTTTTGTCACCCGAAGGAATTTATTAAATTGGCAGAAAATAAGGACAAAATAAATGGAGCAAATCTGAAATTTGTAGATGGTTTTATCAACGAGACACCGATTAAAATTATGATTGATACTGGATCGGAAATGACACTGATCAACAGAAAACTAATAGAGGAAGTTAATTTATCGAATTTGATCTACAAAATACCACGGGTAAATTTGGTGGGTGCAAATAAACGGACATTGGCAACGATAAATGAGGGAATACGAGTGAAAGTACGATTGGATAAGAAATTTTATGCACTACAATGTGTTGTGGTGCCAAACATGTCACATGATATGATCGTAGGAGTGGATGAATTGGCAGAAAAACATGTGGTGATAGATTTCAAAAATAAAACGATGAAAATCACAGAGGAAAAAGAAGAAGAACAGGACAGGCATGAAAATGAACATGGGAAAAAGAAAATTGATAATTCGGAAAAAGAACAAACAGTGGAAATGAATTTGGCAACGAAGCGAGGACAAAGAAGAAAAGGAAGAAAACTTAAGAAAAGGATAAAGGAAGTTACTACCGGAGATTCCTCAAAATAAGGGATAAGCCCCGAAGAAAGAAAAAGAAATAGTGTCAACAAAGGAAAATGAAAAGGATATGATTGAAACAGTGGTATTTAAGGAAGAGATTGATGAAAAAGAGGAGGAAAAATGTGCGATAAATATGTGTCAAGAATCTGAGGAAAAAGAAAGAAAATTGATATGTGGAGAAGAAAAAGAAAATGAGGTGAGTCTGATGTTAAAAGAACACGAAACTTTTATAAATGAGGAAAACAGAGTGGCAAAAAAGCACCAACATTCTTTTGAGGTTAAAAACTTGGGAAACTTTCAATCGAAGACGTACCCGATCCCATATAAATATCGACAACAGGTGAAAGAAGAAATTAAAAAAATGGAAGACTATTCTTTTTTGTTTTTGCATAGAGAAAAATCCCTAAATAATTCAGTAATTTTTATCGTATGCAAAGGCGGGGATTTGTTATGTTTCTTCTTTCCCAACCAAAGAAAAATAAATAAAAAGATCCATCGAAATAAAATTTCAAGATATCAATATAGACAAATTGTATATAGTAATTTAAGATAAGATTTAGTGTAAATAAGAATAGAAATTTGTTTGGCAAACGACCTGTTTCCGTTGCAAACAAAATTATCAAAAAACCTTTGTTTAGAATTAGAAGACATTTTACCTGTAAGTTAATCTCTTCTTTGTTTGTAGAGTCGAGTATTAAATGACCATATTCTAATCTTTTGAAATATGTATAAATGATGTATTGAAAAAAACCAATTTTAAAGTAAGCTATTTAGTTTTCTCCGAAACCGAAATTAGGCTTTTCCAATATCATGGTAAACACAATTTAAGCTTTTTGATTGGACGGTCGTTTTTAAATGGGAATTTGGGAGTCGATGATGAGACAGGAGAAGTCAGTCATATTTTGGTCATCGAAAGGAAACAGTCGTGTGTCTCAAGATAGGGTGTGGTTCGTGAGTTTGGATACCGGCGTAACGAAAAGAAGTGAATAGTTTGAAGAAGGAGATAACAAGTAGATTAAAAGAGGTCCTTGTATCTACCGTGGGCATTTTATAAAGTATATGTGAAAGTATTCTTACGGCATCAAGTTGACAAAAGGAGGTCCTGGTGTCATAAATAAGTAGCGGAGTTTGGAGAAGAGAATCAGGTGTTTTTTGTGTAGTCTGCAGGAGGTTTGCAGAGACGTAAAGAAGGAGCCGAGGTGCCAAAAAGGGGAGATCACATCTTTGAGGAGACTGGACTTTTCTGGGTATGTTCCAACATACAACTCAAGAAGAAAATAAACTGTAAGTGTTTGTACAATTGAATTTTATATCTGTGAAGGATCGTTTCGACATCATGGTCATTAGCATTAAAATTTAAGAACTGAGGTTTTGTTAGGCTAATCAAAAGTTTAAAGTTTTGTGGTTTCTTTTTTCAAGTAAAGAGAAATTTAAGTAAAATTGGTTTTTCACGTAATATAAATGTATGTAGCTTTATAATCTTATTATCATAGTAATTTGATTTATTTTCTTGTATGCTGATTGATAAGATAACGACAGAATTTAATAATTGTTTTATTCGTTCATATAAAATAAAGAAACGTAAATCTTTGTAATATAATATATTTGTATTATTATCCTTTTCTTCTCTCCCGCTAAAAGACAACTAGAAGATCTTTTGAATCCATCGAACACAGGTAACATAAGGATTATTTTACTTTTGATAACAAATAAGTTATAATTCCTTTTTATTGGCTCAATAAACTAAGTTTGAACTCAAAATAAACAATCATAACAATATATATATATATATATATATATATATATATATATATATATATATATATATATATATATATATAAGTAGTTAGGTATTATTGACTGACACGTTATGTAAAATAAAGTTTTATTTTGAGGTTGCAGTCATTAATGAATGACTGCAACCTCACAATAAAACTTATTTATATATATATATATATATATATATATATATATATATATATATATATATATATATATATATATATATGTGTATATAGGGTGAGTTTAAAAAATTTAGGCAATGATATTCTCCAGGCTTGAATAATATGCCGAACTATACAGGGTAATTCATAACTACGTGGTAAACCAAACATACAATTTTTTATAGGACACTCTGTATATTCTCTTATATTTAGATTTCGCTCATATTCTCTGTTTTTACACTATGTGTTTGGCACTAATTACTATACAGGCTATTTCTATTCACTACTATATACTATACACAGTCTGGCAAATGTGCGGTTCTTTGCATTAGGAGAAGAAAATCCACCGGCAAATAGCTACATAGAAGGTACAATCTCGAAGTTACTAGTCTTTTTAAAAAGGGTCAGGTTAGAGAACGTTATTTAGGACTAGAGGACTACAATAGATCTGAAAAGGTCGCAGTGGAATAGGTCAAAATGCTACTTCTCTAAATCTATCTATCTATACAGTCAATTTAAGGAGTGATGACCATTTTGTTTTGAAATCGCTATGAAATAAACACACTGTATATAAAGAAGCAATAAATAAATAATTATTCATTTTACATAATAGGGCAAACAATATATTCTACTTTTCAAATTAAATTTATCAGAAATCATCAACAAATATGCGTATACAGGGTGAACTACTAAAAAAACGATTTTCTGATATTTTTTAAATTGGAAACCATACATTTTATTTTTCAAAATATTTCATTTATGATACTCTTTTATTTTTATAAAGCGTTTCATCTACCTAAACTCATCACTTTCCGAGATATTTCTAGTTTGCTTAAAATTTCGGGAATAACTTCAATATTTGTAAGTAGAAACAACTCTAATAAAAAACATAAATTAAAGCAATATGCAATAAGTGTGACAGTTTTTAAATTATTGCCAAATCAATAGTATTCTAAGCTAAAAAGTTTTTAGTAAAACAATAATAACTCTCGATTGTGACAATCAATTATTAATAAGTAAAAGACCGCTTGTATCAGTTAAGAACTGTAAAACAGTAGGCTTTAAAAAATGACAGTTTTCTTGTTATTGGCTTTTTAATCGGTCTGTGTGGCTTGTCTTTAATTTTAAAAGTGAATTTTTCCCACTTGCATCCAGAATACGAGTATATCAACAGCGACATCTAGAACCGAGTAAGCCAAACGTAAGAGCTAATGAAAAATTAATAAATCGTTTTATTCGTACTAGGTCAGTTGCATATGAAAAAATGTGAGAACCAAAATGCTATACGTGATGAAAAAATAATGATGTACTGTTAGCTACTACTGCATACTACTAAAAAAAATGCATCCCGACTGCATACAGTTACATCAGGAATTGACAGTCGATGATTATTGTCTCAGTTTAGCTTTTTGTCAACGGTCTCAGCAGCATGTGCATAGCGACCGATTTTTTGTGTGCTTTTTGGAAATGAAATAAGGTAAGATTTCACTAAAATGGAACAGTGAATCGGCATAATTTCTATTATTATACATCAAGCAATCCTTTTTTTATTAACGGTCATAGTCAAACTAGGTACTCTACAAATACTGTTTGCGATGGTATTGTTGGGAAGTATGTTATTGGCCTACATTTTTTTGACGGCCGTGAAAGTGGTGCAATATATCTGAATTTTCTGAATATTCATTTGCCATTAGAATTGCAAAATGTTTCACTTCACTTCAAAAAAATATGGTTTTTACACTACTCTAGTTTATCACATTTTCCTTATTAACAATCATCTAAATAATAACTTTCTGCGAGATATATAGACAGAGAAAGACCAACTCTTTATGGAACTTTATAAAAAACCTTGTGTACCAGCAGATACAGCGCCAGATGATATAAAAAATATAATAGTGGAAGCTTTTAATAATACGGACCTACAAAAGTTAAGAAGTATGGCTCGTTCATTTGAACATCGGTTAAAAACTTGCACAGACGTTGGAGACATTGGACATTTTGAACCTTAATATCACATTAATTGTTGCATGAATTATATATTGTTATGGTTTATACCTTGGATTAGTTATTTATTGAATAACAATAATTTTGTTACATTATTACAAAATACTAAGTTAGTTCTACTTTTAAAAATTAAAGGTATTATCGAAATTTAAAGAAAATTAAAAATATCTCGGAAAGTATTAAGTTTAGGTCTAGGGAATGCCTCATAAAAATCAAATAATATCTAAATGAAATATTTCGAATAAATAAAATATATGGTTTATAAAAAAGTTCAGTAAAGGCAGCCTAGTTGAGCACCAATGTAGTCTTAAATGAAAGAATGTACCAAATAAACATAAAATAAATTGCAAAATGTGAAAGTGACCACTAGAAAACTCAAGAAAGGAATCGGCCAAGTTTCATGCCTTTATAAGATAGTTTAATATTGAACAAGAAGTAGATGCAACAAGAAATTTAAAGAAATAATAAAACTAACCAACAAAGTGTAAAGAATCCTTACGAGCAGTAAACATTAGACTTCGCCAAGTTGTTACCTTTATTATTTAAAAGAAATACTCTGGGTAAAAGAATAAGGAGAATATTAAATTAAATAATGTTAGATATGTAACCCCATTTATTAAAATAATAATAATAATATGTAGAAAACCCTATTTACAACAATAAAAATAAATGAGCTATTCTTTTTTAAATCCCTCCACCTTTTTAAAAATTGGTTTACAGTTTTCTCTATTTCGTGAGATATATACCAATAAAAATAGGGAAGTATCTTAAAAATATACTCCTTAAGATGGATTGCTTATAATTCACCAATTAAAACAGGGAAGTGCCGTGAAGAGGTACTCCCTGAAAGATACTTATTTATTACTAGCACTGATAAATAAAATATAAGTTACAAAAGAAAAAAAAAGACTCCACTAATAAAGGTTGGCTATAGCTATTGCAAATTTGTCTCTATCTTCTGTATTTCTTATAAGCGTCTGTGTGTTTAACTCGATCCAGTCCCGAATTGTTTTTCGCTTCACACTTTCTGAGTACAATATATAAGTAACAAAGGTTGAGTTTACCTAAAGTACAAGCTGATTATAGCCGCAAATGTCAAACATGGAACAAAAAATTTCGGTATAGCAGTGTTGGCATGTTTTTATAATGTAGATGCTGTATGCTTCAAATATAAAAAGTTAAAGCTTTAGAAAAGTACATTTTGTTTATATTATGTTATGAATTCTGCAATTTTTGATTTATATAAAACAACAATGAGTAAATATTTGTTTCTTTGTAGATTATTTGCAGTTAATTATTAGAAATTTTTTTTAGCAATTACCCTTTGATAGATTAGGGGGTAGATTTGGCAATTGTCAAATCAGCAGTTGCCAGATTACAACAGATGTTTGCAATTAATCTCAAAAGAGACAAATATTTACTCGTTATTACTTCATATAAAAATTACAGTATTTATAAAATAGTATAATCAAAATGTACTTTTTAAAAGCTTTATCTCTTTATATTTAAAGCATACAACATATGCATTATAAAAACATGCCAACACTGACAAACCGAAACATTTTTGATATTTCGAGGAGGATCATTGTGGACTCCAGATGCCTGGTTGGAATGGTTGGAAAACCCCAAAATTGTACACCCCAATCTCCTTTACCACTGGATAATTAATATGATTATATTATGGTACAGATAGATAGATAGATAGTTTATTTGACTATAAGTTACAACAAGGTTTACAGCAAGTCAAAACTAAAATTCTAAATATTAAACATTACAAAAAAAAAATGGAAACAATACATTAAAAATATTTAAAACATTAAAATATATAAAAACGTACAATAGAGACATATAATTAAAATAATATTAAATTTGGTTATGTTGCCGCTTGGGCATTCACAGATACACTCTCGTAATATTCCCCTAATGTATAAGGACACATGGTCACTAGGTACTCTTTGACTTGGGTTTTAAAAGCTGTAGTTGAATTAATGAGTTTAAATTTTTGAGAAAGTTGATTATACAGTAGTAAACCACAGACAATACATGACTTCCTACTTATTTCTACATGTCGATATGGTACTACAAACTGTCTCTTATTTCTTGTATTGTGTGAGTGAATATCACTGTTACATTAAAAAGTTCTTTTATTTTTATGAATTAGTATCAATAATTCTATACACTGTTAATATACTTAAATCTCTAAATAGGTTTTTACATGACCAACAATACGGAACACCTGCAATACATCTGACAATACGCTTTTGGGCCTTGAGCACGTCCTTTATACTAGAAGAGCCACCCCAGACAGTTAAACCGTAACTCATTGTCGATTGTACCTTAGCAAAATAAAAAAGACGAAGGCGAAAAGACAATGAGTCTTAAAAGATAAATGAGAGTCGAAAGTCACTCCTAAAAACTTCACATCACTACAACTCAAAATACCCTCACCATTGATGGAAATACTTAAATCAGGTTTAGTAGAATTTAAACGGGATGTAAATGATAAAAATTTAGTTTTGTGAACATTGAACAGGAGCCACTGATTACTGGACCAATGAGAGAAGGTCTTCAGTGAGTTTGTTATTTTATTTTGTAAACAATTTATGTCTTTATCGTGATATAGCATTGTTGAGTCATCACATGTACAAATGTATCAGACATTACATATGATAGTTCATTGATATACAAAATAAATAATATTGGGCCCAATATGGAGCCCTGTGGTACTCCATTCTTATTAACAATCGGATCAGACATTGAAATCTTAAAGTTATTTTTTACTCTAACTATTTGGTGCCAGTTTTTCAGATAAGAACCAAACCAACTATGGGCAACTCCCCTAACATCATATCTGTACAATCTATCGAGGAGTACATCGTGTTGCACATAATCAAAAGCACGACTGAGGTCACAAAAAATGGCAGTTGGATTTTCACTGTTGTCAATTGAGATTAAGACTTCCTCATAGAAACTATTAATGGCTGTGGAAGTAGAAAATTTATTTCGAAATCCATGTTGATGCTTTGTGATAATTTGGTTGATATCTAAAAATAATAAAAGTTGTTTTAGCATTGCATATTCAATAATCTTAGATATCACAGATGGAACAGACAATGGTCGAAAATTTGACATTAATTCAGGATCACCTTGTTTTAATATCGGTGAAATGATAGAAGTTTTCAGCATACTGGGAAAAACACCAGTATTGAAAGAAGCATTTATAATGCGAGCAAGTGGTGTCAAAATCTGAGACGCAATTTTCTTAAATTCTATACTTGATATTTCATCAAAACCACACGATGCTTTGTTTTTAATTTTATATTTTATTATGTCTGTTGATGTTGAACCTGTCTCTAAAATAAAGTTGAATCCTTAGGGGAGAAATCACCAAAGGAGAAATTACAATCAACAGGTGACTTAAATAAAATTCCCCAAACTTTGATCCCACTATAGTGTTGGCCGGCAAAAAAAACCTTATTTTTACTTTATATTTTTTTTCGCATGAAAAAAGATTTTTATATGGAAATAAAAATAAATATTATACTAAAGAAAAAGAAGTTTCAAGAAAAGACTGATAATTTAGTGAGATTCACGTTAACATTGGAAAATTATTGATTTTTAAATAGAAATTAAAGGTAAATATTAATTAAATTTACAAGATCATGAGTTAATCTAAAGAATTTTACAAGGAATAAAATTTTTAATAATATAATAAAGGAATAAAGTCATTAAATTCATCGTCAAATGGCAGAACAAAAATCAAATATACTTGCTTTTCGAAACTAGGGTCTAAAAATATAAATCAATGCTTTCTAAAATAACTTAAAATAAATACCTTCTACTTAACTTAAAGAAAAATAACACTTTAAATATTAAATAAAAACCAAATTCTAACCCTTCTTTAATTACCCTAATTTCGCCGACCTACATAAGGTGTTTATTCTACCGTATCTTGGACTGTAGTGCTTTATAGCAACGTGGAACAACTATTGTAGTATACAGCGATAAATAAGAAAAATATATAGAAGTAGTTACACAACGTAGGTTAGTAACAGCAAAACTAAGAACATACATTGAAAATTATTAAACAACTGAGCATTTTACCAAGATAATAGGATAATTTAAACAATTAGAGAAAAGGTAATAATAGCAACCAGAAACTTACAAATAATTATAAAAATAGAAGCAATAAAACCTGGTTGGAATTGAGCCGAGAAATGGAAATAATTTAGAGAAATACTAATAGAAAAAGTTGAATATGCTGGAATAAAGATGCTCAAATACAAGTTAAAAGAATATATGTGGAAACAAAAATGAAGACGACAAGATAATTTATCAAGAGAAAAGAAATAAGGTTAAAAGAATGGGCACTAAGAAAAATAAGAAGACTTAAACGCTGAACAAACAAACTAAATACTAACACAGCCGAAATAGTAACAATATTCCCAAAATACTAGAAAAATAAAATAAATTAAACCTAAATAATGGATATTAAAATACAGAGAAATTAAGAAAATCTTTAATGGATGTTAATTTTAAAAAAGCAGATGGTGTATCCACACCAACACGGATCCAGAAACGATGAAATACATAGGAAACGAAGGAGAAGCATAGTTCCTTAACTTATGAATGATGAAGTTGAAAGAAAAAAAAAATAAAACTTGAAAATGCAGTGAAATTTAAATATATTTCACTTTTGGTAGCTATGTTAAGCAAGATACCTACTTATTTCAATCAGTAAATTTTTGAAAAAATCGTTTATAACTTCTTTTCATGAACCATGTACATATTATACAAACAATGATTAAACTTATTTTCCATAAGTTACTTGATCCGCCCCTGCTTAAGATACATTATCTGGAACGAAAGTACGAAGGATCGAAAAAGAGAAAGACATAAATAAAAGTTAAGGATTTTTATTAGGTCTTTAAATCTATAAAAGGTTTGGGGTGAAGATGATGTTAAGTGATTCATTTACTAAATGTTTCTTTTTTTGATAAATGTATGGTTGTTTGCACGTTGTTTCTATTACAGAAGTACTGCATTAGATATAACATCTGTGCAATTCCGAAAGGGATGGTATATGACGGCTCTATTTATTGTGCGAGATAGAAAAATTACATACTTCAAATAAAACACACCCCATAGATTTCTACCAAAAAATTAAAATCATGAAATTTTTGTGGTTCTAGATCACTACTTAATGAAAGAAATAAGTAAATATTTATCTTTTATGTAAAAATATTTTATCTTTTGTTGTGTTTATAATAACCCTAGGCTTGTAACTGTGTGATTTTAAGGCCGTAGTCGTATAAGGTTGACTAACAGATATCTCGCAATATTATAGTCTGCATGGTCTAGTGCTTGATAGACTTCAATGATCTATTAGTATCGATTCATGTAACATGCTGATTTCATTGATATTTCGCAGAGATTAGTTATTGGTTATTTAGTATTTTGTCTTTTAATGTTTTTCCAGCAGTTACCCTCAGCGCTTCATTTCACCAAGACGTTCGCAAGCTCTCTGACGCATCGCTTAAGCAAGAGTTCTCTCTGCGACATGCATCCTATGAGCGTAAAGGTACTATACGTCGGGACTAGGGAACGAAGTAGTCTCCATATGATAATTCAGTTGTGATGCGACACCCTGGTGATTTTCCAATTGACCATGCTAGTGGGGATCACCGGTGGGGATCACCGGCTTTGTTCCGTTCACCGGCAGGTGAAAGGGTCAGGATTCATAGTCGAATGCGGCGGAACATTGGAGAGCGAGAAGTAAGTGAGATAAAGCTGACCAAGAGATTAGTTTCAATCGGCCAGTGGCAGGAAGAGTGGGAGGCAACACGTGATGTGGCGGAGTAGACAAAGTCACTAATCCAGTACTGTCGAAGCTGTACAGTACAGTACCTTTACTGTGGTCTTTCAGATACTGTGACACACACAATGTTGGAGTATAGCGTGGGCGGATAAAAGAGAGGTCTTTGAAAGAAAGTTTAACTGTAGAATGTTGGATTCTGTGAAAAAAATAGTGGAGAAAAGGATGAGGGATGAGTGGTCTACAAATTTATCATGGAGCTGCTTTCTTCAAAAGAACGAGGGAATAGGGAACTAGCAACAGAATTCTAAAACGAGCGAGTAGCACCTCGGTGGGGTTCGAACTCTCGCAGGCCGAAAAAGGAGAGAAAAGAAGACGCGAAAGAGATGGCAGCCTCGCTAAGTCAAGAGATTGAAAGCTTTTGGTGATTTGTGTAGGTGTAATTTTCCCGATGAATGTATGGGAGAAAGAATGGGAATCGGGTGATAGCAGGGCATCACGAGAGATGTTTGCCTTAACCGGCCCTTCCAGCCTAATGTCTGGAGTAACAAAAGAGAGGTTTTTAGTTGAATACTGACCGTCTCGGAGGGGTACGGGATGAAGTGTCAAAGGTCTAACCCCTCGGGCATCTCGTCCTAATATAACTTCATTAGGGTATTAGGAACCGAACACTACCTGAATGTTTGGACCTTTTTCCTCAATTTCTTGAACGTGATTATTCCATTGTCGGCTTCTGCGTTCTGCTAGTGCTGTTTTCACTTCTCTGTTTAGCCGATTTGCCCTGTTTTTGTCCTCCTGGTTTCTTGTCCTTCTAGCTGTTTTTTGGCTCTGTTCTTTTCCCTTATCATGTCTTTGATTCTCTGATTTATGTCTCTAAAGGGAGCGAGGAAACCACTTCACAAACATCAGTTTGCCTACCAGACTGGCAAATCCACTATAAATGCTCTGAATTCGCTAGTCGAAAGAATTGAAAAGACAATAGTGGCAAAAGAAATACCTCTTTGCGCTTTCATTGACATAGAGGGAGCATTCGATAATACCTCTTTTGAATCCATAAAAAGAGCACTAGTAAAGAGGAGCATTGAAGTCTCACTAATACAATGGATTCAGTCAATGCTAAAAACGAGAATCATCACTGCTAGTATTGGAGGAGAATCTGTGACTGTGACAGCGGTAAAGGGGTGCCCTCAAGGGGGAGTATTATCGCCTCTGCTGTGGTCTTTGGTTGTGGATGACCTTCTCACTAAGTTGCATGATTCTGGTTTTATAACCCAAGGTTACGCAGATGACCTAGTTGTTACAATTAGAGGCAAGCATGATCAGACTATATCTAGTCCCATGCAAACTGCTCTTAACGAAATTTAAAGTTGGTGCTCGAAAGAGGGCTTAAATGTCAACCCCAGTAAAACGACTTTGATACCTTTCACAAGGAGACGTAAATACAATTTACAGGCTCCAACTATGAATGACATCACATTAGACTATTCCAAGGAAGTAAAATATCTGGGGGTAACCCTAGATCAAAAACTCACCTGGAATAGTCATATTGAAAAATTTTTACCCAGAGCTTTGGTGGCAAGTTGGACCTGCCGCAAGACGTTTGGAAAAACTTGGGGCCTACAACCGAAAATGACTCTCTGGTCATATAAAACAATAATTAGGCCCATGGTCACATACGCATCATTCGTATAGTGGCCAAAAACACAACAAACAACAGCTAACGCCAAGCTTTAAAAAGTGCAGCGGCTAGCTTGTCTGGGAATCACAGGGGCAATGTCAACATGTCCCACTGCAGCTCTAGAGGCGATGCTAAACCTTCCTCCCTTGCAGTTCTGCATAAGGAGGGAGGCAGTAACTACCGCCTTAAAACTGAGATAGACACAAATAATGAAACCTGGAGATCTAGTTGGCCACCTGAAAATCTTAGAAGAAATTCCATTGGATTCTAAGGACATGCCGACAGTCAAATTCGACTTTGAAATACCCTTTAAAGTGGTCATAAAAAACCACCAAATGGGTGAAGAAATTGAACCAAAAGTGGAAGAAGGTTCACTCGTATGGTATACGGATGGATCTAAGATAGATGAAAGGGCAGGAGTGGGAGTTACTGGGTCCAATTTCAGGCTATCTAAATCTCTTGGAAACGCCCCAACTATCTTCCAGGCAGAAATACATGCTATAGACATAAGTGCCCAAGAATGTCTCAACCGAGACACCCGTAGGGCAAAAGTCCTTATTTTATCAGACAGCCAAGCCGCCTTAAAGGCTCTAAAGTCATTTACATGTGAGTCGAAGTTCTAACTAAGATTCAACTAAGATCATATTGGTCTAACACACCAGGACAAAGGCAAGCAAAAAGGCTCATAAAAGTGTCGCCTACTGCAACAAACCGCCTTCTTGAAATGAGTAAAAAAGATATAAAAATGGTCACTGGCCTTCTCACTGGTCACTGCCCTCTGAGATATCATCTCAAGAAGATGGGCAAATCAGATAGTGAGAACTGCCGTTTTTGTCACAATGAAAAAGAAACGGCAGAACATATACTATGCAACTGCGTAGCACTGTTCTGCAAAAGACTAAAATTCCTAGGAGAGGTCAGTCTGGCGTCCTCTGACATAGGAAATAAGTCATCTAGGAAGCTAATCAACTTCATCAGAAGTATTGGCATTCTAGAGTTTAACTAGATTAAGGTATGCACAAAAGATCTCTATAGGTCGAAGTGCGGTGAGGCCGCATGGCCTTAACGACCTCACATAATCTAATCTAATCTATGTCTCTAAACGTGCTATTTCTAAGTGCTTCTTGTACGAGGTTTCGAACTCTAGGACTCTTTCTTCTATTCCTTGTAGATTGTTTATCACTGAGACGTTGTTGATTCCAATACACACAAGTCTTTTGTAATTTGTCCACTTTGTTTTCTTTCTTTTTTTTTGTTGTTATGTTGTTTTCTTCTCATGCTCCTATTTCTAGTAGTATGGGGTTGTGGTCTTGGGATCCCTAGTTTAATGTTCTGATCTCGGTCTGTAGTCCTAGGTTTTTAACTACTATTATATCTAGATGAGTGGATTGAGCATTTCCTGGGAAATGTGTCGGTTCGATGGGCCCTATTACCATTGTCTCTTCATTGTTTGCTATGTAGTTCGATTTTATATCATATCTAAGATTGCTGTCTTTCATTATTCGATTTAAAAATAGTTAGTTTACTTCATGCCATTTTTACTTTGGAGAATTTACTAATATATTATTTTCTTCATATTTCTCTAATAACAATAGTACACAGAATTATTTATTTATACTAACACAATTCATAAGAAATCACCTTCGTAACAATCGACAACTGAAAATTTAGATTCTGTCTCATCTAAAGAAACTATATTTTTCTCAAACCTGTCTATAGAACTTTTTTCAGCTAATTGCTGAAATTCTTTATCTGAAAAACACTGTGCATTCATATCATATACAGTCCAGAGGAACACTTGGTTTGTTCATAGTCTGAAAAATGGTCTTTTTTAATTTGTTTTCCTGGACTAGGCAACTAATATATTTTTACTACTGAAATATATTATCTCGCCACTTCATGGTAGAAAATACTTTTCAAAAAAAGTTACATGTTCAACTTTTCAGCAATTGGCTTATTAAAATTCCATTCAGAGCTCTACCCCACAATTTGAATTCACGTTGAGGAGGTATTTTCCGCTGGGGGTAATCCGAGTCCAGCAGTTTGTAGCTTTCGACTTTAAATCACATTAATTCAATATAGGAAAGAAACCAGACAATCCTTTTTAATTAGCACGGATAACTTTGCAGATAAGACAAGTTAAAATGAATTTTATTGAATATTTTACCCGAAACAAGCAAAGCGAAATACTCCAAGACAAGGAATACTGAAATGGTCTGACAGAATTCGTATTTAATTTAACGGTTCTTCAAGTATAAAACGAAAAAATAAGACAGAATTCTTTACCTTAATCTTTTTTAGATTTGTATAAACACTCTTTTCAGAAATTAATGTAATTTGCTAATATTGGAATTTATAATTTATTAAAAGTTTTTTTTTTATAAATATTACGGATAAACCATTATTCAAAAATATTGCAAATGTGCATTTTTTCTTTAAATAATCAGAAGACTTTTAGTACCATAAAATCACAACTGACTGGTGGACGAACACTACTAAAGAAAAGACCATGTATAAAGACCGTTTAGTAATTAGGCGATGATCAGTGAACCTCAAACAATTTTTAAAATTTCAAATTTAATTCCAATCACTTGAAAAGTAGATTATTTAATTACATATAATTATTTTATATTCACTAAGAATTAATCTAGCAAAAGAAAATGAAATGACTATAATATTTATATATAATTTATTACACACAATAAAATTTATTTTAATAATGACATTTTAAATATATTAATTATTCTCTCCTCTATTCTTTACGATTTTGTGCTCTTTGTTGAAAATTTTTGTCTCCTCTAGTACGTTTGTCTGCTCTTGCCTCCAATTTGTAATTTTGCTCGTCCATCATGATCCGTGGATTCTCGCTACATGGCCTGCCCAGTTCCATTTCAGTTTCGCTATGCGTTCCACAACATCAACAATACTCGTCCTTCTTCGCAGATCCTAGTTTCTTATTCGGTGCCACAACGTCACTCCCAGCATAAACCGTTCCATTCTTCTCTGTGCCACTCTCAATTTCGAAGTCGTAGTCTTGGGTAGAGTCATAGTTTCCGCCCCATAGATCATGACCGTGACCGAGAGTTATACTATAATATAATCTCTCTTACGGCACTACAGCCCACGTCAGGACCTGGCCTGGTTTGATATATTTTGAACTTTACTTCCCTATGGATTATTTTCTTTAAGTTTCTCTTTTTTAAGAGACTCTTTCTCCCTTCCTCGTCGGCCCTGATCCTACCTTCCACTGTGGTTGGTTACCCAATCTCCGGTAAGGTTACTCAAGTTTGTCGAAGTTCATCCATGTGATAAGGCCACACTTCTTGGAAGTGAGGATAGGAATTGAGTAGGAGTGGCTAGAGGTGTTATCAGGAAGTAACACCTTGTATTGCGCATCATTGCTTCTTTGACCCCCACCCCATTTGTTATACTATACAATATACTAATTACTAATTAAGATTACTAAATAAACGAAAAATTAAATACTAAATAAGCTTACACATAATTTAATCAATTTGATTTGATTACATTTCTGGTGATTTTTGCCTTTGCTTATTGGTGTAAATTGCATAATAAAACGTATTATTTACCGTATGTCACCCAATGAAAATACTTTTATTCAATATCTGATACTTCACTTTCAGAGTCATCACAGAGTTTTCATTGGTTGAATTACCAATGCGAATAATTAGAGGTCGTATCTCATCCACAACTTGCTCACTTTGAAAGGACTGAACGATTAGATCTTCCGTGTGTCTAATGCAATTTTGCTATTGTTCTGTACTTATCTGTTCTAGCGATTCTTTCCATAAACTAAGAACGCTAGCATCATCTGTTGTTTTGGAAGCATCATAGTAATTTTTTGCAATACCCCAAACCAACTCAATTGCATTGTAGTGGCAATAGTAGGGCGGAAGTCGAAGAACTTTATAGCCATATTTAAGAGCCATTTGGTCGATGATCAATTTATTTTGAATTTTATTGGCTTCACACCTTTGCCGTAAATCGGTTTTTAAAATAGGTCAATGTGGATTAATTTTTTTTTGTTAACCACGTCTTTAGTTTTTCTTTTGTCCAGCTGCTTGAAGAAATTTTCTCTTCTATTTTTGGTGGTATCCATATTTCCGTGGTAATCGTCTGTACTCCTTGTGGATGAAAAAATTAAGCTTGCCTCGGGAATAAAGCCCTCATCATTTACGGCATGAAATATGATGAATCTTTTACCATTACTGGAACGGCTAGAGCAATAGCATTTCGTGCTGCCATCTTACCAGGATGATTTTAACATATTTCCTTTAGCGAAAATCCATCTAAAAATATAACTTGCCTTTGATTATCACAGGTTTTATTGTTGATTGTAATTTCTATTTGAAAATGTCGATGTTGAGAGTTTACAAAATACTTGTCTATTATTTGACTCTGTATATCGAAAACCTAAATGTGTCAGTACTCTCGACAAATGGGTTAAACTAATATCACACAGTTCCTGGTCCCTTATTTTTTGCAACAAAGCACTCTTTGCTACACGGTTATTAGCTTTATACATAGGTATCATATATAATATTTTTAATTGCTAACTTAATTGACTGGGGCAAATATAAAGTTTTCGGATGTCGACAATTTTTCTGTTTACTTTACTTACTTCATCCTCACTCATGCTATTAATTCTCCGGAATGTCCTCTCTGAGGTACCGAAAGCATCACATGTGCGTTTCTGAACTGCCATAATAGATGTCATGGACCAATGATATTTTTTTTGCAAATTAAAATAACTTTCCACTTTCAGCACTAAACACCGTTCTTCTGGACACTGTCCAGACGTTTCGACTGTCTTTTATTTTCTTCCAAATTGCTGATTTTACTTTATTTAAGCACCGCTATGAATAAAACTACTACAACTTGAAAATGATGAGGAGTCCTACAACAGACAAAGTAATCGAACACAAACAGCCGATACTGTACCGTATAATAATGATACGTTAAACACTGAGATTGCAAAAACTGTTCGCATGTTTATAGTAACATTTTTGCCGATTGACCATTTAGTATATAATAAGATATTAAATAATACCAGATCATTTAATTTTGAACCAACAACAAAAATGTAATATAAGTATATGATAACAAGTATTTGCTGGTAACACGATCTTCACAGATATCGCCGCCGTTATTGCAAAGGCATAACTTACAATATTTGTTAACCTACATTATACGTCGCAAGAAATTAAACAAAAATCAATAAAACATGTTTGCTAATAAATTCACTGTAAGAATACGATATATTATTATTCCGTAGGTCCGATCAATGGTCCTAGCAATCCGCGAGGAATGATAAATATAATCTTCTGCAGGTCATCATGCAGGGTAGAGCCGGTGGCAAAAAGTGAATAGGTAGAAAGAGGAAGTCATGGCTGCGAAATATTGGAGACTGGACAAACATGACTGTAGACGAATTATTCCACGTTGCAAAAGACAAAGAAACTTTTAGAAATGTGGTCGCCAACTTTCGTTAATGGGGACGGCATAGGAAGGGGAAGAAGAAGGTCCTATCAATAAAATAAGAAAACTTGTTGAGCAGCGCTGAAACAGCAGAGCGGTAAAAATACATAAAGATGTTATAATAGATATCTTCGATTAGATTAGATGCTCTAATAGATAAACTTAACAGAATTAAATGGGAAACCGGTCTTTATAGAGGGTATTTTCTTTAGTCATAAGTCATAAGAAAATATATTATTCGAATTACAGGGATTTAACCCTTAACTGGTCCGGTACTGTAGCAGTAGCTTAACTGGTCCGGCGTAATCTGCGAAACTACTGTTTTCAAGAAAGCAAAACAACACTTAGAAATAATTTTTTTATTAAGAAAAAATGTTACAAATATACCCTGATATATTTATATAAAAGTGAACGTATTAGATTTGGGCATTATTTGGGTTATGAAAAAAATATTAAAATAAAACTGACATCCATACAAATATTTGTGAAAAAGTACATAGTTTTGTAAAGTAATTAAGAAAAAATATAAAAAACACTATGAAAAAAAATGTATTTCTAGGATAAATGTTCAAACTGCACACTAAACAAAAAACTAGGTAAAATAAAAATCGATCAAAAATGTTTGTTTCCAGCATCAGTCAAACTTTACACCAATTTTATATGCAATTTTTACATAGTGGTTTTGTACATCCCAATCAAACAAACTGGCTTTTTGCAACGCAAGGACAGGTATTTTGTGCTCATGACTGCTTTGAAAATTTCTCTTCCAGATCCATCTGTTGCAAATAAACGGTCTATATTTTCGTGATTGGAGTCGAAAATGGCAGTGTAAACAAGAAGTCCCAAAAATGCTCTTAACTCAATAACATACATTTCTCTAAGATGGTGGATAGAACTAGCAGAATATATCTCACGCATTGATCGTAATTTTGTGTTTGTATTATGCTCAATATGTTGTAGACTGTTATCACTAAACAACATATTCCAAACAGACAAGGGTATCGCAGCCTCGCCGAGAATTTTTGCCTTTGTTTTTAGAATTGACACTTTTATGACAATGTTGTGTTTACGTATTCTAGATGAGGGGATAACTTCTGACGTACACTACCTGTGTCGATTTTTACCATAAACATACGTTTTGTCACTATCACTTACTGCTAATTTATCACAATCTGCAGGCTCGTCAGAATCAGAAAATTCCGAACATGTATCGTGTTCAGATTCAATGTTATGGTCTTCCGAAATATCGTCTATATCACTGTCACTATCACGTTCCTCATTGTACCACTTTTAAAGAGTTGTCTCATAATCGTCATCGCCGAAACGCACTCGTTTTGATAGCCCGCCAATAATTTCTAAAAATGCACGACACACAAAAAAGTCACACCAACAGTCCGGCGTCGTCTGAGGAACTACTCTCGACCTAATTGTTGCGATAACTTTTTAAGAACTGAGAGAAACTTGTCGCAAATACACCCACTTGTCAAGCTTCAATAGTTTAGGGATTAGATAGAAGGACTTACCTGTGGGCGGTGCCAATTTCCAATAAAATATAATTAAAAATATGGAATCATCTGTCAGACGACGCCGGACCAGTTAAGGGTTAAAATTACCTAAAATAAAACCCATAGTAATACTTTCCTGAAAGACAGACAAAAATAGTTCAGACGAGGCAGCTCATAGAGGTTTGCTATCTTTGTCCTGAGATAAGTAAGTAAAAAATAGCATCCCAAACTGGCACTGTAAGACGGAACTCTCTAGTACTCCTCAAAGGATAGACTAGGTGGGAAACAAAACTCTCTGCCTAGAATACAGACACCTTCACTCCTCTATCGGCAAATCACCAGACAGCCGCGTCACAACGACTATAGGGGGATAAAATCTTGGTACATATATGTAGATGAACAATATAAGATAAAAAAGATCTCCGAGAAGGTAACTCAGAAATGAGTGATTCTTCTGCAAATAAATCCACAAATAAAAAGGTAAAGGAAATCAGCAAATGGGCATGGGCCGGTCTCGGATTCTTTCTCTGCCACAAACAAGTCTCAATACACCAATTAGGTTCTGTAAGTAAACTCGTAGTACTGTAAGGCAGCTTACTATGAGCAGGTGATGTTGCTGTGAAGAAAATATTGAAATGTCGATTTCAATAATGTCGAATATTGAAATGTCGATTGTAGCCTTGGTATAAGAACTCTGGTTATATAAGTGCCAAATTAAATTACAGCCATTTCTTAAAAATCAAGAAACTGTTGCAGAAACTACAGCTGTATCTCAATTACTAGTAAGTACCTTTAGTACCTTAAGTCGACTATGCGGAGAAATCTTTTAAAACTTATAAAGAATATGAACCATATCAAATACAATAACAGGCAGGATTTCGAGATAGAAGATGTCTCAATCAAATTTTTACTACAACTCAAAGGGTGCGAATGCGTCTGTATATATATATATATATATATATATATATATATATATATATATATATATAGTTGACATACGTCGGTTGGAAAGTTTAAAACTAACTGAACGGAAGCCCTGAAGAAGACATCAAAGATGATGTCGAAAGCTCGGAGCAATGATAATCGACGCGGTTCAACCCGGAAGACTGTTGAGTTTAATATTAATTCTTGTAATAGTATTAATGTTAGTTCAAGTTTAATTGTACTAACCGCGGAAATCTTTCTGAACATATATATGTATAAATATACATGTTGAATATTTTCTGTGCACAAAGGTTAATTGGGTTTAAATGCTCTCACTACCCTGATATAAAACATACAGTCATTGAGAATGCACCCCTCTGTAGTGTAATAATCTTTCTCACTCACGACTGGTGACTCAGTTCATTGTCTGCTGAATCCCCTAGATACGCCCATGATATAGCCGTGGCATTTGACGTTATTAGCAACCGCATAAGAAACGAAACTCGCTATGCAATAACGGGAAGGAAGATTGCTTTCACAATAGTAAATACGAAATCCCACAATGGTTTTCTCTTCCAGAGGATTCTTCATAAGCGAAAAATAAAAAATGGGATCGATACAGAACAAAATGCCATTTTTATATATGGCCTTTATTAGAATTTTTGTATTTTCGACTTATTGATGCCTCTCTAGCGAACACCAGCATTCAGAATAACAACTAAAAAAAATTTATAACATTGTTGTGTATATTTTTTTATATTCTGTATTTTTAATCCCTCTGATGCAAGTATATTTAATGCTATATTTATCAAATATTGCTCAATACACTATCAAATAAAATTTTTAATGATAACTCTATCAATATTTTTTATTTTAATATATATCCACATTAGACCTGTCGTCATTCACTAAATTATATAAACTATCATTAATAATACAATTATATGTGGATGATGTGATATAATGAATCAGACAACTAACAGCAATAATGAATATGTAGTTTCTAAAGTATGGCCTTAAAGGTCATTGTTTTCAAAACCTCAACTTTGTTATTAAACAAATCCCCAACAAAAAAATAAAACCTATACAAATTAAGAGGTATTATCCTTTAGAATTGACAGAGGTACATTTATCTGTACACAGGAATAAATAGCCACTCGAAAGAAAATGGATGGTGTATCGAATAATATTTTACTTTATAACTCTTAACTTGGCAACGTATGTTATTATATACATAATATTTCAAATTTTTTATTTGATCAATCAATAGTATTTGAAACCCAGTTCTGGGCATTGTCTACTATAGTTGAGTATACACTACCGTAAGTAGCCGAGTGGAAATCAGCCCGAAAATTTTTAATTTCGTGCATTTAGTTCTGATGGTATGGATACAGTCTCGACAAAATGGCTGAGCACGCGTGTTGTTCCAACCAACAAGTGGTAAGTGTTTATATTAGTTTATTGTTTTTCATTGTACAGTGCTAATTTTTTGGGAACTTATTTTTGAAACATTATACAGTTTATATATAAACAAATTTTTGGTGTAATGTAAATATTTTTTTAGCAAATCGATTCAAAACTTTATGTATTGTATAGTATACACCGCCCGATATGACTTATTTGACATTAATTTTTTTTTCAGACTAAAAAAAAGGAGAATTGATAAAATAATGGCTCTTTTGCCTCCAGTTGATGCTTAAAGCGACCCAGAGAGTAGTAGTGATGACGAACAAGAGATATTATCTAGCAATTTTTTGAAAGAATTCACAGAAGACACAGATGATGTTAAAGAAAATAGAACTTCTGAAGAAGATATAGAAGAAGCTGAATATTGGAGAGGTTCTTTTGACCAAAAAGTAGACAATGATGACAAAATAAAAAGAAGACGTCCCAGCAATGAGCACCTCCTACTACCTTCAAAAAAAAAATTAAAAACCCGGTAAAGCCCAGACTCCAAGATGATATCAGATTAGATCATCTGGATCATTTTCCAGTATACGGTGCAATGGGCAGGTGCAGAAATTGCAAGAAGGAACAAACTGCCATATTTTGTAACAAGAGTAATATTAGACTATGTTTAGTGCGGAACAGGAATTGTTTTATGGATGTTCACATTAATAAATAAATATTTTGGTTTAAATTTTGATAGTTCTTATTCATATTCCTTGTCCTTCATAATTTGGCAATGTATAATATGCTATACAGACCTATTTTTCAGTCTATTTGGCGATATATACTCTGATATACAATCCAAATTTTTGACATATGGGTGTCATATTTTTTTTTGTTATTATAGAATATTTGTATGATGCCCAAACAGCAAACATACCAATTTTTAGATTTTTAGATTCAAAATTAACCTTTTGCCAAGTTAAGGGATAAACATAAATACAACGCTTTATAACTCAAAAATATCCATTCTAATATGACCAAAAATGTTTAAATCCTATATATATATATATATATATATATATATATATATATATATATATCTACGGCATAAAGTGGACTCCGCCCATGTTAAAATGCAGGTTCAATTGAGCTCCGTGGTCAAGTGGATACCGATATACGGAGCTCACTTGACCATTCCATAATATTGGTTCTATCGATTCATCAACATGTAGAGTTTAATAATTTATAAAAATTTTTTGGAGCCCGTAAATACCCCTGTATCATAAATGTATATCGCTTAGTTCACGTGTATATATTATAGGGGTCGTTCAGATCTTCTTCATTGTATATTTTAACCATACGTTTATCGGTTTAAGTAAGCTCTGAGAGTTTGGCAACTGTGTGATTATACCGTATATTTTCAACATATACCCTGAACGGTTTATATGGGCTCCTTATTTTTATCTACTGTTTGTAGACAGTGGAATGTCATACGCATTACACTGTGTAACAGAGGATATCATATTACCTGGTATAACTAAGTACTAAAATGTAACTGGTTCTTTAAAAAACAGGTATGTAGATACAAAAGGATTTGGGCTTATTATTGAATGGAATGTTCGCTTGCATAGAAAATTTTATTTTTTCTGCATTTTTAAAAATAATGTTGTTTTTTTATTTAATATAATTTTATTAGTTCAATGCTGAACTCGATGTTTTTTTTAATTACAGAAATTTCGTAATATATTTTGTTTACGTGAGTATGTCTTTGTACGTTTTATGTAAGCATCCGATTAATAAAAACTACTTTTATTTTATCCAATATCTATTATCTTCTGCAATATCTTGTATAAAGCTTTTTTATTATTTTAGTTCTGCTCTTATTTGTGTACTAAATATGATATCTCGATAGAAGGTTATCTCAAAATAAATATGTTATACAGTGTAGGTGCCTTTATGCTACCCCAAGCGAGACTGTTCTTCAACTGCTATTCTTACCATTATGTGATACAAAATTTTTTCTCTTGTGTAGGTATACGGAGACAATATAAGTGAGTTTGTTATGTAAGGGGATATCATATAGTTTTTGGAGAAATATTCTGTAATTTAAGGTGTCGTAAGCGGCATTTAGAGTGAATAATACCACCCCCGATACCCGATATTTTTCGTACTGGTCTTTGATTTAGTATTTGTGATGTACATAATCTTCCCTATCTTTAGCCACTTTTGCATTTTAATTTAAATTTTTCTTCTAATATCGGTGATATCATATTAACGATCTTGTGCAAAAGTATTTTGAATAGCTGACAAAATAAAGATATTGGCCGATAGTTTTTATAGTCGTTGGAGTTTTTGCCAGGTTTAAGCAAGTTAACAACTTTGGCTTGTCTCTAGACTTTGGGTATCTCCATAATTTGAATACAGTTGTTCATCATCCGGATCAGCCATTGTAGTGTTTTTGGTCCAGATTTCGTAATAAGCTTTGTGCTCAGATCCTCAATGTCGGTAGTTGTTTTATTTTTCATTAAATATGTAGATGGTGGATTCAATCTCAACATTGTTAAAAGGTTCTCTCAGCTGACTGGTTTTGTCCTTTCTTACTCTACAATATAAGAATAACTCTCTTCTTAGAGTTATTCTTTGCTTCTTTTTCGATAGAAATAGCATGTCTATATCTATAATGTGGTTTTAACGATCAGCTGTATACCAAATACCCTAGGTTAGGCCCTATATGTGTTTCCTGCACTAGAAATAAGTCAGATTCGTGTTTAGCTCATATGTCTGATAAGTTTAAGTAAAGTAAAGTTTCTTGATCTTTAGAAATACCCTTAACAGTTATAGACATATGTTATTAGAATAGTTGGTCCTAAAAAGGACCAATTTGATTAAATCATATTAAAGAGGTGACTGAAGAATTAGCCGATTAATTAATTAATCATTACCCGGGGTATGCCCGATTGCGGTGGCCTTATTAGTACTTCAATCTTCGTAAAGGCTCGTTCTTTGAACCACAGAAGTAATGATTAATCTTTTACTTTTTATTAAAAATTTAAATTTTACATGCCGTCTATTACTTTTTGACGATATTTCGAATCAGATTTGTATAGTAATAATTTTAGGTATTAAAGGGCCTCTTTGTGGAAAATAAATAAGTTTGTGATATCGGTCGTAACTCATCTATAGATAATAAAAAAATAAACTGTTAAAATAAGTGTAAACAATTTCAACTACATACATCGGCGCCACTGTTTAGGTCATAGGTTTATCATAGATATCAAAGGTAACATTTTAATTCAATGTTCTATTTACGTATTTTCAATATTAGAAAAGTAGGAAAAGACATGTTTATGCTTTTATTTTTTTTAAATCTATTCTATTTTCTTTCTAGAGTTCCGTCTTTTTTTAACGACCTGTGTTATTTTTTCAATTGGGCACTTGTCCAAAGCTATGACAAATCCTCTGTCCTCTGCTATTCTATATTAATATGACTGATTCATTATTTTCTCTAAACACTCTGTCCTCTGCTATTCTACATTAATATGATTGATTATTTTTATATAGACATGACTCTGTCTGTTTTTCAATGTGCCTCCAGTAAGTTGCCGTTCCATCGTTTTCGTGGTCTTCCTACTGATCATTTTCCTATGGGTTAACCGTCTCTTGCCGTCTTTACTACTCTATTTGTTGTCATTATTCCATTCTACTCTTCTATTTCTTAACCAGTTCTTGATGTTCTTTACCTTGCATCTACGTCGTATATCTGTACTTCTAGCTCTCTAGCACTCTCCCATAGTGTCTTACCATCAATTTTTCTAAGTGTTTTCATCTCTGCTGTTTCTAACATCCTTTTTGTCCTCTCTGTGTCAGGTCTTGTTTCTGCCGCGTATGTCATTATTGGTCTGATGACTGTTTTGTAAATTCTGCCTTTCGTTTCTTTCCTGATATTTTTATTTCTTCGTATTGTTTCATTTAGGCAGCCTGGGGCTCTGTTTGCTCTATTCACTGGATCTTCCACTTCAGTTTCGAGCTTTCCGTAGCTAGATAATGTGATGCCTAGATATTTAAATTCCATCACTTGTTCTATTATCTGACCTTTCAGCTCCAATTAACATCTTAGTAAATTTGCTGTTGTAACCATGCATTTTGTCTCTTTTGGGGAAATTAACATGTTAAATTTTATATGAAATTGGTGCAGGATACGTTGTAAATCATCTTCACTTTGAAAGAGTAGTATTGCAGATTATTTTAATTTGTTTTTCTTCCATTTGGTATCCTTTTTAAGTTCTTACTTTTTTATTATTTCATCCATAATCAGGTTGAACAATAAAGGACTCAGGGAATATCCCTGCCTTATCCCACTGTCAGTTTCAATAGGGTCGGTTAGTTCTTCGTCTACTTTTACTTTTATTGTGTTGTTTTGGTATATATTTTCGATCGTTTTGAGTTTTTCTAGAGGTATCTCTCTTGCGTACAATAAGTGGATAAAGTTTTTTAATTTATATATCTTCTGTATATCATTATTTCTTCTGTGTATTAAAAGTTAAATTTTGGTTATTATTAAGATTCTCTTAACGTGTTTATTGTCTTGTTTCTGCGTTACGAATATATGTGTATCATAATAGATTGTAATGTATATTTCATTTAATACAATTAAAGTGCTCTTTGCGTTTGCCAATTACTTTCTCACTTCCTTAGCGATAGGTCTTTTTTTTCTCATCAATAATCTTATCCTCGCTCGATACAGCTATTCTAAGATATTTATATTTCACTATATGCTCATTTGGTCATTTGGTTTTTATCTCAAATTTGTACCTATGAAATTTATAATATCTAATATCTGGTGCTTTCATATGAAACTGGAATAAAACACTTGGTAGATAATGTTTATTCGTTTTGAGTACACTTTTTTTGGAACCCAGTATATTAAAGAATAAATATTTGTCTGTTCAGTGTTTTCCAAGTCTGTAAAACTTAAACTGGCTTAAATATTAGATTATACATTAATTTATTAAGAATGTTCAATATCTAAATTGAAGATTTTATATCTCAAAATATGAATAGGTTTTTACATTTTGTTTGACGTTTTAATCTTCGAATCGGAGTTCATTTTTCGAAAAACTATAAAATTGTGAGAACAAATTGCTATATAAAAGTACGAGGCAATATTCTCATGCTGTGAGCTTTGCTGCTCTGGTACTTTTATAACGCTAAAGATATTTTTAATTTATTGTCAACATTTTTGAGGTGTGTTTCCTTAAATGACCATGTCTAAGGTTAGTACGTTTGATTAAATGAAATTGACATTAATTTGATAGTTTCTATTTTATTAGTACTGATGGTATAATATGACTAGCATCTGTTGGTACTATATATCAATTTCAACATGTGGAAGTGAGAGCACTCTCTTGTTAGTAATTTCAGTGTAAATTATGACGAAACCAGAAATAACCCATAATATTCTCCCCGTGTGATCTTAGTATTTTCGTTGATTTAATAGTATAGGCCAGGGTATCCAACATTTCAATCAGCGGTATGTCAGAGTGGTTTTTATTAATTTTTATATATATTTGCAAAATGAAGAAGAAAGTTCAGTACAGGCAGTTAAACGGCTGATCCGTCAATTTAGACGTAAGAGCAAGTACCAACTTGCTGAAAAGCATACCCATACACAAAAGGAATATGTAATAAAATGTACTGCATAAACTATAGCGATATAAGCTATATATCTATTAATTATTAGGATATACAGTATTTTTTCTAATACACCTAGAACGATTGAGTAAATAGGTGAACTATAAAATAGGTGGATATTAGTGTGGAATTAGAAAAACTTAATAAATCGTTGATCAATTATTCACTATTAGGCAGTTAATGAGAAATGTTGGGAATACAAAAAAAAACATTAAACTAGTTATTTATAAATTTTAAACAAACACTGATAATCATAAGAATAAAACTATGAAATACCATGGAAGAACTAGGCTTACCTAATAAACTAATTAATTTAACAAGGAATAATCTACAAGTAAAGTCAGACTTCAAGGAAAACTGTTGACTTATTTTCAAATGTACATTGATTTCAAACAGGAAGATTCCATTCCAAACTCTATTTAAAAAGTAAAATCCAATAGTCATAACCCAAAGTGCTTTAAAAAAGGTGAACGAATTAGCGAACAGCTGTTTTGAAAACTAAATATTATGAAACGAATTGGGGATATTATATTACACAAACTAAACCGCTTGTCTACAAAAATAAAATCAAGAAAATATGATACGACAGAAAAGACTAATGACTTTACAGCTAATTGCCACATAAATATCAATGTATAACGCAAATATTAGGACGATTGTATACATATAAGACAAATAACGATAAATGTTACAAATAAAGGTTAAAACATGCTTTTCAATTCGCGGTAAAAGATTTAATAGAGTTCAGCACACAACATAAATTCGTAACAAAATTCATATACCAGTAAACGGTACTCGAGACAGCAGCAAAGTAATTTTGGCAACAAATATGTAGGTTGTACTTTACACCATTGGAATCATAGCACCCGCTATGGAAAATGGTGTCTTCTTTGACATCCAACAACCACAAATGTAAAATTAGGAAAGATTAATGTGAAATTAGAAAAATTCAATGAACCGTTGATCAAATATTCACTATTATATACTTAATTAAAAATGTTGGGAATAAGAAAAACATTAAGCTAGTTTGCAATGCTTGAGAGCATTGCCCGGAAAGCAAATACAGAAAATCTCACAGTTTAATAATTAAGGTCCTCATATTATAGGGACTTTTGACGATGAGTTTAACATAGTAGTGAGTATAATTATTAGTGAGAAAAAAACATTAATACATTCAATAGAAAAAATCGCAAAAAAGGGTCCTCCAAATCAACGATAATAAAAAAATATATGGCTATCATAAGAAGACTATCATAAGAAACAGAATAGGACATAATATTTCAATAGACCAGTATAACTTTGAAATATTTCATCGGTCTAAATATTTGGGATTTAAGAGCACTTTTAACAAAAACACTACAAAAGAGAATAACGACAGAATATAAGCTGGCAATTGCTACGTTTTAAGCAAAAAATTAAATCCAAAAATACATCCCGCAGTAAGAAAAATAATATTCTACGTATGTAAGTAAAACACGAACAATGAAAAAATAAAATAAGAGCCGATTGAGCATCGCAGAAAGAAGAATTCTTAGAGAAATATATAATTCTATTATGAATCAGATCACAAATCAATACGAAGTGCAAAACAATAACTTTATCGTTGAGATTTAGTTTCTTGTACGACGGTGCAATTTTTATATACCTGTTTGGCCTTAGCATTAGTTCCCGGTCTTAAAACACTTCTGACTGAGGGCAATCTTTCTAGCAATCCTGATGTAATTAATACCTGAGTTTTACTTACATTGTCTTATATATGTATATATCCTGATTTTAGTAGTATATATTACACTTCTGGATTTAAAAGTGTTATGAGGTTATACATATATCAGTTTGCTACCTGAATTTTCCCTTTTGTCTCTTATGTGACAACGTTATCTGCAATATCTAAAACGCTCAAATTTTTTAAAATTATTAGGGTCTATTGTTACGTTATATGCCCTATTTTACATCGTCTCTTTTGTCTGTTAATGAACATTTATTTGGTTTTCTCGTTACTATTATACCGTTTTTTTGCTGGTAATAGCATTATTCTATAGTATTCTCATATTTAATCTATGGAATAAATCAGGATAGCGGATAGATATTCTTTACTTTCTCGGAGAAATTATATTGTAACACACAAAAACCCTATTAAATTGCCAAAAACTTCCTTGCATATTCTACTTACTTATAAGGGGCAGCAGCAATATCAGTACCATAATAATGCATATATTCCTGGACTGGCTAATCGTTGGATAATAGGAAGTATGAATGTAGCAGTTTTAATGGTTTGGTGACTGCTTGCTAAAATCGGGGAGCAGAGATATCAGTACCAAGTTAATGTCTATAGGAGTTGCGGATACATTTTCTGATAACTTTTCTGAGTTCCTCCCTTTTTTTAACATATACTATAGAAGTCTCAAGTACAGTTCCCATGTATTTTGTGAAAGATGCATAAGGTATTTAGACATCGTTTTTTGTAAAATTAATGTTTTAGATTTTCAGATGTATAAACTTGACGTTCATTAATTTGGACTCATTTAGTTTAGGTTTCCAATTTTAAGTACATATGAATTTTATTTAATAACTGTTATAATTTTTTTGCTGCTACTTTGCTGTTGTCAAATACTGTGAGTATGACAGTGTCATTTCCAACTATGACCACGTAGGTATACTATTTGCAGGTTAAACTCCCATGCTATACTTTAGCAAAGGCCTAAGCTATGTCAAAAAAGACTAGCACAATTTTTTTTTCTAAAACGTGTTTCTCAACAAGTTTCTCACTTAGTTACCTATATCGATAATTCTGTATATTCAATTAATCATAGGATATTTTTTATCTCTGAATAAAAATAATCGGTTTGGAATCAGCTCTTTTCTTTTATTATTAGTTTCATTAACTTAAGGTGGTTCTTAACTAGCTGTTTCTCAAACAGTTTTAACATTACTGATTTAACAAATATGAACAATTTGTTATATAAGATTTTGAATAAATCGAGTAGCGAATAATTAATAAAAATAAGCGATTCATTTATTTTGAAAAATTATGTAAATGCAAGTATCACCATATTTACTGATTCTTCATCATCATTCTCTTTGCCTTTATCCCTTTACGCCTTATCCTTATATACAGAGATATCTTTCTATCTTTCGCCATATCAAGATGAATTTCTTTCATACACATATTTCTCCTATTCGTTTCCCGTCATCTCTTTTTCGGTCTTTCTCTCCTACTACTTTCTGGGACCTGGAAAACCAGAATCCTATGTATCGCATGACTCTCGTGTCGACGATCAACATGCCCTAATTATCGTAACCTATGCTTCTTCATTTTTGCATAGATGAGGTGCTGCGCCTAGACTTCTGCCAATATTTTAATTTTTAATTTAATATTTTCTTTTTAAGCCACCTATCCATCTAAGCATTGTCATTTCGTTCAAATGCATTCATTGTTCTTATTTTTTTAACTGTCCAATTACGGTTTTATATCCGTTTTATGGAATTTACCTTTCTTTCGTAAGAACCTTTCTATCACACAAGACATCACTTGCTTCTTTCCATTTTATCCATCCTTATTTGAGTCTACTATATCTCCATCTATTTCCCCATTGCTTTGTAACATCAAATCTAGATTCCTACTTAAAACGATTTTTTTTTTTCAATAATTTCACCAGTCAATATTACAACGTGATTTAAAGTGAAGTTGAAGTTAATTTTTAAATGCACACTTTAGATACTCTGGTTTTGTCTTCCTTAGTACCTTTTTGCTCAAGCGCCCATTTTCATTGTCTCAATCATTAATTGAATTCTCTCTCCTTATCTCTTACTAACACCACATCGTTAGCATACATCAGGCACCACAGAATATCTCCTTGACATGTTTTCGTTAATTTTTCCAACACTAATTAGAAGAGATAAGGGATTAGCACTGACCCCTGATGCAATACTATTCTTAAATGAAATTTATCAGTCTTACCCTCACCTGTTCTAACATTAGTTTTCCATTACTTGCCTTATGATAAAAATTGCATCCGTTGTTGATTTGTCTTGCGTGAATTTAAACTGATTTTTTAATATTTCTATTGGTTGGTAAGTTGGCTTTCTCTCTTCTAAAAGCATTTACTAACAGTGGCCATACCTAGTGCTACTGCTAATTCCAGTATATTATCTGCTGCGTTATTTCTAGTTCCAATGCCGTATCCTCCATCTATATGTTCATTTCCTCTGTCTAATTAGCCTATATTAGCGTTGAAGTTACCTTCTATTATGAGTCATTTCTTAGTTGGAATATTTCTAAGTCTACCACCTAACTGATCATAGAAAGCTTTTCTTTTATCGTCACCTATTTACACATAGCGACATGGATTATGCCTGGAGGAACAACCGCTAACCAAATTGATCATGTCTTGATAGACAAACGGGCCGCAACAAGCATACAAGATGTGAAAAGCCGAAGAGGAGCATGCTGCGGATCTGACCATCTCCTAGTACAGATAAAATACAAATGCAGAATTCAGAGAAACAGGAAAGAAAGACAGGAACAAAGAACAGAACAGCTAGATATACAAAAATTTAAACAACAAGATGTCACACAGAACTATGAGAGAGAAATAACACAAACACTGACAGCACTAGGTACCGAAGAACATTGGGAAGAAATCAAAACAAAAGTTATTGACGCAGCAAGAAAAATCATAGGCAAGAATAAGAAAAATAAAAAAAAAGGAATGGTTCAATGACTAGTGTAATAAGGCCATACAGAAAAGAAATGAAGAACACAAGACATATATGGAAAGAAGAAACAGAGAAAGAAGGGCAAGTTACCAAGATTCAAGACGGAGGGCAGATAAAATATGCCGAACAAAGAAAAGAAAATACGAAAACGGAATATACAAAAAATGGAAGAAAATGTTCAGAGGAACAATATAAGACAGGCGTACAGATATCTACGCAATTTAAGAGAAGGATATAAACCCCGAACAAATCTATGCAGAAATCAAGAAGGGCAAATAACCAGTGGTCCAAAAGAAATAAAATCAGTCTGGAAAACCTATTTCCAAACTCTTTTAGGGACACAAGAAAATGAAGATCATATTGACATGCATCACAATGAGCGAGACACCGAAAATATAGAACCCCCAACGATGAAAGAGGTAAAACAGGCAATACGAGCACGAAAGATCAATAAGGCTCCAGGTATTGACAACGTCCCACCTGAGCTATATAAATTAGGTGGCGATCACCTAGTAGGACAAATGCATGTGCTCATGAACAAGATTTGGAATGATGAAAAGATCCCTAATGATTGGAAAACCGGGATTATATGCCCAATTTATAAAAAAGGGGATAAACTAAAATGCGAAAATTATCGCGGCATAACCCTCTTGTGCACGGCGTACAAAATTTTTACTTACATACTAAACAAACGACCGGTTTCTGAGAAGGAAGATCTACAACTGACCAACTATTCACAGTGAAACAAATCTTAAACAAATCGTGGGAATACGACATTGACGTCCACAAAATATTCATAGATTTCAAACAAGCCTACTACTTAATTAATAGGAACAAGTTATATCAAATATTGCAGAGCTTTAATATCCCCCAAAAATACATCCGACTGGTAAAAACAACAATGGATTCGCCAATAGCAACTGTCAGAGTCAAAAATTAGCTCACTGAAAATTTTACGATAGCTCAAGGATTAAAGCAAGGAGACGGGCTTGTACCAACACTATTCAACCTGACCTTGGAATATGTGATAAGACAGCTGATTATTGGAAGAGGTAATCTCCTAATAATACAGATTGCCCTATGCCGATGATATCAGCATCATGTCTTGCAGAACAGAAGAGGCGGCAGAAATATATTCACAATTAAAATCAAAGGCAAAAGAGACCGGACTAGAAATAAATATTCAAAAGACAAAAAAGTTAACACAGGCAAGAGCTAGGGGAAACAGACGCACAGTTGAATTAGAGAACGATATTGAAACGGTAGAAAGTTTCATATATTTAGGAGTTACATTAAACACGGATGGAACAGAAGAGCCAGAAATCCAAAGATAAATAGTAAAGGGAAACAAAGCTTATTTTTCACTCGATCATGTGTTTCGCTCCAACAACACACACTGGAGATCGAAAATCAGGGTCTACAAAACTATTATCAGACCAATAGTATGTTATGGATGCGAGACATGGGTGATGACAGAAGAGACAAAAAGAAAACTGGAAGTCTTCGAAAGAAAAGTCCTAAGAAAGATATTTGGACCTATTAACGAAAACGGAATATGAAGATCCAGGTATAACCATGAACTCTACCAACTGTTCAAAGAGACACCGATCTCAGAATTCGTTAAACTTCAGAGACTTCCCTGGGCTGGTCATGTAGTAAGAATGGAGACAGAAAGATTGACGAAAAGAGCCCTTGATAGTAAAATGCAGGGCGCAAGACCAAAAGGAAGGCCACGGAGAAGATGGGAGGATGAAGTGGCAGCGGACGCGCAAAATTTGCTAGATGTGAGAACCTGGAGAAGATCGGCGCGAGACCGATAAGGTTGGAGGCATAGTTTGGAGGAGACCAAGGCCCGATTTGGGCTGTAGCGCTATTGGAGAGAGAGAGAGATGTAGATGATGGATCCAAGCTCAACATCGTTGAAAAGTTCTCTCAGCTGACTGGTTTTTTCCTCTCTCACTTTGAGTATTTCTTTGCTTCTTTGTCGGCAAAGATAAGACTTTTCTATTTATCACATGGTTTTATCTGCACTAGAAATACGTCACATTTGTGTTAGACACATGTCTTACCTATGAGTTTTAGTGAAGTAAAGTTTCTTTATCTCTAGATATGCCCTCAATTTTTATAAACATAATTAGAATAGGTTGTCCTAAAACGTTCGAGTTGACAAAATCATATTGAACGGGTGATTGAATAATTGGCCGATTAATTAGTTAATCATTACCCAGGGTACGTCTTATTGCAATGGTCTCATTAGTACTTTAATCTTCGTGAAGCCTCCTTCTTTTGGCCCCTTAAGTAATGGCTTATCATTTACTTTTCATTAAAAATTTAATTTTTATATACAGACTATTACTATTCGACGATATTTCGAATCAGATTTGTGTACTAATAACTGTAGGTATTAAAGAGTCTTTTTATGCAGAGTAAATAAGTTTGTAATTTCAGTCACAAGTCGTTTATATGGATAATAAACAGTTAAAATAAGTGTTCAAAATTTTAACTACCTATATCGGCGCTATTGATCTTGACAATGGCTACTTAGACATAGTATTTTTTAGTATGTAATATATTCTGGATCATATTACATACGTGCCAATATGCTGTTGTTGAGCGATATTGATATATTTAATGTATGGAGGATATATTGTTTCCATTCCTATTTACTATGCACGTGTTTAAAAATAATATTTGAAAAAAATATATTGAAGGGAAGTACTTTTACCTATGGTAGCGACAATCAAATTTATTTCTTACACTTTAACGTTTCGTGGTAAAAATGATTTTGTGTGAAAATAATGGTGATTAAATAGGTGCTTTGGAATATTTATTGAGTTCAATCTAACTGCAAGATTGGTATAATAAATTATTTATCCCTACAATATGTGATGAATTTATTTCTATTGTATTGAAATATCTGCAACTCATAAGAGTGAACAAATTACAGAAAGCGAAATTTTACTCTCTAATTATTGATTCAACACCTGATATAGATCAGCGTACCGTCATTCTTCACTATGTTCTTTTAAGTGGTATAAAAGAGGGATTTTTGAGATTTGAGACTCATCAAACTGATGGTTCGGTAGTCACTACATCTTTTTGCATTTGCTTTTTTAGGTATCGTCACAAAAATCGACAGCCGCCAATCCGTTGGTATATAGACAGTTTCATAAATTTTATTAAACAGATGAAGGAGAGATATTTTACCTGAACTTTGGAAGCACTTTATTATTTCACTCGGTATTTCATCTGGTCCCGTCGCTTTTCGGGTCTTTGCTAATCGTATTGCTTGTTCAATTTCGTCCATAGTTATGTCAGGTCCTGTAACTACTTCGTTAATTTTAAGCTCGGGCCTTTCATCACTAAACAGTTCCTCAATATACTCTTTCCATCTGTCTATTTTATGCGAATTAGTGATAGTCAGTTTTCCGTCTCTATCAACGTTGTTATTTGCCTGTTTTTTTTTCTGACCTGTCAGTTGTTTTATTTTTTTATACATATTAAATTAATCATGTTTTCCCTGTAATTCTTCAATTTCTGAACATTTGTTTTCGAAGTATGTTTGTTTTGCAGATTTTATTTTAGTCCTTATCTCTTTATTAATTACTTTATACATTTCTACGTTTTGGTTCTTAAAATTGCGTCTTTTTTCGATCAAATTCAAAATCTCATCGTTCATCCACCGTTGCTTTTTTTGACTGCTCTCTTTTAAGTTTGGAGTTGAGTTGCTTATAATCGTTTTGATTTGGTTCCAATGATCCTCGATGGATTCTTGTTGTTCATAATTATCAAAATTGCTCTCTAAATTGTTTGCAATCATCTGGCTATTGTTTATAATAAAATCCATATACAGTTTGTTATAGGATCGTTGTTGCTTTATCCGTTTAAGTTTTAATTTTATTTCTGCTAACAACAGATTGTGATCAGATGGAACATCAGCACCAGGAAGAGTTTTTACAGACTTTACTGCATTTCTGTAACGCTCACTGATAGTTATGTAGTCAATTTGATTTCTGACGATATTACGGGGAGTGTTTGCTGGAGATTTCCATGTAAATAATCTCCGTTTAGGTAGTTTGAAAAAGGTGTTCTTTATACATAGGTTATGTTCTTTGCGGAGCACAGAGCCACCTTCTCTGTCGCTCACGTGGGTAACTCCAATCTGGCGCGTCCATGTCGCGGGGATTGGCATCTATCATTTCAGTAGACCGGAGTGAATACATGGCCAAGTCCAGATCGGGACCCAGTTCTGTGGGGTATAACACTGACCCCTACCTAGGGATACAGGTGAGGACCACAACGGTAGGCACGGCGGAGAAGAAGATCTTCGGTGCGACGTGGATGGCGGAAGTGGCATCCCTGGATTTTAGGGATGGTATAAAATCAAACCGATACCGTCCGACCCATATTGGGCGGTTGTCAATAGTGTCTGTACCCATAATGGGCGGCTGAACTAAAAACTCGTCAACACGCAAAGCAAGCGTGACGTTTTAATTGCTATTACCCCTTTGTTATGTCAGATACAAATACAAAAACGGATTTACCCCAGGTGAGTAGAAAGAAAAATTCAGAATCTCACACTGATAGACTATCAGTCAGTCCCACAGATTCTGGGGGGGACAAAATTCTGACATATTTTAGAAAACCATCTAACAGATATATATTTCTAAAAATTGCAACTTTCAATGCAAGAACCCTGCTATCAGAAGAAAAATTCATAGAAATGGAATCTGAACTTAATAAAATCAATTGGGACATTGTTGGAGTCGCTGAGGTCAGAAGGAAAGGAGAAAGCCTAACCACTTTAAAATCCGGTCACATTTTCTATCATGTCGGAGAAAACGATGGGAATGGAGGTATTGGGCTCTTTATTAATAAAAAACTAGCTGAGAATATCATATTAGTAAAAGCAGTTTCCACAAGAGTTATACTTGCAAAATTACAACTAAACACCCGTTACTCCATAAAGATCATTCAAGTCTATGCACCAACATCGAGTCACGCTGACGAAGAAATAGAACAGTTCTATGATGACTTGTACACAGCTGTTTCAGAAAACCAAGAACATTTTACGGTAATATGTGGCGACTTTAATGCCAAAATAGGAATAAGCACTGATCCAGCTGAAAATGCCCTCGGAAATTTTGGCACATCAGATAGAAACGAAAGGGGCAAAATACTCTTAAATTTCCTATTAGAAAACAATCTATATTTAATGAATAGCTTCTTCTATAAGGAAATCCATAGAAGATGGACTTGGAAGAGCCCCGATAGTAAGACAAAAAATGAGATCGGACAATGGACAACTCAGGGCTGATTGATGATGATGATGATGTTCTTTGCAAAATCTGAGAAATAATCTCCTCTTTCATTTCTATCGCCCAGTCCATAACATCCAATAATGTTACTTTGTCTGCCTTTTCCTATCTTAGCATTAAGGTCACCCATCAGAATAGTAAGATCTCTAGTCTTGAGTTGGTCAGTGACGGTCTTTACATCGGTGTAGAACTTTTCAAGTTCTTCCAGTTCACTTTCCGCTGTCGGTGCATACACTTGTATTAAATTTATATTTCTGGGTTTCGCGTTCAACTGAATCATTATGACCCGTTCAGATACCTGGCATATCGCCCTGTCACATTTGCTAACATCCTTTGTGACTATGAATCCTACACCATTACGATGATAATTACTGTCTTCTCCTGCATAATACACTTCATGATCATCCACATGGCATTGGCCAGATCGGGGCCATCACATTTCACTAATACCCAGAATTGATATTTGCAGTCTTCTTATCTCATTTATGGCATTCTGTGTTTTTCCGGGTTCATATAAACTCCGCACATTCCATGTGCCTATTCTACAGCTTTTTTCGATATCAAATTTGGCCAAGCTGGACCCATTATTCGCACCCCTACCTTATTTAAGAGGCGCCCGTACTCGGGGCCATCGTTTAATTCCTCAGCTATATTGATAAACCTGGGAAAAATAGTGTAGTAGTCATTCCCTTGGATTTCTAAACCGCTGTGTACATGCTGTTTAAGTGGTTACCACCGCACCGGGTACTGTTATGTTTTGACCGTTCTGGCCTACATGACTTCCGCTTAATACAAATACTGAAAGACCAGCTACCGCTTTCCAGGTTTGATTTTATATAAACCCTAAAACCATTGCGCGGCCACCTCCGCCCTCCAGACCGTTGTAAAGACCTTCTTCTCCGCCCTGGATGCCGTTGTGGTCTTCATCCATAACCCTGGAGAAGGGACCCTTAACAGGTACTAGTTTCCCGGGCCAGGAAACACCTGGAATCTGCGGAAGGCAGGGATTGATTCACTTTCCCTGATAGGACTGTCCAAAAAGTAGTTCCTACCCGCTATCCGCGAATCTCTATATACAGCAGTTTTAATATATTAAAATGAGTGAGTTTATTATCTAAGGGGATGTCATATAGTTTTTACAGAAATTCCCTTTAATTTAAGGTGTCGTAAGCGGTATTTAGATTTACAAATACCACCCCTGATGCCTGATATCTTTCGTACTCGTTGTTACTTTTTGCACTCACGATGACCTCTATTAACATAAGTGACCAATTTAAAAAGTGATTTATAAATTATTGTAATTTAAATTTTATTAATTTATGAAACAAATATTGCACGTCATAAACTGTAGCAATCAGAAAGTTACTAAGATCTCCCTGCTGTACAGAGTTTTCTATAATTTTATGTGGTAACAAATATTAGAGTACTACTACTTTCTTAAACTGTTACACGAAAACTCCACTCGATATACGTACATTTATATGATAAATGTTTCATTTAAAAGAAAATACTAATGCATAAAAATGGAAACTTTCCAAGTTTATAATAGACGCTTACTTAAGTTTAAAAATAATTAAAGCAAGTAATATAAATTACTACCTTGCCTAATAAACATAAAAGTAATATAAATTTATATGTCGGTTAACAATTTATATTATAAAAATTTTAACTACGTTAGCCAAGTATCTATGAAATTCCTCGATGCCTCAATTGATGAATATTAATATAAATTTCAAGTCCCACAATATACCTGCTGTAAAATTTCAAAATCTACGACTAATAAAATTATTGGCAACATTGCAGGAGCTTAGTTTTGTACCAGACAAGGTGTATACGGATCCCAAAAATGTTTTAACGTATTACGGAGCCTACTTGATCCTATGTGTTGGTCGGAGTTTACATAAAGCGCTACTTAGATAATAATATACTCGGTGTATATTCTCCTAGAGTTCGTATAACACCGTTTTAGTACGGAGCCCACATTAACCGCTAGATCTATATATATATATATATATATATATATATATATATATATATATATATATATATATGTATATATATATATATATATATATGTATATATATATATATATATATATATATATATATATATATATATAATCCTTAGTACTATAAGAAATGCGACAAACGTCACATTTTAAAGTTACACGAAAACAGTAACGAAATGGAAATTCAAAGACGTGTCAGACAGGGTGGCACACTATCACCAAAGCTTTTTATAACTATCCTAGAACCCTTTTAAAACCCTTGATTGGAATCATAAAGGGGTTAGTGTCGACGGGGAAAGACTGCACCACCTGAGTTATATACTGATGACATAGTTTTGATAGGAGATGACCTAGGCGAAATCAATACCATATTAGAAGAACTGGAAAAAGTCTGGGGATAAATCGGTTTAAAATAAATATCACCAAAACAAAATACATAACGGACTTCGTTCCCAATAAAAGTTTAAAAATTCAAAAAGACGAAGTACAACTTGTTGATAAATATATATCTTGGACACAAAATTCGAATAGGCAAGGACAAACAAACAAATGAGGTATCGAGAAGAATAGCACATATATGGGCATTATATGGAGCTTTTAAAGACGGCAACATACCGATTAATCTGAAGCGGAATGTCTTCGATCAGTGTTTTCTGCCAGTAATGGCCTACGGAACAAAAACGCTGTCCCTAACAAAAAATAATGCTTCAAAACTAAGAACAGCACAAAGAAGGATGGAGCGTTCAATGATAGGAGTAATAATAAAAGACAAGATCACAAACAGAGACCTACGAAACAGAACCAGAGTTACAGATGTCGTGGAGAGAGTTTGCAGATTGAAATGGAAATGGGCTGGCCACGTGGCAAGATAGAGGATGGAAGGTGGACACTCAAGTTAACCGAATGGAGACCAAGAACAGATAAACGAAATAGAGGAAGACCACCTACACTAAAATTGGATCTATACTACACAAAACCATGCATTCTGAATACAAACAGGGGAGGCGTATGTCGTACAGTGGACTAAAAAATGATAATAATGATGATGACTTTAACAATGCAACATGTACACTGAAGTAAGATGACATCAAAAGACTGAACACATTTGAAATGAGGATTTATTGACGGATATTTCGAATAAATTCGACAACTAGAACTACTTACGAAGATATAATAAACCGGATGAAACACACGACCGCAACTAGCTAACACTCTTAAAATTAGGAAAACATCATACTTGGGTATCTAATTAATTGTCTTTCATCAATTTTTTTTAACTTATTGAACTTATTCACACATTGGCCAGGATATCTGTCTTTTCGGGACGCACAACTTTGCAAGTCTTTGTAATGTTTTTAGCTCTCTGTATGCCCTTCACTGCGTTATTTCGTTAGACCAAACCAGCGCAGCATCCGTAGTTATGGGCCTAAGAATTCTTATATGTGACCAGTAGATCATTTGGGGTTTTAAATACGTATTTGCCATAAAGCTTATAATTCGTATATAAAGATATATGTACTAGACAAAGAATCTAGAAGATAAATATAGATGATGATCTGAATATAGTATAAGAATAGTCAACAATACTAAGAAATATAAAAATCTACTTAATTGTAAAATAACTTATTATTATCAGATCCTATTTTTATTGTAAAAGCTTTTAAACAGTTTGAATATGATATTAAAATAAAATTTCTTAAGAAATTTAACTATGACTGTAAATGAGAACTTTTCATCATATCCTAAGAATTATTCTACATCTTTTATGTGTTTATGATACCCATTTTAGGATGGGCACTATATGTTTTTGGAGTCACTTGGTAGTCGCCAAAAGTATGTGCCGCTTTCAATCTAATACCATATCTTGGCTATCTGCAGAATGTACAGCTTACGTCTTCATAAAACAGTCCCATTGTATGTCAGTATTGTATGTGCCTGCTTGTTTTACGCAGTATTTCAACCCTATTAGTACATGTACGTCCAATACATATTTTGTCATGTATTTGACCAGGCATGTTTTCCATTGTGAGTTATGTTACCATCGGATCAAGAATTTTTTCGGTCGCGGACGATGCTTTTTGGTACTACCACGGTCGGCTCTAGACCGAAGTATACTGTAGCTGATGCTCTTCTGGCAAGTGCATCAGCTCCCCTTTATAGCTTCTGAGAGCCCCTATGACTGTTTGATTATCTGTACATATTTTGATCCGCTTTACTTCGGAAGCCCTCATGTTAATTACTCTTGCATACTGCAATATTGCAAAAATCTCTGACTGAAATACATATGTATATTCTTATATTCTCCTAGTGAAATAGAAATGTTTAAAATATTAAGTTATCTTGGTCATTCGTTATATCTGGCATCCGGATGTTAAAACAGTCGTTAAACAACGTTGACTGGGCTTCAGTTGTTTCTCTCGAAACATCAACAGAATTAGCTCAATATATGTTAAATTAACTGAAATTAATTTTCCATTAAAAAAATCACGATCTTTCCACAGTTAATTGCTGATGTTGCAAAGGAATATAGTGAGTATAAAAATTTTAAGAAGCACTATAAATCAACAATATCATTAAAGAAAAAACTGGCTTATGAGAATTTTTTTTTCAATTCAGAAAATATATCTCGTGATAGTTGGAAAGTTATAAATTATCGCAGAAATAAATTTCAAAATAAAAAAGTCTGTCCAAGCGCGATTACATCAAACGATTTCAATAATTACTTTACTTCAGTGGCTAAACATATTAGAAGTTCCTTTAATTCTACAAATGAAAATGTAGCCATAGATTTTTTGAAAGATGTACACAACCTTGCGACTCTTTAGTTTTATTACCTGTTAGTGATACTAAAATCAGGAATGTTTTGCATAGATTGAAAAATTCACACTGCACGGATTTTTATTTCTTAAACAAAAAAATAATTGTGGAAACAATCGATATAATTATTGACAAATTAATTATACTTTATAATAATTTTCTTATTGAGGGGATTTTCCCAGATGTTTTAAAAGTAACAAAAGGGCTACCAGTGTTCAAAAAGGGAGCTTTAGATAAAATTGGAAATTACCGTCCCATCTCAATCATTCCCATTTTCGGCAAAATTTTTGAGAGTATTCTCAATGTTCGTTTGGTAGAATATCTAGAAAAACACAAAATACTTCACTGTAATCAATATGGCTTTAGAAAAAAGTGTAGCACTACACTAGCTATACAGAAAATTGTGAGAGATATAGTTGATGGCTTGGAGGAAGGTCATTTTGTGCCTTTGACATTGTGTGACTTATCCAAAGCTTTTGACTGTGTTTCGCATGAATTACTGTTGGAAAAAATGCATAAATACGGTATTAGGGGAAACACTCTTAATCTATTTAGATCATACCTAACAAATAGAAAACAGGCAGTTTTTCTTAATAACAGCTATTCTGAGTTTAACACTGTCGAATAGGGTGTACCTTAAGGTTCGATATTAGGACCCACTGTTTCTTATTTATCTGAACGATTTATTTCACTACACTTTTCCTATAAAATGTGTTTGCTTCGCAGATGATACAACTCTCATAAATATTGATATTAATCAGAATAATTTAAAAATTAAAATAGATAGTGATAACCAGAAAGCAAAAAAACTGTTTTCACATAATGGACTAAAGCTAAATGAAGAGAAAAATCAGAATTTGATTTTTAGTTCTGATTGGAAGTATCTCTCAAGAAATAGTGTTAAACTATTAGGAATCTTTCTAGACGATAATTTGGATTGGAGTGCTCATATAGATTACTTAAGTTCTAGACTTGCTACAAGTATATTTTTAATACGAGACTTAGTTTATATGATTCCTAAAAATACCCTTAGAATGTGCTACTTTGCACTATTTCATACCCATTTACAGTAGGGAATAACTGTTTGGGGTAATTCTTCTTATGCAGATGGAATTTTTAAATTACAAAAAAGAGTAGTGAGGATACTTGCAAGAACAGAGTATAGGGAACATAAACATAAACTAAATAACTTCTTGTAACTAAAAACTCATTCCATTCCCCAAAAAAAAATAACAAAACTAACTTAACTCTCTACCTTCATAAGATTCTGACCGCCGCAATTAAACTCCACAACCTCTCTTCAGGAAGTTCTGTTCCAAAATGGCCATTATTCTTTTTCCCTTTTGACAAGGGAATCGATTATATTATCACCTACATATCGATGTTCGAAAGTGATAAAATGAAATATTAGAGATAATATTGTGGGTTGCATATTCCAACGGCGGCAAATTAGTAGCTATTGTAGGGATTCGGTTTGCTAACGTTCAAAATGTTAGATTATTAACGATCGTATCGTTACAGTGCCATGTTGATCTAGAAACGTTTCTTTCAATAACGTCACTCCATAAAATGCTTAACTTCATCTAATTTGCTCGTCGATATTTTCTACTATAATGCGTCTTAATGCCCTTCGATCTGCTTCGGTTATTTTACTTTTTCGTACATTTCTAGGTTTTGTGACGATCGAACCTGTAGTTTTGTATCGTCTGTCTATATTTCTTACACTATAGGGTGACAATTGCAACATATTCACGAATTCTAAATTGGATTTTTCAGAATTAAAAATATAATAGTGATTGAACCAATTATCTCAATATTGTTCTGAAGCTATTTTCTTGTGGCATTTTAAATTAATTACTATTTAACTGGGAATAAGCCACAATTAAAGGTTAAAATACGTTTATTGACGTTTCAATTTGAAATTTAACAGTTTACAGTTAAATAGTAATTAACCAATTATCTCATTGATAACTTTACCTCGACCCATTGTAGAATCCACAAACGGCAAAAAGCTTTACAATACTACAAAATAAATTTGACATTAACTGACAATATTATTGTTTTGATGTCATTTTTCCATAGCTATCTCTGGATTTAACGTAATTATAAAAAAAATCAACGTATGTTAATATATAGTATAAGTGAGAGCATAGCCAGGGTTTGCAAGAATGCAGGGAAAAAGACCTGTTGGAAGACCTAAAAAGAGATGGGAAGATGAAGTCGATGAGGATGCCAGGAACTGCCTGGGAACGCGTTCATGGAAAAAAACAGCGGTAAATAGAGATGGTTGGAGAAGCCTGTTGAAGGAGGCCAAGGCCCGATTTGGGCTGTAGCGCCATTGGATGGATGGATGGATAGCCAGGGTTTAGTGCATTTTTTTTATTGTTAAAAATAAATAAAAACCATGAGGGTAATGTTTTTAATAAATATTAATAACAATGCCATATTAATTAATTTGGGAACTTATAAAAACTTAAAAAACATGCAGGGTATAATTTGTTTATGGTAATAGATTTAAACTGCAAATTCCATAGGTGGGTCAATTGGATCTATCCAAATCATTGACATACTGAATGGCATAGCCTTTTCCATTTTCCTTCATCGATGCAGATTCAGAACGAATGGTATAAAAGCAGTTGACAATTAAAAGACACACCAGTAAAAACATTTTGTGAGAAATATTTTTGAAACAAATCAGCGGTCTCAGCACATTTTGCAGCGACTAACCTTAACTACAAATTTACCATTTATCCATTTTTAAGGTATTAAATAAACCAATTAGTTAAACGATCTAATCGAATAACCAATCTCAAGTAAGTATTTTCCCCTATTTATGAATATGGATTTATGGACTCTAGTTAGTTCATAAATAAGTTAATAGAAAATGAGTTCATAAAACTCATTTCGACTAAGTATGGGCATTTTTATTTGGTTGACTAATGTTCTAGATCCATGAATTGCTTAAACGTTTCGAGAGAAAAATTCTAAGGAAAATATATGGAGGAATCCAAGAACAGGATTTGTGGCGTAGGCGCTACAACTTTGAGTTATATAGAAGTTTTGGGAAACCTGACGTTGTAAAATGTATTAAATTAGCACGCCTTCGATGGATAGGACATGTAATTAGGCGAGATGAAGATGCAATGATCAGAAAAATTTTCGACCGAAGAGGACCAGTAGGAAGACGAGCCAGAGGAAGACCAAAACTTAGGTATCAAGATAACATAGAGGATGATCTAAAATCCATCGGAGTTAAAGCATGGAGAAGAGTTGCCAGAGACAGGGCCGAATGAAAGATTGTTCTGAAGAAGGCTTTGGCTCATAACGAGCTGTAATGCTACTGATGATGATGAAAGTTCTAGGTTCTTAAAAGTTCAAGACAGAACTTTACACATTGATCAGATTATTAGAAAGTTCTAGCAGAGCTTCTTAAACCATCGAGAATTTTCTATAACCTACGCATTAAAGATTTTTTGGGATATTTTGCATTCTTAAAATTTCCAGAAGCTTCTATGAGCCTAAAAAGTTTAACCGGACAAAACAAAAATTAACGGAAATTGAAAATGCACAATAATTTTTAAAAAAAGTGGAGATGCAGTTTGGCGCAAAAAAAGTTATTTTAAATGCAATTTATTTCAACAAAATATTTATAGAAATTTATGTAAAATTTTTTTTGTATTTTCTATACCTTATTGGAATTTACCACTATATGACAATACCAAATAAAGTGTAACAGTTAATTTTTTTAAATTTTTTTAAAATAAATTTTTTTTTAAATTTTCTGAAAACATGACTATTTTAATGTTATGTGTTGCGCAACGCTTGTTTAGAAAAAGTTTCCATTGTTTACACATTCGATGCTGCAAGTCCATGAGTTTTCAAATACTGACTATACGTTGCTGTATAGAAAAACGTACAGCTCGTTCAGCGCCTAGTGTATGCAGCGTAAAAAGAAAATTAAAAGAATCCTTTGAAAGTTGTTTTCTCGGAACGGCAAATAGAATTGTTGAACCCTAAAAATTTACATAATAACAAACGAGATTTAGAGTTATTATTAGATATCGTAGACTTTTTGTTTTTGTTAGTTATTATGCTTATATTGCAGGAGATGACATTTTCTTTTAACAAGGTTTTAAAGATAAACAAACGACAATACAAATTAAAAGAGTTAGGTTTTTCTAATAGAGAATATAGCTTGATTTATATTTAGAGAGTCCCGAGACGGTACTGAGAATGAAGAACAGACCATTAACCCTACGTTAGGAGCGTGGTATTTTGTAGCGGTCTTGGGCGAGTGGTCTACATATTGTAGACCATTTTCTTTTATTATTAATTGACATCTAATGTGATAAATTTTTAAAAGGATATTAAAAATAGATTTTTTTATACATATATTTTAACATAAAATTTATTTTAATTAATATACATATATTCGTGTATGGTTATTTAAAAAAAACGGAAAGCATGTTTTTCTACCTTTATTATTCTGGGATAAGTTTTGAACAACAACACAAAATTCTTAGTGCGCTAAAATTAAACCAAATGTAATTTTCTGATACTAAGCTTACCTAATATTACAAAATTGACAAAGAAAAAATCATTTGAAAGTCATGAAAGTGGGCACAAAATAAGTATATATTTAGTCGGTCAAACAGCTAGTGCACATATCTGCCATGTGTTGTTTGCATGCGTAATGGTTGCATTTTACACAAGCTTTTCTTGTAGATTTGTTGCAGGCTCGAGGACAAATATGACAACGTCCTACGTAATTTTCTGGTTTTTCCGGTGGAGCAGGCGGGGCTTCAATTCCAAGAAGAGCACGCGCGCATCTTCTTAGTTCTACTGGCACGTAGGTGTTAGTTGACCTCGCCTCTATCTGAGGCTTGATCAATTCCCAAGCAAATTGCTCAATAAACTCACTTCTCTTGACTTTGGTTTCAAACGGATGATTTCCTTTATATACGCAAAGAGCGTTTATACCCGATATATTCAAAAGGTCGAAAAATATTACCATTGGCCAACGACACGTGTTTCTTGCAACATTGTAGTTTACACATAACTGATCGACACAATCTACACCAATTTTAGTTTTGTTATATCGGGTGACGATATCAGGTTTTTTGGAATCCCCTGTTTTTGGATTAATGGAATTATCGTGGTGCATTGAAGATACCAAAATAACAGACTTGTTTCTTTTGGGACAATAAGGCACCAACGACATATCCTCCTGAAAACCAAAGATAGAGGTTTTCTCTTCTCTTTTTTTACTAGGCAAGAACTCAGCGGGGATCTCACGCTTATTTTTGCGCATTGTACCGAGATAAGTTAATTTTTTTTTATGTAGCAATTTTCTGGTCAATGGAATACTGGTGAACCAATTATCGCCTGTAATATTACGATGAGTTCCCTCTATTGGCTGCACCAATCATAGTACAATATCTTCAGCAGTATTGCTAACCTTATACGGGCCATCAGGTTGAGTTCCGACATATGTTTCGAGATTGAAAGTGTAAAAGGTTTTTGCATCAACTAGCGTAAACATCTTTATCCCATACTTCGCTGGTTTATTGAGTATATATTGCTTGAATGAGCAGCGTCCTCTAAAAGCCAATAATTGCTCGTCAATAGTCAGATACGCACTAGGGATGAAATTATTTTGAAAATTAGCCAAGAAAATTTCGAAAACATTTCTAATGGGTGCTAATTTGTCTAATTCCCTTTTTTCTGTTCGTGTATTGATATCATCAAATCTTAAACAACGGAGTAAAAATCTAAACCGTTTTTCGCTCATAGCGAGGTAACATGATTCGACCCCATTGCCTTTGGAATTATCCCATACTTTGCGAGCGTTTTTTCTTGAACTTCTCAGTGTTCCTATTAAAAACAAAATTCCTATCAAAGCTCTTATCTGCGTTTCATCAGTTAATCTAGCATCCCGTACCCTACAAAATTGCTCTTTTATGTTCTGAATATATATATATATATATATATATATATATATATATATATATATATATATATATATATATATATATATATATATATATATATATATTCGTTGAACCTATTATTCGAATGATTGTGTCAGACAAAAAAAGTTTAAGACAGTCAATTGCAAGCATTGCATTGAGGGCATCACGTTTTGGTCCGGGTAAGTATGTTAGAAGATTATGAGAATGCGTTCGCACTTGTACATTACCACAATCCTTTCTCCACTTTGTCGTCATATCCTTACCTTTGTTAAGTCAGTCTCATGATCACTTCTTTCCACTATATTTTAATTTTCTTCTTCTTCATCTTCCTCATTTTCATCTACTGGGCTCTCGTCTCCACTTGATTCCTCTTCAAATTATCTTAACCATACAGCTGGGTCTGTACTACTCTGTGTACTCTTTTTCTTAGAGTCAGACATGTTTCTCTGAAACAAAGAAGAAAAATACTATAAAATTATGTATCAAAATAATGCATACATTTGTGCAAAAACAAAAAAATGAATATTTAACAAATATGAATACATTTCTGAGAAGTACAATTCAAGAAAAAACAACACGTACCTAATTTATGACAAGGTACGTAGGTACTCGAAAAATAATTTCACACTGTTAGGCGCGTGGTCTACAATCGTACACCAATCGTGTTTACACGTGTTTAAAAATTAGCACTTCACTAGCTCACTGCAACGGACATACTGAACTTATAGATTACGGTGTTATTAATAGCTACTGAACGGCACAGCCTCATAGTATATCCCAACTCAAGACAATCGTCGTTTAAACAGATGTGGTCTACAGTCGTAGACCACGCGCCTAACGTAGGGTTAAAGATATTTTCAGGCCTCGAAACTGGATTGATACAACTAGACAAATGGCAGAATAGTGGACTGGAGACCATAAATTATGATTCTAGAAAAAATTAGCGGCATTTAAGCTGTATAGATCACCGTGTTTGGACGCAATTTAACCAGTACTTCTACGGCAAGGATATGACCTTCTGTACACTTACTTTACATTTTCGTGTCCGGATCTAAATGTTTAAACTTTCTAAACCCAGTAAGGCGCGACGTCAAAAGCATTGTTGCTAGCATGCCACAATTTTTTGGGGGGTGCATCTACCAGGGCATACTCTGTACTTCGGTAGGTGTTCCATGTTCTGAACTTCACCGCATTCGCATAGTAAGTCCTGTGCGTCGATCCTACCCCACCTGGTTTTATTTGTCGTGACAGGGGCAACACTTGTTATTATTCTGTGAAGTGACTTCTATGCTTTCAAGTCGAGGCATGAGCTACCAGAATTATCTAGATACCTAGAGTGGTTATGTGACTATAGTGAGATTGTCTTTAGGAAGCCTTTCTTTGTGTGTGTGTGTGTGTGTTTTGTTTTATGGCACTGGAACTAAGCCAATTAGCCAGAACAAATGTGTGAAAGTTATAAGGAAAATGCTTCAGTTAAGTATTAATTTTCACTTAATGCGTATCTAATATTATCTTATATTTAATGAACAACACATATTATTATACATAATACTCAATATTATATTATTGATTATCCTTATAATGTAACTATTTTTTTTTTTTTAACTATATTGTTTGGTTTTTGATTTATTATTTGTTTTTTTTTTTTTTTTTTTTTTTTTTTTTTGCCGCTAATTTGCCGATACAAAAGAGTGGGATTTATGTTATTGTGCTTATAATTTAAATTTACATTTAACTGTATGTACATAAATAACCTCATATACTCGTATATCTTCAGTTGCAAGTAAGCTCGATAAGTTAAAAGGTGTGTCTATTTTTAATTTATATAGATTACTAAGTAGTGTAGAGATCTCTTGTTGAATAGAAGGGCATTCTAATATAATATGTTCTAAACTACCATGTTTTCCGCATTCGCAATAATCTTCGTTATGGATACCTAAACGGTGTTTATATTCCGGATACATTGCATGGTTACTTCTGATTCGTGAAATTGTTTTTATAAAATTTCTATTTTGTACATTAAAAAACCATGGTTTTATGTTTAGTTTTGGAAGCAACAATTTAAACTTTTTCCCAGAGTTGGATTTTTCGTATTTTTCTTGCCATTTAGTTTTCATGGTTATTTTCATTTGGCTTACATGATCGTTCAAAGGTAACTTCATGTTAATCATCTCCCCTTCTGTAGTAGCCCTTTTTGCTAATCTATCTGCTATCTCATTATATTCTATCCCACAATGACTTTTTACCCAAGATAATGTAATTATCTTTTCATTTTTATTCAATTTTGTAAGTACTTCATATACATCTTTAATTAAATCGTCATACTGGTCGGTTATGTTAATATTTTTTATCTTTTCTAATGCACTTCTGCAGTCAGAGAATATTACTATATTAGTGCCGGATAGGGATTGAGCATAGATTAGTGCATTTTTAATTCCGACTATCTCTGCAGTGAATATTGACGATCCCTTAGGCAGTTTATACAGTCGCTTTATTTTTTTATTAACATGATAAAGAGCCAAACCGGTATTTCCATTAATTACAGAACCGTCAGTAAAGATGTAATCATGATTTTCCCATCTATGATGAATTTTATTAAGAAAATATTTATTTAGTAATTTTTCTGGGAGTCTAGGGTAGTCATCGATTAAATGGAATACAGGGCGAATATCGTAGTGTTTAAAAGACGTTAAGTTGTTAATAGTTAATATATTGTCCTTAATTTCTGGGTAGTTATAATAACTTTCGATCAATAGAGGAGTTTTTTTATATTTCCAATATCGATTTGTTAAAACCTCGATAGTTAACTGATGAATTGTGTGTGTAAGATTGTCATTTTTTGCGTATATCTTAAATAAGTTTTTATTACTTAAGAATTGTCTCCTTAACTGAAGTGGAGGTATGCAACTTTCCGCCTCCATAACAACTATGGGTGTAGATTTCAGATACCCATTACAGATTCGTAGACATTTATTTTGGATTTGATCAATCTTTTTAAGATGACATTCAGAGGCCGATCCATATAATACGCACCCATAATCGATTATTGACTGAATAAAAGATTTATAAAATAGAAGACAAATATTAGGGTCTACCCCCCACTTACTATGGCTGAAAACTTTTATGATGTTTATAGCATTTTCAATTTTAGATGTTATATAATGAATATGAGATTTCCAGTTAAGTTTTGTATCTAGAGTAATACCTAGATACTTAATTGAAGCTAGATACGGGAGTGTGTAATTTTTTAGTGTTATTGAAGACGGATGATGAAACCTCTTCCTAGTAAATGTAACAGCTGCTGACTTATTTTCTGAAATGGAAAATCCGTTATTCTTTACCCACTTTTCTAATGAATCTGAAGCTACCTCTAAATTTTGATGACATTTTTCTATATTTTGTTCTGCCGTATATATACATATATCATCAGCATATTGTAATGTTTTTATATTCCTATGGAATATAGTATCCAAGTCAAATGAGTATATAATGTACAAAATAGGACTTAATATGCTGCCCTGAGGAAGGACAACAGCAGCTTTTTGAGGACCTATTAACTTGTCTAGTGTACGAATATAAATATTTCTCTCATTATACAATTTATAAATATTAAAAATAAGTAGTTCCGGTAGTTTTAGCTTTTGCATCTTGTCCATTAAAATGTCTAATTGAATATTATCGTACGCTCCTTTTATATCTATGAATAAGCAGGTTGTTGAAAAATTGTGTGAGAATCCACTTTGTATGTCAGTAACTAGAGTAGTCACATTATCTAACGTTGAACGATTTTTTCTAAAGCCTTTCTTTGATCTTAGTTTAAACTGTTCGTGTAGTGGTGCTCCATTGAGTGGGTATTTTTCGTCGAACTCTTATTTGAATCTTGCAATGTGTTTTGCGACCTATCGTCGTGCTTATAGTGAGATGAAGCCCGGCTCTCTAAAGAGTCACGGAATAGGTGTATGTTTTATGTACCCGTAATTATTTGGCATGTTTCATTTAAGGCAATATCTTTTTATATGTAAGTCCAGTATTGCTTCGAGATATTTTGGACTAGATGTGCCTTCTAGAGCCGTTCCCCTCCACGATTCTCTTAGCTGATGATTCGCGTCCTTGTTTCTATGGTAAAAAGCGCAAATTAAAGTTTTATTTGGGTTGGGTTTTCATTATTTTTATTCCGGTTTTACAACACTGCGTGGGATCTTGCCTTCTCAATAATTCCTCTCCAGTCATCCTTATTCATCCAATGGATCTATCAAGAAGCGACTATATGTGCCTTCTAGAGCCATTACCCTCTACGATTCTCTTAGCTGATGATGTGCGTCCTTGTTTCTATGGTAAAAAGCGCAAATTAAAGTTTTATTTGGGTTGGGTTTTCATTATTTTTATTCCGGTTTTACAACACTGCGTGGGATCTTGCCTTCTCAATAATTCCTCTCCAGTCGTCCTTATTCATCCAATGGATCTATCAAGGAGCGTTTTTCTAGCTGGACCATTTTGTTCCATTAGCATTACATGCCCTATTTACCTCAGTGGGTTGAGTTTTAAGAAGTTCTATAAATAGAATTCGGCCACGGTGGATAGTGTCATTTCTAGCTTAGTCTTTACTCCACAGAAAGTCTTGTCTTGAACAACTATCACCAGATCGTTTGAATATAGCAAGTGTTTTGAGTAGATGGGGGTAAACTTATCGTTGGTATAAATATTGAAAAGCATCGGTGAAAGTATACACCCTCGGGGCAATCAATCACTGTCAGACCTCTAAGCCGTTTTGCACGTAGGCACTATCTATGAACTCAGTAAGTGCAACTACATATACAGTAGTTACATGTTTTTTTGGGGCCTAAATCCAGCTTGCTGCGCAATTAGATTCTATTTCATATTCTTTTCGAAGCTTTGCATTATCGTTTTTTTAAACAGCTTAAATAACTAGCATACTAGCGAGATCGGTCTATAACTGTTTGATTCTGCCGGATCTTTTTGAAGTTTCAGCAATAAAAGTTTGTGGAAGATTTGAAAACAATATTTTCAGTGTTTTATTGTTATATAAAATGAATTTCGATTAAGTAACCGTCAAATCCATCACTTAATACTAGAATTATTTGCCTCCCTACAAAAAAAAATATGTATGCTACTATAGATTGGCGTAGGACTGGGTTACATATTAACTTCATTAAGGCTTATAAAAGTAGCTTTTATATTTAAACGTAGCAAAATTGGACAGGAAAAATTAAGTCCCTGGGACCGATAAGTTGGACTTAATTTGTAGGTACTAAAATACTACTCGTTAGGTACATTAATGATAATGTATTAATTGATATGCATACAGAGTAGGATTTTCTATGTAAACGGCACTGTATCATCTCATATAGTCAGTGGAGTACATTCAAGAAAACCAATTGTTAATCGTGAAACCATTCATAAGGATGATTTGATTGAAAGAAATAAACGAAACAAGTTGCAAGTAAAATAAACTATGTGCTTACGATCAATCTGATATATGCAATCTATGGGTTATAACATGTCAGTACAAGTAGCCTAAAGTTTTTCACAAGTGGGAGTTTTATTTGTTGTGTTGTGAAATCTGGTCATGGATAGGTTAATAGCTAGACTCAGCAACGATAGAGTATGCTGAGATGTTCGACTATGTGCATGATCTGGTCATCTAAACCTATAGCAAATTTAATGGCGCAGTTATAAATAAAATACAACAGTCTTTGACTATAGTTACAGAATAAACTTCACATGGAGGGCTTGGCATTAGCCCCAGAAGACAAAAATCACAGAATTGACCACATGGAGAAAAAAACACTAAAGCTTTAATGGTTGAATCTGATATTCACGAACGGAAACAAACGAGTCACTTTAACTTCACTACACTCAACGCTAGAGATTAGCAATTTGACCACTGCAGTTCAAATTCTCCCCAAAGTGCGGTATTTATAACTTTAGAAATATATAAATTTAGTATTAAAGGACATTCTCATTACATTACAAAAAATTGTATGCATTTAAATTTGCATTATTTAATTCCCTGGTCATCTTGTCGGGCTGTTGATCTTTGTCGTATGAATTAAATATGTGTGTTGGTAAACTGGAATCTGGCTCATAGTGTTGCTTAGGGACTTGTTAAACATGCAGAGTAATTAACAGAGAAATGCAGAGAAACTTGTGATAATAATCTCTTGTTTCCTTCAAAACAAGTCTGAAAGGTATAAGTGATGTTTTAATTAGGCATTATAAGGTATTATGTAATATATATATATATATATATATATATATTTATTATATATATGTATATATTATAATGTATATAAAAAGAAACTTGTTTGTTTCCTGGGTTTGTCGGTCTGTTGTAAATAAAACTACTTAACTATTGCTTAAACGTTTTGGCAAATTTGCCATTTTTAATAAGCACTTTATTTTGTAATACATATGCAAATAACTAGTAGAGAAACTTTGCACATTATTGTCACGTACTTCAAACTAAAATTAATACGCAGATTAACGCAAAAAGCACAACTCGATAAAATACTGCTGAATGTGATCGAAACGCTAATTTTTGAAACAACATTTAAACAATTCTTGATCACCTGGATTTTCTATAACGTAGAAAAATTTAAGTATTTTTTTATTTATTTTCAACCTGCTGGACTGTTTAAATTTACCTTACGAGTATAAAGATCACGTCAATATGACCCGAACAAAATTCGATGTACAACAAAAAACTCTAAAAATGTTCTGAAACTGTTTTCTTGTGGGATGTCTAAGCTAAATACTATTTTTATACAGTGTGTCCGTAAAGTATGAAATAAATTCGATATTTCCTAAATGAAAAGCCTTTAAATTTAATGTTCTACATTTTACAATAAAATTTCATTATACAAGGTGATACACATTACAGTGATGACGTCATCGGCTATTTTTTTAAATGTAACACCCAGTATTTTATGACATTTTAAGATTGATAAAAATGAGCTGATTTCAAAAAAGTATAATACTCGGGTCTAATGGATATAATTTGAAAGATATGCGCTTAGAAAATAAATTATTTATTATCAATTGCAAAAAAGCAGCCTACTTCTAGTTTTTGGTAAACTGTAATTATTTTTAGTAACGTTCAATAACAATTAAGTAGTACAATAATTGTATTAATTCGTGAATGTTCTGTATTATTGCTTAGAATTAATTTTAAGTAGAAATGAATTTGAGTGTAAAGCAAACAATTGAAATACTCATGATGATTGGGTATGGAGACAAATCGCGAACTCAGATGGAAGTGTGTAATATATTTAATAATAAATATCCAGAAATACCCATTACGCAGTCAACAGTAAGTAAGATTGAAAAGAAATTTCGAGAAACTGGTACGGTGGAAAATGCACGCAAATCAGGTCATCCCTCTGTAAATTATGTTACAACATTAGATGTTCTACTTGCTTTTGAAAAAGATGCGCACACTTTTGTTCGTAAGGTTAGTAGTGATCTCAATGTTGGCACAACAATGGTACACAAAGTACGTAAACGTAAGTAAACTAAGTAAAATGCACAGTTGTACAGGAATTAAACGAGGATGATCAAGATAAAGGAATATAATTCTGCGAAATAATGATGGATAACAGCCACCGAAATCCTCTCTTGGTTCAAAATATTATTTTTTCTGACGAGGCTACATTCAAAATAAATGGCGAGGTCAACCTTCAGAATTGTAGATACTCGGCAAAAGAAAACTCCAACTGGATGCGGGAACATCATACATAATACCCGCAAAAGGTAAATGTATGGGCTGGCATTGTAAGAAATAAAATCATTGGACCCTACTATTTCGAAGGTAATTTAAACGGGCCAGCATACCTTTAGTTTTTAAGTGGGTATCTCGTACCTACTTTAGTTAATTTATTCCCCAGTACAATTTTTCTTGGAGGTTTTAATAAAAGTTTATGGTTTCAATGGGATGGTGCGCCTCCGCATTATGCTTTAGATGTTCTAAGGTATCTAAACGAAATTTTTCCGAACAGGTGGATTGGAAGACGTGGACATATTGTATGGCCAGCGAGGTCGCCAGACCTCAATCCTTCGGATTATTTTATGTGGGGTTATTTAAAGAATGTTGTTTATAAAACGAAACCTGCAAATATTGGAGACTTAAAAACAAGAATTCGTAAAGGAATAAACAATATTTCTCAAGAAAGCATAAACAAGGTTCTACAAGAATTTGTACAACGTTTGGGTTACTGTCAAATACAACAAGGGCTACAATTCGAACATTAAGGATTAAGTCATGTATTAATTACTGAATTACTTTCAAGTTTTTTTAGTATAATTTATTTATAATTTATTAATATTATAAATCAATAAAAATTAATTTTCTAAGCGCATATCTTTCAAATTATATCCGTTAGACGCCCAGTATTATACTTTTTTGGAATCAGCTCATTTTTATCGATCTAAAAATGTCCTAAAATACAGGGTGCTACATTTAAAAAAAGAGCCGATGACGTCATCACTGTAATGTGTATCACCTTGTATAATGAAATTTTATTGTAAAATGTAGAACATTAAATTAAAAAATCGACGTGTTTTAAATTTTTTTAAAAAGGCTTTTCATTTAGGAAATAACGAATTTATTCCATATTTTACGGACACACTGTATAGTAGGTTTATGTAATGGGTTGTAATAAAAATTACATCTGTAACTAATATTTGAAGTTTCAATTTTCACTCCAGAAATCGTTTTCAAAAAATATTGTTTTAAAAATGTGCTGAAAGTATAAGCAAGATATTGAATTAAGCGATGCTTGATTTCGTTGTTGGTTGGCGTAATAGGTATGTTGGTAAGACCAAGTGCCAGATATGCAAAATTTTCCTAAAACCAAAAAAATCCGTTGTTGGGTTACCCAGATATTCTTGACCGAATAAACATGAAGAAAACGGACTATCCGGTCGAAAACCGGACTTCTGACTACCCTATATGTACCTGAAAATTGTATATTTGCCTCCATGTTATTTTCACAAAACGCTTCAAAGATTTGCAGCTAAATTTTTTCACTATAAATGATGTGTAGATTTTGTTAGCGAATTTATGAATATACTTTTATAAATGATGCTTCTATATTTTTCACTTTACACAGTTTGTTTAATTTACAGTTTAATAAAATTTTGATAACTTTCATTTTATACAATTTTCAACAGGAGTTAATTGTAAAAAAGGCCAAAAGTTTAAACGGAATTTTATTAAACATTCATTATTCTCAAATGCATTCGGAAAAGTTTTCCCAACAGATGGTCGTATTAAAAATCATCCCGACAAGTCTTCTAACTTTAAGGTGACAAAACGACACCGTATAATTTACATAATTTGGCAAATCATACGAAAAGTCGGTAAAAGTTTGGAACAGTTCTAATTCGAGATTTATACTTGTTTCAACATTGAAATAATTATTTATTTTGACATATTCGTTATTCATTCCAATTTCCAATTACTATGCAGTAAATGTGATACTTCCTATATTATGTGTGATTATATATATATATATATATATATATATATATATATATATATATATATATAAATATATCTATATATATATATCTATATATATATATATATATATATATATATATATATATATATATATATATATATATATATATATATTGAACAGTGGGCGAAACGTCTTCAATAAATAGATAAATAAAGTAGCACAACTCTTGTCTTTTTTATCTCCAAATTGACCGAAAACATCCCATTCACTTACGAGTGCACTTTTATGTATATATATATATATATATATATATATATATATATATATATATATATATATATATATATATATATATATATATATCTATATATATATATATATATATATATATATATATATATATATATATATATATATATTTTATCTTTTGTCTATTTTTTCGGAATGCATCTCTGTTGTTTATAAGACGTTTCCACATTGGTCCTGCAGTTCTTTTAATATCGTCGCTCCAGCGCAATTGCGGTCTTCCTCGTGGTCTTTTGGCTTCACATTCTCAGCCGCCAATTCTCGATTTCTTTATTCCACCGGCCATACTTAAGAAGTTCGTTATGTGTAGCCCATTTCCATTTCAGTTTAGCTGACTGTTCGACTGCATCTTTTATTTTTATTCTATTACGAACGTCTTCATTGGTTTGACCAATTGACTTCAGTCTTCAGTCTATTGACTTAAAGATATCTTCTAGGACAGCTGTAAAAAATTTTGGAGATATTGTGTATCCTTTTCAACGTCACTATCATTTCAGCTTGTTCCTTCAGCATTTCTGCTAGGATTCCATCGCTTCCAGGAGTTTTATTCCTTTTAATTTCTTTTACTGCTCCTTCTATTTTTTCGTGGCTAATTTCGGGCATCACTTCTGAGTTGACATTTGTTATCCACCTTTTCAAGTTCTGCTTTGAGGAGTTAGGGGGATCATTTCTGGAACACTACAGATCGGCGTAGAACTTTTCAATTGAGTTTGCTATCAGATTTACTTTTTTCTAGTTGTCCTTGTTCATTTTTAATGGTTATTATGTTTTTCTTTCCTAGTTTCGGTTTGGTGCATTTGAAACTTCGGTTTTTCTCTATGGCTTGTTCTATACGGTCTTCTTGATGTTTTTAATGCCCTCTTTTTGTTTTCTTATTACTCGATTAGGTTTCTTAAATTCTGCAGTGTATCTTTTGTTTTGTCTCCGAAGATCTTTTCTTTGTTTCAGCATGTTTTGTGATTCTACGCTTATTTTGGATTTTAGTTTTTTGCTAGCTGTTGCCACTTCTGAGCTTGAATTTAATAGTTCTTTTGGTATGACTTCATTGATTTCATTTCAGCTAACTTTATCTAGATTTAATATTTTCTCGGGTCTTAACTTGTTTTTATATTGTTCTGTATTGGAGTTTAGTTTATCTGTGTCTATATTCCAAGTTTTTCTAAATTTATTTCTATTTTTATTATGTTTTATCTCGAATTGGGCTCTAACCATTTGGTGATCGCTACTTACTGACGCCGTATTTATTACTGTTGCGTCCTGTATGATATCTGTTTTGTTACACAGTATGTAATCTATTTCGTTCCGAGTTTTTCCATCTGGGGATAGCCACGTCCACTTTCTTTGGGGTTTTTTTCTTATAGAATGTGTTCATTGCATAGTATTTGTGGGCTTGTAGGAAGTTAACCAAGGTTTTTCCTCTCTCATTTCTAACTCCAGAGCCGAATTATCCTATATGGTTTTCGGTTTTTTTAAGTCGTTGTCCGATCTTAGTGTTGAAGTCTCCTATTATCATCGTATACGTGCTGTGATAATTCGTGCTAGTTTCTGCAATTTTCTCATAAAATTCGTCTATCTCTTTATCGAGATGTGCTCCGGTTGGAGCGTAAACTTGAATAATTTTCAGGGAGATATTCTCGTTTACATTTAGCCTAATCATTACAATTAAGAACCTTATATTTGGAGTTGCGATGTTCAATCGTGTGGTTTTTAGCGATTTCTTGCTTCCCCCAGATTCCATGAAGCTGTCCTTTTTTTCAAAAGGAGTGGGATTTGCCATAACTGTATGGTCTACTCACCTGGGGACCCATTCCTTTTGTTTTAGATATCGTCATATTTCTGTTAGGAGGTTTTTAGCCTTAAAACACCACGTTGGCTAGACGGGTTGGTGAGTGATTTTATACAATCCCTAAAATTAAGTGGGTGCAAGTGATTGGAAGATACTACTTGACCGAATACTTAGTATATCGCAAATAAATCTGTCATTGGTCAAAGGAAAAATAAAAATCCTTTATTTTTGTATATCCAATAATTTGAAGTTAAAAATTTTAATTATTTCTCACATTTACGGTTGGAAAAATGATTTATAAAATATCCCAGTAAAAGATCTCCGACAATTACCTGACGTGACGACTAAAATTGATAAGGTGTGTTGTATAAAGCCACAGTATATTGCTTAAAAAGAATCAGTAAGTTCACTCTCGCATTTTCACGGTTCCAATTTCGAATCCACTCCTGGAAGATATGCGCAATAGATTTGGCGAAAAATGCCGCTGTTGCAAGATTTAAAATATTCCATCAGTTTCAAAGAATATTTCAAATTTATAATAAAATAATTATTATAGAAGTTCTTCAAAAAGAGGAAAATTAATTTCATAAATGGTAAAATTCTTTACATAGCCACTGTACACACTTCTAAAGTTTGAAAAATCATATTGCCTAATTGACTTAATATATTCTCAAATAATTAATCATAAGTATCTATCCATTGATTGATTACATTTGGCAACATTGATTTTACCCAAACACGTGTTTGTGTTTATGCTGTGAAACTAGAAATTACAGTTATTTCAGTAATTTATATATAAATTTCATTTATTTGTTGTTATTTAGTTGGTTTTATAAGTTTATTTCGTTTTTAATACATATTACTGTGATATTTCTCCAGTTTTCTAAGTGGTTTTATTATTTTAAACGACGGATTATGATGAATTCAGCTAAAACAAGTGTTTATTATTGCTGTGTATGTAGAAAAAATTCCAGGGACCATAACAACTTGAACTTGAGTTTCTTCAGGTTTCCCAAGGATGAAAATCGGTAAGAACTAAATTCTCTATTTAATATAATTGACCTCATCGGTGTTGTATTTTTAGGTTTGCAGAATGGAAGAAAATTGTTCAATGTGAAAAACTTGCCATGTACAGTGCTCAATATTGTTATGATCACTTTAGAATATGCAGTTTACATTTTGAGGAACCTGCCTTTGCAGGAATGCTTAAAAGCAGGTTGAAAAAAAACGCAAAACCATCTATTCATCTTGTGAGATTAAACATTCCAGTTCAAGGTATGTTCTTTCTTTCAGGTGAATAATGAGAGAACTCATTTTTGTAATTTTGTAGGCACACCTGTGGAGAAGTTACAAACATTTGCGAGTACTCCGGAATCATTGGCATATAGAATTGAAGGTATGCATATATTTTTAAAACTAATTGTTGGATATTTGTGGGAAATTGTAAGTTTTGGCCATGAATTTGGTAGATAACTGTCTAAATCTAAACTCTAGAAATAATTCATCTATTTTGGCTAATAGAGCATTTGTCTGGGTAGATTTCATACAGCCTCTTCCTAAGCTTAATGCTTGAAATTGGAGTCTAACGTTTTAATTGTGTATGTGCTGGTTTTATGAAGTTACTTCAAAAATCTAGATGGGTCTTACTAAGCTGTAATGGCTTAAAAAAGAGTAGATGGGTCAGCTCTACAAGTTCTGCTAAAGGATCCCATGATATTTATACCTTTAATAGATTTTCCAGTTATATTTTCAATACGCTTATCTGATAGGTTGTTAAATTGTTTTTTTTTTAACTAAATAATCTTACTTTTATTAACCGAAATTTGAAGATTGTGGAGGTTACACCCTTCATGAATATCTGACAAAAAATAAGGGTTAATTGGAGTGGAGTTCAAAATGAGGTTTAGGCTTTATATAGTTGAACTAGGCACTAGCATAAGAGAGTAGGGTCACATTATCTGGTATCAAATTATGTGAATGAGAAGAATTCAACTGAAAAAATCATTTATGATAAATTCAATGCTACTGATCAATATAATTTCAATATGATTTTAATATATTTTACTTAATATGATACATATGTTATTCTTTCTAGGGACATCAGCTGTAGAGGAATTGCAGGCAGTAGCAAGTACCTCTGCGGAATCTATGATGTATAGTATTGAAGGTATGCATATATTTTTAAGATTAATTGTTGGATATTTATGTTAAATTATAAATTTTGGTCATGCATTTGGTAGATACCTAACTGTCTGTATCTAAACTCTAGAAATCATTCATCTGTTTTGACTTCTATAGCATTTGTCTACATAGATTTCATACAGCCTCTTCTTACGCTTGAAATTGGACTGGGTCTAACTTTTTAATAATTTATATGCTGTTTTTTTGAAGCTACTTCAAAAATCTAGATGAGTTTTACTAGGCTGTAATGTGCTTGAAGAAGAGTAGATGGGGCTGCTCTACACCAAGTTCTGCAAAAGGATCCCATGATATTTAGACCTTTAATAGATTTTCCAGTTATATTTTCAATACGCTTATCTGATAGGTTGTTAAATTGTTTTTTTTTTTAACTAAATAATCTTACTTTTATTAACCGAAATTTGAAGATTGTGGAGGTTACACCCTTCATGAATATCTGACAAGAAATAAGGGTTAATTGGAGTGGAGTTCAAAATGAGGTTTAGGCTTTATATAGTTGAACTAGGCACTAGCATAAGAGAGTAGGGTCACATTATCTGGTATCAAATTATGTGAATGAGAAGAATTCAACTGAAAAAATCATTTATGATAAATTCAATGCTACTGATCAATATAATTTCAATATGATTTTAATATATTTTACTTAATATGATACATATGTTATTCTTTCTAGGGACATCAGCTGTAGAGGAATTGCAGGCAGTAGCAAGTACCTCTGCGGAATCTATGATGTATAGTATTGAAGGTATGCATATATTTTTAAGATTAATTGTTGGATATTTATGTTAAATTATAAATTTTGGTCATGCATTTGGTAGATACCTAACTGTCTGTATCTAAACTCTAGAAATCATTCATCTGTTTTGACTTCTATAGCATTTGTCTACATAGATTTCATACAGCCTCTTCTTACGCTTGAAATTGGACTGGGTCTAACTTTTTAATAATTTATATGCTGTTTTTTTGAAGCTACTTCAAAAATCTAGATGAGTTTTACTAGGCTGTAATGTGCTTGAAGAAGAGTAGATGGGGCTGCTCTACACCAAGTTCTGCAAAAGGATCCCATGATATTTAGACCTTTAATAGATTTTCCAGTTATATTTTCAATACGCTTATCTGATAGGTTGTTAAATTGTTTTTTTTTTAACTAAATAATCTTACTTTTATTAACCGAAATTTGAAGATTGTGGAGGTTACACCCTTCATGAATATCTGACAAAAAATAAGGGTTAATTGGAGTGGAGTTCAAAATGAGGTTTAGGCTTTATATAGTTGAACTAGGCACTAGCATAAGAGAGTAGGGTCACATTATCTGGTATCAAATTATGTGAATGAGAAGAATTCAACTGAAAAAATCATTTATGATAAATTCAATGCTACTGATCAATATAATTTCAATATGATTTTAATATATTTTACTTAATATGATACATATGTTATTCTTTCTAGGGACATCAGCTGTAGAGGAATTGCAGGCAGTAGCAAGTACCTCTGCGGAATCTATGATGTATAGTATTGAAGGTATGCATATATTTTTAAGATTAATTGTTGGATATTTATGTTAAATTATAAATTTTGGTCATGCATTTGGTAGATACCTAACTGTCTGTATCTAAACTCTAGAAATCATTCACCTGTTTTGACTTCTATAGCATTTGTCTACATAGATTTCATACAGCCTCTTCCTACGCTTGAAATTTGACTGGGTCTAACTTTTTAATAATTTATATGCTGATTTTTTGAAGCTATTTCAAAAATCTAGATGAGTTTTACTAGGCTGTAATGTGCTTGAAGAAGAGTAGATGGGTCTGCTCTACACCAAGTTCTGCAAAAGGATCCCATGATATTTATATCTTTAATAGTTTAATAGAAAAAAAAAAATATTTTTATGATCAATTCAATGCTGCTGACCAATAATATACTTTGAATATGCTTTTAATATTATATATATATATATATATATATATATATATATATATATATATATATATATATATATATATATGTTATTCTTTCTAGGGACATCAGCTGAGGAATTACAGGCAATAGCAAGTACCTCTGGGGAATCTATGCCATATAGTATTGAAGGTATGCATATATTATCAAAATTAATTGTGACTCTGACAACAATTTTTATATGAAAGATGTATCTCATTTATTGAAGTGAACATGAAATACTTTTTTCAAATAATATTTTGAAATTTGACAATGGTCTTACTGAGAAAAACATTCGGAGGCATTTTATATCTAGTATAAACAACAAAAACTCGTTTGTCCCAGAAGCTTATAGATGCATAAATTTTTTCATTTTCAAAAACTTACAATAACAATGTTAAAACTGTTAAGTTTATAAAAAAAAACAAGCCAAATTTTCAATTAATGAATTCAAAATTCAATAAAACCAAATCTTTCAAGGCCAACCAAAATAGGCCTTTTATGGGGATATCCAAAATTAGTTTTTACATACATTAAGAAGAGAAAGATAAGTCAATGGATTCCCTAAAACATTCGTTTCTTGATGTTGAATTATTTATTTATAATTTTCAGATGCCGAAAATGTTGGAGAGTGTGTTTTCTCCCCAACGACAGCAAATATATCTTCAGATATATATCAAGAGAAAGGTCACAAATCAAAGGGTAAGGCAAATATATAATGACATTCAATTTCTTCATATTTGTGATGAATCTAATAATCAATTAGTGCCTCCAACTTCTTATTAGAGTATTTGATAGTAGAAACCCTGGTAAATCACTTGTTACCTCGTTTTAATGAAAATTTACTTATTTCTTAACTACTTACTTACTTATTAACAGCATTCAAATCAAGACTATTTTTTAGGCATCCAAACACCAACAAAATTATCATTTGGAACTCCCAGGAAAGCCCGTTTGAGAAAAACAATTAAAAACCTTCGAAGGAAATTAATTAGCCCTCAAGCTCAAAACACAACACAAAATCATAATCTAACAATGGAGAGTGTTTCTCGATTTCTCCAAGAACATGTTACACCAAACTTAGCTAAGTTCTTAAAGGTGCAGTTATCATTGTCAAAGAAATCGCCAAAAGGATCAAGGTATTCCAATGATTTCAAGCAGTTTGCCTTAACAGTACACTTCTTGGGGCCTAAAGTCTACAAGTTTCTCTCGAAAATATTTCGATTGCCTTCAAAAAGTACATTACAAAGGATTACTGCCAAATGGAATATAAGGTCTGGGTTCAACCAATTTTTATTTGACGCTCTTAAAATAAAAGCTGAAATGCTACCCAACACTTTCAGAGATTGCATTTTATGCCTGGATGAAATGTCTCTAAAATCTCAATTATTTTATAATATAGCTCAGGATGAGATTGTTGGATTTCATGAAACGCCGTTGAAAAAGTCATTTAAACCTGCTCAAAATGTTTTGGTGTTGATGGCTAGAGGCATTAATCAAAACTGGAAACAGCCAATTGCTTATTTTTTTGTTAATTCAAGTTGTCCAGTTTATGACTTAAAAACCATTCTTTTTGCAACTATTAGAAAATTGAAAGATGTTGGGATGAATGTTCTCTCGGTTGTATCAGACCATGGCAGTAATTTTTCCAGCTTAATTAAAGAGCTTAATATATTAGTGGATAAACCCTATTTTATTTGTGACTCTGCCAAAATTTTTTATATAATAGATGTACCTCATTTATTGAAATCAACTAGAAATAACTTTTTCAAGTATAACTTTAAATTTGACAGTGGTCTTACTGATAAAAAATATTTGGAGACATTTTATGTCCAAGACAAACAACAAAAATTTCGTTTGGCCCCAAGGATTACAGATTGTCACATTTTTCCATCGAATTTTCAAAAAATGAAAGTAAAATATGCAGCCCAAGTTTTTAGTGCAACATTGGCAGCAGCAATCAATGCCTACATTTCTTTCCAAAAACTGCCAGCAGCAGCCATAACAACTGCAGAATTTATAGAAAAAATGGACAAACTTTTTGACTTAATGAACTCTTTTAAATTCAGTAAAGCCAAATGTTTTAATAGGCCTTTTATGGGGACCTCTATACAAATAAAATTTCTGAAGGAAATGTCAGAATTTTTCAATACTTTGACAGTTCTTCAAGGCAACAGAGATGTAACAAAAAGAATAAAATTTACATTTGGCTGGAGGTTAACCATATCATCTTTGCTAGGGTTATGGGATGTATTGAAGGCCAGGCAAATTAACCAAATTTTTACAAGGCGATTGAACCAGGATTGTCTTGAGAATTTATTTGGTAAAATCAGACAGCAAAGTGGAAATTGCCGGAATCCAATACCAATTCAATTTCAAAGAGCGTTCAAAAAAATGTTTGCGGTTAGTTATTTTAATAATTCTGAAGGTACAAATTGTCTTGATGAATTTGATAAAATTTTGGCCAATATAACACCAGAAGTAATTGAAAGATGTCAAATACTCATACCTGAGCCAAATATTTTCAAATCTTTGAAAATAGAATCTAGAGACTACACCAATTTAAACATAAGCGAAAAGAATGGTTTTGTATATGTAGGAGGCTATTTCATGAAAAAAATTTTAGAGAAACACAAATGTCCTTCATGTTTACAATATGGTAAAGAACAAACTGATTTGACTGAATCAACAATATATAGTTTTTTTAAGGCATACCCAAATGCAGAAAATGATACATTTGGTAATTTACAAATGCCCAATATGAATTTTATAACATACATCCATGCCCTAGAGAATGTGTTTTGTGAATATTTTCCAGAAATGGCTACAAGTCAAGACATTGGAAAAAATTTAAAAAATATGCTTTCCAATATAGAACCTCCAAAACCTTGTCAGGAATTTCCGGTAGATTATCTAATAGCACTGTTTGTGAGAGTAAGAATTTATTATACTATTAAATTTTTAAACCAAGACATCAGATCTTCAACTAAGACCAATAAAAGTAATTTAAAACTGAAAATTTTAACTCATTCTTGAACACCAAAACATTAAGCAGGTACAAGAGAACTGAAATTGAACATAAAAATGAACGCTGAAGAAATGAATCTAATCAAAGAAAAAATGAAATTATTTCAGAATGAGTGGACAATAGAAAAGGAAGAAATATTCAACCATAAGAAAGAGAGGAGAGAGACAAAAAGTGCGCAACAGTGCTAGTTAGAAAAAAGAAAGAACAAACACATTCTGAAATGAACCTCCAAATTAAAACGAGTCACAAAACACAAAGTTGGGGCAATGATTAGTTTAGGGCACCCATCATAACCAAACTTGTATTTGGCATTTAATGTAAGCTTAAATGGTGTCACAGTTTTCATATCTTCATTTTTTTTAATACTCTCACATAAAATTATAGAAATGCATTGAAATTATATAAAAATTCATAGATTTTAATTAAATTAAAGATAATAATTAAAAGCATATACAATAAAAACTTCTTCGGAAATTTACAATTTATGATTCACAAGTTCACATTTTACTTACTATGGCAAGTTTATACTTTTATTCAAAATTTGTAGCTTCTCATAAAACAAATTATTATTTCGTAAAAGTAACTTTAAACATTCATATACATATTTTACAAAAAAAAATTGTAACACCGTGCGCGATGCCTTGAGGAAAATATACAGTAGACTCCCTCTATAACGAGAACTGAAATGACAGACTAATTACCTCGTTATCAGCCGATCTCGTTATATCAGACAACAATAATACTGCGCATACATATGAATATGTAATTTTCTAAACCATTAACTTCCTACAGTGAAGCCATTCGGAGCAATATAAGATGCTAATAAATATTGTTTGAATGGCGTTTTTGAAAAAAAGTTATTTAGTTTTATTGTCAATGAAATATATTAAAACATAAAAGAGTTGTTTACTTTTATTATCAATGATATACGTTAAAACAAAAAATATGTACTTATATTTTTTCCAACTACATAATGTATTTTCAAGGATAACATAATTCAAGGATATTGCTTCTGCAATTTTAAGAACTCTGTCATTTTTAACTGCTTTAAATGGTCCAGTATCATTCTATCATATTTTTTAAAGATGTGAAACAGTTGTATTTATTCATTGTAAAGAAGTTTATTTCGGGCTGGAGTTAAGTTTATTGAGGGGCTGTTTGAAAAGGTATTTATTTATAGCCACGACCCGGCCAAAAACGTAAAAAACACGTTTTTGGATCTTATTTTCTGTCGTTATAACCAAATTTGCCTCGCTATAGACGGTTATAGTTCAATAGAATTTCACGGGACATCTAATGTATCACGTTATAAGCGAAACCTCGTAATAACCGTGTTCGTTATAGAGGGAGTATACCGTATTTGGTTATGCTGAGTGCTCTAAACTAATCATTCCCCCAAAGTTCATTAAGTCAAAGTGAAATAGATTTGTACTAAGTAGTACTTGTAGAACTGCAGTACTGATAAGCTTGAAATCATAAAGAATTTCTACATCCTTTGGAAATCAATATATCGTTGTTCCAGAAGTATAAACACATAATTGTAAAATTTTGAAAAATGACTTTATTGTGTTGGAGGTCAAAACTGCGTTTTCTATATATCTTTAAATCATCATAACTGTACTTTCGGAATCACCGGTCATGGCGAAATTCGTAAGTACAATTACGACGATTTACAAATATGTTGAAAATTAAGTTATGATTCCTCCAACACAATAAAGTAATTTTTCAAAATTTTACAGTTATGTCATTATACTTCCGGAACAGCGATATATGCTATCACTTTGCCATCGTTGTCTGAAAGTGGAATCTGATTTTGTCTTTCAAAATTAAGATTCGACTGTTACTGTTCCTGTCTGTGAGTAAGTATCTTAGCTAGGTGTAACATATGTTCTACTATTTTATATTCTGCAAGAATTTGAGTATTACCTTATTTGCAGAAACTATAAAACAGGCCTCCTAAAATCCAGCTTTGGTTTGATTCTTCATGCTTTAGTCTTAAAAACAAAAATTAAATTTTAAACTTAAAAAACTTAAGCTATGTAAAAAACATAATTTTCTTGAACCTTTTTAAACAGAATATTAAATAGCTGAGAAGATTTATATCGCATGTTAGGATTCGATCAATTAACTTTGTACTCAGCCTTTTAAGTAAAAAAATCAAAATTTGTCTTATGGTAAATCTATTTTTATTCATAGTACCCTATCATATCTCGTATGTCGTTATACGTTCATTAATATTGAAGTTACTGTGTAGTGCCCATTTAATAGTCGCCTTGTTTATTTTTTCTATCTGAATATATTCGTTATATCCTCCCCTTTCATTTGCCATGTCGCATGTTAGGATTCAATCAGTTGTTTATTTTGTACCTAACCTGAGGCCTTCTTTAAGTCAAAAAATCAAAATTTGTCATATGGTAAATCTATTTTTATTCATAGTACCCTATCATATCTCGTATGTCGTTATACGTTCATTAATATTGAAGATACTGCGTAGTGCCCTTTTAATAGTCGCCTTGTTTATTTTTTCTATCTGAATATATTCGTTATATCCTCCCCTTTCATTTGCCATGTCGCATGTTAGGATTCAATCAGTTGTTTATTTTGTACCTAACCTGAGGCCTTCTTTAAGTCAAAAAATCAAAATTTGTCATATGGTAAATCTATTTTTATTCATAGTACCCTATCATATCTCGTATGTCGCTATACGTTCATTAATATTGAAGATACTGCGTAGTGCCCTTTTAATAGTCGCCTTGTTTATTTTTTCTATCTGAATATATTCGTTATATCCTCCCCTTTCATTTGCCATGTCGCATGTTAGGATTCAATCAGTTGTTTATTTTGTACTGAACCTGAGGCCTTCTTTAAGTCAAAAAATCAAAATTTGTCTTATGGTAAATCTATTTTTATTCATAGTACCCTATCATATCTCGTATGTCGCTATACGTTCATTAATATTGAAGATACTGTGTAGTGCCCTTTCATTTAACGTATCACACGCTCCAATGTCGAAAGTGTATTTTTCTGCCTCAACAGCGTTTTTACAGCTTTTAATTAATTACATTTAATTTTGGTAGATGTTGGTAGTTCAGATTTCTTTTCTAGGTGGCGTAGTTACCTTACTGAATAAACAGTGTGACTTTTCATCCTAGCCTTTTATATAGATAGATTCTTTCAATTTTAAATGTACGTAAAAATATGAGTTTGACTAACTACGTTATGAACGTAGTGATCCTACAGTGGGATCTTTAGGCTATATGACTTTTTTCATTTCATTATTTTGTTATTAATAAGTTGTGATTGTGAAAATATATATATATTCTATTCTAACTTGTATTCATAGTTCGCTACTTGTGTTTTTATAATCCTATTTTTATTATAACTGGTATTGTAAAATTCAAATTTTCAAAATATAATTTATAATTCGAATGTATTATTATTTTTTCATCTATAGAAATTAGTTTCCTCATTAGCTCTTCGTTTTATGAGATTTCCCACCAGTAACAGTGAATACAGTGTGATTTTCTAATGAATACAAAAAATTAATATTCGATTAATCAAAACTGATGGATTCAACATAATACATTTTGAAGGACAAACAGTAATAATTATTTTGGGAAACTATTGATAATTGTCGAAAACGCTAAATTTAGGAAAGTATTCATTATTCCGAAAATCTAATTAAATTTTATTTCGCCACAAGTCACTTTTTTCCTATTTATTTTCGAGCAGTGTATTAAAAATTATATTGAGCAGTGTATCAAAAACTGGAATTTATCTGCGCGTGGAAATAATGCGCGTGAAAAAAATGGAACATGAAGAACAAAGGACTGGCGGCAGAGTGAACCTACTGATTCTTTATAAGCAATATACTGTGATAAAGCGTTATAACAAGATTCAATTTAATACAAAGGGGGAGACAAAGTGGTTGAGACTAGCTCGGCGGGTTTCGCTTAAAATGCAAATTATGCACACTCAACTTACAACTTGAAATTATATCTCTACACATAATATCCATTATTCGCCTTTCGATGGTATTATCTCTTTCCTAATGGCCAAAACGTTTGCATAGACATTTGTTGGTGATAATCCACAACATCATTGTGGTAGTCATTGTATTAATACATTATTCAAAAACGTCTCAATAAAACATATATATATATATATATATATATATATATATATATATATATATATATATATATATATATATATATATATATATATATATATATATATATATATATATATATATGAAGAGAGCGTTATTCCAAAACTTACGTAAGTCCAAAAAATCGAAAATTGTGATTTTAACTGCATCGTATAACCAAGAATCGCCTTTAACGATATAATCATTCATGTTTTACAAAATATGGTCAAGTCCCAGTAAAAATTAATGCATACTTTTAAGTTTGTTTCCAAAATGAACTTAAGTCCAAAATAAATTTATTCCAAAATTTACTAAGTCCTCTGGGCATGCGCTATGATTGCAACTGCGCCCAATTGCAAGAACTAACAGCTGTGACAAGCATTGATGTTAGTAACAAAATCTCAACCGAACTGAAATTGCATAAGCTACGAGCGAAAAAGTTTTATGAACTCCTAGAAAAAAAAAGAGACCAGCGAAGTGGTTTAAGTTTGTTTTGATATGCAACAAAACTAACCTTTACCAAAAGCATTTCTGATATATATTATATGCGGCAGTTGTGGTTATATAATCTTACTTTTCTAATACTAGAAACAAATCAGAACAAGGAAAATTGTTTTGCTTACACTTTGACTGAAAACGAAAGTGGTAAAGGGTTAAATGAAGTAAGTTCAGCACTAATGCATTTTCTTCATTCATTAGAAGCAAAGTACCTTTCTTTAAACCCAGATGAAAGACCTCAAATCTTAAAACTATATTCTGATTCTTCCTGTCAAAATAAAAATTCTGCAGTTATATTTACGCTATTATGTTATGTACAAAATAGCATATTTAAGGAAATTCAGCACATATTTCCAATAAGAGGCCTAGTTTTATGCCGGCTGATCCCGTCTTTGGACGATCTGAAAAAATAATAAGGAAACAAGAACAAATTTCGAGTCCTCAAGGTTATTACAATATTTTCGATAAAAATTGCAAAGTTCTGCAAAATGGTCAACAATGGGTACTACAAAGCTTTGGCCTGCAAAATTGTAACCGTTTCAAAAGATTTAAAAGAAAATCATTATAAATTTCGATTATTTTTTTTAAATAAAACTACTAACCCTATCTATCTGTCAAGTACCTGTAGCCGACTTAAGGATTCTTCTGTAATTCCCAAATATATCCGGTAGATGAGCCCATTCATCAACTTGTCACTCACGCCCAATTTCAGAGAGCGCAAGAATAGCGTCCCCCTCTTTTCTGTTAAGAACGTCCAACCGTTAAGACGTGTTTCCGAAGTGGGTCTCATTTAGAGGTGAGCTAAGAAATCCTTTTCTTGTCCATATTTCAGATAGATATTTATTTTTAGACCCTTATTGGAGAGGCTATAATGCTGATATATTTCTAATACATGTCTCAAGATAATACTGGTATGGAGTTATTCCAGATCATGGCCCAGTAGCGGTATCTTTTTATGGAATACCTAACCCCTCTTATCTAGGATGGTGGTGGATTGATATAGGATGTAGCCGAATCAATGGTTTCATTTGGTTGACTGATTAAATAAGAAAACAAACAGAGCAGATTCAGGTTGTACCAATTTTTATTATATCTTCTTTCAAGAAAACAGAAATGATTATGAACTCAAAGAATGAAAATGTAGTGAAGTGTTTTAATTTTATTTAAAGGTTTATTTTCTCTATTATTCCTAGTTGATAAATAACTATATTATTTGCAATGTAAACAAATTTCGAAATTTGGGGTTAATATATATATATATATATATATATATATATATATATATATATATATATATATAAATATATATATATATATATATATATATATATATATATATATATATATATATATATATATTCATTTACTTTATAACTAATTCTTAATTTGATACGATAGAAAGCTTTTTTGTTTATGGTAATGTAAACATGAAATGGTATTTTGGTATCCTTTTGGGATGACATAACTTTTAATGTTTTCTTTTTGTTCATTACTAAGAAATAATAAAGTTTAGTTTTCTTGTAAACCTTCGATAAATCTTAATTTTTTTGCTCGTCCCCTTCGAGGATAAACCAGGGGTGGCGTCCAATAATAAATTATAATTTCATATTATCTAATTGTGCTTGGATTTAAGATACGATATAGTTTCTACATGTTTAAAAAACCCCGCCCAATTCTCTTCGACAGTGAGCGATTCTGGCCTTGCATATATCATTGTAGTACGCAGTGCTACAAAATGTTAAAAAAAAGTTTGCGTTTAAGTTAATTGAACAACAAATCTTTACTTATTACAATGAAAAGATAACAGTTTCTGTGCAAAATACTTACACCGGCAATGCATGTTTACACAGTATATTGAAAAGTAACAGTGTTAATATTTCACTTTAGAAACAGCCACATTGTTACCAGCTGTTATCAAAATTAGTGCTGTCAAAAAGACAAATGTTAGACATCTTTTAAAATTTCTCAAGTTAACCGATGAGGAATAGATGTTCTACGAACGTGCACTGCAGAATGTTGGCAATGTCAATGAAGACGTTGCGGAAGAAGTCTTGGACAATGAGGAAGTATTTCTTTAGTGTAATTCATAGTGCATTCGTTTTTTTTGTTGTTTTAGTTAACTAAATCTCTTAATAATTTTTCAAATGTACCTTAAGTCCATGGACTTAATTTAACTTTGGAATGTTATATAATCTTTTTTATTTTATTGTAAAGACAAAAACAAATAAAACCTTAATTTGATTAAAAGCGGTTAGTTAGAAGGTTATAATTAATAAATCTGCAAAAAATGTTTTCTCTACCAAATGCGAATCAATAGCAGAAATTCGATCGTACTGAAAAATCACAAATTTGGACTTAGTAAGTTTTGGAATAACGCTCTTCATATATAATTGATTGACTTCTGAAAAAATATATAGATATTGTATTCGTCTTTGTATTTGAGGTCGTAGCATGCATATGTACGAATTTAATTACAAAGACTGACATATCCTGATTGTGCGACATATACGTCTTAAAGAATATAAGCTATATAAAGCTGTCCTGGGAGATATATTTTGTACATTTCATGTAAAGCAAAAAACAGAAAACAATAATTAATAAATTGTTTTCGTTTATAATCATCAGAGTAGATGGTATCTTTGTAGGTTGCTACTTAAGGGTACCTTTCTGTATGTATGAAAGGGTGGATAGTTAAAAACTATTCTATCTTATGTACAATACGAAAATTGGTACCACAATTTTCAGATTTGGCTTCTGAAAGTTTATCTATTGTTTCATATTGCCTCTCAGTGACATTAGAAGTGTTACACCCAGAAGAAATAATTACTTTAACTTATTTTTTGTCAACATGGTAGATTTACATCAAGAATAAAACGATAACGTTGACAGGAATTTTCATTAACATGTAATCAAAAAAATATTAATAATGTGTTTGGCGACCCCGTATGTAAATACACTCCTGTACACGTTTAGGCATTGACAAAATGAGATGATCGATGTCTGTTTCTGGCACATTGGTTCGAGAAACTTGAACTTCATGTATTAACTCTGTGATTAAAAGAGACTGTGGGGGATGGTGCAAAAGGGACAGTCTCGTTCCCATCATATCCCACACATGGTCAATAGGATTTAAATCCAGGAAACGATGGGCCAGCTTCTTGGAGAAAGTCTATTGTTCGACGAGCAATATGAGGACGCGCAGTATCTTGATGAAAAGAGCTTTTTTTGTGCTCGTTAGCCCATTTCACATTGTCTGATCCGGAATCAGAACAGCGTCGGTCCCTACCCGGATCGCATGAAATCTAAACTTTTTGTGTTATGCTATTCATTTGAAATATACTATCGGGAAAATATTCAGGTGGTCCTTGCGTGCCTGATCGCAATGTCACAGCTGGTTGAATCATTATGTGATATCATGAAGCCAACAGCAGAAATAATTCTGCTGTAACCTTAACTCAGAAATGACATAGCTGCTGCCCTTTGCTAAATATTCAGTTGATTCGCGGGTTTATTTGGGTATAACTTATTTGCACTTATCCTATATATCTGTGGGAGCATTCCCTATTAGCTATTCAGTCATGTCGTGTCGCGGTTGAGGATTCTGCTCAATTCGCTTGTCGTAGGGATTTTAAAGAACTACTGCTTAATTCAGAAATCGTCCTCCACGAAAGCTGGGATCGGTCACAGAATTCTTAATACTCACTCTTAAAATTTTGTATTTTAATTTTTAGTTTAATGCTATCAAATTTTTAGACTATTTCTTTAGGGCTGTGAGAATTTTATATTGAAATCGGGTTATTATTTAAAAGGATATAGTGGAAATACGTTTTCAGAGAATATGTCAGTACCCCAAATCATCACGAAAAAGTTGTACAAGATCGAGCTGACAAAGTGGAGAAAAAATATTATACTGAGAAAACCGATGATCTGTCAGATCCTCAGTTTATGATTGTCATTGAAAGGTCATTTGCATTTCTATGTAGAAAAATCCAGATTACCATATAAATCCGTTGAACATGGTAAGCGTTTTTATGAAGTCACGACGATGCTTGAATATTGGTATAGCGTCTAAAAGCTAGGTGCTTTTTTGGGTGATATTTGTTGGAATTTACAGGAAGAGGATATTCTTGTAAATTCACTAAAGTTTATTTCTACTTTATTTTATTCATGTTGTAGTATTGTTTTGTTTAGCATATTATATATTTTAGTTGATTTATTTTTCCTGTTCCCTATTTCGACATCTATCTTCCGTCATTTGTTAAAACTGTATCCAAGTATTCGAACGTGATTACCTTTTATAAATCCTTTCCCTTGCACTTAATTTGGTATATGTCTTGGTCACTTATTTGTTTCTCGTTAGCTAACATTACTTTTGTTTCGTTCTATATTTATTTTCATTTCTTCTTTTTTCTATTTCCTCCATCTATCTGTTTTTTGTGTCAATTTTTGCATTTTATTTTTTGAAATTGCCATAAGAACCACGTCGTCTGTGTAGAGAATATCGCAACCTTTTACCGTATGTATGTTTCTATACCCTATAATTATGTCAAGATTGGCTTCCTTCTCTTTCATTCTCTTATAATGAATAAGAGCGGACTATATCTCTGTTTTATCCGTTTTCTAATCTCGAATTCTTCTGATCTTTCTCTTAATATCCTAATTTGGATATTAGTTATCCTGGTACTTGTTTCTCCTCTTAGATACTGTATTAAAAGCTGTTTTTAGGTCTATTCATGCTAGAAAGAGTTTTTCGCCCTTCAGTGTTCGTGCTATTACCCTTCTCACTACGAAAATGCTGTCATTTACTCGGCTTCTTGGTCTAAATGCTGCTTATCTATCTTGTAGTAGGTATCTTTTCAACGTGATTTCTCAATCTATTTTCTAAAATTTTTGTGTATAGCTTAAAGCATATTTGTGCAAGGCATATTGCTCTGTAGTTTACACATAGTATTTTTGATCTCTATTTTTATGAATGAGAATTATTTAATTTTTTTATCTTTAACTTTTGGGGATCGTTTCTATTCTGCAGGCCTCTTTTATTATAGTCCTTAACCATTTTATCATTTCCGGTGCTGTCGTTTTCTCCGCAAGCTTTTCCTACTTTAATGGTTTGTAATACTTATTCCACTTCTTCTTGTCCTGTTTCTAGATTGTCGTCTAAATATTCCTCTTGAATGCATTCCGCTTAGCTTTGTATTTCGTAAAATTTTTCTTCGTACAATTGTTTCCATATTTTTAGTACATTTTTTTAAAGTAATATTTTTCCGCTTTTATAGTGTATTTTTATGTATGAGAGAGTAATAAAACAATAAATTATGTATGCAAATCCCTAAACTGTTGATACGGGTGACTCAATGAAAAACAGATATTTGTCAACAAGTTTACAGAAGTATATAGGAAAACAATTTTAAATTGAGTATGACCACCAGGTATAAAGGTTGGAGCAGAATAGAATACAATAGTTGTGAGGTTTACTAATCCCTAAATAAGGTTGCCAGTGTCGGAGTGATGGAGGTTAACAGGTACTAATGAATTTGCAAGAAATGTAAGATGTTTATTTTATTGGTTATATATAACCAATAAAAGTTTAATAAGTACCTACCTATTTGCAAAATAAAGTTTAATTCTTTAGATAAAATAAAACGTTTTATTTTATCTATTTGCAAAATAAAGTTTAATTCTTTAGATAAAATAAAACGTTTTATTTTATCTGAAATGAGTGCATTCCACGAAGTAAGGGTTTCAACAATCAAACATTTAATTCTTTAATTCCAGGAATCTACGACAGTAATTGACTAGATAATTACCTTCTAAACTTATTCCACAGAAAATGTGATAGTGGGTTTTTCCATTTTGTAGGAAGGTCCAAATGGCGTATTCAAAATTCTTAACAGTTCACCAAAAGTAGGTACTTTAGTTGCAAGGTGCAGTTTATTGTGTATACTAGTGTTATGGAAAATTTGGAAGTGCCGTGTAAACGCCGAAAAATTGGTCCTCTAACAGTTAATGAAAAAACATTAATATTTAATTGTTTTAAATCATTTACAGACAAACGTTTATGTGAAAGTGTTGATGAGACCGTTGAGTTAGTTAGCAGTACACTTGGTGTTGGGAAATCTACGATTTACAGAGTTATTAAAGAAGAGAAATGTGGTAGTTTTCAAATGCCACGTAATGCTCCAGGGAAACCAAAATTTCAAATAGAATATCATTTTAAAGAAGGACTTCGACGGAAAGTGCATGAATTCTTCTTAAGACAAGAATTTCCAACATTGGATAAAGTTCTTGTCTCAGTTCGAGATGATAAGGATTACCCAGAAATGAGTCGAAGTACGTTATGGAAACTTTTAAAAGAAATAGGCTTTCCCAGAAAAAGAATCCCAGAAAGTCTATTTTATTAGAAAGAAGCGATATCATATGGAGAAGACATTTTCTAAGAACCATAAAGGAAATGAGAAACCAAAAAAGAAAAATATTTTATCTTGATGAAACATGGATCAACGAGGGTCATACACCAAATAAATTTTGGCAGGATGAAACTGTTACAAGTCAAAGGCACGCTTTTGTAAATAACTTATCTACTGGTTTAAACCCACCATCAGGAAAGGGACGCAGGCTGATAATAGTACACATTGGCAGTTCAGACGGTTTTGTTAAAGGTGGTTTAGTAACTTTTGAATCAACTCGTACCGGTGACTACCATGAAGACATGAACGCTGATGTCTTTCAAGAATGGTTCAAACAAATGATAGATCTTCTTCCTAAGAACTGTGTAATAGTAATGGACAATGCAAGTTATCACTTCAGACTTATAGAAGGACTGCCCACAACCAAGTGGTTAAAAAAAGACTTGCAGAATTGGCTGAGTTAAAAAAATATTACGTACCATTCCGGATCTATAAGAAAGGAACTTTATTCGTTGTGTGCCCTTCATAAAGAAAAATTTAAAAAATACGAAATTGATGAAATTGCCAAAAATCGTGGAATGACAGTACTTAGATCCCCACCATATCATTGTGAATTAAACCCGATTGAACTGGTATGGGCACAGATAAAGAGTGAAGTTTCAAGAAAAAATACCACTTTTAAAATTCATGATGTTAAACAGTTGTTTTTGGAGGCCGTAAATAATGTAAAACCTGAAAACTGGGAAAAGGCAGTAAATCACACTATTAAAGAAGAGGAAAAAATGTGGAAGCTGGACAATATTACTGATAAAATGATCGAGCCAGTTATTATAAATCTTGGTTCTGAAAGTTCATCTTCTGAATCTGATTTGGATTTGTAACAAGTAGCTGTAAGTTTTATATTAATATTTTTATTCATCTATTTAACATACCTTAGACGGTTTTAAAAACTCTTTTTCTCTTTTGTAATTTTTAAAAATTAAAAAAAATGTGAATTTTTTAAAACCCTTTTTAATTTAGGCCAGTCAGTTCTAATATGGTGTGTGACAAAAGAGGTCACTTTTGTTTACATACACATAACACTTTATAACACTGAAATAATTCATTTATTTTTTACAATTATTCAAAGTAATTTTTCAATTAATCTTGAGCACGCCCATGGAGTGGTCGGAGCTACCAGTTAAAATTATGCTAATTACTCTCTCGTTCATAAAAATAAACTGTAGTCGGTTTTAACTCTCTCATTGCACTTATTTCTTTCTTTTAGTCTTTTTTTAATTCTTTTAATCTTCAATCTCTTATTCTCTCTCTTCAGTCTTTTAATTCGTCTCCAGAATTTTCTACTATCAATCCGATACACCCCGTGATTTCCTTTGCAACTCTCCCTTTTCGCTTTCTCCACTGCCCATTTCACTTCCTTTGTTCTGGTGATGTATGTCTCTTTCATCCGCAGTCTGGATGATTTTTTTTTCTTTTTTTACTAAATCTTAAATGTCATTACTAAGTCAAAACTTTAAAAAAAGCCATACCCTGATAAATGAGATTTGACATTGAACATCATTGTTTATAAGTTTTATTACAATACTCTTTTACATATGTTAAGCCAAAAGGGCTTAAATGTGTTTTAGATTACTTTGTTTTTTTTTAATTCTTCGAAAATGTATAATCAACAAGTTTATACCTTTTCAGAGAATTTCTAAAATAATCTTGTTTGAAAACTATTACGGACTGAATACGTCAAATAGTAGTTAGTTAAAAATGTTAATTTTATTACAATCAATTGTGATTTAATCTCATATAAACATAGTATTTAACTTAGACCTGCCGCAAGAAAGCAGTTTCAGAACCGTTATTACTTTCATCTCGAAGAAATTTATTAGAGATTTTTTTTAATAAAATTTTTAATGGCTGGGGGTTCATGGTTGCCCTATATAGTATATATCATTTCGTTTAATATAAATGACATACTATCCGAAAAGGAACGGTATAGAAATAGAAAACTTGATATCCCCATTTTGCATACAATTTTACATTTTCATTCTCGGATCACATTTCATCACGTCGACAACTGCGAGCACAGGGTATAAAAAACTTTAACCCTGCACTGTTTGAGGAGACGGTGATTTCAAAGATGGATATGTTTGTCTTTAATATATTTTTATGCTTTGCAGATTTTATCTGATAGGCACTAAACATCGTGAGGTTATATATACAGACAATCTGCTAGAAAGGGGAAAGGGATCAATTATACCAAGGATAAAAATAACTTTAGCAAACAAATGGTTGGTTGAATTGCACATAAAAATTATGGGCGGAACGTTTATCATACACTGAGAAAAGTCAAAATATATATTTTAATATATAGCAAAAACCTTCATTAATTTATTTATTATAATTCTAGTTATTTATTAGCCTAATTCTAGAGAGTGCCCAACATGACATTGATATTTAAGACTGTCTGTTTCCTTAATTTGGATTAATGTGTTCATATAGTTAAATAGATATTTTGAATAAGCTGTGCTTATTATGTCTAATTTTGTATTGTATATTAATATATTATTATGTAGAAACTTTGTGCTTTTTATTGACAGTCCTTCTTTTGGTGATTCTTCTGGTAGAGTTAATTAATTTTGACCATTACCGTTGATAATTTCATATTGCTTTACTTTACTTTATCGTGTTCGTACATTTCAATCATAAAATTTCGGTCCAGTATCGGGCTACGTCGGTTCCATCTTTGTTGGCGAGCCACAAATCTTCGAGGGTACATCGATGAGGACAGTTCCTGGATGTAAGAAGATGTTCCATATTCTGTGTTTCTCCAAAGTCACAGTTCACATCACCTTTGTCTATTTTTCCCATTTGCCATGTTTGATTTTACTGGAGCGACCCCCGATCTTATCCTTTTCATAGTTTTCCACGTTTTAAAGTCTAGGGACTGGCCGGTCCATTGAACCTGGGGACGAGAAAAATACTCAGGCGGTTCATCCTGCACTGTTTAATTTTCTCTATGTGCTCTGCAACGCCTCTGCATGTTGAGGGTTGCAGAACCCGCCGCTTTATATAGATTTAAGAGTGGCGTTGGTTTTATGCACCCCGTTACTATCCTGCATGTCTTATTTATCGCAGTATCAACTTGTTTGGTGTGGGAAGATCTGCCCCAAACGGAGCACGCATATTCAGCAGTTGAGAAACACAGTGCTTGTGCCATTGTTCTTTAAACACCAGGACATGCTCCCCATTTACTTGACGTTAGCTTTCTGAGTATGCTGTTCCTAGTTGTTACTTTTCCTCTCGTTTTTATGCAATGTTGTCAATGGTGTCTTATGAGGGACCGGTCCAGAGTTACTCCAAGATATATAGGTTGGTTTGTGTGTTCTAATGTATTACCATTCCACGCAATTTTGAGTTTTCGTTTGGCTTCCTTTGTGCGAAAGTGGAAAGAGCAGACTTGGGTTTTAGAGGTATTGGGCCTCAGAGAATTCTGCAGGTAGTACGCTGTTATTGTTTTTAAGGCAGTTTAGAGTTTCTGATCCACTTCTTTAAAACTACTTCCTTAAGCACATATTGCAAGATTGTCAGCATAGAGGAAGTGCTTGGATTCGGTCGGCGTAGGTTGGTCGCTTTATATATATTGAAGAGCATTGGTGCTAAAACACTTTCCTATGGGAGGCCGTTTTTTTTGAACTCTTCACCTATTTACATTACCCTCCAGCATAACAAAAAAGGTCTGTTTTGCAGTAAGTATGATGGTCATTGAGAGTGTCGTATAATTTGCGGAGCAATGTTTTGTGCCTTACTGTGTCATAGGCTGCTGTTAAGGCTACGATAGCAGCCTCTGTTATAAGTTTTTCTTCAAAGCCCTCTTCAATGTGTTCTGCTAGTGCGAAGACTAGACCGGTGCAAGATTTGCCGGGTCTGAATCCTCCTTGTTATGGGATGAGGTGCTTGTCGACATTTTTTTCTATTCTGGCGAGTATAAGTCTCTCGTATAGTTTAAAAAAGTGACACAACAGCGAAATAGGTCTGTAGCTACCGGGATTTTCTGGGTCCTTTCTTGGTTTTCACAAGGCTATTACTTTGGATTTCCTCCATGATTTTGGAATTTCGCTGGCTTTGCAGTACGTGTTATAAAAATGCAAGATCCAGTTTTTTGCTCCTTGGCCTAGATGCTTTATTTGTTCACTGCATATATCATTCACACCTGCAGCTTTTCCGTTTTTAAACCTGTTCATATCGCCCTGGAGTTCTTTTAGTGTAAAAGGAGTTCCTAGGTGGTTTGTCTCCGAATCCAATCTTCTTCTAGTATTTGGGTCCTTATATCGGTTCGTAGTTCTTCCATTCATAAGGAGTTGAGCAGCAACTTGGTTTGCTGTAACCTTGCAAGGTGGTTTATGTTCTTTTGGACCACCGCTAAGTTTTTTTACAAGGTTCCATGCTATTTTGCTACTATGTGTCATGTCAATTTTTTCCAGGATCTCAATCCACTTTTCCTGTCTGGCTTGACTTAGCTGTTGCAGTAGTACTGTTCCACAATCAACCGTTTCTTGGCTAAAAGTGTCAGTGGAATAGATGGTTTCGTATGTTCTCATCGGTTCTTTAGACTCGCTGTACATCTCGGGAACATATTGTTGTCTACATTCGCTGGGGATAGCTTCTCTAGACACATTTTTTATTACCTCTACAAATTTTTCGTAGTTCTCTACTTTTGGTTCAAGCCGTAGCAGCTCAGAATCTAGCATGTCCGCATACTTTTGCCAGTTTGCCTTTTTGAAGTTAAATCCCACTCTGAATGGAATAGCTTGTGGTCTAAAAACTGGAGAGGTATTTATGCCAATTGGCCTATTCTATGGGAGTTTTTGGAATGGGGCCATATACTACTTCGAGTTATTACTTGAAAAACAGATATCCAGGTTATATCCTCTTTTCCAAACTTTGCTCTGAAAACATGGTGGGGATCATGGATTAACGTGAGGCTGCTCGTTCCGGTCCATGCTTCTGCTGCGTCTCCATTTGCGCCCGAGTCTGCATAGTTCCAGAGTAAACTGTGACTGTTAAAGTCTCCCAGTACAAGCTGATTGGTTTGTGATTGGAAGTTAGTTGGGAGTGAAATTCTAAAAGACTTATTTGGGGGCTTGTATACCGAGGTTATTGTGCATTTTCCGATCTCAGTGGTTATTATCTCTATATTGTGTACATTTGTTGTTCCCGCAGATGAGACTATACAAATACCGCCTCCGATCCTTATTGTGTGGTATCTCCGCAATCAGTTTCATACCGGAGACTTTTGGTCTCGCTGCAGTTAGGTCTCTGTGGATTTCCTAGATGCACAATACCTCACATTTCGTGTTCTTGCAGAATTCTGATAAGTAAAGCTCGGATTTATAGGCAACAAAAATTGAAGAAAAAGGCGCCTATATAGGCAAAGATTTTTATTAAAAAAGGCAGGGATATTAACATTTGGGCAAAATATAGGCAATAAAGGAATACAACTTATTATTTATTGTACAAAGAGAATTAACGTAATATTAACTTAAGACAGGTATATTTACACATCATAATCATAACATTAGTATAAATAAACTAGTAACTAAATAACTGTAAATTAATAATTAAACATTGTAACCACTTAAAATTTTATCATTAATAGAAACAACTAAATGTTTTTCAATATTTTCAGTCTTAAAACTATGTCTGCGATCACTTAAAATTAATTTGTACATTGAAAACGAACGTTCGACATCGACAGATGTAATTGGAGCATATTTCAGAGCGGATAATAAGTCTGGCATAATTTGAAATTCCTCGGAGAATGTCCTATTCAAAACTTTAGCAACATTAGATAAAAACGAAAAACCTTCATTCTTGTCGAAAACATATTTCATTTTTTTTTAAATTAATTGACCGTTACTTCCAGGTGCCGATTTAATTTTCGTCTTTAAATTATCTATTAATTTTACTGACTCACATAAATTTATCTCTTGTTTTTCTAATAAGGTAATTGTGGTAACTATTAATTTATAATTGTCATTGATATAAGCAAGTTCCTGTTTCAATTTGGGATTTTTTAATATTTGTTTTGCTTCTCGAATGGCTTCGGAAATATCATCATCCAATTCTGACATAACTAATTCTATTTCAATCATTAAATTAGCTATATACCTGCCGCATACATCTGTCGTTTCATCCACGATAATATACAAAAAATTGCCCTCTAACTCCCGAACTTAGAGGAATTTAATTTTTCCAAATTACGTTTATGAAGTGGGGTTCCACAATGCTGGCCAATAAAGTACTTTTTTCTACTTAAAATCTGAGAATTTAAAAAAAAAATAATTAGAATTCTAAAACCGCTTTAGAATTTAGTTATGTTGTGGGACGAGAAAAAAAGAGACAAAATAAAACTTACCGATTTGCCGCATGGTTTACAAAATGCTCCATCTCCTTCTAGAGAAAGTTCCGAATAAGGTGCGATCCATAGCCTTAATTTAGATGTCATTTTTTCACACAAATGTCTAAAACGTTTTAAAACGTGTTCTTTGCTTTTCGCAACAAAACTAAACTAGGATATAGCAATTTGTGACTAAACTCTGATACAGTAACCGACTGTACAACTGATAATAAACTAATAAAGCTTAGGGATTTCCAAATAGTTAACCCTCAAATCTCGATCAGGTACATTTTCCTAGAAATCTGTTATATAAACAAACCATTGATATGTTATTATTGACCCAAAATTTTATTATAGAATGGTGTAGTAATAGAATAATATCATGGGTAGTACCATGAAATTTTAAAAAAGGCACAAATAGGCGGAATTTACGAAAAAAGGCAAAAAGTGCAAAAAACAATTATAATAGGCAAAATAGGCAAAAAAGGCATTTTGCCTATAATCCGAGCTTTACTGATAAGATGTCTTATTTGGCTGTAGTGATGCTTTCGATATTTATGCTCGCAACTGTCAGTGTTGGCTCTGAGAAGAACCGTTGTGCTTGATATTTGCCATCTGATTTGGTTTGGTCAGGTGTTAGAAGGATTAGCCGTCTACTAGTAGACGTTTCCAGGGGACGCTGCCAATAGTGTTTACTTTGTAGTTGACGTGGCACTATTGATTTCGTGGAGGCTCCTTCCTTATCCACCACCTATATACCCAAAAAAATAAGCTTTTCTATGTTCATGACAACCTGTTTTACAAAATCTATTTAAAGAATTAATTTTTTACACCTCAATGTCACCTCTTGTTAGTAAGCAATCTATGCAGAGCCATGAAGTTATTGGAACGTTTTTTCCATTAAAATTTTTAGGTACAAAATCATCTTTTGTTTTTTTTTATAGTACTTTTTTTCAGCTTTAGGTATATACTATATATATCACTAAATTTTTGGAATAACTCAACTAATGACGGATTGTTCAATTGCTTCTGTCTTCTCATTTACGGGTTCTAAAGTCTGTTGTAAGTACTTATTTTGATAAATTACATCACCATCTGTATCAAAATACATCTTATTTAAATCATATTCTAATGAAATAGTACATATCCTGAAGTAGCCCCTTGTTTTTAGAGAAACTAATGTATACTTTACTTTTTTTAGGTTTAGAATGATCATTTTAACGTTGCTTTTCAGCTCGCATTTAATAATAAAAATGCGACCCTGTTGGCTGCAACGACTTTAACTTATATACATTTTTTTATGATCGGTACTGCTTAATTCTATAACTATAAAAATTCTCCTTGATGTGATGTGTCTTATTTTTAAGATGAGATAACAGTTTGAATTCATCACACAAGAGTTTATTATCTAAAAATTACAATATTTATATACAAATATCATAACAAATATACAAACCTAAAAAGAGAATCAAGAACAATGCTATTTCTTACACAGTATTACGTATTCATTTGTATTCAACTTTTATAATTATTTATATGCCAATAAGAGAACTTTTTGAAATTAAATCTTTTTGAAGTTTGTCTGGAATCTTATTTAAATTTTTGATAGAGTATCATTTGAAGTAATCACGTTGCTTTTAACCTTCATAAAACCGGGCGTAGTACAAAACTTCCCCAAGCGTAATCGTTACTTAATAACTTTTTGATGAAATTTTAGAAAATTACCGACTTCAATTTTAAGGGGTTTGTATGTACTCCACTTGTTATCTAACGCAAATAAATTTTATATAATAGCAAATACCAACCGCGGTTCAAAGACACTCCAGTATTTTTTGCCGATATTATTTAGTCGCTTATATTTTTCGTAATACCCGTCATTAAACAAAAACATAACGAGAATGTTAAAAATGAAAATGGAGAACTGATGATCAACTTCTGCACGAATAACGAACTAAGAATAAACAACACATTTTTTGACCACAAAGACCAACACAAATATACATTTAATAACACCCGTGGACAAAGATCTATGATAGATTATGTTATAACCAACAGAGATATACATTCATCGAAAATAATCGACGTAAGATGCCTTAACTCAGCATATGTAGGTAGCGACCATAGCCTAGTAATATGTAAAATAAGAATCTTCCTAAAATACTTCCCACCCAAGAGAGCGGCGCCAACACAAACAAAAACCAAAGTCGAAGGACTAAATACGGAATCCACGGAATACTTATACAGGAAAAGAATATTAGAGAAAATCGCTGGGAATGAAATATTAGAAAACGATAACATCGAGGAAAGCTGGGAAAAACTCAAAAATAACATAATTAACGCAGCAACAGAATCACTTGGAGAGAAGAAAGTAACGAACACTAACATATCAAAAAAGAAAACACAATGGTTTAGAGAGAAAGTGAAGACAAAATGTAAAGAAAAGAAGAAAGCCTTTTTACAATACAGAACACAACAAACACAACAGGCATACAACCACTATAAACGAATCAGAAATGAAACGAATATTTTAGTTAGACACATAAAAAAGAAAGTCTGGCAGAGTTTCTCAAATCAGATGAAACATGACTTGAACGATGAACGAACTAATAAAAACAAAACATATTCAGAAGGAAACATGGGTAGACTACTTTTGATTCCTATTTGCTAAAGGGGACGATAATGAACCACCAACACCAGAGGTGACGACAAACGAAGAAATAAATATTGAGGAGGAAGAGGTAAAGGAAGCATTAAGAACATTAAAAAATAGAAAATCGACAGGAGAGGACAGAATACCGAACGAACTCCTAAAGTACGGAGGACCAGATCTGACCAAACAACTATTAAGACTAATCCAAAAAATAATAGAACAAAACAGAATTCCTCAAGAACGGAGATATAGCATCTTAATACCTCTCTTTAAAAAGGGAACCAAATCGGACCTAGAAAATTAGAGAGGAATTAATTTATTAAACACAACACTAAAATTAACAACCAAAGTGATAACAAATAAACTGAATAAAATTATAACACTAGCAGAAGAACAACAAGGTTTTAGGTTGGGAAGATCATGCACCGACGCCGTATTTATAATGAGGCAAGTGAAAGAGAAATCATTATAATACAACAAACCGGCAGATCTATGTTTCGTGGATCTTAAGAAGGCATTTGACCGAGTCAAATTAAAAGACGTTATCCACTTATTGTACGCAAGAGAGATATCACTAGGAATAATCAAAATGATCGAAAATATCTACCAAAACAACACAATAAAAGTAAAAGTAGAAAAAGAACTTACCGACCCTATTACAGCTGGCAATGGGATAAGACATGAAGGTATTCCCTGAGTCCTCTATTGTTCAAACTGGTTATGGATGAAATAATAAATAAGTAAGAACTAAAAAAGGATTCCAAATGGGAGAAAAACAACTTCAAAATAATCTGCTATGCAGACGACGCAATACTACTCTCTCAAAGTGAACATTATTTACAACGTATGCTGCACCAATTTAATATAACCGCCAGAAAATTTAACATGTAAATGCATGGTTACAACAGCAAATTTACTAAGATGTAAATTGGAGCTGGAAGGTCAGATAATAGAACAAGTGATGGAGTTTAAATATCTACGCATCAGTTTATCTAGCTACGGAAAGCTCGAAACTGAAGTTAAAGATCAAGTGCATAGAGGAGACAGAGACGCAGGCTGCCTAAATAAAACAATATGGAGAAATAATATGATGATGATAAGACTGATATGCCGTTTATTATAGAATACCTTTATGGATACATTTATCTTGCTTTCCACCACTTATCTTTTGCTTTTCACCGAATTAGTGGTAATAAAACCATAGGACAATATGAAAACTATAAACTGGATATTTACATTATAATTAAACTAAATATGTGTCTGATATAAGTGATAAATTGGAAAACAAATTGCTCATTCAGATAAAAACAAAATAACAGGTATATAAGCCCTGACAATATTGAATAAGTAAATATTGGATATATTAGAAACTCCTTTATTTATATCTTATTCTAGTAAGTAAATTTTCATCCTTTGCTCGAAAAATTTACTTCTTCATTTTTTACCAATAGTGGCATAAAACTGTCGTATATTTTATAAACTTTTAAACTTCTACAAAGTACCAACTACAACGTCTAGACTTTTTTCTGTAATATCGTAAATTCGGCAACCAATTCAATCCCTTGGGTAACCGAGAAGGAAGCCCTCGTGAAAACTTCCCGAAAACTAGAACTTGGCTGTCACGAACAAGAATATCTCTTTTGAACTCCACGCTAAAGGATTCCCAAAACATGTTAATTAAAATATCAACCGCAGTTAAGATATAGAACTCCGGAATTGTGCAGAGAAATAAATTGCAAATTCACATTGCAGAGAAAGATATCATTACAGCAAAAATGAAAAATTATGAAGCTTAATATTTACTAAATAAATAAAAATAAATGAAATAAACAGACAAAAATGAAATTAAGTTTTTAATAGTTTAATGTTGTTAATGTTTATGTATGTATCAAGTACAACATGTATGCTTTTCTTGTATAGTTGCCTCCATAATTATATCGCCAATAAAAAAGTGGCGGTATAAATGTTTTAAAAATTTGAGTTGCCGCTGTCCAGAGACGTATCGCGATATGTGTTGTTTCACCGACACAAATTTATTGATGTAAGTATTAAATCATAAATAACAATATTAATATTTATGTATATAGTCAAAGAGCAGAGAAATCTATTTTTGGAAAAAAAGCAAAACGTTATATTTCTTTGTTTTTTAACTGGTTAAAAGTAAAATGTCGAAAAATTATTAATCTGACACCCTGTCGGAAAAAATACTAGGTGATAAATCGGCATTTACTATTAGCGGTTGACGATGACGTCATATAAAAAAAATTGCGGAAAAGTATTGTACCGGGTGGTCCAATAAGCCGATCTCTCAGCTATATATCAGAAACTATTCATGTTATAACTTAAGGAGAAAAAATTCCTTAGTAAAAGTGGCCAAGAGAAATCGCTGGAAATAACTTTCAAATTTCTGGATTAACCGCTAGGGGGCGTAACCTGTAAAGAAAACTTTGAAAACCAGTTTTTTGGAAAATATGTCCAATTATACCAAGTGTTAAATAAGTAAACTAGAAAAAAGCCTAAATTCCGCACAAAGTTGTTCAAGTACTTTTTTTTTATTTTTTCAAATAAACGGTGGGGGAGAGTGGGAAAGTATTTGTGGATAAATACCTATAACTTTGGTTTGGATCAAACGATTTTAACGAAATTAGCGTCATTAGAAAGAGTGTGGATAATTAAATTTAAATCTACTATAAAACAATTGCATTTAGTTTTAATTGTCATGGGTAGAGGGTATTAAAAATTAAATTACAGGAGAAATGCATATTAAAATTTGTTTTTCTTCAAAATGTTTAATAGAAACACCTATTTATTTTAAATTTTAATGGAATTGAATTAAATTCGTAACAAAATGGCGCAAACCGCATGTTGATAGCTTTTATCGAACTCGAGATATGAATAAAAACGCATAAACATAAGTAAGTATAGTATTGACTCACCCATTATTATAACTTAAAATTAAATATGTGCAAGATTATACAAATATCTCGATCATTTAAACTTAATGTCCAATTAAATGTTCAAATTGTTTTCCATCGTTGTCCACACAAAGATGTAATCTTTCGCACGTAGACTTAACAGCTGCTTCAATCTCAGCTGTTGATTTTATTACGTTTTTACGTATTTATTACGTTTATAATGCGCTGTTTCATGTCCTCTTGCGTGGTTGGTCAAGTTTGGTACACTATGTCCTTCAATCTTCCCCACAGATAAAAGTCCAAACATGTTAGAGATCTGGAGATCTAGCTGGCCATGAAAATATACTTCCCCTTCCAATCCATTTATTTGGATAACTTGCATACAAATAATCTCGAACTCATCTAGAAAAGTGCGCAGGACACCCGTCATGTTGTAATATCATATCTCTTCTTGTTTGTAAGTAAATAGAACAGGCAACTGATTTTCCAGACAATCCAAATATGTTTAGCCATTTAAAGTTCTATCAAAGAAATATGGACCTACGATCTTTCCATCAACTATACCACACCAAACATTAAGACTCCATCTACCTTGAACCCGCACCTCATGTATCCAGTGCGGATTTTCTTCAGCCCAATAATGCATATTATGTAGGTAGATAAACACCACCCGCACTATTAAACGTAGCCTCGTCTGTCCACAAAATCTTTGACATGATATGCGGTTGTTCTTCTAGTAGATCTAACATCCAATTGCAGTAATCCAGCCTTGCATCAAAATCTCTCTCATGTAAAGCTTGGTGGAGAACTACATGCTAAGGATGCAGTTTAAAATACAGAACAACAAATATTGGTGAAAAAGAAACCACTATATTTACTAAAACTCAAAAAATCTTGAAAAATCCACAATTGTTTCATAAGATAAATCGTGCATAAGTATTTTTAAGAAACGGATAACAGGATGAAAGAGCCGTGTTGCCGTTTTTATCGGAATATTAAAATAAAAGTTGGATCTAAAGTTGAATCTTTATAAAATGAAAAACCAACCTGTGATGTTTTAAAATCCTTAGAACAGTAGTTTTGGGCTTTTGGGTATGTTTAATTATATAGTGATTTGCCGACTACTTATATGTGGATTCTGTTGAATTAAAGCAAGAACATTGATTGAAATTTTAAATACTTCTTTGCCATAATATCTCCTGTTAGGATATCTTACAGAATATATACATGAGGCAATAGGGGCATTTTGGTGACATTCGAAATAAACTCCAATCATATCATACAATTCTGAATTTGATATAGGTACTCATCAAGAATTATTAGTACTGATAATTAATTACTAATATTACCAATATTAATATCTATTAAAAAAAGCGCAATCTTTAATTCGAATTATAATATGACACTTCTTAACAATGTTTTGACTGCTGTCTATAAATAAACAATATGAACTCCTCGTCAAATTCATTGTCATAGCCTACTTAGTTTCGAAAAAACTATTTTTAATCATATGAAATAACAATGGTCAAAATAGGTATCAACATTAAGATTCTTCTGCTATAAGAAAATTTGAAAGTACCTACTGACTTATTTTTTAATTTAATTTATAATACAGGGTGAGTCAATACTATACTTACGTTTATGCGTTTTTATTCATATCTTGAGTTCGACAACAGCTAGTAACATGCGGTTTGCGCCATTTTGTTACGAATTTAATCCAGTTCCATTATAATTTACAATAAATAGGTGTTCCCATTAAATATTTAAAAGAAATACAAATTTTAATTTTTTCTATTCGAAAGTACCCTCTACCTATGACAATTAAAACTAAATGCAATTATTTTATAATAGATGTAAATTAATTCATCCACACTCTTTCTAATGACACTAATTTCGGTAAAATCGGTTGATCCAAACCAAAGTTTCTCCACAAATACTTTCCAACTCTCCCCCACCCTTTATTTGAAAAAATAAAAAAAAAGAACTTGAAGAACTTTGTACAGAATTTAGGCCTCTTTCTAGTTTACTTATTTAATACTTGGTATAATTGGGCATATTTCACAAAAAACTGGTTTTCAAATTTTTCTTCACAGGTTACGCGGTTAACCCAGAAACTTGAAAGTTATTTCTTGCGATTTCTCTTGGCCACTTTTACTAAGGAATTTTTTCTCTTAAAGTTATAACATGAATAGTTTCTGATATATAGCCGAGAGATCGGCTTATTGGACCACCCGGTACATTTAAGAAAATTGTATTGCTTTAAACAAAAGTTAACAATTTATAATAAAAAATGATTGGTACCTGAAATAGTCACCACATTAGCGTAATTTGTCTAAAAAATTTTTTCTGTACGTATTTATTCTGACAATAAATTGTTCACTATTTGAAGTTAATTGTCTTAGTCTTATGTATTCATTTTCTACATTAACTACATGATTTGCTGCTCTTTTCCAGTCAGTACTTGTGATATCTAATAGTTCATATCGAGTTAAATAAATCACTTTCAAGTCAAAAATATTTTCCCCCTAATTCCTCTTTTACTTGTCCCCAAATAAGTTCTATGTGATTGAAACCGCAAAAATAAGCAGGTAACCTCAAAACAGTATAGCCATGTTCTGTTGCAATCGTGTCAAGTATATTTTGTTTGTTATTGTAAGGTATAGTACAAACACTTCAAGTAATTGTTTCTTATTATAGTTCTCTTCAAAATACAAATCATTATCTGAGAAGAAATCTTGTAGTTCCTGTTTTGAAGACAAACTGTTCGAAATTGTTTTTAGTAGTCTTAACTGATAGCTATTGTCCATAACTTTTATTTATTTTATTGTATAAAACACAACCATTCGAATAATACTCCACTGAAACTCCAATACTTCATCTCTATTACGTCTGTAGATGATTTGTTTCGTGGTTTTCATATTAATTAAGAAATTAGTGGCTTATTGGTCTATCTGCACCATTCAGAGATTTCGGGCGAAATACTGGTATTGTCTAAACGTCACATGGCGAATAAATGATAAATCATTTCGGACAAAGCTTTTATTCTTACACCATTACTTAAAACAAAGAACAAAGAAAATCTTATTTATTTTGAAAATAAAGAACGACATAATTTTGCAAATTAGATTAAATTGCACTTTTTGTTGACCTGTCCGTCTATAAATTACCCTCTCTCATATTTTCTTGGAATAAAATATGGGAGGTGGAGGTCGGAGGTCCTGGATTTTCGAAACGGTTATGACCTTGTCGACTTTTCCAAAATTATAAAAATATAAAAATAAAAAAAAAACATTGCTTCAATTTATTCGATATATATATATATATATATATATATATATATATATATATATATCTATATATATATATATATATATATATATATATATATATATATATATATATATATATATATATATGATTAAAGTTTGAATATGGATCCATTTATACGTGATTATAATAACAGTGAAATTAAAGCTCAAACAATCAATACAATAGTAGAATTTAATCATATTAGTAAAAATAGTAATTTGCCATTAAAAATACTGCACATGAATATACGAAGCGTCCAAAAAAAACTTTGACGAATTTATCGGTTTTTTAAACATTAAACTTTTTAAACAATTTTACATCTGATTTTGAAATTATTATTTTAACGGAAACTTTACAGCTCCTTGATTGCAATATATTTCAAATACAGGAATACGAACTCATATATAGTAGAGGTAACTTTAACAGAACTGATGGTGTTATTGTATATGTAAAAAACAATCTAAACTATAAATACATTATTAAGATCTCTGCAATGACACCAATCGAATTAAGCATCTAACGAAAAAAATTAAAATATTAAAATCGTTTCTACATACAGATCACCAAGCTCATGTCCAAAGGTATTTAATTCATGCCTTAACAATTATTTGCGCCATACAAAGAAGTCAGACATTAATATTTTTGTAGGAGATATTAATATTGACTTATTAGTTGATGATGACTATGTATCGAAGTATAAAAACTTACTTAACATGCATGGATATGTATTACATATAAACCAAATCACAAGACGTCACAGTAAAACGTGCCTTGATCATTTCTTTATTGAAAATTCACAAAAAAGTAAACATAAACTTAGTTTTTACATTTTTAACTACGAAATAACTGATCATAATCCCATTGCATTAATATAAGAAAATTTCAACTCTTCAGTGAGTCCCACAAATAAACAAAAGAACACAATGTTCAAAAAATATACAGATTACATACAATTAAAGCTAAATTTAAAAGACGAAAACTGGATCTCTGTGTATAATTTCACAAACATAAATAATACAACTGAGAAGTTAACAATATACTACAACGAAATATTGTCATAGCCACTAAGGAAGTACAAATTCGAAAAAAAATCAAAAAATAAAAAACCTTGGATCAATTTTGAATTATTAAAAGCTATTGAGGAAAAAAATTTGTATAAAAAATCTAAGAAACATCCCAGTGACATGAATATCAGTAACGAATATAAATTATCCAAAAATTATCTCAGCAGATTATTAACAAAAGCAAAAAAGAAATATTTTAATGACTTAATGATGAAAATACTTGCACTTCAATGGCTCTTTGGACATGTGTCAAAGAATTGTGTGGTGGAACAGTAATTAAAACAGAAATTGAGCAGATAAAGCAAGATGATTATTTAATAACAGATCATGGACAAATTGCAGATCTATTTAATAACTATTTCAGTGATTTGGGAAAAAATATGCTGAGAAAATTGATACATCTATCAATTATGTTGAAGAGATTGAGTATGTAAAAAAGAGCATATATTTATTTCCAACGAGTGAAGATGAAGTCATTAAAACTATACATACACTAAAAAATAAAAAATCGCCAGGTATAGATACCCTCAGATCAGAATTGTTAAAAGAAGTTGCAAAACAAATTGCTAAGCCATTGACTTATAATCAATAACTGTTTAAGATTAGGTATATTTCCCAATGTATTAAAAACAGGTATCATTAAACCGCTTTTTAAAGGTGGAGATCGTAGTGAACTTGAAAACTATAGACCAATAAGCTTGACTTCGAATATCAGTAAAGTAATCGAAAAAATTATAAAATCTCGTCTAAATAATTTTTTAAAGAAACATAATATATTATCTGAAAGTCAATATCGCTTTAGAGAGGGAAGGTCTACAGAAGATGCAATTGGTAAATTGGTAAAAAATATTTACAATTCTTTAGATAATAAAAAAGCTTCTTTATGTATATTTGTAGATCTCTCCAAAGCATTTGATACTGTAAACCACAAAATACTGTTACATAAACTAAAAAATTACGGCATCAGAGGTGTGGCCTTCAAATTGTTAGAGAGCTACTTATGTAAGTGACAGACAGCAAAAGGTAACTTTAGATGGTAAAATCAGCATGACCAGAACTGTGACTTACGAAGTCCCTCAAGGAACGGTGTTGGGGCCGCTTTTATTTACTATTTATATAAATACATTACTTACATTGCAGACTTCTGGCCAGATCATAAGTTTCGCTGACGATACAGCTATTTTTTATAGCAATAATAATTGGAAAAAGTTAAAGGAAAATGTCGAAATGGACTTTGTAAAAATAAAAAAATGGTTTCAACATAACCAGTTAATATTAAATATTGAAAAAACTAAATACTTGCCATTTTCGTCATACACCACTGGGTTACCAAACTTCAACCAACTTGAAATTGACAACGATATGATAATTCCAGAAGCAGAAAATATTAAGTACCTTGGTATTGTCTAGACAGAGACCTAAAATGGGATCATCATATCAAATATGTAGTCCAAAAAATAAGAGGTTTACTCCCAAAATTCAAATATCTTCGCGACTTCTTAGATGTTCACCACTTGAAGATTTTATACTATTCTCTGGTACAATCACAATTAACCTATGGGATTATTGGATGGGGTGGAGCGTACAATGCTCACCTTAAAAATCTAAACGTTATACAAAATTGGATAATTAGAATAATATATAGAAGGTGTATAAGATCTTTAGGGGAAAAATTATTTACAGACAGTCATTTCATGGATTTAAACCAGTTGTACTCCTACAAATCATTATTATATTTACACAGAGAGAAATCATTTCTGAATTATACCCACCATACATATCAAACTAGTAATAGAAACTTAACGATATTAGTACCAAAAAAAGGAAAAACCGTTGGCCAAAGTTGCATTGATTTTTTGGGACCAAAAATGGTTAATTGCTTACCATCTACCATCAAAAAAATACATAAATATAAAAATAAAAAAAAAATTAAAACAATGGATCCATGGTAACAGACATAAATTGCATGAAGTAATGAACAGCTATTAATCAGCTTCAATTTCAAATAAATGTTATATTTTTTAAGTTTATGTTTTACTAATTGTACTTTGTCAACAGTTTATATGTTAATTCTTTAAAAAATTTATAATTGTACTTTGTGCGAATATGTTAAAAAAAAAATTCAACCCTCACGTACAAGTTGTAGTCCATGTGACAAACAACTTCTGTGAGAAACTGGGTTTATTTATTGTATAAAATATGTAAATTTATATTATTATGCATTTTTTGTTATAAATAAACTCTATTATTATATATGTACATATATATATATATATATATATATATATATATATATATATATATATATATATATATATATATATATATATATATATATATATATATATATATATATATATATATATATTTTCAAATTATTTTTTCGACCGTACTGTTTTAAATATTGATTTAGAGTATCAGCAATCGGTCAGGAAATAAAACTCTATTTGTTCAGTCTCTCAATATTTCGTCACGATTTTGTGACTTCTTCAGGAGAAAACTGTAAATTTATTAGAATAATTAATGATTATATGTAAACAAAATGAATATTTTAATACTTACAACTATAAGAATGAAAATTTAAATTTTTCTGGCATATCTAAATAAATGACATATTTTTGTTTGAAATATTGAGAGACTGAACAAATAGAGTTTTATTTCCTGACCGATTGCTGATACTCTAAATCTATATATATATATATATATATATATATATATATATATATATATATATATATATATATATATATATATATATATATAAACTAAGGTACACTCGAAGAGTGGTGGGTTTTTCGGTCAAAGTGGAGAAATAAAAGACAAAGAAGGTGGCTACTTCATCTATTTATTGAAGACGTTTCGCTTTCTGCTCAGAAAGCATCATCAGTTCATCTAAAAAGAACAATATGAAACCAAACATCCACATAACACCCTTACTACAAGTTGGTACAGGAAACCAATGGCCTCTAATAGGTTTCTCAACTACCACTCTTGTCATCCCTTTAAATATAAATTAAACCTTATTAAAGCTTTAAGCTGCAGGCTAAATAGACTGATACATCCGATTAATCGAAGGGAATCCTTTCAATTACTTAAAAATATTTTGTTTGAGAATTCCTATCCATCCTCCCTTATTAATAAATACCTTTATACTCAAAGTTATGGTTCTTCTTTAAATGACATACCCAATGGTGACCAACTCAGAACAATATCAAATAATTCAATTAATAACACTGTTCTGCCTAATACTGTACTTGGGAATCCAACTACCCATTACTCATCTTTACCTTATTTTCCTCAAGTTACTGAGAAACTCGTTAAACTGTACAAACATAACAACGTACCGGTCAAAATTGCTATTAAGAATGCTAAGACTGTCAGGAATTTGTTTTCTAAAACTAAAACACCTCTGTCCCTTCTGGAACAAGTTAATGTAATATATCATATACCTTGTGCTGAGTGTGACTCATGTTACATCGGTCAGACAGGGAGATCACTGAGAGGGCGTCTTACGACTCACCGCAGTGATATTAATTTATCTAAGCATACTTGTGCTCTTGCCCAACATGCTATCAACACTAAGCACGAAGTAAACTTTAATGAAGTTAAAATTCTTGGCACTGAACGCAATCTCGTTAAAAGACAGTTTTTAGAAATGTGTTCAATATTAAAACATCCTAATACCCTTAATAAGAGAACCGACATTAGTAATTTGAGTCAAATTTATCATGCATTAATTTTACAGAATTAGGCTTGATATGTTGTTTACTTAAATTTTGTCCCACATTGGGGTTTTGTTATTACATTTTCATATAATAAATTTAAATAAAAATAAAATAAAATAAATTATTCCTTCCTTAACTAAGATTGATCAACTTATATTTTATTAATATTTGTCAATATCACTTTTACATAATTAAGTAATTGTTCTTTTTGATGAACTTGTTTGATAAAATTAAACTGAAATTGATTCATAGAATCTTTTTCATTACGGTCCTAAATGTTTGAACCTTTGGACTGTGGAAGTTGTATTAATCTTCACCTGTTAGCTGGCTAACTAGTGACGTCATAATATTATAATATATGATATTTTGGATTGACTTCGCATGCTTTGTTCTTTGTTGACAAATCAATCACTGTTGGGGTGAGTGGTGATTTTAACCACCTTTTCCTTTCATTGTTTGGTTTTTTAACGACAAGCTGTCAACCAAATTTATCACATTTTTTGAATATACCGCCTTATATTTAGAGGTTGGTAGGTTGCCTTGCTGTTTATGTCACTTTGACCTCAAGGCCACTTCTCTTCACGTGTTTGCGTGGGTGTTAAACCTGTAAATTCATTTATCGGCGAGTCTCAGTAAGCTAAAGACTGGTAACTTCATTTTATCTTATTACTATAATCTTAAATAACTTATAATGTTACCTAAAGTTAAAATTAAAATCTAATTTATTAAATAAATTTGTTGGAAGTGCATTCGTATGATCTTTTTAGTTCTTTATACTTTAAAATAAACCTTAATGTTTTTTACTTAAGTTTTTATAATAACTTTTTTATACATGTATTTTTATCACATGTTCTTTTGCTGTGCTAATTTTGTTAAATTGCAAACTATACCTAGTTTCAATTAATTATTTTATACAACGTTAACTCTGAATGTCCAGTTTCGTAAGTTTTTTCATATTTTTAACATCATTGACTGCTACATGTCTTTGTAAGGTAACACACTTTTGTTGTAACTTCTCTATGGATGTTTGGTTTCATATTGTTCTTTTTAGATGAACTGATGATGCTTTCTGAGCAGAAAGCGAAACGTCTTCAATAAATAGATGAAGTAGCCACCTTCTTTGTCTTTTATTTCTCCACTTTGACCGAAAAACCCACCACTCTTCGAGTGTACCTTAGTTTATTTTGGATTGACGGTCGTACTCCTTTTCTCGATATATATATATATATATATATATATATATATATATATATATATATATATATATATATATATATATATATATATATATATTTATATATATATATATATACAAGTAAATAAAATTATACTATTTACTGACTAAATAGGTATTAAACCATGAATTCCAAAATATTTCTACTTCATTCCCAAGGAATAAGCTGTGAGATTGGTTACAATACATCATTATAAAAGCTATTAAAACTACCACTTTGATTTGATTTATGTAATAATTGACAACCTAAATTGTTGTATTAATCACAAACATTTCTGATTCACTCTCACTGGTATCTTCGCTAACATTGATTATTAGATCTTGCACCACGTCCATAATATGCTCTATTTCCATATGCTTCGTTTGTAATATGCTTCCTTAATCTTCATTACGTGGGCGTACATCAACTAATGTAAATGCTACATTACAGGCAGCTACTTCATTCTTTACTACTGCTCATATGTTTTCAATGGGGTTTAGCTCCGGATGGTACGGTGGTAGACGCAATGTCAAATGTCATTTTCCACTAGAATTTTTTTAACAGTATATCTTTTATAAAATGGTTTATGCTTTTTAATTAATTCATACCATTCGACTTTTAAAAGGATTGGTTTCATATGAATTACCTTGTTGCTTTAGCCATAAGCTGCTTTTTTTCATAACAAATTTGGGCTAGATCCAGCTGTAAATTATTCTAGGAGGCATTATCTATAACTAAAACGCATTTTTGAGCAATAAGGATAAACTTGTCTTATAAACATTGTGTAAAATTTGTTGAATTCATTTCGTTGTGGTAATCGCTTAAGAATGATAAGAGACAAGACAAAGAAGAGATAAAAACACAATAATGATACATTATTTCGCATTTTTCATGGAAAGTTATTTTCTACTTATACTAGAAATTAACAAAAATTTTAGTTTAAAATTTGTTTATTTTGACTTTTCAATTTCCACTTCGGAAATCGTTCTCAAAATACAAACTAAACAAATATTGTTTTGGTTACTTGGTAATACAAAAAATCTTCTAATAGTTATATTATATATTATACATTTTATACAAATAAGTAACTCAAGAATATCTGTCCTAAATGATGGCGAAATAATAGAAAAAAACTCATGATACTATCCCAACATGGTATAAGCCCCGACCAGTATATTTGTCTTACTTTTAGTTTACTTTAAAATAATAATATCAAACTCTAACTTTGTACGTCTTTAAAAGGGAGACAAATTGGACCCGAAAAATTACAAATGAATTAATTTATTAAACACAACACCAAAATTAACAACCAAAGTAATAACAAATAAACTGAATGAAATTATATAAACACTAGCAGAACAACAGCAATGTTTTGCGGGAAGATCTTGTACTGGCGCTATATTTATAATGAGGCAAGGGCAAGAGAAATCAGTAGAATATAACAAATCGGTTTCGTGGACTTTAAGAAAGCATTTGACCAGATCAAGTTAAAGGATGTTATCCACTTATTGTAAGCAAGAGATATACCTTCGTGAATAATCAAAATGATATAAAATATCTACCAAAACAACACAATAAAAGTAAAAGTAGAAGAAGAACTAACTGACACTACTAAATCTGGCAATACGATAAGAAAAAGAGATACTCTGATTTCTCTATTGTTCAACTTGATTATGGATGAAATAATAAAAAAAGTAAGAACTAAAACAGAATACCGAATGGGAGAAAAACAACTTCAAATAGTCTGGTATACAGACGACGCAATACTACTCTCTCTAAGTGAAGATGATTTACAACGTATGCTGCACCAATTTAATATAACCGCCAGAAAATTTAACATGTTAATTTCCTCAAAAAAGACAAAATGTTTGTATGTAAGACTATAACAGCAGATTTACTAAGATGTAAATTGAGCTGAAAGGTCAGATAATAGAACAAGTAATGGAATTTAAATATCTATTTATTACATTATCTAGCTACCTACCGCCCAAAAGAGAAGTAAAAGATCAAGTGAATAGAGCAAATAGAGACGCAGGTTTCATGAATGAAAAAACATGACGATGTAAAAATATCGGGAAAGAAAAAAAAGACAGAGTTTATATAACAGTCACCAGATTATTAACGACATATGCAACAGAAACACGACCTGAGACAGAAAGGATGAAAAGGATGGTAGAAACAGCAGAGATGAAAACACTTAAAAAAGTATTGGTAAAACACTATAAGACAGAGCTAAAAGTACAAATACCCGACGTAGATGCAAGGTGAAGAACATCAAGGACTGAGTAAGAAATAGAAGAGTAGAATGAAACCATCAAATAAGCCGAATGACAACAAATAGAGTAGTAAAGACGATGGAACGACAACTTACTGGAGGCATATTGAGTTATGTATACATAAAAAGAAGAAAAAGGGGAAGGAAGAAGAACTTTATACGTATGTAATTTTAAAACAATAATGATGTTTTCTAGATAGATACATCATATGTACATCATATATATCTGATAGATATGTTATTAGATTACTAATAGTGGTATTTTCTTTCCATTGAGTTCCTCTGTTAACATTGGGAACGAGATATTACTACATTTTGCCGAGAAATTTGCGACGAAATTTCATTTAAGCTAAAAAGGGCAAGAGGCTACATCAGCGCGTCATCACTATTAATTCGAGAAATAGTAGCCACACCGTCTTTCGAAAGTTCTGCGAACCTTTAGCAACAGTGCGTCGGCAGTACGTGAGACTATCAAAAAGAAAGGCACAATATTGTGATAATTATAATTGGAGTTCGGATCGGATTTAAAAGCATAAAGAAACGCAAAAACAGCATTCAGATTTTATGAAAATATTTTATTATTTATTTATTATACAAAAAAGAATAAACATAAGCATATAAATTTTGACAAACCTTTTTTTTACTAAAATTAGTATAAAACATCTTAGCTTAAGAATTAGTAAGTACCTATCATAAATTTAATAATAATATACGGTGTGTTCCAATGAAAATTTGACCCCCCATAAACTCAGAAATCAAGAGTATTTTCAAAATAAAAAAAAACTCGTCAATTTGTATTGGGCGCGGGACGAATTTTCATGCAGAATTCATGCCCACAAATGTAACTCCCTACTGCTACGCATCAAGCCCCAGTTTTTTTTTAAATAGCAAGTGTGGTCGAGTAGCATACCATCTGAAAAGTATTTTTTCCTCTACACGATACTTTTTTTTATTTTACGAAATAACTTTGAAGATAATTTTGGCTAATTTATTGGTTGAACATCAGTAATAACAAAAAACATAAAATTTCATTAAATTAACCAATTCAATGTTCGAAATGACCTCCTGTGACCTCCATACAATAATTCAGTATATATTCAAAGCCTCTTCGTACATTTGCACATACCTTCGGTGTGAATAATGGGCATTCTGTCACAATTATTTGTCGCAACTCTGCAATATCTACAGGCGGAGTGGCGTATATTTTTGATATTAGGTGTCCCCACAAAAAAAAAATATAAAGGCGAAAGATCCGGTGTCCGATCCACTCTATTGGATCCCTTCTGACAATCCAGCGCCCTGGAAAACGTGGATTCAAAAATTGTCTTACGCGTATATGATAATGTGGGGATGCCTTGTCCTGTTAGAAAGTTATTTTATTGTTTAAAAGATTATCATCAGATTCCAATGTGTCAGTGATCAGCGGATAAATACTATGTCTATTATCCTTCGGACACTTAAAGGTTCAGGCAGAATACCAAAATAAATTGAAGATAATATAAGACAAAATTGTTTCGTTACACTTTGTTTTAATATAAATAATAGTAAAAGTAACAATAATACCTTTGATTTTTTTTAAAATAAGCTTTACTATTATCAACACTGTCGATAATGCTCACTATGGGGTCAACCTAGTTGCTAGTTGCACAGTCAGGTTGCGTGTCAGTTTGAATGTTGTTAGTTCCACTAAAAATATAACTGGTAAATTCCACAAAATTAATGTAGATACTTGCATCATGGTATTTTCAATATTTTGAAAAATTAGACGATTACTATTCCTGTAAGCACATGTTTATTTTACTATGTTAAACAGGGTGCTCCAAATATCTGATTTCCTTTTGTTACGGCTAAACATTGACATACAAATACATATATGTTTAATGGCCAGAATACTTTGGTTTTTGCTTAGTGAATGCACAAGCAGTCGCAATATATCACCTAAATTAATAATGTATACATCTAAACAAATGAAGTATAAAGGAAATACTACCCTGGAAATTGCTCGCTCGATCCGAGCTCTACTACTTATAACGTTTATTATAAACGTATATATCAAATAGTTTAGCCGTAAGAAGTTCGAAAATATTGTCGCCAATGAATATCTACCTACCGGAAATAATTGGCGTTTGTACTTTTCTATTTTCTATTTCTGTACATAAATACAGATTTATTACCAATTTCATTTTTATGGGAAACCACTTTTCACACTTTTTATTTACGACAACAGTAGATTGCTTATAATTACATTATTAAAATTGTTTTGGCTGTAATTTCGATTTTCGAATCATTTTAGCACGGTTTTTACTGGACTTTTTCTTGGAAGGCGTGACTTTATATTATTTCTTATTATTATTATTATTCTTATTCTTATTATTATTTCTAGAATAAAAAATCCTCCTAAAACTATACAGGGTGTTTCAAAAAGGTATGTCATAAATTAAATCACGCATTCCAGAGACAGAAATAAATTGATTGAATCCAACTTACCTTAGTACAAAAGTGTACACAAAAAAGTTACAGCCCTTTGAAGTTACAAAATAAAAATTGTTTTTTTACATTTTTTCCTAAAATACTTGATATTTTGTAATAAAAATGGACACGTTACTTTCTTGTTCTGAAAGCATTTTTCATACAAAAAAAACAACAAAATCTAAGCATTAGTTGTTAATGGAGAACACTCGAAATGTTAATTTTATTAGAAATATTTTGTTTACCGACGAGGCTACCTTCAGTAGAAATGGAATAACAAACAAACAAAAATAATGGGGGTCATTTTGAACATTTATTGTAATATCATATTTATAGAGGTTATAAACATTTTTTGGACTTGTTAATTCATTTAAGCCATTTATTTAGTTGCACGTAATTTTTTAAAGGTTAATGAAAAAGGCCGTAACTCAATAAAAACTGTTTTTGAAAAAAGTGATGAGGCAAAAAATTTTAAAAATAATGTGTTAAACTAATGATGCCACAAACTTCATTTGATTTGAACGTACTTAAAAGTTTTGAGGGATTTAGGGCTGCACACCTCCCTTAAAATGTTTCTGTGCGTTTAGATTTTGTTGTTTCTTTTTTATGAAAAATGCTTTCAGAACAAGAAAGTAACGTGTCCATTTTTATTACAAAATGTCAAATAGTTTAGGAGATAATGCAAAAAAACAATTTTTATTTTGTAACTTCAAAGGGCTGTAACTTTTTTGTGTACCTACACTTTTGTACTAAGGTAAGTTGGATTCAATCAATTAATTTTTTTCCCGGAATGCGTGATTTAATTTATAAAATATGTTTTTGAAACACCCTGTATACTCGCATTAGAATTTGATATTTTTGCTTAAAATATAACTAACTATAAATCTCACAATTAATAATAATCTATTTTTTCAAATAGTCCAACAACCTAGTTCTATTACACAAATATAATAAATTAATTTTAAACAAACACTACTTCACTATGAATCAACAATAACGAATTTGAATATCTTAGAAAATAATATCCATAATCCACATCCAAAATAATATTCCAGTATCTGGCTGAACAGATATCATACAGATAACAGAGCAGAATCTATCGTGCTATCACTTACACAGAAAACAGACGCAGGTGTGCAAATGTGATAGCGCTGACTAATTATCTATGTTGCCAACTCACTCAGTTAAGTTCGATTTCTTGTTATAGATCATTGATTTTAGGTGATTTTAGTTATTCCAATGTGACACAAAATCTAGGCATGGGATAAAAAAGTTTATTTGAAGAAAGTGTATTTTTTTGAAAGAAAGTGGAACGCGTTTTCCGTCTTGATGACGCACTGATGTAGCCTAATTTTTAATACAATAATTCTTGTCTTGTCTTGTTTGTTGTTAGGTTCGGGTTTAGAAAAAACAGATCTGAATGTGTTTGTTGTTTTTAATGTTGTTGAAATGTTGTATTTATTGTAATTGATTTAAAATTATTTGTATTAATTTTAAATATAATATTAATTTAAATTTGTATTTAATTTGTATTAATTTGAAATTTAGTAAGAGAAATAATTTGAAATTATTTCTATTACTATTCTGAAAGAAAAAGCATTTAGTCTTCAAGCTTAGTTCACTAGGTAAAACTTTTCAAGCTTCAGCTAAATATATGGAAAATATTACGGAAATATACAGCTAGGTCTTATTCTACGTAATAGGTATAAAAGAATTTTTTATGATAAATACTACATCATACCATTGGTGTATGATGGTGTATTTTCTTTTTATTTAATTGCATTTCTATAATACTAAAGAAGCTTAAAGTTTATTTGGTTTTTCGAATATACTAAACCAAAACAATCGGATGTTGTAAAACACAGAGAGTAGTTAACAAATACTGTATTGGGCCATAAAAGGAAAAAACCTTTTTCGTGTAGCGGTTAATCTGGAAGTAGTGTATTTTCAGATATATCCTGATCTATAAAAACTTGAGTAATACTTGTTCGCCTCTTCTTTTATGTCCGATTGACTTTTAAACTTCAGCATCGTTCTTGTTTCTGAGAAATAAAGAAATAAATGTCTTTAATTTACGAGAGCTACATTGGACGCTTGGGGTGTCAACAAGATCTACGATTTTTTTCCTGATACAACTAACGTCCTATTTGACAGTCTAATTCGCAGTGAAGTAGGATGGGGGTAATACAGAATGTACAAAAATATGTAACCTATATAAATATATATATATATATATATATATATATATATATATATATATATATATATATATATATATATATATATATATATATTATTGTGATATTTAAAGTCTTGGTGCGCCAAGCAATAATTAGCTAATTAATTTTTTTGATTAATTAAAATTATTTAAATGATATGATTATGACTCTATCACAATTTTTAATTCTTTTATCTCAGGGTTAAATTCGTGCTTCAATATCTATGCTATTACATGTGAAAGGTAAGGTCCAGAGAATACCGGAATAATAAAAAACACATATGATCTAACACTATATATTGAAATAAAAATAATGAAATAATTCACACTCAAAACTTTTCAATAAACAAATCTCATATAAGGATTCTCAAAATTTTGTTCTCCGTACGTGAACAATCAAAATTAATGGTACAAACAATATTCATTGAAAACTCAAAATCCCAAACTATTCTAACTCTCCTAATCAAAATATTTATATCCTTTCTAAATTACGTGTAAAAATTGTGTTATCAATAAAAGAAAAAAAACTGCAGAAAACAAAAATATCTCTCTCTGATGATGAGTGGTCCAAATCCTTGTTCCTTGTAGACTGTATTATCTCCTCTCAACCGCTCCCTATGTAATCAGCAATCTTACAACAGATTGTTGCAAGTATATCGTCCTTAATGATCTCCTTCAAAAGCAACAATCATTCAAATTATGACAGCCTTTCTCCTCTCGATAAACTGAATCTCTCGTTGGCCCGAGTGAAAAATTGACTCTTGGAATATCTTCTCTTTACGATAAACTGAATCTCTCGTTGGCCTGAACAGTGACTCTTGGAATATAAGTAGGAAAATATGACTTACAATATTTTGCTGCTTCAGCTTCTGTCAGATACACTAACTCCACAAAAAACTCACTAACATTCAACACTACTGCTTGCTACATTTCAGGAACCGCCAGAGAACAATCACTGTTCCTCTTACAGACTTGAAAACCCACTAAACTCTTTTCTCTCTCCTCAATCTCGCTAAACTTTTTCCTACATACTTATCCCACCTTTTTCAATCTCCGCCAATCAAAACTCGTCACAATTCCCCCATTTTTTCATTTCGATAACAAACAAATTTTTACCTATAATTATAAAATTTCCTAAAACTTATTTACAAATAATATTTTCTATAATTCTTAAAAACTAACAAAAACCTCTATCTAAAATCTCTTCTATTTGTCCCTAATCACTGCATTAATGTATTTTGGAAAACCCCGTTCAATTGTCTTTTTGTTTTCACTTAAAATTATGCGGGTTACTCAAGTATAACAAAGAAATAATTTATGCAAAGCTTACTTTTTGTTTGGTACAGGTAATTCAAGAAATTAATCTCTCCTTCTTCGAAATGTTTGTTGGATATTATCCTACTTATCTGAATTATTTTAATGTTATTGAATTTTGAAATATTTTTAAACAAACCAATATTTTTCTCGATTTTACATATCATAACAAATCCCCGCCATTTGATCTGCCGAAAACTCTTTGTTAAATTTTAAAAATGACAAAAGTTTTCTAGGATCAAATTATTTCACTATGTTATTAAAATCTACTTATGATACTGACAAATGTCGTGAATGTTAAAATACCCCGTATATTGCCTGTCTTTATACGGGATTGGATATATTTTCGTTTTAAATTTTTCCAAGTATTTTCCCTTAAAAGAAAGTTCATAATTTTTAACCACTTGATTTACTTTATTAACAAAATCTCCATGGTTTCTTAAAATCTTCTCTATTTCCTTCTCCATGTTTTTTCCACAATTTATTTTTCTTTCATCCACCTTTTGTTCACATGTGTTCACTGTCCATAATACTTCTTCACAAAATTCTGGATTCTCGTCCATCAGTGCCATTTTTTCTTCTGTTTTCTTTTTATCCTCTAATTCCCTTTGGTATTCCGAGCACCATGTTTCTATTCCTTTCACTTCTCTGATGATACCTTCTTTTTCTTCCTGCTTCCATTCTGTTTTATCGTCGGTTGCCAACAATTCTTCTGTACCTTCTATTTCCTGTTTTTCTCTGGTCTCCATCTTATTTTCCTGCTTTCTTTTCGAACTCTTCTTCTTTTTCTTCCTTCTCTTTTTCTTTTCTGTTAGATCTTGTTCTTGTACTTTCGGTTTATCCTCTACAGTCATATCGATTTCTTTGCGTTTTTCCTGTGCATTGATCCTTCCAGAATTTGTTTTCCTATCTGTTTGCTTTTCTTCTCCTGTGTTGTCTGGTTCTGCTCTGATTTCCAGTTTATTTTCCGAAAAATTTATGGTGATATCTTTTTTCCTCAATTCATCAATTCCCGCTATCATATCATGATTTAAATCTTCAATCACCACACATTTCATAATATGGAATTTGTTTCCCACTCTTATCTGTACTCCCAAGCCTTCGTTTACTGTCGTCAAATTTTTATTGTTTGCACCCACTAAATCAACCCTAGGAATCTTATACACAAATCTGTCCAAATTTAATTCTTTTACTAGTTTTTTATTGATTAGCGATATCTCCGATCCAGAATCAATCACAATTTTAATCGCTTTATGTTTTATAAATGCATCTAAAAATATTAGATTAGAATTAGAAATTTGTCTGTCGTTTCCTATTGCTACATGATTCATCTCCCTTCTATTTTGTTGTTGGAAGCTCTGGTTATTTCTATCGTCCCTTTGTTCGTTAGTATTCCTATTCGGAGGATTTTGTGCATCTCTATTCCTGTTGTGATTTTCATATGTTCTCTGTTGTGTGTCATTCCTGTTATCGTAATTTTGTTGTCTATTGTAATTATTGTAATTTCTCGGCCTATATTCGTTTGTTGATCTGGGATGTCGGTTTCTCTGGTCATAATTTGATGAATACCTTCTTTCCGCTCCATTATATTGGTCATGTTGTCTTCTATTTCTCATTTCTTTTCTTTTCGCTTCTTTTAATTGAAGGAATTGGCACAAACTATCAATATCTTGATAGTTTCTCAAAATCACGTGATCTTCCAACGTTTCCTCAAAATGTCTGCTGATCATTTCTACCAGCTGTTCGGTAGAATATTTGTATTCTAGATATTTTGAATTGTTATATATCTGCAAAGCATATCTTTCTTCAGATATTCCCATTTTTTCGTGATATTTTCCATTCTGTAGCTCTTGGTTGATTTCTCTCTGTTTATTTTTCCCCCAGAAATAGTTGAGAAATTTATTTTCAAAATCTGTCCAATTTTCAAACTCATCTTCCTTGCTTTCATACCATAACGCTGCTCCTTCTTTCAAATGGTTTCTAATTGTTTCTTTGCAATCGTCAAAATATCTAATATGTTGTAATTTGGTTTTCAAATTTTTAACAAACGGTACTGGGTGTGTTTTCCGAATATCCCCGCCAAACTGTATTTTTATGTCACCCGGACTTTGGATGAGTACTTCTCTCCTGTCTCCCATCTCTCGTTGTTTTCTGATATCCTCAATTTGTTTTTCTATTTCTTTCTTGTCTTCTTGTAAAGCCATTTCAAATTTTGTTTCTAACTGTTCTAATTCCTTTTTCTGTACAGTCTTAATATCTTTCATTTTAGTTTCTATTTCTTCTCTCTGCATCTCTAGTTTCCTCTCTGTTTCTTCTCTGACTTTTTCTAAACAGACTTTTACCTCATTTTCATATTTGTCCAAACGCTTTTCCATTTTTCTATCATTTTCTTCTAATTTTTGTTCATAGTTTTCCAAACGCTGCTCTATATTTCTGTTATTTAGTTCTATTGTTTGTTTTGTTTCTTGTTGATTTCTATCAATTTTCTTTGATGTTTCAATTTGGTTTTTCTCTATTGTTTGTGTCTGTATTTGCATCATTGCTAATAATTTTTCCAGCATCCCTGTTTCTTTTCTTTCCTCCATTATTGTGGCATTTCCTTCATTATCCGATCCTTCATCAATAATTGTTTCCTCTTCTATCTTATCCTCTTTCCTTTCTTGCGTTTTACTTTGACTCCTTGTGGTCGACATGTTGTTTCTTTTCGTTACTGTTTTTGTCCCCGCCAAATGTGAAATTTTACAACACTCTATATGTTTCAGAACACGACAATATTTCTCCCCAAATGTATTAAATTTTCACGACAAATATCAAATATGCAATCAGTAAAATTCAAATAATTCAAAATAAATATCAAATGTACGATTGGTAAAGAAAATAAAATCAAATAATTCAATAGCAGTAAATATCCACTAACTACGATCAATCAATAAATCAAATTTATATTCCCTGGAAAAATTGTCAAGATACTTTCAAATTCAAATTCCCTCAATGTTAAATGTTTTTATCTCTGGATCACCTGTACTTATTCCAGATCTCTTTCCCTTCCTTCAAATGTAAAGCTGCTATATTTTCAAGCCCCACGTTGGGCGCCAGTTATTGTGATATTTAAAGTCTTGGTGCGCCAAGCAATAATTAGCTAATTAATTTTTTTGATTAATTAAAATTATTTAAATGATATGATTATGACTCTATCACAATTTTTAATTCTTTTATCTCAGGGTTAAATTCGTGCTTCAATATCTATGCTATTACATGTGAAAGGTAAGGTCCAGAGAATACCGGAATAATAAAAAACACATATGATCTAACACTATATATTGAAATAAAAATAATGAAATAATTCACACTCAAAACTTTTCAATAAACAAATCTCATATAAGGATTCTCAAAATTTTGTTCTCCGTACGTGAACAATCAAAATTAATGGTACAAACAATATTCATTGAAAACTCAAAATCCCAAACTATTCTAACTCTCCTAATCAAAATATTTATATCCTTTCTAAATTACGTGTAAAAATTGTGTTATCAATAAAAGAAAAAAAACTGCAGAAAACAAAAATATCTCTCTCTGATGATGAGTGGTCCAAATCCTTGTTCCTTGTAGACTGTATTATCTCCTCTCAACCGCTCCCTATGTAATCAGCAATCTTACAACAGATTGTTGCAAGTATATCGTCCTTAATGATCTCCTTCAAAAGCAACAATCATTCAAATTATGACAGCCTTTCTCCTCTCGATAAACTGAATCTCTCGTTGGCCCGAGTGAAAAATTGACTCTTGGAATATCTTCTCTTTACGATAAACTGAATCTCTCGTTGGCCTGAACAGTGACTCTTGGAATATAAGTAGGAAAATATGACTTACAATATTTTGCTGCTTCAGCTTCTGTCAGATACACTAACTCCACAAAAAACTCACTAACATTCAACACTACTGCTTGCTACATTTCAGGAACCGCCAGAGAACAATCACTGTTCCTCTTACAGACTTGAAAACCCACTAAACTCTTTTCTCTCTCCTCAATCTCGCTAAACTTTTTCCTACATACTTATCCCACCTTTTTCAATCTCCGCCAATCAAAACTCGTCACAATTCCCCCATTTTTTCATTTCGATAACAAACAAATTTTTACCTATAATTATAAAATTTCCTAAAACTTATTTACAAATAATATTTTCTATAATTCTTAAAAACTAACAAAAACCTCTATCTAAAATCTCTTCTATTTGTCCCTAATCACTGCATTAATGTATTTTGGAAAACCCCGTTCAATTGTCTTTTTGTTTTCACTTAAAATTATGCGGGTCACTCAAGTATAACAAAGAAATAATTTATGCAAAGCTTACTTTTTGTTTGGTACAGGTAATTCAAGAAATTAATCTCTCCTTCTTCGAAATGTTTGTTGGATATTATCCTACTTATCTGAATTATTTTAATGTTATTGAATTTTGAAATATTTTTAAACAAACCAATATTTTTCTCGATTTTACATATCATAACAATATATATATATATATATATATATATATATATATATATATATATATATATATATATATATATATATATTGCCTAAAATTTTTTTTATTAACTTTTATTGCTATATTGGTGTCTTAATACTAAATCTTTTTGCTTATTCTTCGTTAGGTTCCGTTTCCTCTTCATAGGTTGAAAATAATATGATGATTCTTACTTTATTTACAGCTGTTCTAAACAGTTTAATTGTTGTAAGTCCAAATCAATCTCCCAAGTTCTTAAGCCAATATGTACTCCTCTTACCTTGGATCTGTTTGTCTTTTGTTTTTCCCTGCATGATATATTGCAGCATTACGTACTTAGGTTCTCTAAGGACGTGTCTAAGTATTCAAACTCTCTTGTTTTCAAAGTGCTGATCATGTCTTCGCTTTATTTCATTCTCTGGAGAAGTTCTATATTCGTTACTCTCTCAGACCACGATATTTTTAACATGCGGCGGTAACAATCACCACCTTTCAAAGGCCGCAAGTTTTTTCATTTCAGTGTTCGCGAGTGTCCAAGCCTCTGATCCATAAAGGAGAGTAGAAAAATAAACGTAGAATCTCAGAGACTTAGTTTGAGGCTGGTACCACAAAAAAATAGTTTAATCTTTATAAATCTTGATATTGCTATTTCTACTCAAATTTTCATTTCATGTAAAGAAACTAATGTTTCGCCTAACTAGCTACAAAGATATTTATATCTTTTCACTTTCTCTATCGGTTTATTGCTTATTGTTTTACATGGACATTAAGTTCTCAAGGTTATATAGTAACTGTGTAGTCCCCATATCGTGTATTGTCTAAAACCTCTCCATTAATAGTTATATCCTCACTACGATTGTTTAAAAGTTTAAAAGTAAAAGTAAAAATAATCTTTTTCTTCCTATGCCGTCCCCATTAACGGAGGTTGGCGACAAAATTTCTAAAAGTTTCTCTGTCTTTTGCAACGTGGAATAATGCGTTTACAGTCATTTTTGTCCATTCTCGAATATTTCGCAGCCATGACTTTCTCTTTCTACCTATTCCCTTTTTGCCATCGACTCTACCTTTTGATAACCTGCAGAAAACTATATTTATCATTCCTCAGTATGTGTCCAAGGTATGCAGTCTTGCGTACTTTTATTGTTCTCAACAATTTTTTGTCTCGGGCCATCCTTGTCAGCACTTCCTCATTGGTGACCCTAGCAGTCCATGGAATTCTCAACATTCTCCGGTATATCCAAAGTTCAAAGGCTTCAAGCTTCTTAACTATTTGCGCTTTTAACGTCAATGTTCCTACGCTGTACAATAGTTGGGACCAGACGTAAGATTCAACAAAACTCAGTCTCAGCACCGTATTAAGATTTTTGTCACAGAACAATTGCTTGAGATTGTATTTTGCAATCTCAAGCACAGAACAATTGCAATTTTAAGAACGCTGCCCTTGCCATATCTATTCGTACCCTGATCTCTTGGTCTGGATCTAATTCTGTGTTAATGTAAGCTCCCAGATATTTATATTTTGTCACTCTCTCTATTTGCTGTCCACCAAGGGTTAGTTGTTCATTATTTATTGGACTCCTTAATACTATCATAAATTTGGTCTTATCTGTGTTGATGTAAAGTCGCATTTGAATGCATTCACTATTTATTGCATCTAGTAAAGTTTGTAGTTCTTCTATACTCTCAGTCATAATTACCGTGTCATCTGCAAATCTCATGGTGTTTTCTCCACCAATCGGTGTACGATTTCTCCACCAATTCTTATTCCCTCTTTTCTTTCCCATAAGGCTTTTCTGAATATGACCTGTGAGTACACGTTGAAAAGCGTCGGAGACAAGACGCATCTTTGCCTGACCCCTATCGTAATCGGTATATTAATTGTTTCTATATCGTTCACCTTTACTACTGCTTTCTGGTTCCAGTATATAGCCTTAATAAACTCAATGTCTTTTTTGTCTAAATTGATGTTTTTTAATTCATCTATTACCTTCACATGCTGCACTCGGTCAAAGGCCTTCCTAAAGTCTACGAAGCATACATATGCACTCTTGTTATATTCCCGACATTTCTGCATAAAGTACCGTTAACGCAAATAATGCCTCTCTTGTACCCATGCCTCCTCTGAAGCCAAACTGAGTTTCATCTATCTGCTCCTCACATTTCTTATAAATTCGGTTTTGAACAATTTTCAAAAGAATCTTTAAAGGGTGGCACATTAGGCTTATCAGTCTATAGTCATTACATGAATTTTGATTGTTGTTTTTTGATAGAGGTAAAAATATCGATTTAAGCCATTCCTCCGGGATGTTGCCCTCTACATATATGTGGTTGAGAATTCGGGTGAGTCTCTTTATATTACCGTCATCTAAGGCTTTTACCAGTTCAGCTGGAATTTGATCAGGACCCGGTGCTTTTCCTTGTTTTGCATTCTGTAGGGCATTCTTTACTTCTGAGGGTAAAATTTGTAGGTATTGTTCTTCTTCACCTATATCTTGTTCATTTTCCCTTTCGTCATTAAACAAATGGATTATACATTGTTCCCATACTTCCTTTATTTTGCTCTCTTCAGTAAGTATTCCTCCATTATCATCTCTTGTTATTAGTGTTCTTCTTTGTCTGGTGTTGCCTGTAAGTTCTTTTATTTTTTTATGTAAGTTTGAGGAGTCATGTTTGTTGCTGAGTTCTTCCAGTTCCTGGCATTCCTTGTTCATTCATTCCTCCTTGTTTCTCCTTGTAAAAATAATAAATATCGGAAAATAACTTTAATGTATCAATTAAATACTACTTTAACTTTTGCTGTCTGCTTCCAATAAAGATTCGTTATGATTCTTATATCCCGGATATCAAAGTTCATGCGTATGAGTATCTCTATGAGTTTATGAGGTTGGACCTTTTGGAATAGTTCCCGTTTAATAAATTAAATTGAAAACGGTAACTTAAATGTTAATGTTACCTTTACCAATGGGTCTAAGGGTCAGTTCCTCGCGGAAAATCGGTGGGCGCGTTTCTACAAAATGAATGATTGAGAGTCATCATCAATATATATATATATATATATATATATATATATATATATATATATATATATATATATATATATATATATAATATATATATACTTAAAAATATTTTTGATATTTTATAAGGAAAGCTATTTTATACATGGCGCATTCTTGTTTGTAACTGCAGATATTCGCTTGGGATTGTCGACAGCATCATACAAGGTAAGTTTCTTAACAATTTTCTTAAGAACACAGTAGGTTTGTGATTTAATTTTATTAGCGACTTTCCATTAAAAGTGTAGTATTCAGTGATGTCCTGTTTAAAGAATACTATTTAACTGAAATTTTGCGTTTATTTTGCGTATTATTTAAGTGGTTATTAAAAATAAGATGGTACCTAAAAAGATAATTAAAACTCTGGGATTACTGGTAAGATGTAGTTAACAGAATAAGCACTAATAACTGACTTGTCCATTATTAATTAATAAAGTTTTAAGATAGTTACCTTTAGGCATGGAGAACAATTAGTTTTTTGTGAAGTCAACATTTTACTATTTTTCAGATTGTTTATAATGCCAAAAGTCAAACGAGATACTAAATATCAGAAAAGATACACTAAGGAAGCCCTCGAGAGCGCACTAACAGACATTGGAAATGAAATGCCCAAGAATCTGACCGCAAGGAAATATGGGATTCCCCGACAAACTCTTTGATATAGACCAAGTGACAGATTCAAAAAATTTGGCCAGGGACCTGCAACGTACTTAACAAACAATGAGGCAGATGTGTTGGAGGAGTGGATTATTGACTGCCACAGGAAAGGTTTTTCTAGAAGGAAGGACAATATTCAGTTTTCAGTGAAAACCTTCTTGGACGCCAATCCACGAAAGACTCCATTTAATGATAACCAACCTGAAGACACTGGTATGAAGCTTTCTTTAAGCGTCATTAAAACTTGATACTGAGAATTCCAGAAGTAGTCACTTAAGCAAGCAGCTGTGTTTCTGAGAAGAACATAAAAACTTCTCACAGCTTTCGATATATCTTTATTAAGTGTCCGAATGGTTTGTGGGTCAATGTCCCTTTCACTTTGTAACTGTCTTCTTTCTGTTATTTTAAGTTGTGTTTCTAAAGTGATCTTTTAATCTTGTTTAGTCTTTGGGCAAAAACGTGCTTGTACCAGTTTAAGTGTATCAACTATTTGTTTGTTTAACTCACCGACATCGTTTGGTATGTTGGTTGGTTATGTTGTGATCAAGAGTGTTGTTAATGTAGTCTCCAAATGCTGTTTCGTCTTGTGGGCGTGTCCAGTGAGAGTATTTCTTTTTTTATTATATGACTTCTATCTAAGTGATTAGATATCTTAATGGTAGCTCTAACCATCCTATGGTCAGAGTTTGTCGAGAATCTATTAAGAACGGTCAGATCTTTAAATATGTATTTTTTATCTGTAATAAAGTAATCTATTTCGTTGCGGGATTTCCGTCTGGGCTCCTCCATGTCCAACGTCTGTGTGGCTTCTTGCAGAAAAAGCTATTCATTTGATAAAGATTATTCTCTAGTAGAAATGAGAAAAGCATTTCACCTCTCTCATTTCTACCCGGACATCCGAAATTTCCCAGAGATATTTCCGATGTATCTAACTGAGTTCCCATTTTTGCTTTGAAATTACCACCTATGACAGAGTAATGAGCATTGTTCTCTCTTATGACCCTGTGCACATCTTCGTAAAATTGTTCTACCTCTTCGTCAGGATGGGTTGATGTTGGTGCGTAGACTTGGATGAACTTTTAACGATACATCTTTTATTTAATTGTATATTTATATATATATATATATATATATATATATATATATATATATATATATATATATATATATATATATATATATATATATATATATATATTACTCTCCCAGATACTGCTTTTACTAAAGGACCAGATATAGTTGATAAAAAGAGAATGGAAAGGACACTAGCGAACTAACACATGATGACTTTGTTTCCATTATTGGGTCATAAAAATTAAACCAACTTAGACAGTACAGGGAATACTGGGGAAAAGGTGATAAAAGTGAAGATTTTTAGTGGCTTTTGTAAATGTTTTTAAGATTTACAAAAGATGAAGCTGCTGAATCATGCAGTTCTAGTGCAGATAATTCCCTTATTGTTATACTGTTTGATAGTGAAGAGTTTGAGAAAAATCAAAAGGAAGAGAGGCGTTTCGATCATTACTGCGACCATTGTTTGAAAGTAAATGCTTTATTTTCATATTTAATATCAGTTACCATTTATATGCTTTTAATCAAAGAAATATATTTTGTTGAAATATTGTAGCAACCATTTACAACGATTTTTCAATTCATAAAAACCTGGTATTATAACTCGAGTAAAATCAGAACCAGTAATTTTAACAACAAAGTGCTACATGCTAGTGAAAAGCTAAGTACAATTTAGCAAGAAAATATGGTTTAAAAAAATCACAAAATATACAAAATCTGAAAAACTGAAAAAATTAAATTGTTGGTTTAAATTGTTTTAAAGCGTTGTACTGTAAACTAAGCAAACGTGAGATACAATATTTTTCATATCAGGTGTCGATATATTCCCTAGTGGTATGCAAATAATGATTATATCAAGTTATAGTTACTACAAGTACAAAAATCAGTATATCATACGCATTAGAGTATTAAATAATATTGCAGTGATATGCTTTTAAGAGAAATGTCAAGGAGAATTTAATAAAAACAAATTGCAGATATAATCCTAAATAAGTCCTAAAGTAAAAATTTCAGAAAATATCAAATTACACCAAATTGTAAGAAGAGAAGGACGCAGTAAAAGCGTATAAAATATTACTTTCAGAAATATTTTATACGCTTATCCTACAGACTACTATTATAGTATACTTTATATTTCGAGATAAACTAACAGACGCTCCTATCATGCTAAAATATAAGGATAGATTAATCAAAAGTAGCATGTCTAACTCTAAACGTTTACAGGAAGGAGTCTCGAAAATTGAGCAAAATATAATCTCTTATCTCTAACATTCTTTATTCCGATGAAAATTAAATCCCATATTTTATATCCACAGCGACATGAAATCTGATCGCCAAAATATCTTATCGTAGAAATTTCAACAAAAACTTAAGATTCATGGGATTGCATTAGCTGTAAATATTCTCATTATTATCATATATCACACGTTTCCTGTGAAATCGTTATAATATAGTACGATAGTACTTATACGTTATTGTAATAATATACTGCTTATGAGTATTAGGACTCAACAAATAAAGCCGGATGATCATAAATAAAGTTACAAAGAATATTATTATCCAAAAATAACTATATCCTTTGTATTCTTTAGTTTAAACATGGTGGAATGTACAATAAAAATATTTATGTAAACAAGAGTATTAAATAAATTCATTTAAATTTAATGTTCTACATTTTACAATAAAATTTCATTATACAAGGTGATACACATTACAGTGATGACGTCATCGGCTCTTTTTTAAACATAACACCCTGTATTTTAGGACATTTTTAGAACGAAAAAATGAGCTGATTCCAAAAAAGTATAATACTGGGGGTCTAACAGATATAATTTGAAAGATATGCGCTTAGAAAATTAATTTTTATTGATTTATAATATTAATAAATTATAAATAAATTATAATAAATAACTTGAAAGTAATCCAGTAATTAATATATGACTTAATCTTAAATGTTCGAATTGTAGCCCTTGTTGTATTTGACAGTAACCCAAACGTTGTACAAATTCTTGTAGAACCTTGCTTCTGCTTTCTTGAGAAATATTGTTTATTTCTTTACGAATTCTTGTTTTTAAGTCTCCAATATTTGCAGGTTTCGTATTATAAAAAACATTCTTTAAATGACCCCACATAAAATAATCCAAAGGATTCAGGTCTGGCGACCTCGCTGGCCATTCAATATGTCCTCATCTTCCAAGCCACCTGTTCGGAAAAATTTCATTTAGGTACCTTCGAACATTTAAAGCATAATGCGGAGGCTCACCATCCTGTTGAAACCATTATCTTTTACCAAACTTTTATCAAAACCTCCAAGATCAATTGTACTAGGGAATAAATTAACTTAAGTAGCTATGAGATACCCACTTAAAAACTAAAGGTATGCTGGCTCGTTTCAATTACCTTCGAAATAATAGGGTCCAATGATTTTATTTCTTACAATGCCAGTCCATACGTTTACCTTTTGCGGGTATTTTGTATGATATTCCCGCATCCAGTTGGAGTTTTCTTTTGCACAGTATCTACAATTCTGCCGGTTGACCTCTCCATTTAATTTGAATGTATCCTCATCAGAAAAACTAATATTTTGAACCAAGAGAGGGTTTCGGTGGCTGTTATCCGTCATTATTTCGCAAACTTGTATTCTTTTATCTGGATCATCCTCGTTTAATTCCTGTACAACTGTGCATTTTACTTACTTTACTTACTTTTATATACGTTGTGTACCGTTGATTTGCATACATCGAGATCACTACTAACCTTACGAATAGAAGTATGCGCATCTTCTTCAAAGGCAAGTAAAACATTTAATGTTTTATGTTAACATAAATTACATGTTACAAGTACAATGTTATGTAAATTATGTTAACATAATTTACAAAGGGGCGACCTGATTTGCGTGCATTTTCAACCGTACATGTCTCTCGAAATTTCTTTTCAATCTTACTTAATTTACGGGACATACTCTGAATTTTTCTCCAGATTACATGTTGTGGTATGTTATTCCACTCTCTCACTAACAGATTCTTAAGTTCATGTGCGTTGTTAGGAGGAGGTGTATGGCTTTGAATACATTTTTTCAAATCGTCCCAGAGATGTTCGATGGGATTCAGGTCCGAAGACCTGGGTATCCTCGTAATTTCAACCTCGTCCAAATATTGCATACTGTTCCTGGCAACGTGCGGTCGCGGTTGTCCTGCATAAAAACGGCGTCTTCTCCAAGCCCTGCCATGGTGGCCATAATACTGTCTTCCAGAATCTCCGTAATATACCTTCGGGCAGTTAAGGACCCATTTTCGATGAAGGGTAATTCTGTGCGGAAGTCGGAAGATACACCTTCCCAAACCATAGATAGATAGATAGATAGATAGTTTATTTGACTGTAAGTTACAAAAAGGTTTACAGCAAGTCAAAACTAAAATTATAAATAATAATTATTACAAAAAAATGGAAACAATACATTAAAAATATTTAAAACATTAAAATACACATAAAACTAAATGGCCATGACCAAGCCTTCACCAAATGGCATTCTTGGAGCAATGCAAGCCTATGAAAACCATTCACCGGTTCTCCTCCAAACTTTTACACGTATATCGGATGTAGTTAGGCAGACACGGGATTAATCTTAGAATAACTCTTTGCTTCAAGCGTTAATTCGTCAATGCGCGTATTGTTGAGCAAAAGCTAGTCGTGCAACTCAATGCGCCCGGCGAGGTATCGGTCCTATAGCCATTACACGAGAAGATAGTCCAGAAGAACACAGTCTTCCCTGACTATTGCAACGCTAACATTGCGATTTCTTAGTTCCTGTAGACGATTTTGATGCATAACCGGAGTTGAGGTCCGATTTCGTAAAGTCTCAAACACAAGAAAACGGTCATCTCGCGCCGTGGTCGCTCTTCTTGGTGAACCTAGAATTGAATTGGGATGTATTATGATACGTTACGTTAAATAAAGATTTGACAGTGCTCGCACTATTGCATGAATATAACATTATTGCGATTTTTCGTGAACTGATTACATTTCATCAACTTTATTGCTTTGTAAACAAAATAATTTATTGTTTACAAAGTACTATTTATTGTTTACTAGTATTAGTAGTATTTTTTGTGAAAATTTACTGTCTATAATTTAATCATAAAATAAAAATATTGATAATTCAAATATTTTCAAATTACAGAATCATCAATATGACCAAACGCAACATATCGTACACACATGTTTCTTATGAATTTTAATGTAAAATAATTAGAGAAGCAGGAATTCCACAATTTAGAATTTCCCATTGAGTTTCCTATGGCCCGTATATATATATATATATATATATATATATATATATATATATATATATACAGATTGAACGAATTTAAAACGGAACATACGAAATCAATGTATTTCTGCTCAACTCCGCTCTAGGTGGTTGGCCAACAAAAGGTTGTCAAATAATTATATTATAAAAATTAAATACTTCAGCGGGCTGCTGGATTCTGAACTCATTCAAGAACAAGTCAAAACTCCACCCAAATAGGTTGCGTAGAATCACTGTGAAAACTAGACTACACAAGCAGTTATTATGCTGTCAAACCACTTATCGCTTCCTTATAGTCCAAGAGATAGACCCGAAATTTTGAACTGATCAGTAATATGACATTTCTCTATTGGAATATATTCATTGTAACTGGGTTAAGACTTTGCCCTACAGGCGGACGCCCCTCGTGGTACAGGGGGTGGATATAAAGGGATGAAGTTGTCATTTTTTTCGGAAAAATGGAAAAATTAACGATCGATGATATAGCTGAAAATCTGCCCAGAGTACGATCTTGGTATAACTAGACGAAATCCCAAAGGATGGACGCGAAAGTGGACACATAAGGGGTGGCGGACAGGGGTGAAGTTGCAATTTGTTGGGGAAAAATTAACGATAAGTAATATGTCCGCCATTTTCATGGCTCATTATTTAGCCCCTAAAAACTCTAAATCCAAAAGGGCGGACAGCTGGGTTGGTACAGAGAGCCATAAAACGGGGTCAAATGTACCACTTGCCTGGGCATTTTAGGTATCGGTAACAATTTTCAAACTGATTTTATTATGATGTTTTTATACCGATTGATTTGAAAATTTGTATGCTCACTTCTGTTACTATTCTGAGAAGCCTTAAGGAGTTTTCCTCAAAATTTTCCAAAAAAATTTCCGTAAATGAAAATTTTTAATTAATTTTTTCTAATTTGCAGAATCCTTTCGATTCTCTGTAAGTTATACCATGATTTTTTTCCAAAAATTTTCAAACGATTTTTCCGATAAGAAAAAAAAACTCTACGTCATCGTCTGAATCTTTTAAAGATTATTTTGTAGTTTTAAAATGATATTATGATAATGTTTTTTTTTTAACTAAAGTCATATTTACTTTACAAATCATATTTTTTTCTTAAATATAAATATTTTACGAATTAATTTTTAATTGAATAAATGTTTGATATTTTATTAAATTAAAGTAATTTTATAATGTTAACTATTAAATATTTTTGGTATAACAAATAGTAATTTTACTTATTTTTTATTACAATAAAAAGGTATTTAAATTTATATTGCATAAATAATGGTTGTTCAGATATAAGAAAAATTTGATTTATTATTACATTAATAATCAAATACAAAACAGTAAAAATTTGTAGAATTCCTTTAACATTTTACAAATAATTATTAATAAAAATCAATTTTATAGTAGAATTATCAATTTTTTAAGTTTTGAAATTTACTTTGTAGATATTTTCAATATTTTTTTTAACTTTCAAATTGATTGAATTTTTTTTTCATTAGTTAATTATAATTTTACCAATTCTGTTTGGACATTAATTTTGCATCATTATTATTTTAAAATATTAAAATAATAATGATGCGCGTTCCATTTAGATCAGTAATTCTAGACGCATGCGCTAAATGTAATAAGTATCAAGATGCTTTTATCCAACTTGGTGAAACTGACTTCGATTGTAATGAAGTTTTTGAAACCTTAGAAACTTTCATATGTCACTTATATGGAACAGGACTGACGAGAACAATTCCAAAAAGAAAAGTAAACGATGTCAGATTTTCACTATTTAACCGGCAGTATAAGTTGCATGATGTGAACGAGCCTTTTTAAAAAAAAAAAACTAAAAAATTTTGATGCTTCAAGCTTACCACCATGTCAAGATGAATTACACCAACATCTACTGCGAGCTCATTATATTTCAAATATTTGGACAAATGCTCATAAAAAAGTACCAACAGAATTGATTGTTGAAGAACATGGTTGGGAGTTTGAAGATGAAACATATAAATTCAAATGGTTTATTGGACCTCAGATGCCAGAATCAGTTCGAGAAGTAGTGATTGAAAATGAAGCAGATAATGAATGTGATATTTTTATGAAAAATGACGAAATTTTTAAAGTTTTTCTAATTCTTTTTTCTTATCGGAAAAATCGTTTGAAAATTTTTGGAAAAAAATCATGGTATACCTGACAGAAAATCGAAAGGATTCTACAAATTAGATTTTACCTCAAAAAATTACGAAAATTTTCATTTACGGAATTTTTTTTGGAAAATTTTGAGGGAAACTCTACTTGACGCTTTTCAGAATAGTAACAGAAGTGAGCATACAAATTTTCAAATCAATCGGTATAAAAATATAATAAAATCAGTTTGAAAATTGTTACCGAGACCTAAAATGCGCAGGCAAGTGGTACATTTGGCCCCGTTTTATGGCTCTCTGTACCAACCCAGCTGTCCGCTCTTTTGGATTTAGAGTTTTTATGGGCTAAATAATGATCCGTGAAAATGGCGGACATATTACTTATCGTTAATTTTTCGCCAAAAAATAGCAACTTCACCCCTGTCTGCCACCCCTTATGTATCCACTTTCGCGTCCGCCCTTTGGGATTTCGTCTAGATATACCAAGATCTTACTCTAAGCAAATTTTCAGCCATATTATCGATCGTTAATTTTTCCGAAAAAAGAAAAAAAAAATGACAACTTCATCCCTGTATAGCCACCCCCTGTACCACGAGGGGCGTCCGCCTGTAAGGCAAAGTCTTAACCCAGTTACAATGAATATATTCCAATAGAAAAATGTCATATTACTGATCAGTTCAAAATTTCGGCTCTATCTCTCCGACTATTAGGCAAGCTCCTCTTTCCTTTAAAGGAGACAGATAGTTGAACGACATTTTATACAATGTCTATCACCGGGTATGGATTTATTTTTGTCCAAGTTTTATATTGGTCCACTATTTCAAATGCAGTTCAAACAGACATATATTAAATTGTATGTTCCGTTTTAAATTCGTTCAATCTGTATATATATATATATATATATATATATATATATATTTATATATATATATGTATATATATATATATGTATATATATATATATATATATATATATATATATATGTATATATATATATATATATATATATATATATATATATATATATATATATATATATATATATGTGTGGTCCTTAAGTAATTGTAAAAAAAAATTACGATTTAAGCCAAATTGCTCTAATAAAATGTTGATATTAATGATATTTTAAGAAAGATATAGGGTGTTAAAGTGCAAAATTAAAATTTTATTTTTCGCTATAACTTTCATGTTTGTAAACATTTATGTATAGAAATTTACAACTGGGTGCTTTTAAATATGAGAAATTATAATTTAATGCACACTTTGATGTAACTGATAGAGGGCGCCACTTATGCCACATATGTGGTATAAATTTGCACTTAACTTTTTTGCTCTTTAAGTTACCTATATTTGGGATAAAAAATATTAAAGATACATTATTTTAACAAGAAAAAGGGATACTTATTAATAACAAAACTCAACAGTTTTCGAGATAATCGCATTTTAAAAATCAGCTGTATAATTCTGATCTAAGGCAATTACTCCAGGCAATGAAGAAAAAATAGACAAAAACATTAATACTTCTGAATTTTGGTATAAAATACCTTTAACTAAAGTTAATAGTTAACGAAATATTAAATAAAATAAATATATCAGCAGGATAATTAATATTAGGATTTAACAAAATAACAGAATAATAGGATTTTACATCCAACATAATCAAAACATTTTGTGTAAAACCAAATTAAGCAATAGTTAAACTAAATAACATAACTTTTTGTCAAAGTAAGTGTTCGATATGTCCACCATTTTCTTTAATTCATTTGTCAATATATTCTATAAAACATCATCTCATATTAAATAGCATCATTGGTTCTAAAGAAACTGCTGCAGTATTTATTTCTTCCCATAGTTGATTGCGAATGTTTATGGGATTCTTATAGACACGTTGTTTTAATGCGCCCCATACACCAAAATCAAGCGGATTAAATTTGGGGTTACGTGGTGGCTATAATGTATAATGGATGGATATATTATTTTGGATACATATCCAAATCTTATGGTATATTATGGAACTACATCTTATTTGTCGCAGAAATTAAATAATGTATTAAACTGTCATGTATCTCGTTCATTGGTTACTTATATACACACAGATTAACCTATCGATGACATTACTTATTTATATGATTACGTTACAGCTTACGAGTAACTATAATTACATCTCAAACAAATAGACTATTATGATTTAGTAACGAACTAATATTATGCTGAACTAAATTGCCTGTGTGTTCACTATATTTATAACAATATCGGTTAGATATTGTTAGCTTTCTAGCTAACAATATTTCTTTCAGGTAAGATTTGTAGCAAAAGTATTATGAAACAAAACACATATGTGTTATTCAATACCTGTGCTGTAGTTTCTATTTGTCCTAATAAAAATGGGTAAACAATTTACGTAATGAAAAATAAGTATACTTTTCGGATTTTTATGAATTAAATAATTATATCAATATCTCACCACATTGTCAAGGAATATGACTACCTCGACCAATCCAACATTCAGAAAAGTTGTATTTAAATATGTTCTAACTGCCTTCTCTCTAGAATGTGGTGGTGTACCATCTGGCATAAACCACATATTTTGGGTTTTTAGCATTTTACAATAGAGAAAAAGTAATACAACGCCATTATATAAACTTAAGAAGCCATAGTAAAGGTAAATTGTAAACATGATGACGGCCAACGTCTGAATACGGCCAACGTCTGAATACGGACACGGCACCTAAAGAAGAAGATGAAATATCTTTTCTCTAATAAGACATTTAGCACCCATAACAAAGCATTTTGTGATGTTACATTATCATCTTTAAGTTGTTTTAATAAGAATGAACTATGAATTATGCTTATCTACAGGTATTCAGTGCTTTACTGCACAAATATCAAACTAAGAATTATTGTGCAGCTGACTTATAAAATTAATTTATCTCGAAAATGATTGAATTTTCAGGTTACTAATAAGTATACCTTTTCTTTGTAGAAATAATGTATCTTTAACATTTTTTAACACAAATAGAACTAACTTAAAGAGCAAAAAAGTTAAGCGCAAATTTATGCCACACATGTGGCATATGTGGCGCCCTTTATTAGTTACCATAAAGTAAGTATAAAATTATAATTTATCCTACTCAAAAGCATCCAACTGTAAATATTTGTCCAAAAATATTTACAAACGTAAAAGTTATAGAGAAAAATAAATTTTTAAATTTCCACTTTAACACCCTGTATCTTTCTTAATATCAACATTTTATTAAAGCAAGTTGGCTTAAATAGTAATATTTTAAAGTGCAGAATCTACGGTTTTTGTTTGTACAATTACTTAAGGACCACCCGTATACACTGTATATTGGGCGGTATACCATGAGAAGCAGGTTTAAGTATTTCGTCTTACTGTCACTAAATCTGTCTTTGGCCTTGCCAATACCTGGAGTAATCTCAAAAAGAAGAGATCTATAAAAAGACAAACAAATATAATATATAATAACAATCAATCATACTGTCATGGGTATATATATATATATATATATATATATATATATATATATTTATTTACGGTAACAATTGACTTCCCACATGTAAAGTTGTAGGTTCAATTGGCTTCCGCTGGTCAATTGGCATCCGGTATTCGGATGCCAATTGACCTCTTCAAAATAATATCAGAAACGCATAGTGGATGATATTATAAGGCTCTTTACGCAATATGAACCCGGAATCCAATTGGACCGTTTTTTGATTCGTAAATAAATCGTAGTTCGAGGCAAAATATAAGCAGCGCCACCATCGATTTGTGTATATTGAGTTGAAGCGATATCCATGTCGTTACAGCTTAGCGGTTCAATTGGCATCTACAGGATGTGATACGATTTTGGAAGCCAGTTAGTCACTTAGATTGTCTTAGATTCCAGGTTTATAAAGGTTCGAGTAACATCTGGTCGATTCGCGCTTGAGTTTAATTCTTAGAATGGATATTTTTTGTTTAGTTTTTGGATTTACAATATATTATTGGTTTTATCTTTCTTTCTTGTTATCTGCAGTCTTTTATTCTTTTTGAAAGGTTTTATAACCTTATTTCTCAGCGCCATGTGTATAATTTTTTGAAGCACATTGCTAAAACGTTGTGTATTAAAAAGCATTTAATGTTAGGGGTTGTAAATGCATTAAAAATGTTGTGAATTTTGAAAATGTGGTTTGGCGCTGTGTTAATAAGATTCTTTCGTTAAGATGCTTAGTTTTTATCTATCTCTGGTTATGCTTTGTCTTTTTTTCTGTGAAAATATTAACTAATATTATAAATGTGAGTGTAAGGTGTTTGTCGGCTTGTTTTTTTTTCGCATTCCCTGTTTAACTTTTTAACCGATCATATTGATTATTTTTGCAATTTTGACAGGGACACAAATAAGCACAGATGATACATTTTATTAAAAAAAGTTGTATTTTCAAGGGATACTTCTCGGCAGAAGACGCCATCACAATCGAATCGAGGATAAAAGCTAGTATTTTATATGTAAATGAGAATGCAATCCACTCTCAACTGATCAACATTTAATATGTCATCACAGGTGTTCCGTGTGCAATGCTGCCAGGTCACCCATGTACAGCTTGGAACAACAAGAGCCATTTGCTGATCGGTTTAGGTCACCGAAACCCAACCAATTATGATTGGATCAACAGAAACAACTACTCCGTGGGCTAATACCCCTACCGGCATTGAATTATACTATTGATCCAATGGTCGCAGAACAACACAACCCATCAAGTGTGAAACGCCAAACAGCTGTTTCGGTCCGCCAGACCTTATCAGTGACGCTTGGCTTCTCCATTGGAAAGTTGTCCGTTCTGCTTAAGGGGACAAGGTCCTCTGAATCTCAAATGTAAATGAGAATGCAATCCACTCTTAACTGATCAACATTTAATATGTCATCACAGGTGTTCCGTGTGCAATGCTGCCAGGTCACCCATGTACAGCTTGGAACAACAAGAGCCATTTGCTGATCGGTTTAGGCCGCCGAAACCCAATTAATTATGTTTAGATCAACAGAAACAACTACTCCGAGGGCTAATACCCCTACCGGCATTGAATTATACTATTGATCCAATGGTCGCAGCACAACACAACCCATCAAGTGTGAAACGCCAAACAGTTGTTGCGGTCCGCCAGACCTCATCAGTGACGCTTGGCTTCTCCATTGGAAAGTTGTCCGTTCTGCTTAAGGGGACAAGGTCCTCTGCATCTCAAATGTAAATGAGAATGCAATCCATTCTTAACTGATCAACATTTAATATGTCATCACCGGTGTTACGTGTGCAATGCTGCCAGGTCACCCATGTACAACTTGGAACAACAAGAGCCCTTTGCTGATCGGTTTAGGTCACCGAAACCCAACCAATTATGTTTGGATCAACAAAAACCACTACTCCGAGGGCAATACACCTACTGGCATTGAATTATACTATTGATCCAATGGTCGCAGATCAACACAACCCATCAAGTGTGAAACGCCAAACAGCAGTTTCGGTCCGCCAGACCTCATCAGTGACGCTTGGCTTCTCCATTGGAAAGTTGTCCGTTCTGCTTAAGGGGACAAGGTCCTCTGAATCTCAAATGTAAATAAGAATGCAATCCACTCTTAACTGATCACATATGTGACCTAGCAGCATTGCACACGGAACACCTGTGATGACATATTAAATGTTGATCAGTTAAGAGTGGATTGCATTCTCATCTACATTTGAGATTCAGAGGACCTTGTACCCTTAAGCAGAACGAACAACTTTCCAATGGAGAAGCCAAGCGTCACTGATGAGGTCTGGCGGACCGAAACAGCTGTTTGGCGTTTCACACTTGATGGGTTGTGTTGTTCTGCGACTATAGGATCAATAGTATAATTCAATGCCGGTAGGGGTATTAGCCCTCGGAGTAGTTGTTTCTGTTGATCCAAACATAACTAGTATTTTATAGTATAGCAAAGTAATACATTTTCGGGTAGATCAGATATGTAGGATTTAGTGCTCGCTCTTCTACCTATATTTTATTAAAGTGTCTTATGAAATTTCAATTTCTGGATCATTTTTTGTCTTTAACTGGGATATTATTACTCTCCTGCCTTCTACTATTCTTTGCTTTTCTCACCACTCCTGCTGATATCTCTATATTTGTGTTTCGTTTATTTATTCGTTCATAGTTTGTTATTAATTTTGCCTCACACATATTTGCGTCTTAATAATTTTAATAATATAGAAATCTTATTACCTGAATAAAGGAATCATGTTTTGTTCAAATAAATTTAATAAATTAAAACCATTTCTACATACCATTTTGAAGATAATCATAACAACTTGAAAACACTACAACAAATGAAATGGAATAGGCAGTTGTTCCACATCTCTAACGTAAGGATATGAAGAAAAATTGATTCTTAATATCGTGTGTATTTTTCACCAGCGCGAATTAGTGCTTGAAATCTACGTGGCATGCTGCGTATAAGCCTGTCGATATCTTGTTGAGGTACCTATATTTTCCCATTCTTCGATTAGAGTTTCTTTTAGTTGTTGAAGGATTTGAGGTGGATGTGGGCGCCTCGGGACACATCTATCTAACATATCCCAAAGATGTTCAATTAGTATAAGCGAATAAATGCAATACACTCTTAACTGCTCAACACATAAAGGTGTTATAGCAGGTGTTCCGCGTGCAATGCTGCCATGTTCACTATTGGAGTCACTGGAGTAGTTGTTGCTATTGATCCAAAAAGTTAAGCTTTGCTTGGGTTTTCGGTAACCTTAACCGAAAATGTGGTCGTCAGACCACAAACTATTCCATTCAGAAGGAGATTTAACTTCAAAAAGGCAAACTGGCAAAAGTATGCAGACATGCTAGATTTTGAGCTGTTAAGTCTTGAACCAAAAGTAAAGAACTATGAAAAATTTGTAGAGGTACTCAAAAATGTGTCTAGAAAAGCTATCCCCAGAGGATGTAGACAACAATATGTTCCCGGGATGTCCAGCGAGTCCAAAGAACTAATGAGAACATACGAAACCCTCTATTCCACTGACCCTTTTAGCCAAGAAACGGTTGACTGCGGAGCAGTACTACTCCAACAGCTAAGTCAAACCAGACAGGAAAAGTGGATTGAGACCCTGGAAAAAATGGACATGACACATAGTAGCAAAATAGCATGGAACCTTGTAAAAAAACTTAGCGGTGATCCAAAAGAACATAAACCACCTTGCAAGGTTACAGCAAACCAAGTCGCTGCTCAACTCCTTATGAATGGAAGAACTACGAACCGATATAAGAGCCCAAACACTAGAAGAAGATTGGACTCGGAGACAAACCACCTAGGTACTCCTTTTACACTAAAAGAACTCCACGACGGTATGAACAGGTTAAAAAACGGGAAAGCTGCAGGTGTGGATGATATATGCAGTGAACAAATAAAACATTTAGGCCAAGGAGCAAAAAACTGGATCTTGCAATTTTATAACACGTGCTGCAAAACCTGCGAAATTCCAAAATCATGGAGGAAATCTAAAGTAATAGCCTTGCTAAAACCAGGAAAGGACCCAGAAAACCCCAGTAGCTACAGACCTATCTCGCTGTTGTGTCACTTTTTTAAACTATACGAGAGACTCATACTCGCCAGAATAGAAAAAAATGTCGACAAGCACCTCATCCCACAACAAGGAGGATTCAGACCCGGCAAATCTTGCACCGGCCAAGTCCTCGCACTAACAGAACACATTGAAGAGGGATTTGAAGAAAAACTTATAACAGGGGCTGCTTTCGTAGATTTGACAGCAGCCTATGACACAGTAAGGCACAAAACATTGCTCCACAAATTATACGACACTCTAAATGACCACCATCTGGGTAAGGTCGTATATTCCTTACTGCAAAACAGACGTTTTTTCGTTATGCTGGAGGGTAAAGTAAGTAGGTGGAGAGTTCAAAAAAATGGCCTTCCACAGGGAAGTGTTTTAGCACCGATGCTCTTCAATATATATACAAACGACCAACCTACGCCGACCGAAACCAAGCACTTCCTCTATGCTGACGATCTTGCAATATGTGCTCAAGGAAATAGTTTTGAAGAAGTGGAGAAGAAACTCGAAACTGCATTAAAAACAATGACAGCGTACTACCTGCAGAATTCCCTGAGACCCAATCCCTCTAAAACCCAAGTCTGCGCTTTCCACCTTCGCGCAAAGGAAGCCAAGCGAAAACTCCAAATTGTGTGGAATGGTAATACATTAGAACACACAAGCCAACCTATATATCTTGGAGTAACTCTGGACCGGTCCCTCACCTACAGACAACATTGCATAAAAACGAAAGGGAAAGTAACAACTAGGAACAGCATACTCAGAAAGCTAACGGGAAGTAAATGGGGCGCACGTCCTGGCGTTTTAAGAACAACGGCACAGGCACTGTGTTTCTCAACTGCTGAATATGCGTGCCCCGTTTGGGGAAGATCTGCCCACACCAAACAAGTTGATACTGCGCTAAATGAGACATGCAGGATAGTAACGGGGTGCATGAAACCGACGCCACTCTCAAATCTATATAAAGCAGCGGGTTTTGCAGAACCCTCAACACGCAGAGGCGTTGCAGAGCACATAGAGAAAATTAAACAGATCGCGGACGAGCGGCATGCCCTATACAAAGCTCGAACACCACGAAAGCGACTAAAATCTAGGAAAAGCTTCCTTGGAACAGTGCAGGATGAACCGCCTGAATATTTTCCTCTTCCCCAGGTTCAATGGACCGGCCAGTCCCTAGACTTTAAAACGTGGAAAACTTTGAATCGGATAAGAACGGGTGTCGCTCCAGTAAAATCAAACATGGCAAAATGGGGAAAAATCGACCAAGATGATGTGAACTGTGACTGTGGAGAAACACAGAATATGGAACATCTTCTTACATGCAGAAACTGTCCTCATCGATGTACCCTCGAAGATTTGTGGCTCGCCAACAAAGATGGAACCGACGTAGCCCGATACTGGGCCGAAATTTTATGAATGACATGTCCGGACACGATAAAGTAAAGTAAGGTAACCTTAACCGACAGCAAATGACTCTTGTTTTCCACGCTGTACATGTGAACATGGCAGCATTGCACGCGGAACACCTGCTATAACACCTTGATATGTTGAGCAGTTAAGAGTGTATTGCAATTTTTCGCTTATATTTTATAGTCAGAGGACACAGTCCCCAAAGCAGAACGGACAACTTTCCAATGGTGAACCCAAACGTCACTAATGATAGTCTGGGTGGACCGAAACAGCTGTCTAGTGTTTCACACTTGGTGAGTTGTGTTGTTCTGCAACCATTTGGATCAATAGTGTAATTCAACACCGGGAGAGGCATTAGCCATCGGAGTAGTTGTTGCTATTGATCCAAAAAGTTAAGCTATGTTCAATTATAATTCAAATGTAAAATTTCTAGAATAAAACAACTGAAAACTTTTGTTTTCTGTACTTCCACAAAATTTATTTAGTAATTGTCACTACAGCTGTTTCGGCAACTTGCCTTTCTTAAGTGATGGTTAACCTACTGTGCGTTCAGGTTATATAGTTTCACTGAACAGGTTGAGGAGGGGGGGAGTTGTTAGTCTCAAGTTCGTCATTCAGAATTGGTGTCTTTTAATTTTCATAGATTCTAATAAAGATAGCTTAAGGCTTTTATTTTGGACGTGAAGAATTTGAAATTGGTCGTTAAAAGAATGATTATGATCTAGAAGGTGAAGTGCATATGTGGATTCTGTTTTCCTATTATTGAAAGCCCTTTTATGTTCTGTTATACGTTTGTTGAAGGCTCTACCGGTTTGACCGATGTAAGCTTTTGGACAGTCTCCACAGGTGAGTTTATAAACCCCAGTGTGTAAGTGCATGTTTTTCGTTTGGCTCTTGTTGTTCTTAATATATTTAAATGCTGGTGTTATTCTTTTCTTTTGATCTGTCTGGCTATTTTAGTTAATATATTACCTGTATATGACGTGATCGAGCAATATATTGTATTGGGCTTTTTCTCTTGTGGTGGGAAGATTGATTTAAGGGCTTTCTTGAGTAGTTTTTGCTGTAACATTTTGTTTATTATGTGTTCGTTGTATCCAATATTTATTGCTATAAGTTTAATGATATTCAATTCTACTTCGAAGTTATTATTTGACATTGGGATTTCTGTCAATCTGTGGAACATACTATAGTAGGCTGCTAATTTATGTTGTGCAGGATGGGATGAAGTACTGTGTATGGTTGTGTCAGTATGTATAGGTTTATGAAGTACAGAGAACTCGTGTTTGTTTTCAATTCTTATAATTTTTAAGTCTAGAAAATTTATTTTCTTTTTTTTATTTCTTTTGTTTTATTTCTCTTGTAAATTTAATATTACTATGGATTGAATTAACGTATGATAAGATTTGGCCAAATTCATGAAACATAAAATAATGCAATGTCAAAACATGTAGCATGTTATTAATTATTCATACTTTATAGTACATTCTTAACTTTTGTTAAAGGTATTTCATACCGAAATTAAGAAGTATTCATGGTTTAGCCTATTTCTCCTTCGTGGCTATGAGTAATTGCATTAAATCAGAGTTGTGCAGCTGATTTGTAAAATGGGATTATTTCGTAAACTGTTAAGTTTTAAAGTTATTAACAATTATACCTTTTTTTACAACCTTACAACCACAGTTGTAAGAAGTCAGATACCAAAAAATAAAGGAGAAAGTTATGTGCACTTTGCGTTCGGCAATAATGTGCCTGTTGTCTTAAACATCTTCACTTGCAAAAATTTTCACAGTGAGTGTTATCAAATGGTCGTATACTCTTATAAGTACTTTTGTTTGCTTTCTAAGTATTTTTCATGGACTTTGAATTTGCTAAAATATTGGAAAGTGTCATCGAAAATGCAAATCGAAGAGAAATACGAACAAGAACGAGAAAATACAGCCCATATAGCCCATAATGCGACGTAACAGCCAAAGACATGAAGTTACAATCATTGTAACATTTAATTTTAACATTTAATCCTACTATACCAGAATTTCTTTAGTAATACCAAATAATTCATTACAACAGAGCTCTTTTACTTAGGGAATAATCAGACTAGAAGTTGTTAAAAGACGATAAAACATTTTTAAATTACTGAGCTTAAAAAATGTAAAATAAAAGTATTTAGCAAATTAAATCAAATTTGAAGCTGTCATAATTTTAAAAGAAAAATATTCAATCTCGAAAAAAGCAATAACTACCTGCCTACAATTTATAGATAAAGAGTTATATACTCTAACAAGTTAAATTTTTAAACATCCGTTTCGACAACAAAATATTACAATGACTGAACAGATGAATTGACTCAGGTAGAATTCCACCGAAACCTTTAGGTATTATTGTCGACTTGAGTCATAAACCAATGGATGCTAAAGTTCCAAAGCCAATCGATGCCAAAGAAACCGCAACAGCGATTGATGCCAATTGGTACTGCAACAGAATTCGCTGTATATTGTGGCCCGTGAATATTCACGGATGCCAAATGGGAATACTTTTCGTCCAGAAGTCAATTGGTACTACAAAGAAATATATATATATATATTAAAAATGGTGACGCTTTTTGGTTGACACATTACATTGTCGAGCAGTGTCAAAATTCTTATATTTGGTTTTTGTTTCAGGTAATTCCACTACTAAAGTTACTGTATATAAAAATATGATATAAAAATAGGTAAGTACATTTATCGTAATTCCATACCAAAATTGTTCCTTTCAGAAATTCAGAAGAAAGTTTTCTATTTATTTATTCTATTACAATACTTGTTTTCTTCTTTGGAAGCCGTTTATTCTACACGGGTCATACTGTTGTCAATTGGCCAATTGTACATTTTCCATTATATAAAAGTTCTCTGGTCATTGGCAACGTTTGCTTTATGTCAACTCAACGCCAACAGTCGATTTACGTTGTATTCGGTATGCTATCCTCCTTTATCTTTTCTCTTACGTAAGGATATATTGGCGTCATTTAACTATTGCTGTAAAATAATTATCTCTCTCCTGTGCTTCGTGCTTGTTGCTTTGCTTCGGGGGATGAGTAACCAGTCATGTTCTTTATTTGGCCCGACCATCGGATCGGATAGAGATCTTCCTCTGAATCTTTTACCCGGTATATTGCCTTTAAGTATTATTCTTTCCATGCCTTATCTTCTTCTAGTTATATGTCCAAAATATCTTAGTATATTTTAGTTTATAGCTGTAATGAGTCTAGTGTTTATGGTAAGTTCTTCTTGAATTATTTGGTATACTCAGGGCTCTTTCATCAAGGCGAAACCAAACCTT